>NC_072429.2:63015833-63741666 GCF_028878055.3 Symphalangus syndactylus | reverse complement strand
TTTCACTGCCAGTGGCCCTTGATTTGAAAACTTTAAAAACATCTATTGAAACAAGCAGCCTCTGGAGCTACCACATGTCCCCCAACAGCTCCTGCCATCTCCAGCCCGTAGCCCACTCTCCAGTGGAAAGAGAGAAGGCTTATTTGTACAAAGATGTATTCTCTCGAACCTGCTTTCAGATTCCACGAAAAATTCTTCAGTACTAGGGCTTCCAAACATAGCCTAAGTTTAAAACAGGATTGTAGGCTGGGTGCAGTGGCTCACGCCTGTAATCCCAGCACTCTGGGAGGCCGAGGCAGGTGGATCATAAGGTCAGGAGTTCAAGACCAGCCTGGCCAACATGATGAAATCCCGTCTCTACTAAAAATACAAAAATTAGCTGGGCGTGGTGGCGCATGCCTGTAATCCCAGCTACTCAGGAGGCTGAGGCAGGAGAATCGCTTGAACCCGGGAGGCGGAGGTTGCAGTGAGCCGAGATCGCGCAACTGCACTTCAGTCTGGCAACAGAGTGAGACTCTGTCTCAAAAAAAAAAAAGGGTGTATTTAAGATATTGAAAAGCAATCAGGTAATTACTTAAAATAAAAATGAAACACAGTAGCTGCTTCAAAGTAAAATTTAATTTCTATATAGTAAAATGTGGTTAACCTCACTACAAACACTGTAGAGCTGTTTACATGTGAGAATTCTCCACAGGCTTTGATGCACTCCTTGTAGTCTACAAAACCTTAACTGCATCAGAGCAACCCTATCTCCTTCCAACTCCCAATGTCCTTTCTCTACTGAACACCAATATGGAAAGCTAATGTCATAGTAGTTACTCCTATGGGAACGGACAGGTTCCTATGTCATAAAAGGCCCAGGTTTCTTTCTTACCTGAATGAGAGTGTAATCACAATTCGGTCAATTTTAAAATAATAATAAAAGAAAAATTTTAAAATAAAAGCCTTTCTTCTTTGTATTTAAAAAATATATATATCCAGCTGGGTGCAGTGGCTCACACCTGTAATCCCAGCACTTTGGGAGGCCAAGGCAGGCAGATTGCTTGAGCCCTAAAGTCCAAGACCAGCCTGGACAACATAGTGAGACCCTCTCTCTTTAAAAAAATTTTTAAAAAAGAATCCAATCAATTCAAAATTTACCATATGAACAGTAAAGGGATCCTGGCGATTCAACATTGGCAGAAAGTAGGGCCACGCAGTGTTCTTGCTACATCTTGCATAGTCAAAGAAAATGCTAACACGCTGATGATTTTCCTAAAAAAGAAAAGAAACGATATCACCAGTCAGAACACATTTTGCTAAAGAATGTAACGATTGTGCACCACTTCTCAACCTCCCATCAGTCTGTGTTCTTTTTTCAGTGTGTGTGTATGTGTGATTTGTCTGTCATTATTACTATGGGGCAGTGGGTAGGGATGGCAGTAGGGACAGATATTTTACTAAAAAAATCACCTTTAATGATTATGATTATTTTAAATCACAAAGTGTAAGACTACAAGTTACACTTCTCGGCCTGCACCTCTGACCTGCTACTCCCAATGTAACAGGTCTAAACCCACCACCGATACCCAAGTGTGAGCACCTGGCTGCCACATGAGGGAAATAAAAATCAGAAAGGGAGCAGGAAGGGCACAAATTAGGTCTAGATGCACCTCGAACGACTAACAAATAGGCAAGGGAAACAGGGAATTAAATGAATCGCAAATGTTCAAGTTACTTCTTAGCATATCATGGTAGAAAACTTGGGATAAAGACAGCAGAAAACAGCATATACTACCAGTGGACATAGGATCTGAGCAAGAGAAAATTCTTAGTTCCAATCATTAAAACTTCACCTCTCATCTAAATTTTCTCTATCACTGGCTGAGATCCACTTTCTGGTTCATTATGTGAATACAGTTGTTAAATAGCGATACTTTTTTAAAAACTTTTTTACTACACCACCATATCAGCAGTATATCTTTTTCTGATTAAACTTTTATTAATTTATTATTTATTTTATTTCCATAGGTTACTCGGGAACAGGTGGTATTTGTTATGTCAGTTCTTTAGTGGTGATTTGTGGGTCATAATACTTTTTAAAAGCACAAATAACCACAAAAACAAAAAATTCCTATTTTCAGATTAACATTTAATTATTTTTAAACACAGTGGGTTTTTTTGGTTAATATTGGTCTACACTAATAATTACCCATCGAGGAATAGCCTACTATCTCCTTAGGTAATGAGTCATTATTGTTTAGAATAACAATTGAAATAGTTGTGATAATGATTTTATCAAGGAATCCAAAATTCAGATGAGCCATCATTGCTTCATTGGTAGAGGTATCCAGGTTACAGACCTTTAAGAGAATAAGGATAAAGAAATCCTTCCGGTCAGGTACACTTAGCAACTGTTGTTGATATCCACGCAAAGAAAACAATTTAATCCTCAAAATCATGTGCTAAAAACTAAGCACGTGAGGAAACATAAGCAATTCTGTCCAAAAGCATTTTGTTCAGAAGTGATAAGGATGAAATGACAGGATTAAAAATAGAAAAAAAAATTATTATAAATAGCACAGGGAATTATGATAAAGGTATATATAAACTTTTCCATGTAACTAAAATTTTACAAATAAAATCAATTGCTAAACTGTAATGAGGGCCAGGTGCAGTACCTCACACCTGTAATCCCAGCACTTTGAGAGGCCAAATGGGGGGGCTGCTTGAGCCCAGGAGTTCAAGACCAGCCTGGGCAACATAGTGATATCCCATCTCTACAAAAAAATAAAAAATTAGCCAGGTGTGGTGGCACACACCTATGGTCCCAGCTACTCAAGAGACTGCGGTGGCAGGATCACTTGAGCCCAGGAGTTCAAGGCTGCAGCGAGCTGTGATCACACTACTGCACTTTAGCCTGGGTGACAGAGCAAGACCGTCTCAAGAAAACAAAAATAAAATTAAAAAAATAAAAATATATACATTGGTTCGGGCACAGTGGCTCACGCCTGTAGTCCCAGCATTTTAGGAGGCTGAGACAAGCAGATCCCTTGAGGTCAGGAGTTCGAGACCAGCCTGGCCAACATGGTGAAACCCCGTCTCTACTGAAAATGCAAAAATTAGCCGGGCGTGGTGGCATGTGCCTGTAGTCTCAGCTACTTCGGAAGCTGAGGCAGGAGAATCACTTGAACCTGGTGGGTGGAGGTTACAGTGAGCTGAGATCGTGCCACTGCACTCCAGCCTTAGTGACAGAGCAAGACTCTATCTCAAAAAAAAAAAAAAAAAGCATACACACACACACACACACACACACACTGTATATACATACATACGAAGTATATATATATATACATTTGTATATACATAGTATATATACAGTGTACATATATATACATTTGTATATACATAGTATATACATATGCTTTGTATACAAAGCGTGTGTGTGTGTGTGTATATATATATATACACACACACACACACACACACACACATACATACATACATTGAATTGGTGGATGAGAATAATACCAGCTACCTAAATCTGAATCTCTCCACTGATCCTTCATAAATAAAGGTCGACAAAAAGATCAAATAAAAACTACACAAAACCCATGCCCTCAGGATAACAAGACAGAGAATCCACATTTGTAATTAACTATAATAAAAGAAACACCAAATCCCAGCAAAAGGTATCTCTCATACTCCACCACAAGCTTTTGTGGATGATAAGGTGCATCTGAAAAATGTGTGTAGAAGGAAGGATACGGGGCACAGGAAGGAAGAAGTTCTAAGGTGGATCTACAATCACCACCATAAAATAAAACAAACTCTAACTATGAAGAAACTGAAAAAGACTACTCATAGACCAGAGTACAGGCTACAGGGAGCAGGGAGCAGTCTTGGAAAGGCATCATTTTTGAGAGATAATAAGGTTTAAAAAGAAAAAAGAAGAAGAAGAAGCATTAGGAGATTGGGTGGCAAAAAGAAAAAGAAACAAAAGAGGAAACTTTAGGGTTCTGCAAGACAAAATGAGACCAAAAAAAAAAAAATCCAAGGGCATACAACCTGCCCCCCACCAAAAGAAAGTCATCTATTAGAGAAACTGCCAGCCTTGGCATATAATGAGACCCTTATCTCTACAACTAAAAAATTTTTTTAATTAGCAAGGTGTGGTGGTAAGCGCCTGTAGTTCCAGCTACTCAAGAGGCTGAGGTGGGAGGATCATTTGAGCCCAAGAGTTTGAGGTTACAGTGAGCTATAATGGCGCCATTGTACTCCAACCTGGGTGACAGAGTGAGATTTTGTCTCAAAAAAAAAAAAGAAAAGAAAAGAGAAAACAAAAGAGGCTGGGTGCGGTGGCTCACACCTGTAATCCCACAACTTTGGGAGGCCAAGGCAGGCAGATCACCTGAGGTCAGGAGTTTGAGACCAGCCTGGCCAATGTGATGAAACCCTGTCTCTACTAAAAATACAAAAATTAGCCAGGCGTGGTAGCGCACACTTGTAATCCCACTATTTGGGAGGCTGAGGCAGGAGGACTGCTTGAGCCCAGCAGGCAGAGGTTGCAGTGAGCTGAGATCGTGCCACTGCACTCCAGCCTGGAAGACAAGAGCAAAACTCTGTCTCGAAAAAAAAAAAAAAAGAAAGAAAAAAGAAAAGAGAGGAAGGAAGGGGAGAGAATAAAACAAACAAACTGTATCTCACCAGAAAAAAAAAAAACAGAGAGAGGCCAGGTGCAGTAGCTCACACATGTAATTCCAGCACTTTGGGAGGCCAAGGCAGGTGGATCATTTGAGGTCATGAGTTTGAGACCACCCTAACCAATATGGTGAAACCCCATCTCTACTAAAAATACAACAAAATTAGCTGGGCATGGTGGCGCATGCCTGTAGTCCCAGCTACTCAGGAGGCTGAGGCAGGAGACTCATTTGAACCCAGGAGGTGGAGGCTGCAGTGGGCGGAGATCATGCCACTACACTCCAGCCTGGCCAATGGAGCGAGACTCCATCTCAAAAAAAGAGAGAGAGAGAGAGTCCGGGTGCAACGGCTCACACCTGAATCCCAGAATTCTGGGAGCCAAGGCAGGCAGATTTCTTGAGGCCAGTATTTCGAGACCAGCCTGGGCAACATGGCGAAATCCCATCTCTACTAAAAATACAAAAATTAGCTGGGCACAGCAGCACACGCCTGTAATCCCAGCTACTACTCTGGAGGCTGAGGCATGAGAATCACTTGAACTTGGGAGGTGGGTTGCAATGAGCTGAGATGGCACCACTGAACTCTAGCCTAGGCAACAAAGTGAGACCATGTATCAAAGAAAAAAAGAAGAAAAAAAAACGGTACTCTTGAGTGAGGAATATTATAAACCACACAACTCCATGATATGAATAGATGAAAGAACCCCACAGAGATACAAAACTACCATAAAAAGAAACCAAAAGATGCAAATCAAAATATCTCAGGTGATGAAATTCCTCTCCCAAGAAAACAACTGCAAAACAAAACTGTAACGTAACAATGCAAACTGAATTAAATATCCTCAAACATCTGGAAAAACAAAATACCACCTTGAATCAGAAATTCAAAACCAAAACTGAGAAATTTGCCCCTAATAAAGGAAAATTTAAAAATAGCTGATTGAATTCAGGAAAGAAATGAAAGAAAAAAGCAAAATGGTCTCAAAAAGTAAAACTAAATTATAAGGTGTTCAACAGAGAACAGACTCAAAAGTCAAAGAACTGTGAATCAGAGATCCTGTATCAGCTAAGCTGCTCTTCAAGTATGAAGATTACAGGAAAAAATTTTAACGCAAAAATTTAGAGACTACTGTACACATAAGACACTCCTGAGGAACCTACTAGCAGATAAGCTTCATCTAATCAAGAGATCCCTGGGAAAACTTTGGCAAAAGAACCAGTGGTGAAAATTTAATATAACAAAACAAAGGTGGGAACAAGTGTAGAATAATAATATATAAATGTTATATGTTCTGACAAAGTAAGAAATAGCCACGAAAAAATGAGAAGAGAGGAAAAGTAGAATAAGTTCATTGATTGTTGCAAATCAAAAAATACTATTAAAAATGACCAATGAAATTATAAATGAATAAAACAGGGGATTAACAGCATTAAAGGGATATAAATACAAAGACAACCAACGGAACAGACAGAAAACTTCCTAAATGCCAAAAAGTTTAATAAAAATGCAAACAAAACACATAATGAAGAATAAAATAGTAATGCACACAGTAATTATAACACAGTATGACAGTTGAGATCAAATTTCTTATTAATATTCATAAATGTGGATGGTTTAATTCACCCATTAAAAGAAAAAGGGGTTTCAACTCACAAACAAGACCCAAATCTATACTGTATACAAAAGACTTACTTAAAACAAAATGATTCACTTAAAAAAGGGACAGGCAAAGATATGCAGACAAGTAGAAACAAGAAGCCATGAGTTGCTATACCAGTATTAAAGTATAATTTAAGCCAAAATGTATTAAGTATGATCAAAGGGACACTTTTAATGATAAATGCCACAATTCACTGTACAGCATCCACCTTTATAAAGTGAAAACTACAAAAGATATTAGAATAGTAAAAAATCCATTTATAAGGGGGAGACGTTTAACATACCACTCTTAGTACAAAAAAAAGCAGACCAAGAAAAAAGTAGACAAAAAGTAAAGGTATAGAAAACCTGTATCCTAAATAATAACATAATCAATAAAGTAGATCTGATAAATATAAATCAAACTTATACCCCTTAAGAAAGAATACATCTTCTCAAGTATACCTGGTACATTTATAAAATTGATCATATACTAATAAAAAAAGTATCAGTAAATTCCATAAAGTAGAAATGTTTTTAAAACATGATAAAGTTGAAATCTATAACAAAATGTCTAAGCAGTTCTGCCTGAAAATTAAAATATAAATATTAAACAACCCTCTGTGAAAGGAAACACAGAAACTGAATTAAGAAAAACCTAAATCACTACATATCAGAGCTTAAGGGATATACTTCAAGCAGTAATCAAAGGAAAATGCATATATTTAAATACTTCATTTTTTTTTTTGGTGGGGGGGGATAGTTTCACTCGTTCTGCCCAGGCTGCAGTGCAATGGCACAATCTCGGCTCACTGCAACCTCCACCTCTCAGGTTCAAGTGATTCTCCTCCCTCAGCCTCCCAGTAGCTGGAATTATAGGCATGCACCACCACACCCGGCTAATTTTGTATTTTCAGTTGAGATGGGGTTTCACCATGTTGGCCAGGCTGGTCTCAAACTCTTGACCTCATGACCCACCCGCCTCGGACTCCCAAAGCGCTGGGATTACAGGCATGAGCCACCATGCCCGGCCAATATTTATTTCTTCTCAATAGAAGAATGGAAATAAATTAAAATTCCAAGTTCAAAATGCTAGAAAAAGAACAAAGTAAACAACAAAAAAGAGTAAAGGAAGAATATAATAAAGGCAAAAGCAGAAATTAAGGCAGAGAACAGAAAAACTATAGATCAATTAATTTGAAAATCCTGACTGAAAAAAATTAACAAAATGGGGGAGAAACACTAGTTAAGAAAAAAAAAAGCAGAAAACACAAATAAACAAGCTAAGAAATGACATGGGGGACACAATATGGAAATAGAGAAAAAAATTTAAAGCATAAGATTTAATAAGATTAGTTTTCTATGAAAATAAATGCAAAAGCTTCAATACAATAATTTCCAGAGAAAATACAGATTACCAAAATTATCACCATTTGAGATAGAAAGCTTCAAATGAACAATTTCTGTAGAAGACATAGAGAAAGCTATCAAATAATTACCCACCAAAAACAACAGGTTCAGATGTATTCACAAGGGAATTTTACCAAAACTTAGCCCTTGTAGTCCTAATGCTAAACAAATTGTTGCAAAGCATAGCAAATAAAAAAAAACCTCCAGATCCTTTTTATCAAGCAAGTATAATGCTGATACCTAAACCAAATGAAGAAAACAAAAAATAAAATAAAACTGTAAACTAATTACACATATGACCACTGAGGCAAAAATCCTAAATAACAGAAAAGAGAATTCAATAACATATCGAGAAAATAAGACACATGACCAAGTGGGATTTAACCAAGAATGCAAGGTTGGTTCAGTATTATAAAATCCATTACTATAATTCACTATATTGAAATATCTAAGGAGAGGGGAAAAGAAGTCATTCAATTATCTATGTAGATGCCCAGAAAATAACAGCCTTTGACAAAATTCAACACCTATTCTTAATAATAGCACTCAAAAACTAAGAATTGACAAGTTCTTATAACCCATAAGAATTAAAAAAGTAAAATTATCTGTTTTATAACCCATAAGAATTGAAAAAGAAGTAAAATTATGTTTTTTCAAAAACAGATAATTAGAAAAGTTTAACTAAAATTTTTTAATTAAACTTTTATAAATTTATAATTTACAAATTTTATAAATTAGAGAAAAATTCAATCACAAAATTAATTCAAATAAAAGAATTCACTAAGGTACCGAAACAGAAAATATACAGAGATCAATGACTTTCATATACATTAACAAACAAAAGTTCAGAGATAAAATGGAAGAGAAATGCTGTTTTTAACAGTAATAATTAAGATAAAATACTAAGGTATAAACTTAACAAGAAATGTTGCAAAACCATTGTGTGAAAATTACAACACTCCTGAAGACACAGACACACCTAACAAATGGAAAAGTATACCTTGTCCTTGGACAGAAAAATTCAGTAATATAATGATGTCATTTCTCCCTAAGTTAACTGATAAATTTATTATTAGTTTTTTAAATAGAGACAGGGTCTCACTATGTTGCCCAGGCTGGTTTCAAACTCTGGCTTCAAGCGATCCTCCCACCTCAGCTTCCCAAGGTGCTAGGATTACAGGCATGAGCCAGTGCCAGGCCTTGTTTTGATTTTTTTTTTTTATAATAGTAACTTACAGATTTAACACAACTTAGTAAAAATGCCAACAAACTTTTTCATAGATCAAATAAGCTGACATTCCATTACATACAAAAAAAAACAACATTCAAGAATACCTAGGTAAATACTGGGGAAAAAAAAAACTGCGAAGAGAACTAGCCATAAGATCCTCTATCATTAAACTGGGTGGTGCTGGAACATGAATACACAGGCATTCCAGAAGCAAAGCATAAAAGGTACAGAAATAAACCTAGTTATGTAGGGAGGTTTGATGTTAAAGGCAGCATCTCCAACCACTATGGCAAAGACTGACATTTTAATAAATGGTGCTAGGACAACTGAATGGCCATTTGGAAAACATAAAATTAGACACGTACCTTACACTATAGACAAGAACCAACTCTAAGCAGGCCAAATGTCTAACTAAAGATGAAACTATACAAGTACTAGAAAAAAACCTTGGTGAAGTCCACTGTAAACTCGGGTATAAGGAAAAGCTTTCTATTACTCAAAATCTAGATTAAAAATTTTTTTTTGACAAATTAGACTACATAAAAAATAAAAATAAATTGTTTCACCCTGTGAAAAATGTTATAAGCTAAGACAAAAAGGTAAATAACAAACTGGGAGAAAATATTTGCACTTTGTTCAGAGATATATGCCTAATATATAAATAACTCTTAAAAATAAAATGGGCAAAGACATGAGCAAATAATTCAGGGAAAAAAATGTAAAAGCAACCTTTAAGGTCATCTAAAGATGTTCAACCTCAGACACCATTCTGATAGGCAAAAATATAACAGCTTGACAATGCCCTCTGCTGAGAAGGTTACAGGGAATCAGGCACTCACACCCTGCTGATGAGAATGCAAAATGGAATGTCTGGCAATATCTTAACAAAAAAACTACATATGGAATTCCCTCTTACCCAGTAATCCCATTTCTAAGAATTTACCATGAAATATACACCCAACAACACAAAAATATATTTGCACAAGGTTATTCTTTGCTTCATGATTTCTAATTCTAAAATTTGGAACCAACCACAATATCCATCATTACATCAGAGGCTGAGTAAACTATGGTACATCCACTAATGGGGTACCATGTAGCTGTCAAAAACAGAACAGGGAGATGAGATCTCAATGAACTGACACGTAATGATTTCTGGCATATTCTGTTAAGTGAAACAAGCAAAAAATAAGAGACTATATCTAATAAGTGTTTTATAGAAATAAGAGGGGGAAATTAAAAAATATACATGTGTCTGCATATGTTCACAGAAAAAAAAATTAAAAACCAATGATATTGGGCTGAGTGCAGTGGCTCACACTTGTAATCCCAGCACTTTGGGAGGCCGAGGCAGGCAGATCACTTAAGGTCAGGAGTTCAAGACCACCTTGGCCAACATGGTGAAACCCCGTCTCTACTAAAAAAAAAAATACAAAAATCAGCCAGGCACGGTGCCGGATGCCTGTATCCCAGTTACTCCGGAGGCAGAGGCAGGAGAATTGCTTGAACCCAGGAGGAAGAGGTTGCGGTGAGCAGGGGTTGTGCCACTGCACTCCAGCCTGGGAGACAGAACAGAATTCTGTCTCAAAAAAAAAAAAAACTATGATATTGGTCACCTACGAGAGGAGGTTGGAATGGGCTAGGATTAGTGACACTTCTCTGAGTATGCCTTTCTGCATAGTTTTGACTTTTGGAAACATGTTAATGTTTTACATACTCAAAAATAAAATGCAGGCTGGGTATGGTGGCTCACGCCTGTAATCTCAGCACTTTGGGAGGCCGAGGTCGGCAAATAACCTAAGGTCAGGAGTTTTGAGACCAGCCTGACCAACATGGTGAAACCTCATCTCTACTAAAAATACAAAAATTATCCAGGCGTGCTGACAGGCACCTGTAATCCCAGCTTCTCGGGAGGCTGAGGCAGGAGAATCACTTGAACCCAAGGGGCAGAGGTTGCAGCGAGCCGAGATCACGCCACTACACTCCAGCATGGGTAACAGAGCAAGATCCTGTCTCAAAAAAATAAATAAAATAAAAATAATAACAATGAAATGCACAAGGATGACGAAAAAAGTAAAATAGAATACAACAGAAACAAATGACTCTTACAGTATTTCATGAAAAATAATCACTCTGAAACTTGAACACAGTATTCTGACTATATACCCTGAGTTTAAAACAAAAACCTGCAAACAAATACTGAACTCTAGGTAAAAGACTTGTTTTTTGTGTGTATGTGTTTTTTTCAACTCTTATTTTAGGTTCAGGGGTACATGTGCCGGTGTGTTATATTGGTAAACTCATGTCAAGGGGGTATGTTGTACAGATTATTTCATAATCCAGGTACTAAGCCTAGTACCCAATAGTTATTTTTTTCTGATCCTCTCTCTCCCCCCACCCTCCACCCTCAAGTAGACCCCGGTGTCCGCAGTTCCCCTCTTTGTGTCCATGTGTTCTCATCATTTAGCTCCTACTTATAATTGAGAACATGCGGTATTTGGTTTTCAGTTCCTGTGTTAGTTTACTAAGGATAAGGACCTCCAGCTCCATCCATGTTCCTGCAAAGGACATGCTCTCATTCTGTTTTACGGCTGTATAGTATTCCACGGAGTATATGTACGTTTTCTTTATCCAATCTGCCACTGATGGGCATTTACATTGATTCCGTGTCTTTGCTAATGTGGTTGGCGCTGCAACGAACAAACACGTGCATGTGTCCTTACAGTAGGATGATTTCTATTCCTTTGAGTATCTACCCAACAATGGGATTGCTGGGTCAAATGGTAGTTCTGTTTTTAGCTCTTTGAAGAATCACCACACTGCTTTCCTCAATCATTGAGTTGTAAGGGTCCACAACTCTGAAACTATTTTCTGTGTATTTTAGGGTAGAACAAACAAGTAAACACACTGAGGATAAGAGGAACTCACAATCTCAGTTACAGAAGAGGTACACATACGGAAAGGAGAGACAAAGAACCCTGTGGTGCTGCGCTGAAATGTAATGGGAGCTACCAGCATGTCATGGTGTTAATTTATAGATATGAGCATATGGACAGTAACCGAGGATATGAGCAACCACGGTCCGCATGCCGACTCACAGCTCCCTCAGTCTAGGTACAGTCCCATACAGTAACAAGATAACCATGGCAGATCATAACATTTACATTTTTCTAAACTTTACTGTTTTACATGAAAAAGTGCTCAGAGAGACTGAGGTCATTCTCAGACAGTCCTGATATTGATCCTTCCTCACATTATAAAATCACTAGATTCCTATAAAGGACATGACCCCTAGGAAGACAGCACCATTCTGCCCAACCTTTGTATTCCCAATAATAGTACAGTGCTTGGTGAAAATTACGCCATCAATAAATGTTTTTTTCCTTATAAGTTAACAGAACACCCTCCCTAAACACCCAGACTGACTCTTTCCTTCAAGTCTCCTGAGACATTCAGCAGCTGGAAGGCCTATCTCATAAGAACTGCTCTACATACCAACAATCTAAGCCTAGATTATACTCTAGTGTAAAATACATAAATATGAATAAAGGAGGCCTCTCCTTTATTCATAATTGGGTTCAGGGATGGTAACGCAGAAAACAGAAACTGTATGCAACTGGAAAAGTTTTTGATGATAAGCAAAACTGTTTCCAAAAGGAATGAAAGCACCGAACCTCCAGGGCCCGGCACTGGCCTAAAACACATGAGCACTGAAATGTGTTGACTGATTGAATGAGAAGGAGCCATAGCATCCAGAAAGCCTCAGATGATACAGCAAGCTTTGCTGGCATTCAACAAAAAACTCTGAGGTATCTCAGAAAAATGTACATATTGATTACTTGGTATTCTGAAAAATAAAAACAGGCTGTGTGTGGGTATCTCTGTCTTTAGCTCTATTAGCAAATTACAACCCACATAAATGAGAAAAATACATTATTATGCTCTCGAAGAGAACAAATGTTCTAAGTGAAATCTCACCAAAAATGCTGCTACTGTGAGGTATGCAAAAAAAGGAAGTCATCAAATGTGTTAAGTAAAGAATATACCTACCTGCAGCATATCATCCACCATAGTTAGTATATACTGAACGGTCTGTTCTTTGCAGATATGAGTCATCAGATTTATAAATGTTTTAGCACACTAAAAAAAAATGAAATTAAGGTTATTGTTTTTATTTGCAAACACAACATTTCAATGGAACTTCAGTAAAACATTGTTTCTCTTTCATAAATTAGGATAAAAATACTAGTAACTAACAAATTTTACTTACAGAAAACATATACCTTTTATAAATATTGTGATGAAGTATGGGAGGACCTTACTATGGCTTGTATCAGCTTGTGAACATTTCTAGTGATAAGTTTCAGAATGTTTACTATTTTTAAATAGATATACTTGGCCACTAATAACTCTTGATTACCGATGACAGCATAAAGTTATATAGGCAATCAAAAATTACAATTGGTTTTGAGTATTTTATTTGTTGTACTTAAAGGGAACAGAAGACAAGAGCAACAAGAGTACCGGAGATTGGAATCAGAAGAACCTGACTAGTCTCCATTCTACAGCATATCAACTACATGACAACCTCTCCATAATTCAATAAAAACTGGAGCCAGCAATATATTACCTACTAACTTCCCCATGACTGTTGTAAGAATCAGACCAATTTGTATATGGGCTCCTTCAGCCAATGAGGCCCCCGATAGGCAGCAGAATTGAACCTTATTATGGGGCCAGGTTCTAAACTCAGCATATAAATCAAATAGTGTACAAATCAAAACACTCTATAAAACACTCTATTAAATCCCTTAAATCACTCCCCAAAAAAAACATAGTTTTAAGTATGCAACAGCATTCAGTAATAGGTTTGGAGTCATACACTGAAAAACTTCCCCACCCTAAGGATGTATAAATTAAAGTGTATTTCACTTGGTATTCATTCATTCAATAAATCCCCAATGTAACAAACAGCATGTGATAAAAAACATGCTATAAAAAAATGGAGACCTTATCAAAATCATACTTATCCTAGAACTTACGCCTATCTATGAATCTTGTCTTCCATGGATAGACAGCCCACTCACCATACTGAATGTAAGAAGTTAACAGTAACAAATAATTGGGTTTTTTAATCAAAACATTAAAGTGGAAACACTTTAACCTATTTAAGCAAAAAAGAAAAAAAAAAGATATAAGTTGCCCATGGTATTTCTGTCAGAACTCTTTTCAGATATACTGCCATTTTGTTTGGATAAAAAGCTTCCTGGCAACTGCCCCATAAAGGCCCATCACACCAGACACTGCTATTAAGAAAGAACTGTTTTTGCACACTTACTAAGAAACAGGTTTAAAAAAAAAAAAATGAGAAAAAAAGAAAAGAAAGGGCTGTTGTAACTCCTAACTCCTTAAGGGAAAAGTCTTATTAACACACATCCGCAGTCTCACCAGGCACATGGCAGGGACTCAGTGTGTATGTGCTGAACAAACAGTGAATGAGCTGCATGTTCCATTGCACATGCGGTTGGGGTGGGGAAGCTTTTTCAAAGGACGACACCAACAGCAGACATCACAAAGGAAAGGAAGAACTAGATTTCATCGCACAACTTAAACTTCAATATGGCAAAGACCCCATAAACCAAGTTAAAAATTCAACAAACAAGCTGAGGAAATACGGTATGCACAAAGCTGGTATAATTAAAACATAAAGGAAACTGACAAATCAATAAGATTATAAACACTTCCATAGAAAAGTAAATAAAAAACATACAGCCATGTGTCGCTTAACAATGGGGAAAGTTCTGAGAAATTCATCATTAGGCAATTTCCTTTTTGTGTGAACATCCTAGAGTGTACTTACACAAACCCAGATGGTAGTGCCTACAACATACCTAGGCTATATGGTAGAACCTATGGCTCCACACCTGTACAGTATGTAACTATACTGAATACTATAGGCAACTGTAACACAATAGTAAGGATGTGTGTGTCTAAACATAAACATAGAAAACGTGCAGTAAAAACATGGCAGTATAATCTTACAAGACCGCTGTTGCATACACAGTCCAACACTTACCAAAACATCTTTATGTAGTCAGTGCATGACAGTATAGAAGCAATCAATATGGATACAAAAGGTGCCCAAAACCATCTGAAAATGTGTAACACTATTACATTAAGATACTATCTTTCACCTATCAAAATGACCAAAAGATGAATGGTTAGGCCCAGAGGGGGTGCTGGAGCAGGGGCATGGGCCCTCTCATATACTGCTGACAGGATCTGCAAACTGGTACAATCTATCAAGAGGGTATTTTCATCATATCAAAACTCTCACATGCTCAAATAGTTTAATCAATAATTACGCTCTTTTTTTTTTTTTTTTTTTTTTTTTAGTAGAGACGAAGTTTTACCATTTGGTCAGGCTGGTCTCGAACTCCTGACCTCAAGTGATCTGCCCGCCTCAGTCTCCCAAAGTGCTGGGATTACAAGTGTGATCCACTGCACCCAGCCAGATAATTGCACTTCTCGAATTAATTATGAGGAGATTACTAACTGTTCGCCTCAAAACAGAAAAAAAAGGAAGTAGCCAAAATATGCAACAGTATAGAATTAGTTTAGATCATTATGGTTCATCCATTAAATGGAAAATTACACAATGGAACTTTCCATAAATGGGAAATAATAATAAATTAATTATTTTAAATACCACAGAAATATCTTTACAGGCATGGTAGGGAAGGGAAGAATAGTTAAATGAAAAGAACAAAGATATGTACATAACACCCCATTTTGTAAAAAGTTCACATTTGTAGAGATAAGTGTATAAGTTATTTTACGCACAGAAAAATATCTAGAGAGGTATATGCTAAGTGTTACAAGTCACCTTGAACAGAGAAATATTAGGTAGAATAACTTTTTTCTTTTGCTTAATGGTATTTTATTTTTCTACAATAAACTTACCACGAAAGAAGGTAAAACATCAACATATGTAACTAAACATTTTAAACCACTGTATATGAAAAAACTCCACAACACTTCAAAGATAAATAGTAAAAAAGGAAACTATGTTTGCTATAAATATGGCAAACAGTAATAGATTTTGTATGTAAAAAACTGTTTATCAAAAAGTAACAAAACCTTATAGATTAAAATAAAAAGAATGCCTCCGCCAAAAAAATTTTCAAAGGACATATAAATACTTAATAAATCAACAGGAAAATAATGTAATCCCATGTCATCAAAGTGATATCCCTTTTAACTTAGCAAATTCAAAGATTTTCAATTATATTAGGTATTTCAAACATTACTAGCAAGAATACCAAGTGGAAAAAATTCTCTTAAAAAAAGAAAAGTTAAGCAACTTTTAAAATTTAACATACTCTGAAACAGTAATTTCTTTTCCAGAAATTTGTCTTCTAGGTTTATATTCTAAGAAAATATTCAGAAATACAGAAAAGGATGAAGGCAAACATACTCAATATAACGTTTTTTTCCAAATTTGCAAGAAAACTGGAAGTCACTTATAATCACTAAGATTTTTCTAAACTTTTGGATGACACGGGGAAGTGTTCATTATATAATGTTTATTGATCACCTGGCTGCCTTCAGTTTGAAGCATCTCTTGCTTCTCTTCAGGGCTTCGTTTCATTTCAAACCTCTGAATAAACTCACAATCTTCAGCAGAAATCATCTGTCCCCTAGAAAGTAAGAATAAGATGTTTTGTTCAGTAAGAGCTGAATATGTAAGCAAGTGATAGAGGAATTTTCAGTCTTTCTCTTCTCTCCTTGGCAGCAAACCACAAGGGCTGACGCAAGGGCCCTGGCATCAGACAGACCTGGATTCAACGCTTAGTTTCACCACAAATAAGACAGTGTGAACTCCCTGGAACCTGAGTTAATTTATCTGCAAAATGCGAACAATAATCACATTGCCTCTAATGGGCTGTACTGAGGATAAAATTACATTCACATAAGGTGGTTAGTAGCATGTGGCAAATAGTAGGCACTCAGTAAAATGTCACCTCTCAGCATTACCCAGTGTCTCACCTTTATTCCCCCTCTCAAGCCAAACAATTCACACGGCTATCTAATTTATCAAGTCCAAAGCCATTTTATACGAATTTCTACGACCATTTTTCTCTAGTATATTCTTTCCCTCCAGACAGAAAAAAAAAAAAAAAAAAAAAAACTCATTTTCCTCCTCTCTGGAAAATAACTCTCCATCCTGACCCCACACTCTCCTGTTTTCCTCCATCTCTTCCAGGGGTCGCTTCATCACTGGCTCTTTGCCCTTCAAGGCTCCTCCCCAGCACTCAATCACTGAAATCTTGCTTTTGATTTCCAAACTCCTTCCTGTGAAAGATTCAATCGAGAGTCCCATCTTCCCTCCCTCCCAATAATCTCCACTGTCTTCTACCTCCAGAGATAGTCTTACCATTTTCAAATTCAGCATCATGTTCCTGTCATCTTCCCTGTCATCCCCGGTGAAGATGATATCCCACTGTCACTTTCCCCAGTGGTGATGATGCTGAATTTGAAAATGGTAAGACTATCTCTGGAGGTAGAAGAAACACAGCTCAACCTTCCCAACTTCTCCACTCCTCAGGGACTCAAACATACCATAGCAAACCCCCATCCTAATCTCTAAATACAGACCCTTCCTTGTCTAAATGATGTGTCAGCAGAACAGTCTTGCTAGCCCCCTGTAAGACTCTGGGCACTTCAGGATTCATTCAAGTCAACTCCTTTAAGCCACCAGTATGGTAGGAAAAGCAGAGCATTTGAGTCAATATGGGGAAGAGTTCCAGTTCCAGGTGTGAAAGCTTAGCAAGTCACTATTCATCTGACCACTGTTCACACCAGTAAAATGGCAACTATGATACTACCTGCCCTAGTCCACTAGGCGGTTATGCAGATTACACGAAAAAATATAAGAAAAAGCACTTGCTGTACATTAGAACATGGGTAAAAGCAAGTGTAAAATTAAAAATTTTTGTAATCTATTTTCCTGCTCAAACAACACCAATATAGTTTTTTTGATTTTTTGTTTGTTTGTTTGTTTTTGAGACAAAGTCTCACTCTGTTGCCAGGCTGGAGTGCAGTGATGCGATCTCAGCTCAATGCAACCTCTGCCTCCTGGGTTCAAGCCATTCTCCTGCCTCAGCCTCCCGAGTAGCTGGGACTACAGGCCTATGCCACCATGCCCAGCTGATTTTTTTATTTTTAGTAGAAACGAGGTTTCACCATATTGGCCGGGCTGCTCTCAAACTCCTGATCTCGTGATACACCTGCCTCAGCCTCCCAAAGTGCTGGGATTACAGGCATGAGCCACCGCACCCGGCCCCAATATAGTTTTTAACTCAGTAGTTTAAAAAATTGTCCTTCCTCCCCTGACCCCAAATATGTTGAGGGATTGGTGTTCTCAAAACCCACTCAGAGAAACACTGAATGTAAAGCAGGTTCCCACTATGCACAGTTAGGTTAGGTGCAGTGGCTCATGCCTGTAATCCCAGCACTTCGAGAGGCCAAGATGGGGGGACCCCTTGAGCACAGGAGTTTAAGACAAGCCTGGGCAACACAGTGAGATCCCCATCTCTACAAAAAATAAAACAACAAAATAAGTTGGGTGTGGTGGCACACTCCTGTAGTCCCAGCTACTTGGGAGACTGAGGCAGGAGGATCACTTGAACCCAGGAGGTAAAAGTTGCAGTGAGCTGAAATTGCGTCACTGCACTCCAGTTTGGATGACAGAGTGAGACCCTGTCTCAAAAAAAAAAAAAAGAAGCATAGTTATAGAAGGATGGCCCACTTTGAGAGCTGCCTTGGGTCAGGCTCCCAGAGCTGGGCCCTGAGATGAAGACTGATGTACAAGTGACTTATGAAAGAAGAGCTCCCAGGAGAGGTCAGGGATAGCATGGAGGGCACAGGACACTGAAGCAAAAAAGCCCAGCAGGATTCAAGCAAAGAACCCAGGACAGCTTTCCCTAAGCCCACAGGAGAGCCTGGGAAGGTGAGGCACTCAGAACTGTCCCCTCCCCAAGAGGAGGGACCTGAACTTGCATACGTCCTACTACTTCTACCCTTAACCCCACCTTCTTCCAAAAAAGATCTTGATTATTACATATTCAAAAATCATCAGTGTCCCTTCTGGGTTTTGTACACACTACTGCTATATGCCAAATTGTTTTGTATAGTTCAAATTTGCTTCTGGACTTTGTAATTCACTGTTCTGTCTTCTTACATCAGTTTCACACTGTTCTAAGCATTGTAACTTTGTTTTCACACACGCTCATTTTTTAACATTTTTAAACTATTCTCACCCATTTATTTTTTTCAACAATTTCTTAATTACCAACCCAAAGGAGAAGTTTGTCTTTCTAGATCTCTCTTAGGCAGGTGACACTATGACTACATCTTGACACTCTCTTCCTTAGCTTCTGGATTCTTCTCATCCCACTCAAGTCACTCATCTTCACTGCCTCCTGTGCCTCAGCTACTATGAAAGGCTCTCTTCCTTTCTCACTCCACCCCCCGCGCTGAACTCTGGCATGGTCTCCCCTAGACCCCACTCATATCCTCCCACAGAGGGCAGAGGCACTCCAGACCCTACAGGCACAGAAGTGAGGTTGTTAATCCCAAAGGCTAGAAGTTGGAAGCAAAAACAGACACTTTGCCCACTTTCCATTCTGGCTAAGCACTTCGCATACCAGTCAGGAAAAAACGCACTCTGCACCCTGGGGTAGACTAAGATAACAAGGTCATCCAGTCTAGATCTGGCCCCAAAATAAATGAAATGTTGAGCACACCCATAAACCTGAACTTCCTAGATAAAAACAATTTTACCCCTAAATTTTGCTATGCTGATATGTAAAGGGATGTCATAACCTCTGTGAAGCAAATCATGTCAAAAGGTGGTGGTTTTTCTACCATGAAAAAGGTATACCATGAAGGCTACACTTGGTAACCTTATAATTTTGCAGCTTTCTTTTCCATTTAAATAACTGTTTATTTGTCAAGCCACTCCCTAACCTTTTTCTTTCCTTGTTTAAGTTATTTTCTCTCTGGGTCTTCCTTTGACATTTCCATAATCCAGCAGGTTCGGGGAATGACCCACAGCTAATCAGGCACCAGCACCAGACCTAACAATCTTCCCCTTAAAACTACTCTCCTCTCTACTTCCCTGCCTCTGGAGTAGCTCAGCACTAGGACAACCTTCCATCTGTGGATTTCCCTGCTTCCAGTTCAACCTTCTTCAAAACCATCTTCTTAGCTACTACCAGGCGGCCTTCTCAAGTACATATGGGGTCATATTATTCCCTTGGACTGTGAGTTCTACCTAGCACTTACGCAGAGGCATTCAGTAAAAATATTTAAAATCAATTGACTAATTAAAACCTATATAATCATGCACATGTTACTTAACCTTTCTGAACAGTTATCTACTCATCTTTAAAAGAGAATAGGATAGAAGCTGGGCATGGTGGCTCATGCCTGTAATCCCAGCACTTTGGGAGACCGAGCTGGGTGGATCACCTGAGGTCAGGAGTTCGAGATCAGCCTGGCCAACATGGTGAAACTCTGTCTCTACTAAAAATACAAAAATTAGCCGGGTGAGGTGGCAGGTGCCTGTAATCCCAGCTACTCGGGAGGCTGAGGCAGGAGAATCACTTGAACCCGAGAGGCAGAGGTTGCAGTGAGAAAGGAATGCACCATTGCACTCCAGCCTGGGCGATAAGAGTGAAACTCCATCTCACAAAAAAAAAAAAAGAGAGAATAGGATAGAAAAACCTATGTCACTGTATTTCTATGAAAATAATGTTAAATAGGATGTTAGTTACCAAGCATGTTACTTCCTTTTCCAAATACTCATCTCCACCAATTCCTGATAAGCACAATAGTCCATTCATAATTTAGTCAACTAATATTAACTGGCAGCCTACTACATGCCAGGCACCTGTAAGAACAGTTGACACAGCAATAAATAGGGATCCCTCTTTTGAGCCTGCACTCCAGTGAGGAAAACAGAAAATACGCAAATACAAAAACAAATAATCTTGAAAACACACACACATGTTATAATGCTGAGGCTGTAAATGCTATGAAAAAAAAACCAATCTGGGTAGGGTGCTTGTGAGATCGCCTATACAGCCACACAAATGAAGTGAATGAAGTGGCCAAAGAATCTAAGGGTGGAACTTCCGGAGAGACAGACACACAGGTCCAAGGAGCTGAGGTTTGCTATGTGAGAAAGATCAAGAAGGCAGGAGCTAGAGAGCTGTGAGAGAGGGGGCATGATCAGACTCGTATTTTTTTGAAATCACTCTTGCAGTTCTGTGAAGAATTGCTCCTACTGAGGCAGCAAGGATAGCAGAGACAGACAGCAGGCAACAGGCGATAACAACAGAGCACATGCAAGGGGAACACAACACGCACGAGGCAGGAGCCGCAGACACAGGGTCGCACTCAGATTCGAGGCATCTTTTGGACGTACAGCTGGAAGAATGTGTTGATGGGCTGGACGTGGACTGTGAGCAAAAGGGAAGCAGCAAAGATGGCCCCAAGGTTTTTGGCCTCCGAAGCTGGTAAATGAAGAAGCCTAGAGAGAGCCACACTGAACTACCTGAAGCTCCCAAGCACTGCATGTCCTCCCAGGCCTCAGCTCCCTGCCTGGACCTCCCTTCCTGGATAACTCCAGGTGTTCCTCGGCCTGGACAACTCCTGTTACTTTTTTTTTTTTTTTTTGAGTCAGAGTCTTGCTCTATTGCCCAGGCTGGAGTGCAGTGGTGCAACCTAGGCTCACTGCAACCTCCGCCTCCTGGGTTCAAGTGATTCTCCTGCCTCAGCCTCCCAAGTAGCTGGGATTACAGGCACCTGCCACCACACATGGCTAATTTTTTAGTAGAGACGAGGAGGCTTCACCATGTTGGCCAGGCTGGTCTCAAACTCCTGACCTCAGGTGATCCACCCACCTCGGCCTCTTTAAGCAAAGGGCTGGGATTACAGGCGTGAGCCACCGCGCCTGGCCTCCTGTGAGTGTCTTTATGCGTTCTGGGAAAACTCACCCAATACTCCCAGCATTTATTTGCTCCCACTTTTTGTTGTGTATTTCCTCTTGTTGTAAATATATATACACTTTATATATTTATATATTTCTCTATCTTAACACTTAGCACAATTTGTTATTTAATTTGGTAAAAGTCTGTTTCCTCATGAGATTTAAACTCATGAGCAAGGATGGCATTTTATAATTCTCGTATCCTCAAGGTATAGTTTTACCAGATTCCAGTTTGACTAGAACACAGCCATATCCATTCATTTATGTACATCTATTTATTAAGAAAAAGCTTAATCAAATATAAACACATGTTTCAAATACTGTATTTTCATAATAACGTATTAATTTGTGAAGAACAAAAGCATATTGGGCTCTCAACACTGGGCGACGCTCCCACAGGTCTTATTATCTCAGTATAGAATGTGATAGAAGATTCACTGATTCTTCCTGTGTTGGTTCCAGCCCCCAACAACCTGTAAGCTCTTTTATGAGAGACACATTTCACACCCACTAGCGCCCACACATCAACAGGCTCAACAGGCCCACAGTTAACATTTGGTGAACACTTGCCCACAGACCTACAGAGTGGAGGGGTTTTACAAAAGAAATTTGTGAGGTGGACAACAGAACAAAAGACAGATATACAGGAAAACGAGAAAATACAACATGTCATAGACCATGGGTAACGAAGAATAGAAATAAAGCAATTTTAAATGCTCCATGTAACTAAAAACATTCCAAACGCCAATGTTAGACAGAGCTCTGGCCAGTCCACCAGTGCTTTATGATCAACAATATTATTCTATGCAGGCTATAAACAGATCCAGGCTTTATAAACATAAAACTTCCTGTCCTCTAGTCTAAATGCACTCTGGATTAAAGAAATTAGGAAACAGCTCAGAATCCTAATTTCACAAGGAATTTAAACAATTATACAAAAGCTGATGAACAGAGAAAACATCAGCAAGTCTCCCCTCCTCCTGTCCTTCAGTCAGTGGCCCCACAATAACCCAGTTCCTTAAAGTAGGAATCCAGAAGTCATCCAAGACTTCTCTTTCACCCCCACACATCAAATCAATCACTAAGACTCTCTCAAATCTATCCAATTCTATCTATTCCAATACCTTAGTTACTGCTACAGCTTCTCTCTACCTCTAGACTTATCACCTACAGACTCACCCTTTATGCTGCTGGTAGAACAATTCAATCAAGAGGCAGATACGGTCTTCTAACTCCCAGCTACAACATTCATTGGTTTCCAACACCTACAGCTCCTTGGAAAATGGTGAATGGTCTCAAAAAGAGGCTCTGGGACACACACTCCCAACTCCATTCTATCATTTTCATCTGTTTTACATGCTAACTTCACATCAATCATGGGCTTCACAGCTTAAAAATCAGCTTGAAAAGCACTGACTGGTAGGATCAAGTCCAAACTCCTTCCAGCCACACACCCACACACAGCATCTTCACGATCGGCCCCTGGCTGCCTCTCTAGCCTCAGCTCTCTGCATTGCCTGCCTCCAAAACATGTACGACTCCCACCCAGTGTGCTGTTTTTGCTTCCCTGCCTTTGCTCACACTATCTGTTCTATTCCCAAGGCTGCTCCTACTTGCCACATGGCTAAATACCCGTCATCCTCAAAAACTCAGTTCAGGGACCAGCCCCCTCAGGAAAATTTCCAGGGGGTAGAATTAGTTGTCTTTTTTATGTGCACCTGCCAGACCCTGTGCATCTTTCTATTGCCACAGTTAACATACTAAATTAGAGCCGGGTGCGGTGGCTCATGCCTGTAATCTCAGCACTTTGGGAGACCAAGAGGGGCAGATCACGAGGTCAGGAGTTTGAGACCAGCCTGGCCAACATGGTGAAACCCCATCTCTATAAAAATACAAAAAAATTAGGTGGGCAAGGTGTCAGGTGCCTGTAATCCCAGCTACTTGGAAGGCTGAGGAAGGAGAATTGCTTGAACCCAGGAGGCAGAGGATGCAGTGAGCCAAGACCGCCCCACTGTACTACAGCCTGGGCAACAGAGTGAGACTCCGTCTCAAAAAGAAAAAAAAAAAATAGTGAATTAAAATTATCTATTAATACATCTGACTTCCCTACTAGAGTTTTAGTTCATTCAGGGATAGTACTCTATATGGAATTTTTGTAGCCTCAAAGCCTGGAAAAATGCCTCAAACTTGGCAGGTAATCAATAAATGTTTGATGAGTGATTAAATTAACAGAAATTAAAGGATCATTTTTGTACATTATAGATCCCTCCTACAACAACACAAACTATTAATACTAATATAAAATTAACACTAATATAAAACTACAGATTCCTCAATTTGTTTTTCAAAATGCATATGTAAATCTGAACTGAATTCCTTGGTAACA
Source organism: Symphalangus syndactylus (assembly GCF_028878055.3). Classification (NCBI taxonomy): domain Eukaryota; kingdom Metazoa; phylum Chordata; class Mammalia; order Primates; family Hylobatidae; genus Symphalangus; species Symphalangus syndactylus. The sequence goes on along the minus strand of NC_072429.2, from coordinate 63,717,264 downwards.
CAGTTATAAATATATTAAAATAAATATGAAGTCAATAAAATATGGTCAAGAATACATGAATGCTCACTTTACAGATAAATACAAAATACTGAAACATCAGCACATTAAATATTAATATGCACAAGAAAGAAGGGGGAACTAAAATTTATTGTATTCAACATACTAATGCTTGTATTCTACTATGCTAATACTTTAAATACATTATTTCAGCAACAAGCCTGCGGGGTATGTCTCCCCATTTCACATTTTACTTTATTGAGCCTCGGAGAAGTTAAGTGATTTGCTTAAGGTCACCAAACTAATAGCAAGAACCAAAACTCAAATCCAAGTCTCTCAACTCAAACATCTATGCTTCTTATTGGTCGTATGCACCACTCTAAAAAGGCCACCTGCCCCCATGCTGATTGCCAGGGCATATCAGATCAGTCTAGTAGGTTTTGCCCCTCATCCCCTTCCTCCCTCCATTAGCCCAAGGACATTCCTCCTGTTTCCCACTTATTCAAAAAGTACTTCCCCAGGCAGCCAGGGAAGGTCAAAAGTACCATGAGCCGCTCTGCTTCCCCACTAGGACGCCAAGCTGTTTCCACCCCACTACACTTAACTCCCTAAGACAGCTAATTATTCTGAGGAGGAAGTGTTTCTTCCACATTTATCAGTATTTTCCCCATATTTCTCTCATAGAAGCATGACCATGAAAAAGTCTGATGCAAAAGCATATGACTGTCCATGATTCACAGCAAACTGGTACTTACTGAAGATAGGATTGCCAGTTCACTTTGTTTGCACGAACTTCTGCAGCCTTGGCAGCAATAATATTGGTTGGGACAGCAGCATCCACAGCACCTCGGATATCCATTTTGGTCATCTAAACTTCGTAATCTTGAATGTCTTTCAACAAATCTTCAATTTTGATGCAAGGTAAAAACAGAATACTAGGTGTTTCTTTTTTTTACAACTATTAATATTATGATTATGAATATCATGATCACTTTAATCTCTCCAGGCATTCAACTCAAATATTAAATGTCCTAAGTCTGAAAGTATCATTATATTTCAAATATTGTCCACTGCTCCATAAAAGAGTTCTTTACACTTTTGCTTTTCTAGAAAAATTTTTTTCATTATTGGCACTAACACTGCGGTAAGATTTTTAAAGCAATCACCTAATATACTGAAATCAGAAATCATTATTAAATAGAATAGGTATAAATATGGAAAAAATTGTAAATTTATACAATTGTGGTTAACTTTTCTCATAAAGAAACAATAAGAATATGAATGGTACGGATAAGGCTAGTTACCTTATAAACATTTACTAAGCATCATTTTGAAGTGGCACATTAAAAATTCTAAGTCCTTTCGAAAATTACTCAAATTAAAATACACAAAGTGGGAACGTAATTTCTTAGAAGACAGTGCTTTCCTTTTCAAACAAAATTCATAGTATTAGCAAAATCAAAATTCGGACAGAAATTTTTAGAACAAATACCTATTACAATTTAGGTAAGCCAACAATGGAGGTCTGGCCGGACGACAAGAACCTACAATAACGGAATTCTATCTAATTCTCACTCCTAAATTTCCAGATACAAACGACTGATTTTAACACAACGCAAAATACAGGTGCCACTTGCAAAATATAAATTCATGGCCATGGCCAAAAAGAAGTTAAAATCCTACCCAAAATTACATTCCGGGTTTCCAATGATCTTAATCAATTTGGAACTTAATCTCTGTATCTGAAGATTTGCTGTATAAACAACCCTGGGCAGTGCGGAACGACAGGGCCCAGGAAAAAACAGGCTTCAACCGGGCCAGGCTGGAACTCTGCAGCCAAGGAGGCTCAGCCCCAGCAGCCCGTCCTGGGGTAGCTCAAGGTGTCTCTGGACAATTACCTATGTCCCTGAACTACTCGCACCCCCAGCGATCCAGGGCCGTGGCCCAGTCCTGTAGAAGGTATACTTTTTACCCCGCCCCCTCCACTCTCCTGCCCGCCCCTCACGTTTCTTCCCCCTGCGAGAAAGGCTCCAGAATTTCGTTTAATAAACCTGGTTGAGGCCTGGAAGAAAAGCAATCTGGCAACCAGGGGCCGAAGGAGGACAGGAGAGGACCAAGCGGCGAGACATCAGCACGCACCAGGTAAGCTGGAGAAACTGCAAGAGTCGCCTGACCTGGTCTGGGGCCTGAGACCAAACAACCCGAGGGCGGCCTTACCTCGCGAATCCTCGAGACCCCACAATACACCCAAAGTGGCAGGGAGGGTGGTCCGGGGCGCCGGGGCCACAGCCGGGCTGGGGCGCCAAGTCAGAGCCAAGTCGGCGTCTCCTGTCAGGTCCGGAGGTCTGAGCAGTGGCGGGAGACTCCGGGAGCCGAAAGTGAAGCGGGTCCCGCACCAAGCAGATGTTGAGGGCCGCACAGGTAGAAGGAAGCCAGGGCGGCCGCAGTAGAATGACAGAGGCGCCGATCACGTGATCGGAGGCACGTGACTGCTGCGGAAAGCGGAAGCCGGGAGAGTCCAAAGCAGCCAGGGGAGGGGCGGGCGCTGCGGCGGGGATTGTTCTGTGCGGGCAGCTGGAGCCCCGCGTCCGTAACTTAGGCCCGGGAGCGACGCAAGGCTCGGGCCCCAGCCAGCCAGGGCAAGTGGGAGGCGGCGAGCGTGGCGGGCACGCTAAGACCCGCCGCCCCCAGACCTAGCGCATCGCCTAGGGGAGGCCGGGGACCTCCGCCCGGAAGCAGCTAGCAGAGGCCAAAACTCTTATTTTAACCGTTGTTCTTTTGAAAAGTTTGATTTCGCGCTTTCAAATTAATTTCCTTAACAGCTCCATGAAGCAGGCGTTCTTATTCTGATTTTAAATAGAAAACTGGGGCTGAGAAGTGGGTCAGAAAATCTCTCGACCTAGGGTTGCACATTTAGCAAAAATAAATTCCATTGCAGTATTTACTTTTATACTAAAAAGTTATTCGCTGTTTATCTAAAATTCACATTTACAGGACGTCTGGTTTATCCAACAGTCCCATCTGGAGCCCAAATTTTCCCCTAGTCCAGGCCTCAGCAGCTGTTTTTGCCTTAAAGTAAGACTGGACTGCCCTGGAGGTGAGGTGTATATGATAGCATGTTTTCCTTAAAAAGCAATGAAAGACGCCGGGCGTGGTGGCTCACGCCTGTAATCCTAGCACTTTGGGAGGCTGAGGCAGGTGGACCACCTGAGGTCTGGAGTTCGAGACCAGCTGACCAACATGGTGAAACCCCATCTCTACTAAAAATACAAAAAATTAGCCGGGTGTGGTGGCGCATGCCTGTAATCCCAGCTACTTGGGAGGCTGAGGTAGGAGAATCACTTGAACCCAGGAGGCAGAGGTTGCAGTGAGCCGAGATGGCGCCATTGCACTCCAGCCTGGGCAGAAAAAGCAAAACTCCGTCTCGAAAAAAAAAATTCATTGAAAGGGATTTATAACCAACACATTTTTACTGGTAAGATTAAAGTCAGAATAATCAAAATCATGCATTGATTATGAATAAAGATATATAATAACAGTGTCAAAGATTGTACTAGGTCACTCATTTCTGTTTTAGCCAGAAGTGAAAGTCTGTTGTTTTGAAAGCAAATCTAAGGGGGAAAACTTTCATAAAAGAGAAAAAGAAACCGATCGTATACTAATAAACTCGCAAAAGCTGAAACAGAGCATGTTTTCTGTGTAACTGAGCAAAGCTGGCAATGAGGCCTGATCTTCGCATTTCCTTTCTGTATCACCTCAGCCACAGACTGGCGTGATGCAGCGAGTCTCATCAGATTTCAGGAGGCTCTCCTCTTTTCCGGGAGGCACAAAGATATGGAAAAAAATCAGGAACAGTGCAGTGAGCAGAAGGGACTGCTTCACAGGTCATCTGGGCTGGCGTTCTCCGAGCATCACAACATTACCAGACAATTTGCCTGGAAAAGGGAGAAGAGAAGAGGCAGGTACTCCCGGCATTATCTCTCTTAACATTATTTCTGTAACACTTCTATTGGAGATTTTTCTTGGTCCATTCAGGCTCCTGTAACAAAGTGCTGTAGACTGGGTGGGTTATAAACAACAGAAATTCATTTTCTCACAGTTCTGGAGGTTGAAAGTCCAGAATTGGGGTGCTAGCATGGTGAGGTTCTGGTAAGGATTGTCCCAGGTTGCAGACTGCTGACTTCTCATTGTAGCTTCACATGGTGGAGAGAAGGTGAGAGAGCTCTCTGGGGTCTCTTTCATAAGAACATTAATTTCATTCATGAGAGCTCCACCCTCATGACCTGATCATTTCCCAAAGTTCCCGCCTCCTAATATCATCACCTTGGGAGTTAGGATTTCAACACAGGAATTTTGGGGAGACACAAACATTCAGACCATAGCAGTGATCTCAGTTACCTAATTATATATCATACCTGGGGTCCCCATACCCTGGGTCACAGACTGGTGTGGTCCATGGCCTGTTAGGAACCCGGCTGCACAGCAGGAGGTGAGCGGCGGGCAAGCCGCTTTACCACCTAAACTCTGCCTCCTGTCAGATCAGCAGCCGTATTAGATTTTCACACAAGCATGAAGCCTATCGTGAACTGCACATTGCAAGGGATCTCGGTTGCACACTCCGTATGAGAATCTAATGCCTGATGAGCTGAGGTGTAACAGTGTCATCCTGAAACCAGCCGCATCACCTCCCACCCTGTCTGTGGAAAAATTGTCTTCCTCGAAACTGGCCCCTGGTACCAAAAGGGTTGGGGACTGCTGTATTATGACATAAGAAAGATAACCTTTGAGCTACTTTGTAATTTCTTTGAAATTGAGCTTCAGATTTGTTATTTAGAAATGACATAAGGGGAAGTTAGATAAATCTATATGGACAGGAGAAAAATAATATTAATAAGGTATTTATTAAGTTAATGTTCAGTTCTTCACTAGAATAGGGTTACATGTTTGGAGATGTAAACTAGGAAGCTACCACTTAGGAATCATCAGAGGGTAGAAAATATATGATGTTTCAAAGGAATTTCTTCTGTCTGAAATATATGGAATGCTATAAACACCATCATTTCCAATCTTTTCTTTCCAAGTATGTATTGAACTTATATTTGCCCACAGAAATAGAAGAGTTCTAGTCAAAGAAAATCCTATTCTAAAATATTTGTCATGAAAAGTTACCACCCCCAAGTGAAGATTATGCTACCAGCCTACCTTCAGTTACACAAGGACTTTGAGAAGTTTTTATAGCTGACCGAATAAATTATTAGTTTAACGGAAGAATGGTTTTTCCATTTTTTCACACAGTCCTCTTGGGAACAATAGGCATTTGCAAGAAGCTGGCCTAGTTTGGCCTAATGGTAACACTGAGTAGTGACGTCATGACCCCTTCAGAAAGTGCTCTAACCAACTGCCCTAACAAGCTTCTGATTGCTTTGGTATTGCCGAAGCACATCTATCATCAATCATGCAGATTTTCACTTACACTCCATACCAGTGTCCTGAATACTCATGGCAACCAAGCTTCAGATTTTCCAGGTAAGTTAATTTCATTGTATTGCACCGTTGGCCCCATAAGGACAACCTCCACAATTAGACATTTTAAAAATATAGTCCACGTGGTAGACAGCTTCTGAAATGGCTCTTAATGATCACCACCTCCCAATGACTCATATCCTTGTGAAATGCTCTCTTCTTGAGTGTGGGCTAGATCTACTGATGTTCCTATACGGACCAGAAAATGGCAAAAGTAAAGGGATGTCACTTTTGAGATCAGGTTACAATGCAAGCTGCCTTGCTTGCATTATCCCAGGTTCTTCTCACTTGCTCACTCTGATGAAGCAAGGTGCTGTGTTGTTAACCATAAAGAGGCTGATGTGGCCAAACTAAGAATAGCCCCAAGTGAACAACTAGTAAAAAATTGAAGCCCTTAGTCCAACAGGCTTCAAAGAACCAAACATGGACAACTGCGTGGGTGAGCCTGAAAATGAGTCCAGTTGAGCTTTGAAATGTTAGCAGCCAACACCTTCACTGCAGCCTGGCGAGAGACCTGGCACCAGAAAACACAGCTATACTGAAGCTTGGTTCCTGAAACTGCAATGATGTATGAGATTTATTGCCCCACTCTAAAACATTTGGTCACTTTAGGAAGTTGCCTTTCTTTTTAGAAAATTTAACAGCTTTATTAAGATATAATTCACATACCATATAACTCACCCATTTAAAAGGTACAATTCAATGGTTTTTAATATATTCACAGCACTATACAAATATCACCACAATCAATTTTAGCCCATTTTCGTCACTTTAAAAGGAAACTTCTTACCCATTAGTAGTCACTTTCTTCCTCTCCAAAAGCAAATACTAATTTTTTTAGATCTCAAGATTTGCCTATTCAGGAGATTTCTTTAATGAATGTAATCACACAATATGTTGTCTTTTGTGGATGACTTCTTTCACTTAGCATAAAGTTTTCAAGGTCTATCTATGTTGCAACATGTATCTATACTTCATTCCTTTTTATGGCTGAATAATATTCCATTTTGTGATGTACCATATTTTGTTTATCTGCTTACCAGTTAATGGGCATGCCGATTGTTTCAATTTTTTAGACATTTGCATGCAAGTCTTCGTGTGATCATAGGTTTCATTTCTGTTATTTGAGTAGATACCTAGGAGTAGAATTGCTGGCTTACATGGTAACTCTATGTTTAACATTTTGAGGAACTGCTGAATTGTTTTCCAAAGTGGTTGCAAGGCCTTGCATTCACCCCAGTAATGAATGAAAGATCTACATTTCTCCACATCCTCACCAACACTGTCATCGTCTGTCTTTTTAGTTAAAGGAAATCCATTTGGGTATGAATAGGTATCTCACCGTGGTTTTGACTTCCTTTTCCCAATGTCTAATAATGTTGAACATCTTTTCATGTGCTTATTCAGCAATTTGTACATCTTCTTGGGAGAAATGTTTATTTAAACACTTCACCCATTTTTAATTGGTTTTTTTGTTTGTTTTTGAATTGTAAGAGCTCTGTATATATTCTGGATTACAAGTCCCTTATTATTTACATGATCTGCAGTATTCTCACCTATTTTGTGGGTTGCCTTTTCACTTTCTTCATGATGTACTTTAAAGCACAAAAGTTTTTAATTTTGATTAAGTCCAATTAACCTATGTTCTTGTGCTTTTGATATTGTATCTAAGAAGGCTTTGCCTAATCCAAGGTCACAAAGATTTAACTTTGTTTTCTTCTCAGAGTTTCATAGTTTTGGCTATTACATTTGATCTATGATTCATGCTGAATTAGTTTTTGTAAAGAGTGAGAAATAGAGGTCCTATGTAATTTTTCTGCGTGTGGATAACCACTTGTCCCCACACCATTTGCTGAAAAAACAGTTCTTTCCCCCATTGAATTGTTTTGGCACCTTGTCAAAAATCAATTGACCATAAATTTATGGGTTTATTTCTGGACTCTCAATTCTGTCCCATTGATCTACACATCTAGATACCTATCCTTATACTAATACCACACAGTCTTAATTACTGTCACTTTTTACAATTTTTTTATTTTAATTTTTAGGTTCTCAGGTACATGTGCAGGATATGCAGGTTTGTTATATAGGTAAACGTGTGGTTTGCGGCACCTATCAACCCATCACCTAGGTATTAAGCCTAGCATACATTAGCTATTTTTCCTAATGCTCTCCCTCCCCCAACCCCACCACTGACAGGCCCCAGTGTGTGTTGTTCCCCTTCCTGTGTCCACATGTTCTCATTGTTCAGCTCCCACCTATAAGTGAGAACGTGGTGTTTGGTTTTCTGTTCTTGCGTTAGTTTGCTGAGGATAATGGCTTCCAACTCCATCCATATCCCTGCAAAGGACAAGATCTCATTCTTTTTATGGCTGCATAATATTCCATAGTGTGTATGTACCACATTTTCTTTATCCAGCCTATCACTGATGGGCATATGGGTTGATTACATGTATTTGCTATAGTGAATAGTGCTGCAATGAATATACATGTGCATGTATCTTTGTAATAGAATGATTTATATTCCTTTGGGTATATACCCAGAAATGGGATTGCTGGGTCAAATGGTATTTCTAGTTCTAGATCTTTGAGGAATTGCCACACTGTCCTCCATAATGGTTGAACTAATTTACATTCCCACCGACAGTATAAAAGAATTCCTATTTCTCCACAACCTCACCAGCATCTGTTGTTTCTTGACTTTTTAAGAAATTGCCATTCTGACTTGTGAGAGATGGTATCTCATTGTGGTTTTGATCTGCATTTCTCTCTCTTTTTTTTTTTTTTTTTTTTCCTGAGACAGCGTCTTGCTCTGTCACCTAGCCTGGAGTACAGTGGTGCAATCTCGGGTCACTGCAATCTCCACCTCCCTGGTTCAAACGATTCTCCTGCCTCAGTATCCTGAGTAGCTAGGATTACAGGCACGAGCCACCACACCCAGCTAATTTTTGTATTTTTAGAAGAGATGGTGTTTCACCATGTTAGCCAGGCTGGTCTTGAACTCCTGACCTCCTGGCCTCACCCACCTTGGCCTCCCAAAGCACTGGGATTACAGGCGTTGAACCACCATGCCCAGCCTGATTTGCATTTCTCTAATGGTCGGTGATGTCAAGCTTTTTTCATATGTTTGTTGGCAGCATGAATGTTTTCTTTTGACAGTGTCTGTTCATGTCCTTTGCCCACTTTTTAGTGGGGTTGTTTGGTTTTTTTCTTGTAACTTTGTTTAGGTTCCTTGTAGATTCTGGATATTAGCCCTTTGTCAGATGGATAGATTGCAAAAATGTTCTCCCACTCTGTAGGTTGCCTGTTCACTCTGATGATAATTTCTTTTGCTGTACAGAAGCTCTTTAGTTTAATTAGATCCCATTTGTCAATTTTTGCTTTTGTTGCAATTGCTTTTGGCGATTTTGTCATGAAATCTTTGCCTGTGCCTATGTCGTGAATGGTATTGCCTAGATTTTCTTCTAGGGTTTTTATAGTTTTGGGTTTTATATTTAAGTCTTTAATCCATCTTGAGTTAATTTGTGTATAAGGTGTAAGGAAGGGGTCCAGTTTCAATGTTCTGTATATGGCTAGCCAGTTTTCCCAACACCATTTATTAAATACGGAATCCTTTCCCAGTTGCTTTTTTTTTTTTCCAGATTTGTTGATGATCAGATGGTTATAGATGTGTGGTCTTATTTCTGAGTTCTCTATTCTGTTCCACTGATTTATGTGTCTTTTTGTACCAGCACCTTGCTGTTTTGGTTATTGTAGCCTTGTAGTATAGTTTGAAGTCTGGTAGCATGGTGCCTCCAGCTTTGTTCTTTTTGCTTAGGATCATCTTGGCTATACAAACTCTTTTTTGGTTCCATATGAATTTTAAAATAGCTTTTTCTACTTCTGTGAAGAATGTCAATAGTAATTACTGTGGCTTTGTAGTAAGTTTTAAAATTGGGAAGTGTGATCCTCCAACTTTGTTCTTTATTGAGACTGTTTTGGATATTCTGGGTCCCTTATAATTTTTTTTTTTTTTGAGACAGAGTCTTGCTCTGTCACCCAGGCTAGAGTGCAGTGACACGATCTCGGCTTACTGCAACCTCTCCCTCCTGGGTTCAAGCGATTCTCCTGCCTCAGCCTCCTGAGTAGCTGAGACTACAGGCATATGCCACCACACCCGACTAATTTTTTTATATTTTTAGTAGAGACAGGGTTTCACCATGTTGGTCAGGCTGGTCTCGAACCCCTGACCTCGTGATTCACCCACCTCAGCCTTCCAAAGTGCTGGGATTACAGGCGTGAGCCACTGCGCCCGGCCCCTTATAATTCTATATGAATTTTAGAATCAACTGTCAACTCCTGCAAAAGAAAGGAGCTGACATATGATAGGCATTGTGTTGAATCTGTAAAGCAATTTTACAAAAGGAAACTTTTCCAGTTCATAGACCCCAGTAATACACATCCCTTACCTTTGTGCACCCTCAAACCCAACAGAAGCTACTTGGGCATTAGTTGCCTCTTAACAGAAAGGTATTCTACCTTTTCCACTCTGTTTAATAATCTTATATTTATAAAGCAGTTTATAAATATGAAGTATAGTGTTAGAAGCCAATTCTTGGCTTACTCATTGGGTACCTAGTCATATCATAAGAAAATCAATTTAACTTACTCCACATGATGTATGTAAAAAGTATAATAATCCTTGAGTTTAAGTTTGGGTATGAGTTTTGCATATGTTACTAGCTACAGAGATGACTGCTATTAAGATGACCTTTTAAGAAACCTGGAAAGATTAGGCCAACCATCTGTCTGTCAATTGCACAGCCCAAGATTGTCAAGTACTATTGGCTATCACACACCACTAACACAAGAATTTTTGCCAAACAATTTATTTAATTTATCACTATATGCTAAGCTGTATATCACTTGGATCATTTCTTTCCATTCTGATTTAGGATTCCATTTTAATTAAGAATACATTTCTACCTTTAGAGGGCAGTGATAACATACAGTACCTAGACATTCAAAATAATCAGCTCTACCAGGAATAGAACGTGAAAGATCTGCGGATAAGCTGCTGGTCCACAAAGTAGATAATCCTTTTGCTTTCATTACTGTAACTTTCGGAGGAGGCTCCGCACAGATTCAGAGCCAGGCCAGCATTAACCAAACAAAGAGAAACAGAGCGGATCCTATGCTAATATAGGGAAAACCAGGCAACAGGACTCATTTGGGGCCTTTATTGTAAAAACATGCCCCAGCTTTCCCAAGATAACCAAGAGTGCCTCCAGAAACATTTCTCCAGGCCGTCTATTTGGACACAGTTTCTGCCCCTGTTTAGGGCTCAGAGATATAATGCAGACATTCACCAAATCACAGAAAATGAAGGAGACCCCAGGGCTGTTCCTGATATCAAGGTAAGGTGATCCCCACAATCCATGATCCTTTCCTGTCAAGGGAAAGTGTTTACCCAGAAAGAATATAAAACTATACTCAAGCTTTAGTGCCATTGCTCACTTATCTTAATGTTTTATCAAAAATGTTTTCAGACCATCCCCAAGGGAAATCTAGAACCTAGATGATAATTACCTGATCTATCTATAGTTTTCTCCAATCTAAACAGATTCCCTTTACGAAAATAAATTATTTATTGCTTTTTTGTTTGTTTGCTTGTTTCAGGTGAAAACATTCAACAAATCTAGACAGATTTTTTGGCTATTAGTGTTAGCCCTTGGATATCTTTCTCTGATATAAATATTATATCCCATATAATAATGAAAGAAAAATTGTAGACTGCTTTCTACAAAAATCCCTTGGGAAAAAAAATGATAAACTAAGAACATAAGAACATTAAGGAGCTAAGGGGTGTTTTTCCAAATTCAAAGTTTCCAAAGGTGAATTTCCTAAGCATGAGTTGCTATCAGTAGGTAATAACATTATTTCTCCAAAGAGTGACAATTTTCCTGCTGGATGTTGTGTGTATATTTGAAGAAAATACAGTTTGTGACTGTAAATCCTCTTAGCTATTAATATAACCATCTCGTAAACGGTTACTTGGTATAGAATATGGACATGTGTTAATGTCTAACAAGCAATGAGCACACTCAAAATTAAATGCTGCAAAACTATAAAACTGTTCAAATACTTTAACACCAGAAAATTCACCTGTTCTTTTGCCACGGCTCATATCCTGATATCATTATTTATTTGCAAACTCTTTATATAATTCTGTAGGTCTGCCCTTTCTCCTAATGTTATTTTAACCATTTGGCACAAGTGGAGGGGAGAAAAATAAAATAAAAAGGGTCAACACAAAGCTTTCTCTGTAAAAATATATGGACCTGTTCTTTTGAGCTTTCAGACATATGTGAACAAATAACACATGAATTCCCACACTGCCTATTATCATCTAAGCACTAAGAGTTTAGCAAGCTGCAATGAAATGGGATGTAGTGTCCAAGAGTCCTGAATTAATGGACATCTAAATGTAGGCAACACATGCAAAAGATATTTCTAAAAGACAGAATGTGGAGGCTACTTTGAGGAAACAGAGAGCAACAACAACAAATATACCCATTGTATGGTGCATATGTATGCTGTTGTATATGTGTGTATGTATATGCACCCACACACACACATATATATAATTTCAAAGTTCTAACTGTCTTGAGAAGGTATGCTCTAAGTGGAATCAAAGACAAATAAAATGCAAAAATATTTAAGAATCAGAATTACACCTTCCCATGGCATCCTGGAATTGACCACACATGCTGGTGCTGGGCAGCCTAACTTCTATCCTAACCTCACTAACCTGTTAACAGGTTCCAGTCTGTACAGCAGCAGGTGAGGGTAGAAGGAAGCAGTCCAGTTGGGATGCTGCTGGCTCCTTCACTCAGTTTTTGCCTTTTGAAAAAATCTTTTGATATTGCATTTGAATACAGAAAGAGGAGACATGTGCCTCTTCTAGCAAATGTAAGGATGGAAACACTCAACTCATTTTGAGTCTGCAGATATCATTGAATCCTTACTAACTGCAAAACCTTGGGCTAGGAGCCATAGGGAATAAAGAGAAAGAGCAAGATATGCTCCTTCCTTTCTAGAGACTTCTGTATATTGAGAAAGACAAACATATAGCATATTATCAGCATGACTCGTCAATAATATAGGATCCCTACATAATTATTGTACATTCTTTCAATCAGTAAGATATTAGGAGAGGAATATGATCACTATGGGGTAATACAATTGAAGAAGCCTAGTGTTAGAGTGAAAGCAGTGAAATCTAAGGTAGACGTGAAATAATGTCTAAGAACATATATAGAGGCAGAAAGAGGGAACGTGAGCTAAAATATATCTAGATGTCAAGGGGTCAGTCAGAAATTCTCCAAAAATCCTCAACCTAAGCTTTGCAGTTCATGCAAAAATTACCCCCAAATATAACATGGGTTTAAATTTACAACTATGTGGAAAACTATAGAACTTTTAGGAAAAAAATGGGAGAAAATCTTTATGAGGTAGGGCTAGGTGAAGAGTACACAGACACCAAAAATCATGATCCGTTCAAGAAAAATAAATCAATAAATAAGACTTCATTAGAATCTAAAAAACTTTTGCCCTGCCAAAGACTCTATTGAGAGGATAAAAGACAGCATACAGATGGCAGAAAAATACTTTCACCCCCATGTCTGCCAAACACCTTGAACCTAGAATAATTCTCAAAACTCAAGAGTAAAAGACAAACAATCTAACAAGAATATGGGCAAAAGACATGAACAGCCATTTTACTGAAGAGAATATGCAGATGGCAAATAAATATATGAAAAGATAGTCAACATTGTTAGCCATTAGGAGATGCAAATTAAAGTCACAGTGAAATATCACTACACACCCAGAAGAATGGCTAAAATGGAAAAAATAGTGGCTATAAAAATGGCTAGAATTGCTAAAATGGCTAAAATTGTGACAACACCAACTGCTGGACAGGATGCAGAGAAACTGAATGATTAATACATTGCTGATAGGAATGTAAAATAGTACAGCCAATCTGGAAAACAATTTGGCAGTTTCTCATAAAACCGAAGATACAACTGCCATATGGTCTAGCAATTTCACCATTAGGCATTTATCCCAGAGAAATGAAAACTTACACTTACACCAACCCTGTATGCCAATGTCCACAGCTGCTTTATTTGTAATAGTCAAAAACCAGAAACAACCCAAAAGCCCTTCAAGGGATGAATGATTAAACAAACTGTGGTACATCCATACTATGGAATCCTATGAAGCCACTAAAAGGAATGAACTACTAATACACTAAACAACTTGATAGACTTCAGGGAATGGTGCTGAGTGGGGGAGAAGAAGCCAATTCCAAAAAGTCACACACTATATATATGTGTATGATTCTATATAAGCCACTCTTTTTTTTTTCTTTGAGATGGAGTCTTGCTCTGTCGCCCAGGCTGGAGTGCAGTGGGGCGATCTCAGCTCACTGCAACCTCTGCCTCCTGGGTTCAAGCTATTCTCTCACCTCTGCCTACCGAGCAGCTAGGACTACAGGCACTCGCCACCACACCCAGCTAATTTTTGTATTTTTAGTAGAGACAGGGTTTCACCATGTTGGCCAGGCTGGTCTTGAACTCCTGACCACAAGTGATCTGCCCACCTCAGCCTCTCAAAGTGCTGGGATTACTAACATAAGTCACCATGCCCAGCCTATATAAGCCACTCTTGAAATAAAATTATATACATAGAGAACAGATTCATGGTTGCCAAAGATTAGGGATTAGGTAGGGTGGTGGATATAGCTACAAAGGGGTCATACTTTAAAGGGAGCCTGGTGGTGATGAACCAGTTCTGTGTCTTGACTGCAGTGGCAGTTACACACATTACATGTGTAATGTGCTAAAATTGCATGAAACTATACACGTGCACACACAGAAATAAGTGAAATCTGAATAAGCTCTGTGAATGGTACCAATGTCATTTCCTGGTTTTGATATTGTTCTTCAGTTATGCAGTCTCTATTGAGGGAAACTGGGTGACAGTATACGGGACCACTCTGTACATTCTGTGTACATGATTTCCTATGACTATAGCATTATTTCAAAATAAACAATTTTAAAAAGCAAACCTCTAAAGGCAGATTAAACTGACAATATGACACACAAATCACCTACATTTATTGTTGTGGTTATTCCAGTTGTTCTTTTCATTTGGCTCCTTGGGTTAATAGCATTGATGTGATCTGACCTGTTTTAGAGATGAGAAAACAAGTTTGGATATACTATTGGTTGCATATGTGAAGTCAGCTGAGAGGTGATTTGAACCTGGATTTTCTGACACTGATTTCAATAAGTATTTGATAGCTTCTGACAGTGATTTAAAAAGTGGACTGTAGTTTCCTGGGCTTGAAGCCAGTCCTCATAATAGTACTTTCTGTATGATTTCTGCCCAAAATACTCCAACATGGGCCACTAATTTACTACAAAATAAACTACAAAATCCCACGCACCTGCACATACACTCACACGCTTGTCTTCATCAGATTATTTATTTATTTATTTTTCAAATTTCTTTTTTTCTTGAGACTCAGTCTTGCTCCGCTGCCCAGGCTGGAGTGCAGTGGCATGATCTCAGCTGACTGCAACCTCCGCCTCCCAGGTTCAAGTGATTCTCCTGCCTCAGCCTCTCAACTAGCTGGGACTAAAGACGCCCGCAATTACCCTCAGCTACTTTTTTTTGTGTTTTTAGTACAGACAGGGTTTCACCATGTTGGCTGGGCTGGTCACAAACTCCTGACCTCGTGTGATCCACCTGCCTTGGCCTCCCAAAGTGCTGAGATTACAGGCGTGAGCCACCGTGCCCGGCTGATCAGATTTTTTTTTTCTTCCATCAGGATTTTTGTTTCCTTTCAGGGCAAGAATGCAAGCGGGAGGGCGGGTGAACTCTAGGCCAGCAGTTTTTCTAGACAATCGGCATGAGGAAGAGAAAGCATTACAGCCGCTCTAGTGAGAAGTCAACTCTGTCAATATAGATACATATGTTCATGTGTGTGCATTCTTTCTCAATAATAAACATGGTCAGAGCTTAGACAAGAGAGCTGTTTCCACAAGGTTATTTTTCAGCCCATTCCAAAGTCAATGCCCTTCTGAAAGTGTGGGCCTCTAAGTGCTCTGCTGTTCCAGACGTGTGATCCCTTGAGCAGCTGATCAAAGCACTTATTTTGAGACCTTATACACAGAAATGAGAAAATAAATCTCAAGGCACCAAAGGGCAGCTACAAAGACAATGGAGCCTTGTGTGATGAAAATGATAGAGGAAAGAAAAAGGAAAAATAGCTTAGTAAGGCCGGGCGCGGTGGCTCACGCTTGTAATCCCAGCACTTTGGGAGGCCAAGGCGGGCGGATCACGAGGTCAGGAGATCGAGACCACGGTGAAACCCCGTCTCTACTAAAAATACAAAAAATTAGCCGGGCGTGGTGGCGGGCGCCTGTAGTCCCAGCTACTCGGAGAGGCTGAGGCAGGAGAATGGCGTGAACCCGGGAGGCGGAGGTTGCAGTGAGCCGAGATCGCGCCACTGCACTCCAGCCTGGGTGACAGAGTGAGACTCCGTCTCAAAAAAAAAAAAAAAAAAAAAAAAGCTTAGTAAGAGAGCAATTATGCCTGTTGGCCAAACACCTTACCATTCGTGTATTCAGAAGACAGAATTATTCTGTCGTGCCTCCATTTGTGAAAGAGTAAGTTCACTGAGAAGAATAAAGTTGTTTCTTATTTTCCTGAAGGCCCTCCGAAAATAATTCCATAGTAATTAGTTTAACACTTGAGATGTTCACAAACCTATTGAGGAAAAGGCTCATTTGGAAGTCAACCATGCTTCTCTCTGCCGTGGCTAGCATGCACATGTTCAGCGGCCATCTCCTGCGGCACCTGCTGCAGGGTCTTCCCAAGTGAGGCCAAGGGGATGTGGCTCCACAGGCCTTGTGGCTCAGGGCCTTGGGTTCTCAGTGAGCAGTACTTACATGGTCTTCCTTTGATGGAGACCATAAGGAAGACCTTGGATATGCTCTTTGGGAAAGTGAAAAAAGGTCTTCAATTATTCAGCCTCTAAGCTCACAGAACCCAGGACAATCCATGTGATATTAAGAACAAAACAAAGAGGGGGGATGAAGAAAGGGAAGATGTTGGTCAAAGGGCACAAAGTATCAGTGAGATGAGAGAAATAAATTTTAGTGATCTATTCTACGGTATGGTGACCATAGTTAACACAGCTTGAGCATCCCTAATCTGAAAGTCCAAAATGCAACATGCTCCAAAATCTGAAACTTTTTAAGTGCAGATATGACATTCAAAAGGACTGCTCATTGGAGCATTTCAGATTCAGATTTTTAGATTCAGGATGCTGAACCAGCAAATATAATGCAAATATTCCAAAAGCTGAAAAAAATCTGAAATCCAAAACACTTCTGGTTCCAAACATTTTGTTTAAGGAATACTCAGCTTGTAATCATGTATATTTCAAAGTTGCAAAAAAGTAAATTTTTAACTGTCTCATCACAAAAAAAATAGATGAGGTGATGGATATGTTAGCTTTATTTAAGATTTCTACCAAGTATACAAATATTAAAACATCACATTGTACCCCATAAAAATATGCCATTATTATGTGTGAATTAAAAATAAAAATAAAAAAAAAAATAGTGTTTCAGCTTGTCATAAAAGGTACTTATTATCATCCAAGAGACTTTTTTTTTTTTTTTGAGACGGAGTCTCGCTCTGTCGCCCAGGCTGGAGTGCAGTGGCGCAATCTCGGCTCACTGCAAGCTCCGCCTCCCAGGTTCACGCCATTCTCCTGCCTCAGCCTCTCCGAGTAGCTGGGACTACAGGCGCCCGCCACCAAGCCCAGCTAATTTTTTGTATTTTTAGTAGAGACAGGGTTTCATCGTGGTCTCGATCTCCCGACCTCGTGATCCGCGCACCTTGGCCTCCCAAAGTGCTGGGATTACAAGCGTGAGCCACTGCGCCTGGCCGAGACTTTTCTTATATAGCTAACTAGGACAATCCCTTACATTAATTAAGCACCTAAGATACCAGCTAATGCCTTTCAAAGTAAAAAATGAAGTGGTGATCAATTTAAAATAAATGGCGGCCAGATGTGGTGGCTCACATCTGTAGTCCCAGCATTTGGGATTACACTGGCAGCCTTCACCACACAATCCACTGGGCTCTAATCTGAACACCTATACACTCCACTTACAATTCTGATTGAGACTCTGAACAGGAAAGATGGAAAACCATTCTATCAATGAAACAGACTAGTATCTCACTGTGGTAAGGCCCTCTGGTAGCAGGAGAGGTCATAAATAGAAAACTCAGGTGACTATAAATAAAAAGTAAAGCATTCTTTATATCAGAAATGGATGCATATATATATCTACACACACACACACACACACACATCCTTTTAAAAACCTATATGTACACATACCTGAAAGAAAGCATAATATGTATTTGTGCTTTTCAGATATACGTTGGCTTGAAAAAAGTCAATGTAATATCGCAAAGAGCCAGAGGTGGCATTGCTGAAGAAAGAGAGGCAGGGAAGAGTGAAAAGGGAGATGGCACGTGATACTGATTCACCCTGGAGGTTTTAGAAACAATTGAGACGCCCCCAAGCAAGGAAGGTGGAGAAGGGTCTCCGGTGATCAGCTGGGGCAAGCTCAAAAGATTATTTGCTGCAGTTAATGTGGCCCCATTTTTTTTAACCTGTAGGCCATGTCCAATGCCTCCTTGACTGTCTGAAAAATATCCAGCAATGGAACTGGGGTTATGTTTAAAAAAAAAAAAAAAAAAACTGGGAGGGGGGTGGGGCAGAGGAAGTGGGAAGTACTGAAAGGGTTTTTAGAAGAGAGATGTGATCTTTGATTTGCCTTAAAATAATCCAGGGGAAGAGGAAAGTAGGAGTGTAAGAGATAATGCAGACTTGACAACGTGTTGTTAATTGTTGAAACTGGGTGATGGATATGAGGGTTCATGAAGATAGTCACTCAGTTTTTTTGTATTTTGAAAATTAACATAATACATTTATTTTTAAGAATCCCAAAGACTAGAGCTTACGATGTACCTTCAAATTTAAATGACAAACAAACTTTTCATGTTCTATTTATATACCACAATGGGAGCTGTTGTGTATGCTGTCTAGCAAACGTTCAGTAACTGCACAAATCATCTTGACCTTTTGGGGAATTTTTTTTAATGGCAAAAAAAATCCCGTATGAAAATCAAAGAAGCATACTGCAAAAATCCTGGCTAGCTTTAGTATACTGGTTTGTTTGTCTTTTCATTGATTTTACAACTCTCAGATTTTAAGTGGTTTTAATGGTTACGGAAAAATATATCTAGTATCATTTCCATTGTTCAAAAGGTCTCATAAAATCATGTTGGCTTCCCTGCTGAAATCAAGCCAGTCTTCACAAAGCCACAGAATCACTGCAAATGCTTTAGAAAATTTACATTAAAGTTTTACCCTCTTGCAAGATAAAGATGTGAATAAACTATATTGGGAAACTCAGGGAGTGTATTAGTCCATTTTCATACTGCTGTGAAGAAATACCCGAGACTGATTGATATATAAAGAAAAAGAGGTTTAATGGACTCACAGTTCCACATGGCTGAGGAGGCCTCACAATCATGGTGGAAGGCAAAGGAGGAGCAAAGGCATGTCTTACATGGTGGCAGGCAAGAAAGAGTGTGCAGGGGGACTGCCCTTTATAAAGCCATCGGATCTCGTGAGACTTACTCACTATCATGAGAACAGCGTGGGAGAAACCCACCCCCACTATTCAGTTACCTCCAACCGGGTCCCTCCCATGACATATGGGGATTATGGGAGCTACAATTCAAGATGAGATTTTGGTGGGGACACAGCCAAACCATATCAGGGAGTAAACTTGTTTTTCTAGGTTCTCTAGAAACCATTTAATTCCATTCTATGAGAAAAGGTGATCCAAATCAAGCTTGTGTCATTTAAGAGTTTATTTTAGAAACATCTATAGAATGGTTTTACAGCTCCTGCATTTTAAATGACTGAAAAATGCAATTTTAAGATGAAGCAAATATGTTGAAAGGATAATAGTTTAAACCATATAGTGACAACTGGAATATATTCAAATATTCAAGAAAAAAACCCAAATCACAGACTACAAAAGTAATTTGATTTGACATCAACTATGTAACCAAATATGTTTTCCCATAAGACTATATTTGGCTTATATGATTTCGAATTCTCAACACTAAAAATTGTAAGGATTTATATTCAAGTGATAGATCATTCTAAGAACTTATATTCAAAATAAGACTGGAAATGAACTAAAATATGCAAGACATTGTCTCAACACATTTTTGTAACTGTCTGTTCAAATTGCATGTGACTAGAAGACAAAAGGAAATAGCAAGGAGGCAGGAGGCTAGCAGCCCAGGAACCTCAGACCAGGAATCTGGGAAGATGCTAGAAAGACAGTTTAACACCAGCAAACTGCCTCTAATAGCTGTGGCTCCATGTTCTCATTCCAAATTCCCAGGAGAGAGGATCTGGCCCAGTAGAGATGTGGTCTCTGTCTCAAGATCATCAGCCCTGCTGGGCGCAGTGGGTCACACCTGTAATCCCAGCATTCTGGGAGGCCAAGACAGGTGGATCACTGAGGTCAGGAGTTCGAGACCAGCCTGGCCAACATGGTGAAACCCCATCTCTACTAAAAAATACAAAAATTAGCCGGGTGTGGTGGCACGTGCCTGTAATCCCAGCTACTCAGGAGGCTGAGGCAGGAGAATTGCTTGAACCTGGGAGGCAGAGGCTGCAGTGAGCCAAGATCGTACCACTGCACTCTAGCCTGGGCAACAGAGTGAGACCCTGTCTCCAAAAAAAAAAAAAAAGATCAATCAGCCCTAGCTGTTCTTTAGGTTGTAAGACAATCTTAAGGGGTTGTCCAGCACATATTTAAACCAGCTTATGGGATTCCAAAATCAACGATGACACCTGAAGTAGACAGCCCTGATTTAGATATTTGAGGCCTGGCATTTTTATGTCTATCACCCACAAGCTTTGTAATCACTCCTCAAAGATAATTCTACACATCTTCTCTGTTTATCTCCTATTCCCACCACCAGACATTCTGCAAAGTACCTGTGGATGAGCCCCACAAAACTAAAGTCTAGAGTCAGCAGACCCTCAGCCCCTAGGGGACACAAGCCATGAAGTTCTTGTGTGACCCTCTGTCCTCTCTTGAGTCAGCGTGACCCAGTGTGGGTCATTGGATAACCACCCACACTGATAAATGAATATTTTTATCTGTAAGTTATTAACAAAATATATAGATTGTGTGAAGTTGCATAAAAATAGTTGAGCAAAATATGACCCAATGAAATAAATACATTACTTGAAAGAAATGATCAAAGCAGTTGATATTACCAATGTCACACTGCATTTCTGAATTCTGTAATAAATCTGCTCTCTCTGCTTCTGTGAGTTGTATTTAAGGCTTTCATCTGTGACCATTTGCCCAGAGGACCATGTTCTGAAGGATATATTTTTGAAGTTTTCATTTGAAGAGAAAGTATTATTACCATCAACATCATATCAGGAGGACACGCAGTTAATTTTACAGAGAGTTTTGTTGAAGAACGAGTTTGCTGGATTAAAAAGTAAGCCTATGATCAGCAAATAAAATCCAGGTACTATTGCTTCCTTTTTTCTGTTTTTGCCTTGTCTTAAAAATACCTGCACCTGATTATTTTTACCAACTTATTAGCATCATTAAGATCTGTAAGCTTCCCCTTTCCCAGAGCTGCAGTTTTGGAGAAGCCACGCATCTCCCATCATTTGTTGGCCAGTGGGGAGTCCAAGCTTTGGGGGGCCAACCATTGCCCCACATGGATTCTTTGCTACCCTGAAGATAAGCAGAGTGAAGGTGAGGAGGGTGTGAGGAACAGGAGGCAAAGGAGGGTCCCTCAGGCCCCTGGTCGTTAGCCTGGACCAAACTAGAAGTTAAGAGAAGTTTGCCTCCCGTCTCTCTCACCCACCCCTCACCTTGGACTCTTCGCCAACATCCACAGACATACCCTAGGAAACTCATTCTCTCATTTTGGCCTAGTTTCTCCCTTTAAAAAAAGAAATAAAAGTTCAAATTCAAATGCACTTAGATGTAAATGAATTCATACATCACTCCTGCTCATGAAATCTACAGGGAACACTCATATTAGATCCACAAGAATGAACCTGAGTAGTGTAATTTGGACCATATAAAATCTGAGCGAGTGGGAGACTTGGGGTTCAGGGCTACTTCCAGCCCCTCCTCAGAAGCCACACTCCAGCGTGATGCAAATCCCGCTGGCTTCTACTTCTGATCACAGAGAAGGTGAAGCGTTCCTTGGTTCTGTCTTCACTTCAAAATCTGCTCCTTTATAAAAAATTAGCTGGAGGGCTAGGCATGGTGGCTCATCTCTGTAATGCCAGCACTTTAGGAGGCCAGTAGTTTGGGGCCAGCCTGGACAACAAAGAGAGATCCAGTCTCTACAAGAAAATTCAAAAATTAGCTGGGTGAGTGGCACATGCCCCTAAGTCCTGGCTACTCAGGAGGCTGAGGCATGAGGATTGCTTGAGCCCAGGAGTTAGAGACTGCAGTGAGCTATGATCATGCCACTACACTCCAGCCTGCGTGACGGAGTGAGACCCTATCTCTAAAAAGTAAAGGAAATCTCCTCCTTTTCTAAGCAGTTTTGGCCAAAAGCCAGGTTATAGTTCTGCTTGGTTTATCCATCGGAAACGGGCTGGGTTTTTAGTTACATGAAATCACAAGGGGAGGGGGAAATGAATGCCTTTGGGTTTTAGGAAATCAGGAACCAGAGAGCTCATGACATTTTCTTTTCTTTTCTTTTCTTTTTGAGATGGAGTTTTGCTCTTGTTGCTCAGGCTGAATTGCAATGGCGTAATCTCGGCTCACAGCAACCTCTGCCTCCCGGTTCAAGCGATTCTCCTGCCTCAGCCTCCCGAGTAGCTGGGATTACCGGCACGTGCCACCATGCCCGGCTAATTTTGTATTTTTAGTAGAGACGGGGTTTCTCCATGTTGGTCAGGCTGGTCTCAAACTCCTGACCTGAGGTGATCTGCCCGCCTCGGCCTCCCAAAGTGTTGGGATTACAGGTGTGAGCCACCACGCCCGGCCATGACATTTTCAAATTGCTTCTCCCTGAGTCAAGATTCAGAGCTTATTGCTCCCTTCTTGGAATACAGCCCTCCACCTCACTCCCAGATGCAACAAGCATTCTCAGGGGCCCAAGAGCAGATGGGCTCTTCTTTGCTAATGCTTTTTAAAGGCAGGGAGTAGAACAATGGTGAATGGTGATATCTGGTGGAAATCCAAGCACTGCAGCACTTCGAACCAGTATGACTTGAGGCTCAGTTGTAACTAACTGAAGTCTGAGTACTTGAAGATGTCCTTTTTTACCAAGTGAAAAGCTCAGACACAGGTACACACTGCCACCAAGCAGGATGATGACATAAAGGGAAATGTCTTTCAAATGCCAAGAATTGGTTTTTGAATTCAGGTCTAAGTTGTATTTCATTCTCTGAGTCTTCGTTTTATCTTTTTTTTTTTTTTGGCAGAGTCTCACTTTGTCACCCAGGCTGGAGTGCAATGGCGCCATCTCGGCTCACTGCAACCTCTGCTTCTCGGGTTCAAGCGATTCTCCTGTCTCAGCCTCCCGAGTACCTGGGACTACAGGCTCATGCCACCACACCCAGCTAATTTTTTTGTATTTTTAGTAGAGACAGGGTTTCACCATGTTAGCCAGGATGGTCTCAATCTCCTGACCTCGTGATGTGCCCTCCTCAGCCTCCCAAAGTGGTGGGATTACAGGCATGACATTTTATCTTCTATAAAATCAAGACAATAATACTTTTCACATTCAATTTGAATGGGTTGCTTTGAAAAAAATCAAATGAGACAAGGCATGTAAAAATGCTGGTAAACTATAAAGACACGGGCTTTTTAAAAAAACTCAGATCATGGTGGCTCACACCTGTAATCCCAGCACTTTGGGAGGCCAAGGCACATGGATCACTTGAGCTCAGGAGTTCAAGACCAGCCTGGCCAACATGGTGAAACCCCGTCTCTACAAAAATACAAAAAAAAAAAAAAATTAGCTGGGCATGATGGCGGGTGCCTGTAATCGCACCTACTCAGGAGGCTGAGGCAGGAGAATTGCTTGAACCCAGAAGTTGGAGGTTGCAGTGAGCTGAGATTGCGCCATTGCACTCCAGCCTGGCGATAGAGCAAGACTCCATTAAAAAAAAAAAAGAAGAAAAGAAAACTCAGATACTTTGAGTTTTTCTTTTAAAAGCCTGCATCAGTGAGTCCAGCTTTCCATTAGCCCTGTGCTGCCTCCCGGGAACCCCTTGGAACCCTAGGGGCTGGGTTTGTAGCCAGTTTCTCCCATAATAGTTGTTAATCTAGTTATCTCCATCTGCAGATGGACCTCGAACCTACTGGGCACAGAGTAAGAGCCCAGCTAATATTGATTGGCCAGTTGATTAGTAGATATAGAAATGCATTATTTCCCTAATTTTTTTCCACCGTGTGAATGAAACAAGATTACATCTGATTAAGGTCAGAGATTATATGGTATTTCTTGATGTCTTCAAACTGAAATTGTTAAAATCTTTCTTCAGACAAATGTTTCATATGCCCTGAAAGAAATTAATGACAGTTAAGGATCCTGAATGGCCCCTAAAATGTTTCATATCAAGGCAGTGCCAACCTCCAACTTCCCCAAGAAAACATCCCCTTTAAAATGCCAAGCAAAGCAGTCTAATTCAGTCGCGTCCAACTCAAAGAAATCAAAGCCCGCTAACAAGTTCTCCCAGCAGCCGGGCCAGAGGAGGGAGAAAGCCTTAGAACGACAGGGCCCCGCATGGCCTGAGCAAGGCTCACACAAAGCCTGGTTTATTAGGAACCACTGGAAAAGCTATAAAGCCCAGGCAGCCTTCCTGGGCCTGTCACAAAGTGTCCACTTTGGAGAGAACAATGTCTTCCCTGTTCTTGCCATCTTGTTTGTTGATTTTCAGGCTCCATCAGTGTGAAATTGAGAGGTCCGGCCCAGGTCCGTGGGGACAAATGGAATGGCCCTCTTGTGTCAGGCCTTCTCTGAACATCCATTTTAATAAACCTCATACCTTCAGGGTCTACTCATACAATTGCTGCAGCCTCTATCCCACAGTTTCTCTCCTCTGTAATTGAGAAAGAGGTGAGATGCATTGTTTAGAAATGTAAAACCACATCTATCAAAAAATATTTTTATTACAAAAGTGTTAGACATAATAGCATAATAAAACCTTATGTGCCCATTACCCAGCTTCAACAATTATCAACTCCAGATCGTGTCATTTCGAAATTCATTTGTTGAACAGGTATTCATTAAGTACATGTTATATCCCTGTACTGCTTAGGTTTTTTTGTGGGTGTTTTTTGTTTGTTTGTTTGTTTGTTTTTGAGGCAGGGTTTGCCCTGTCACCCAGGCTGGCATGCAGTGGCGTGATCTCAGCTCACTGCAACCTCTGCCTCCTGGGCTCAAGCTGTTCTCATGCCTCAGCCTCCTGAGTAGCTGAGATTACAGGTGTGCACCACCATGTCCAACTAGTTTTATCCATTTTTAGTGGAGATGGGGCTTCACTGTTTTGGCCAGGCTGGTCTTGAACTCCTGGCCTCAAGTGATCTACCTGCCTCAACGTTCCAAAGTACTGGATTACAGGTGTGAACCATTGTGCCTGGCCAACTGCTTAGGGTTTTGAGACACAGGTCTGAATATTGCAAAGTCCTGAGGCTCACAGAGCTCAGAGCCTGATGGGAAAGCAGGCTATCACAATACAGAGCATGCAGGCAACCCCAAAGTGAGAGAGCTTCCCGAGGGAAATGGCATCTAAGCTGAGACTTGAAGGATAAATAGGAGAGGAGATTTCC
This sequence comes from Symphalangus syndactylus, assembly GCF_028878055.3. Lineage (NCBI taxonomy): Eukaryota > Metazoa > Chordata > Mammalia > Primates > Hylobatidae > Symphalangus > Symphalangus syndactylus. Next base: position 63,691,753 of record NC_072429.2, on the reverse strand, counting down.
CTGGGAGAGAAGAAGAGGAAACTGGAGAGGGGAGTGATTCAGGCAGAAGAAGCAGTTGACACAAAGTCCCAGGAATGAGAATGAACAAGGAAATTTTAGGAATGGAAGGAAAATGAAGGTATGGTGCTTTGAGTACCAAGGAATAGGTGACAGAAAGATAGGTAGACAGAGTACACATCAGCAAATTGCAGAAGGTCTTCTATGCCATGTGAAGTCACTTGAACTTCATCCTGCAGAGAAATGATGAGCCCCTGTGAGGCTAAAAGGAAGGAAAGAGAAGGACACATTTACCTCTTTTTTTTTTTTTTTTTTTTGAGTCTTTCTCTGTCACCCAGGCTAGAGTGCAGTGGCGCAATCTCAGCTCACTGCAACCTCCCCCTCCCAGGTTCAAGCGATTCTCCTGCCTCAGCCTCCCAAGTAGCTGGGATTACAGGCACCCACCACCACACGCCTGGCTAATTTTTGTAATTTTAGTAGAGATGGGGTTTCACCATTTTGGCCAGGCTGGTCTTGAATTCCTGACCTTAGGTGATCTGCCTGCCTCAGCCTCTCAAAGTTCTGGGATTATAGGCTTGAGCTACCGAGCCCAGCCTCACATTTACCTTTTAGAAAGATCCCTCATCTGTAAGGTGGGGAATGGAGTGGGGTGGACAGAGGCGCCGTGTAGGTGCAAAGGCTGGAACTGTTAAGGAGGCCACTATAATTTAATTAAGAGAGCTGGGAAGTAACTGTGGGGATGTTGAGAAGTGCATGCTTGGGGAGGCAGGTTGGCTCTCGCTGGGGATTATGCTCTGCTTCCTCTGTAAGATGGAAGGTTTGGGGTTTGGATGTATGTGTGTCCTAAGAGAGGGCATTGGAGACTGATTATGTATCAGAGAATGGGCCCCATGCTGAACCCAGACGTAGGCTCAGCTAGAAGCCCTAGAGACCATCTTCTGCACAGACGAGCAAACCGAGGCCCAGGCGAGCACAGAGATGGATCCAAAGTCACAAAGGAAACTTGTGGTCGGGTCTCCCTCTCCTGACCCTTCCTCCACTTCTCTGTGCTTTAGCCAACTGTCTCCCTTCATTTCACCAGTGCCTCAGGAGAGCAGCAGAGCCTGGGAAAACGTGACAACTCAAATGGTGGCAGTGTGAAATTTATCTCTTACGCCACTCAAAAAAGATAAGTTGTTTTTTAAAAAAAATTATTCTGAGCAACTCCATCTCCTACGTTTCTCATGCTACATTTTTCATGCCTGCATTTGCTTCCACCAGCTCTTGGGATTTGGATGAGAGGGTTTTTCATTTCTCACGGTTACTAACATCCATCTTCAAAAAACCTTAGGATGAAATATTACAGTATGAACCTTGTTGACTTGTTTTACAGACTAACAATATTCTGTACTCCATCGATTTAATTTACCAAAGGTGTCTGGCATTACTTGAGGCAGATCCTGCTAATATCTTCACTTTGGTGTGTACTCTTTACTGTGTAAAATGTCAGGGGCGTCTGTCATTTCTAATGCCCTGTTGGTATCTAAAATACTGTTTCCAAATTTTAGGTAAATCCAACCATTATGGAAGTAGTCTGTCTTTCTTTCTTTCTTTCTTTCTTTCTTTCTTTCTTTCTTTCTTTCTTTCTTTCTTTCTTTCCTTCCTTCTTTCTTTCTTTCTTTCTTCCTCTCTCTCTCTCTTCCCCTTTCTTTCTTTCTTTCTTTCTTTTCCCCAAGACAGGGTCTCAGATCACCACTGCAGTGGTGTGATCCCAGCTCACTGCAGCCTAAACCTCATGGGCTCAGCTGATTCTCCTATCTCAGTCTCCCGGGTTAGCTGGGACTACAGGCACACGCCACCACACCTGTCTAATTTTTTTGTATTTTTTGTAGAGCCAGGGTTTTGCCACATTGCCCAGGCTGGTCTCGAATGCCTGTGCTCAAATGATCTGCCCACCTCAGCCTCCCAAAGTGCTGTGATTACAGGCCTTGCCAAAGCTGTGTCATTCTTTTTATTATTTTTGTATTATTCAGAGAACTAATCAATTTACTAAGTAAAGTGGAGAATTAGCAGCCATGTGACTAACTGAGCTAGTACCTACAGAATTCAAGTCAGTAATTCAACCTCCTGTGTAGGCTTGGAAATATGGGATTAGTAATTAGTCATTGAATTCCTATTTGCTGAGGGTGAGAAGATGACAAATTTAAATTTTGGTCTAAGACGATGAATGTGGTCAAAAGTACTTAATTACTCCTAGAAACTATCATAAATAGGCATTGGGAGAACATGAACCAAGAATATCACTCTCATAGATTACAGTCATCAGCATCAGTTAACAATGACTGTGTCTCCTGGATATGGTGTCAAGGAGCATGACAGCCAGGAGGCGGTTCTGGGGAGCCAGTTCTACTACTTACTCACACTAACAGAAATCATCCGGCCTCACTGGTCTCCAGTTTACTCATCGAATAGCTGGGAGCAGGAGGGAGTAGTTATTGACATAATGTTTATAGGAACATTTTGTAAATGTTTATACCTCAGGGTAAAAAAAAGTCAATATTTTTATAATAAAGATAAGTATACAAAACGTGTTTTTATAGGGTTCTACTATTCTCTAGGAATAGCTTCTTTGGTAAATATATATATGTATGTCTATATTAGATATAGATATATATATGTATGTCTATATTAGATATAGATATATATATGTATGTCTATATTAGATATAGATATGTATGTCTATATTAGATATAGATATACATACTCAATTTTTAAAATTGTAAACCTCCATGATAAGAAAATATAGTAGTTTGGACAAATGTATTTTTTTTTTTTTGAGACAGAGTCTCCCTCTGTTACCCATGTTGAAGTGCAGTGGGGCGATCTCAACTCACTGCAACCTCCACCTCCCAGGTTCAAGCGATTCTTCTGCCTCAGTCTCCCAAGTAGCTGGGATTACAGGTACGCACCACCACGCCTGGCTAATTTCTGTATTTCTCAGCATGGCTAATCTCATGCTGAGATTATAGGCATGAGCCACCGTGCCTGGCAACAAATGCAATTTTTATAGAGCTGGGGATCCCAGAAAAACATTCTAAAGCTTCAAAAGTGAGTTTTAAATATTTCTTTTCAATTTTCTGATATCAAATGTAACAATTCCTGTCCTTCTCTTTGGGGATATAGAATGCTACAAGAAGAGAAGCAGGAGCTTTAGTTTATTTCATGTTTGTTTTTCTTTTTAGTTAGTTAGCAAATATAAAAAGTGGGGAGAAAGCACAGGTAGATCTTGGAATCTTAGGACGTTGGCACATGGACTCTTTGTATTCCTGTCATTTAAAATGTTGTTTAGTTAATTCACATTTATTTATTTATTTATTAGAACATTCAAAATTAAAATAGGGGCTGGGCGCGATGGCTTATGTCTGTAATCCCAGCATTTTGGTAGGCTGAGGTGAGCAGATCACTTGAGGTCAGGAGTTGGAGACCAGCCTGGCCAACAGTAGAAACCCTGTCTCTACTAAAAATACAAAATTTTTAGACAGGGTTTTTAGTAGAAACCCTGTCTCTACTAAAAATACAAAATTAGCCAGGCATGCTGGCAGGTGCCTGTAGTCCAGCTACTTGGGAGGCTGAGGCAGGAGAATCGCTCGAACCTGGGAGTTGGAGGTTGCAGCGAGCCAAGATCGCACCACTACACTCCAGCCTAGGTGATAGCGCGAGAGAGACTCAGTCTCAAAACAAACAAACAAAAAACCAAAACAACACAAAATTAAAATAGCACAGCTTTACAGTTGTCAGGACCGGTAGGCTACACACACCAAGAGAACATGGAAAGGTTTATTGACCACATATTGAGGCTCTCTGAGCAGAACAGGGCAGGACCACAAGCAGGCCCAAAATTGGCCGGGAGCGCAGAGAAAGGAGCGTGGCTTGGGGTTCACGGTGGGACTGAGTGGAGGGTTCTCCTTTTCAATGGCCAGGACTTGTGTGGTTTGAACTTCCTGCAGGTGCTGCCCAAGGAGGGAGCACCTGCGCTTTTGTGTCAGCTTGCCCAGATGTAGGGCAGATGGGGGAGTAGGAGTGATGGTGACTAGAAGCTGCCAATGGCCAAACATTTAAAAAAATGGATTCTGTATCACAGACTCTTTATTACAACAATATGAAGAATAAACTATATACAGTATAGTCAGTCTCCGTCCCACCCTTTCCAACCACCATTCTCTCACCCAAGGCACCAAACCACTCTTCACTTTTTTCAGCTCCTAAGCTCTATGCATCCTTACAGAGATAGTCTATGTATACACAGATATGTGTGTGTACACACACACACACACACACCTCATTCCCTTTACAAAGAACAAAGAGTCAGACACCAGCTAGACTAGGATTTGTTTGTAATTCTCCAAACCTGCTCTGCTGTTTTCTAGATATGATTCGTTGGGCAAGTTTTTTCACCTTTATGAGTTTCTGAAGTCTTTACAGTCTTCTGTGAGATGCATATGAGACTAATGCCTGCATGCATCATTATTGTATGGAATAAATGATGCATCTTTGGAACAGTATTAGGAACGTTATAGATGGTGTCCCTTTTATCTTGTTTTTCTTCAACCTCTTGAGCTGCACTTCATCAGCCTCATTTGAAATTTCCCCTTCCTTTGTTGACTCTGAAATACCAGGAGTTTTCTAGGCTTTCCTCCTTGGCCTTTTTCTCATTTCACTTGACTCATTCTCCCTGGCTAAGCTTGGCTGTGTTGGTGGCTTTGAGACAGCCTATGGACTGATGATTCCACTCAGCTTTGTCTCCTGAGGTCCACACAGAAGCTGCAAATATCTGCTAAGCGTCGAGATATAAATGTCTAGCAGCACTTCAAAATTAGCAACATAAGCCAGGTGCGGTGGCTCACACCTGTAATCCCAGCACTTTGGGAGGTTGAGGTAGGTGGTTCACGAGCTCAAGAGTTCAAGACCAGCCTGGCCAAGATGGAGAAACTGTGTCTCTACTAAAACTACAAAAATTAGCCAGGCATGGCGGCAGGAGCCTGTAATCCCAGCTACTCAGGAGGCTGAGACAGGAGAATTGCTTGAAGCCGGGCGGCAGAGGTTGCAGTGAGCCGAGATCGCGCCACTGTACTCCAGCCTGGGTGACAGAGTGAGACTCCATCTCACACACCCACACACAAAAAATTAGCAATATGTTTTCCCCTTTCCCCAGACTCTTCTTTTCCTGAGTTTTCTATCTCAGCAAATGGTTCCCTTTCAACCTAGAAACTTGGAGGTGTAATTCTTGACCTTGCTCTTGTCCTCACTTCGAACCTCCAGTCAATCCTCAAATTTTGACCACACTACTCAGAATTATCCCTTGATCTGTTCATTTAGTTCCAACCCATTTAAAACTTTCCTCGATCAAGTCACAATCATTTCTCAAAACATTATTGCAGGCCAGGCGCGGTGGGTTACACCTGTAATCCCAGCACTTTGGGAGGCCGAGGTGGGTGGATCACCTGAGGTCAGGAGGTTGAGACCAGCCTGGCCAACATGGTGAAACCCTGTCTCTACTAAAAACACAAAAGTTAGCTCGGCGTGGTGGCGGGTGTCTGTAATCCCAGCTACTTAGGAAGCTGAGGCAGGAGAATCACTTGACCCTGAGAGGCGGAGGTTGCAGTGAGTTGAGATCGTGCCACTGCACTCCAGCTTGGGTGACAGAGTGAGAGTCCGTCTCAAAAATAATAATAATAATAATAATTACAACAGCTTGTCCCTGGTCTCCTTTCCAGTGATGCCTGCTTCTAAATAACACTAGAGGACAGAGAGATCTTTCAAAAACACACACATGATTGTGTTGACTTCCTGACTAAATGTTGTCAAGGGATACCCTTTTCCACCTAGATATGTTTCAAACTCCTTAAATTGATTCAGTCTTCTATCTCTCTGACTGTGTCTCTCTGTTTCCTGGTTTCTAGGGATCCTATCCAATTCCAATAGCTTTAAATACCTTTGTATGCTAGTGCTTCCAAATTCATATCTCCTAGACTCCCACCCAGACCTCCCTACCCTAAGCTCAAGCCTCTTTTACATCAACCTGTCTGACATCTCCATTTGAATGACTCATAGGCATCTCAAAAATCTGTCTTTAGCAGGATTCTTGATTTTCCTCCCTAGTCCTCTCCGTTCAGTAAGCCATTCAACTGCTCAAGTAAAAAAACACACTAGGAATTATATTTGATTCCTTTTTTCTCAGCCTGCACTTACAATCCATCTGAAGTCCTGTTAATTCAATCTCAAACTTCTGCCAAACCTGTCCATTTATTTATGTTTTTATTTACATGACCTGTCCAAGTCATCATCTTCTTTCTTATTCCTACCCTTGCCCCCTCCCCAATTCATTCCAATATTCAGCAGCCAAAGCAGTCTTTAAAGATATAAACTAGATGTCTCTCTTGCTGAAAAACCTCTCAATGATTTCCCATTGCTTTTAAAATAAAATCCAAAATCCTTACCATGATTTGGTTGCCCTATTCAGGCTATATGGACGCTTAATACCCTCCCATTCACCACACCATGAGAGCAGGTCATGTTCTTTCTCATTCATGGAATCCCAAGCATCTAGGACAGTGCCTCATACACAGGAGACACAGAATAAATGTTTGTTGAAAGAATGAGTAAGTGAGTGGCTTACAAGACCCTTCCTGGTCTGGTTTCTGTTTCCGCTGTTCTCTTTCTACTCCCCCATGTCACAATATATGTTCCATCAAACACTAGGAGCAGAATGAGACTAGGCAATGTCTCTCTTACAAGCACTTCGAGTGGTGGCAGCAGAAATCAAGTGAGAGAACTCCAAGAGATAGCTGCAAACTCAATGACAGAATAAAGAGTAATTAACTCAGCCGTCCTTCCTCCCTGGATGGACTTCTTGGGCTCCTCTCAGCTCACATCTTGAGGGGTTTTTTTTTAATTTAGTATATACATAAATATAAACAACATAAAATTCACCATTTTAGGCATACAATTCAATGGCACTATCTATTTCCAGAACTCTTTTATCTTCCTGATGTAGTTCAGATGTTGTCTCCTCTAAATCTCACGTAGAATTGTAATCCCCAGTGTTGGAGGCATGACCTGGTGGGAAGCGATTGAGTCATGAGGGCAAATCCCTCGTGGCTGGGTGCTGTCCTCATGATAGTAAGTGAGTTATCAGGCAATCTGGTTGTTTAAAAATATGTGGTACTTCCCTCCTCTACTCTATTTCTTGCTCCCCCTATTGCCATGTGACAGGCCTGCTCCCACTTCACCATCTACCATGAATAAAACCTCCTTTAGGCCTCCCCAAAAGCTGGACAGATGCCAGTGCCATGCTTCCTGTACAGCCTGCAGAACCATGAACCAATTATATTGCTTTTCTTGATAAATGACCCAGTCTCAGGTGTTTCTTTATAGCAATGTAAGAATGGCCTGATACACATCTCAAACAGAAATTCTGTATCCACCAAACAATCATTCCCCATTCCCCCCTCTTCTCAGCCTCTAGTAAACTCTATTTTATTTTCTGTCTCTATGAATTTGCCTATTCTTGGCACCTCATATAAATGGAATCATACAATATTTGTCCTTTTGTGTCTGTCATCTTTCACTTAACATCATGTTTTTAAGGTTCATCTATGTCATAGCATGTATCAGAATTCCACTCCTTTTTATGGCTGAATGATATTTGAGTTTGTTTTTAATTCATCTATCTAACAAATATTAATTGAGTGCTTTATCCACCCAAGCACTTTTCTAGATTCTATGGAGATAGCAATAAGTGAAAGAGACAAAATTATTGCTTAGTTCTTACAAATAAACAAGTGAATATATACTATGTCAGACGGTGACAAGTGCTATAGAAAAAAACTGTATTGCAGAGAGGAACTGTAGAGGAAGAAGAGATCTCGAGGCAGAGTGGAATCATTCATATAGTTCCTTGAGAACTAGAGTAAGGATTTTGGATTTTTCTCTGAAATGAGAAGTCAATAGAAAGTCTGGAGCTGGGATGGGTGCAGTGGCTCACACCTGTAATCCCAGACTTTTAGGAGGCCGAGGAGGGTGAATCACTTGAGACCAGGAGTTCAAGACCAGCCTGGCCAACATGATGAAACACTGTCTCTACTAAAAATACAAAAAATTAGTTGGGCGTCATGGCATACACCTGTAATCCCAGCTGCTAGGGAGGCTGAGGCATAAGAATTGCTTGAACCCAGGCGGCAGAGGCTGCAGTGAGCCTTGTGATCCAACAAAGCAAGACTCTGTCTCAGAAAAAAGAAAGAAAGTCTGCAGCTGTAGAGTGACATTTTCAAGGATAACCGTTTTGAAGGATAACTTTGGCTTCGGTGTTGAGATGAGACTATGACAGGAAATATGGCAAAGGGAAGGAGAAAGATCAGCGAAGGGTGTGCATTGGTCAAGGTTCCCCAGAGAATCAGCAATAAGGGGTGTGTGTGCATGTGCATGTGTGTGTGTGTGTGTGTGCATCTGTGTGTTACATAGGGAGAGATATACTTTAAGGAATTGGCTCATGTAATTGTGGAGGGTGTCAAGTGTGAAATCTGTAGGGCAAGCCAGCAGGCTGGAAATTCAAGTAAGAGCTGATGTTGCAGTCTTCATTCTGAAGTCCACAGGACAGGACAGAAAGGTTGGAAACTCAGTCAGGGTTTCCATGTTGCAATCTTGAGGCCAAATTCCTTTTGAGGTAGAATCTACTCCATGCCTCTTAGCCTCTGGTGGTTTGCTGTCAATCTCTGGCATTTCTTGGGCTGTGGATGCATCATCCCAATTTCTGCCTTACATGGCATTCTCTCTGTGTGTATATCTGTGTCCAAATTTTCCCTTTGTTTAAGGACACCAGTCATGCTGGAATAGGGTGGCCTTCATCTTACTAATTACATCTGCTGCAATGCTATTTCCAAGTGAGGTCATATTCCAAGGTACTAGGGACTAGAATTTTAATATGTAAATTTTGGGAGGTGCCAGTCTACCTATAACACAGGGTAACAGCTGTGAATATGAAGTAGTTGGATTTGGCCAGAGAATTTTAAAAAGAGAGTCTGGGATACTCCAATGATGGTTTGTGCCTGAACAAAAATAGTTAAATTGCCATTTGCTGAGCTGGTGAAGACTGCAAGAGGAGAAAGTTCAGAGAAGAATAATAAGGGTTCACTTTTTTATATAATAAGTTTTCAAAGCACCATCTCTGGCGGGGCATGGTGGCTCACGCCTATAATCCCACCACTTTGGGAGGCCAAGGTGGGAGGATCACATGAGGTCAGAAGTTTGAGATCAGCCTGGCCAACATGGTGAAACCCCGTCTCTACTAAAAATACAAAAATTAACTGGGCGTGGTGGCACATGCCTGTAATCCCAGCTACTAAGGAGGCTGAGGCAGGAGAATCGCTTGAACCCAGGAGGTGGAGGTTGCAGTGAGCCCAGATCACACCACTGTACTCCAGCCTGGGCGGCAGAATAAGATTCTGTCAAAAAAAAAAAAACAAAAACCCAAAAAGCACCATCTCCTACCCTAAGTCCCTTACTTGGCTAGTAATACCTATGGCAAGAACAGAGGACCCAGTTATCTCTGCAGGAGCAGGGCAGACAGAGCCTTTGAGTGTTTCCCTTCTCTAGACATACAAGTCATCTAAGTAGCTCTCATTTCTGGCCCGCTCCACTTCCCTTTCCAGCCCCTCCTCCCTCGTTATCATTGCCTCCATTACACAACATCTCTTTATGACATCTCCACGTAAGCCTTAGGCATAAATACATTTTAAAAGTTATTAAAAGAATGGAACAAGTCAGAACTGATTATGAGCTGCAGAAATATTCTTTTTAAGAGTTGTATGTTCATGAGGAACATTAAGATTCTGAAGGAACCTTAATAATAGAAACATATTATGAAGAGTTGGGTTCACCTCAAGTTAATATTAACCTGTGACTCTAATAGCCAGGATCTGTTAGCTTATTTATATTGCCATCTTTCAATCTGCATAATTTATGGTCAGTGCAGGGAAAGATTTGCCTTTATAGTTTTCACTGTCCGCTAGATTCTTCCATCCAAGTGGAAGAATTACATTTCCAAATAACAGAAAGTTAAAATGTATAATGTGACTAAACTACAGCAAAGTGGAACTTAAAAATAAAGTTCAGGAGAAAATAGGTCATTTCATAAAACTAACTTCAAATTCTATTTGAACTGTGACTTTAATTCTAAAGGCTCTCAGAAATTTTTGGTACAGGAGTCATTTATTCTGCTATGGATGTTTCCTTTATGAAATGCTGTTATTTAAGCATGAATGAAAACCTTCCATTTGAAATGGGCAAGACATTGTTCATATGGATTTAGGCTGTGGCGATTTTCGTCTGCATAAAGGCACTCTGGTTGCTGTTCAGTATCCAGCATGATTGATTAGGGAAGTGGTGGTTCAATCAGAATAAAGTATTCCCCAAGTATTCTGGATCCCTAAGGACCAGTGGTTCCAGGAATACGGTACTGATGATTCCATTTTGTGGCTATTTTTTGACAGTCCTCAGACTGTCAAATAGAATCTGGCCTAAAAGAAGGACAAGGCTCTCTGAAGTGCAGCCCTTCGGGCAGCCGAAGGTCTTTCTTCAGATGACTTCTCAGATCGAATTTTTTGGCTACATTGATACTCTTCGGCTCTGTCCTTGCCAGAATTTCGGAAGGATTCCAGCGCCCCACACCTTGCTTGATTCACCTTCATCCCCTCCCCTAACTGGAGAAGCCGCTGGGTCCCGCGCCAGGCTCGCAGTGGCTTCAGAATAGCAGGGGAGCAGGCGGCTGATCCGGAGGCCAGTGTGGGGCGGCAAGCGGTGACTGTCTCCAGAGGAGCAAAGGAGCCGAGTCTTGTTTTTCTTGGATCAGGTTTGGGACTTTTATTCTGTCTGACCATTTCCACCACTTGCCTCACAAGAGTCTCTGTCTCGAAGCACAGGACCGAAGCAAAATGCCTAATGAAGCGTGCCCGAGGAAGGGGCAGGGGCGTGCAAGTGACTTGGGAAGAACGACTGGGGCGAGGGGAGAAAGGAGGTTACGAGTTCGCACGTTCTCACAAAACCATTTGAAAACATGAGCTGGAGACGCCAAATTCTGGGACCCATAGAAGGCCTTTGGAGCTCGCTCGGGCTCCTCGAAGTTGGGCGTGCGTCGCAGAACAGTGATGGGCGCTCTCTTTCAGCATTTTCGGCTTTGTTCAAGCCCTTGCCTAGGGTCGGGAAGGTAGTGGGTGGGATCAGTCAGGCTTGAGGTCGCCAGGAACCCAGCTGGTCCTCTCTCGACTTCTTAGCGTAGGGTCCCGCCGGCCCTGGCGCCCGTGGCCGCCGAAGTTCCCGCCCTCGCCGAGGGCCCTTGCTCCGGAGCGGGGCGCAGACGCGGCCGCCGGCCCGCAGTCCCCCGCAGGTGCCGCCCAGGACCAGCTGCCCGGCGGAAGCCGAGCACGCTTGGCGGCAGCTGAGCCTCCACCGCAAGCCCCAGCCAGAGGGGTGCGTCCCCTGTCCTCCTCCCGAGCGAGACGAACGCTCAGCAGCTAGTTCCCTGGGCGCCAAGACCGATTTCCAAGTCGCCCACTTTCCCCCCTCGAGGGAGCTGTTGGCGCTTCTCCAGAAGCCTCCTCGGCTCCCAGCTCCAGCCCCTAAAATAAAAGCACCTTGCCAGAGAGCGGGGGATGGGAGCAGCTGAACGAGGAGAATGAAAATACTAGGAGAACGACCCCATTCTCCAGGAAAAGGTAATGAGGGGAAGTGAAACAGTGTGAACTTACTCGGAAATGCAAACCGAGTTCAACTCACCCGGGAGCAAACAAACGACAGCAAGACAAATCAGCCACCGCACTCGCGGCTTCCCAGAAAGGGCCTCATGAATGAGAATGGGTTGCTAGGTTTCCTTCCCTCTCTCCTGACAATCGCTTCCCACAAGACTTCCACCGCCGAAAGAATACAGGCCGGGCCTAGTGACTGCAGAGTGAGGGAACCGCGCGAGGCCCGCGAGGCCCACGAGGCCGCCCGCGACCGCTCCCGCCTTCAGGACCCTGGAGAGCGGCCGCGGAGCCCCTGGGACCCACGCCCAACGCAGAACACCCGCGCTCGCCTCCCGCGCCTCACCACCCCAGCACTTTATTCGCTGCTTCCCGCCTCCACCTTCATTTTTTTTTGGCAACCACTGCTCTTATTTTTCACAGACAGATTAAATTGTTTTTTGTTTGGCATGAGGGGGTGTTTGGATTGGCCGAGCTACATTCCGGTTTGTAACTACACTAAACGTTAGTGTACCAAGAAACTAAGAGCGTCTCAAAGATGAGAGTCTGAACGAGGCAGGTGACCTTAAAAAGCCACTGAGTTCAACCCCTTTATAAATGAACTAAAAAAATAGAGACCTTCCCAAGGTTAGCCATTAAGTTAGTGGCAAGGTTGAGTGTAGAACCGTGGGTTTCTGACTTCTAAACTAGTGCTTCCCTCCACTTTCCAAAAGAAAAAAAAAATACCTCATCGCTTAGGTCTCCTAAGCAACAGGTGGAAGGTGGAAAGGCCGGTGTTCCCGAGAATAAGAAGGACACATGGAGTTTGGAAAGGAGGTCTGCAGAGGGTTCACTTGTAGTAGCAGCCCTAACATGGAATTCCGGTGTCCCCTGCTCCACGCAACATACCCACAGCCGCACTGGCCCCTCCCTTTCTCCAACCAGCCTGTGGAGGGTCTGGGGCCCTTCAGCCACCTTCAGCCACTATCTGGACCTTCCACAGACAACAATCCCAATAGAATCTAGTAGCCAAGGCCAACTCTGTGCCTCTGGCAGGCAGAGACCTGGGCACTTAGGGAGACGGGAAAGGGCAGGGGGAACAAGGGAAGACCAGAGAAGGGAGAGGAAGAGCAACAGTTACAAAAGTGAACTAGGATTTTCATCCAAATTCTGAAGAACCAGGCGATGTGAACACAGGCCCTTCTGCACACCGCATGTCACATTCAGGGCGCATAGGAGTCCCCTGGGAATGTTACCATGCAGATTCCGATGCATTGGCTGGGTGGGGCTCAAGAGTCTTTATTTCTAACAAGCTCTAGGTGTTGGCGAAGCTGCTGGCCTACGGACCACACTTCAAGTAGCACAGAGTTAGGAAATACAGGAGTGGGAGGGGAAAGAATCTAACTATAGGCCTTTCCTTCTGCTTTCACCGACCTTCTCTTGCACCCCCAAAGTAACGCCTCAAAATTCTGTAGTAAAGAGCCCCATCTAAGCGGCCGGACACCACAGTAACGGTATGCTGGTTTTGTTTCTCTCTCCCCGCCCCAGTCCTTCCCGCCTGCACAGCTCCCAGACTCGCCCGCGGCCCCGAAGCTGCTCGGCCTCCTTTCTAGCCCGCTTTCCAGCCTCGCAAGGTTCTTCTCTCACCTTCTCCGACGACCCCCTCCCGAGGCTCCCCGGAGGCGCCTGGACTTCTCCCTCCTGCTTCCCCCCCTGCCGGCCGCCCGGCTCTCGCGGGGGCACGAGGAGCTGCCGGGCCGCCTCTCGCTCCTGCTCGGGGCGGCGCTGGCACTGCCCGGCCGACCCTCGGGGGGTCGTCCGCTGAGGCCCCCCCATCCGGTCGCCAAGCCCAAGGAAGAAGACGCCACCGCTGGGCAGAGCTCGCCCATGCCGGTGAGTATCGTGGTCTCCACTACGCCCCACACCCAGCCTTCCCAGGACACCAGCCTCTCCCGATTCTTCCTAACCCCGACTGATCCGCTCCGCCGGGGCCAACAGCAGGGAGGGTGGCAAGGCTGGGAAGGCCGGGATGTGGCTGGGCAAGTCCTAGGACGAGACACTGGCGGCTCTCGAGACACCGCCCCTCCCCGCGGGAAGACACTCCAAGCTACTTTTTCCTGGGCCATTTCCTTTCCTGGGTCCAAGAAAACGGGAGGGAGCCCTCGCTCTTCCCCGAGGCTGCCTTTCAAACTCTCGGCGTGTCGCTTTCCTCCCCCTACACCGAGCCTCCCCCAGACGCGCCTCCGCCGGCTCCCAGCGCTCGCTCTCCCACTCCCCTGCCCTCTCGGCAGGCAAGGGAGGAAATGACGTGATGTTATTTTTGTGTCAGGTCAGTTTCCAGCTTCAGCTTAGCCCTCCGGGCTCCAGGGAACCACCCCCGCTGCCCCACCGGGTCTCACTCCCGAGGAAACGCTGCGGGCTACTGGGACACGCGGTGCTGCGAGTCCGGAGTGCTGGGGGGCTGTGTTCCCCCTCCCGCTGCCCCTGGTCTACTCCTCTCCCCGGACTCCGGAGTCCCTGGAGAAGGGGACGCGGAGGGCGACTGCCGAGGGTCTCAGCGGGATCCGGAGTCAGGGGTTAGTTCCCCCTCTTATCCCCGGCTCGGTTGCCGGTTGGGGCCTCCGCGCTCTGGCTAGCTGGGAGGGGGCGAGGGCCGCTTTCCAGGGCGGGAAGACTGGAGGCTGAGGCTGCGCCGGGGTGGTGCGGGGACAGAGCTCAGAGAGGCGCCCCGGGCCGGGGAGAAGGTAGGGGGCTGCCCTTCAGAGGCTAGCAGTCCACAGACGCGAAGCTCTGGGGACCAAGCACCCACTCCGCGCCCGCCGCCCACCCCCGCTCCATCCTCCCGCTCCATCCTCCCGCTCCCTTCATTCACAAGGTCCGAGCACGCAGTCCAGCACACTCTAGTCTCACACGGCCGCCGCGCGCCAAGGGGAGGCGATGACACAGAGGGCTTCGCGGACGCCCTCTACGCGCGCCTGGCTTCGCATCCACACTCTTGGGACTTGCTAATCCGGGGCTGGAGCAGAGGGGCTGCGGCCGGGGTGGAGGTCGCGCCCCTCGTGGGGCCTCGGGGGTACCCCTAGCGCCCGCCGCGGTGGAGTGCGCCGCCGCTGGAGGGAGGCGAGATGTGGGATTGCCCGGCCGGGTAAAGGGAGTGAGGGGGCGGGGAGGAGGCAGAGCAAGGGGAGGAAGAGGCCGAGAGAAGAAGGCTAGAGCAAAGAACGAGAGCCAGAGAAAGGGGAAAGGCGCGGGGAGCAATCGCCGACGTAGAGAGGGCAGCCCTCCGCGCTGCAATATTAAGAAGGCACCCGCGGGACGCATGCGCACGGCGGACGGAGGCGAGCCGGCCGGGGCTTCCCATCCGGCCGGCAGAGTGGACGGTGGGCTCGTGAGTATCCCGGTTCCTCGACCTCTCTTTCTTCGTCTCGGGCTCGCCCTGAGGCTTCGTGCTGGAAAGTGACCGAGGCTGGGAGGGGCGCGCCGCTCGTCCGGACCTCCGGGTGTCGCCGTTGCTGCGGGGCGGGAGCGGGTGCGAGTCGGGGGTTCCTGCCCGCAGCGTTAGTGCGAGTTTGGGGAAGTGGGGCTGCGAGTGCGCCCGCGTCCGAAGAGGGGCATTGCGCCACCAGGATCAATATGTCCCGGGCCTGCCAGGGCGTCCGCGATTCCACCTCTGCGGCCTGGGGTCGGTGTTTTGGTGGGGAACGCGGGAGTCTAGACTTTAGACCCTAGAAATCGCATTGGCCACCCGAAGCGTATTTTGGAAAGACCAGGCGGGTGGAAGCGTCGGCGTTCTCACGGGATAGGGAGAGGACAAGGAAGGCGCCGGGCGCCCGGGGCTGGTGGTTTGAGCGCCGCTGGGAAGGGAAAGGAGACAGAGCCTCCTGGAATCGCAGCGCCTCCTTTTAGGAGAAGTGCAACCAGGGCAGGGGCACCGAGGGGCAGGGTGAGGAAGTGGACGCCTCACGCGTGGAGCCTAGAAGACCGACTAGGTATGGGCGTTCACTCGGAGCCTCAGTTCACGCTCTTGAAAGCCGAATGAACAGAGAAGTGCCCTCCACCCTTCGCCTGCGCCAAGGCAGTTAACGTGCAGGCGCCGCCGGGATTTTCCTGGAACAAACCCGGGCACTTGATCTTCCGCACCCTCGGAGCTGCCCTGGGAAGTCGAAACAAGTCTGGGCGCCCGGACTGCGGAGACTGGAAAGCAGCGGGCGGAGGGCGGGAGACTGGGGACGGGAGGTGGAGGTGCAGGCTGCAGCTGGGGACCGAGGTGGGCGTTGGAGGGGAGGGTCTGTGTGCGCGGCTGTCCTCCAGCGTTGGGGGAGCGGACGGGCCAGGGGCCTCTAGGGAAGCGGCGCTCCGGGACAGGGGTGGCTTTCCCGTCTCTGTGTACGCGGCGATCCCCCCACCCAGCTCCGGCGGAGGAATGGGGTGGGGGAGGAGCCCCGAGAGAAGCGGCTAGCTGAGAGTGGGGTGGGCGTTTTGGGGAAAGGTTTGCGTGCGCTGCGGCCCTACCGCTGCTAGAGAAGTGGGCGAGAGAGAGTGGGCGCCGGGAGGGGGTCTATAGGCGCCGCGACCTACCCCATCTCCCACCACGCTTGTGGGGGAGTGAATGGGAAAGGGGCTTTGGGAGAGGCGGCGCGCGGGCACTGAGGTGCATCTTGAGCTTCCCGGACTTGACATCATCAAAGGAAAACCCTGGCGAGCAGCCAGGGCCAGCGAGCGACCCCAGCAGCAAGGACGCGGCCGTGCAGAGCTCTCGCGGACAGGCGAGGGGGATCCCAGGGGAGCAGCTGCTGCCCACGGGCCACCGGCGATGCAAGGAGTGGAGAAGTGAACGTAGTCTACAGGATTTCTATCCGGAAGGTGGAGAGCGCTACAGGGGAATCTCCTTGATTCCTGTCAGTCTCATAATTTGGCAAAAGCTCGCGCCACTGCCCTCCGGCCTGGGCGACAGAGCGAGACTCCGTCTCAAAAAAAAAAAAGATTGGCAAAAGCCTATCGCTCTTTGTCGAGCTCCCCACGTTCCCCAGTCACCTGGCTGAGGTTCGTTGGTGTCAAAATCCCAGCCTTGGTGCCCTCGGTGCCGGCAGGACCCTCGCCCACTGGCTAGCGGAATCAGGCACCTGCACGCGGGCTCCTCATTGCCCCGGAGTGTGGGGAGCAAGGGGCTTCTGCATCAGTCTCCAGCCACCCTCCTTGGGACACAGGTGGCAGGGCCCCGGCGTGGCTTGGCTTCATTTCATTCCTAGTGGCTCCAAACCGTGGAATTGACTAAACAAATGTTCAAGTTCGCAAAACGGTCTGACTTCCTCCCCAAACTTGACAAGGACATTTCTAGTGAAATTAGTCTATCTGTAAATTTTTTGGCACAACCATAGTTTGCAATTTACTATTTTTGTTAAAATATTTTTTCTCCAAACCTAATTTTTTTGGGGTCTCATCCTGTTTATCTTCTGTTCATTAAGTAACATCTTTCTTTCTTTCTTTCTTTCTTTTTTTTTCTTTGAGATTGAGTTTCGCTCTTGTTGCCCAGGCTGGAGTACAATGGTGCGATCTCAACTCACTGCAACCTCCGCCTCCCGGGTTCAAGCGATTCTCCTGCCTCAGCCTCCCGAGTAGCTGGGGCTAGGATTACAGGCATGCGCCACCACTCCCGGCTAATTTTTTGTATTTTTAGTAGAGACAGGGTTTCTCCATGTTGGTCAGGCTGGTCTTGAACTCCCGACCTCAGGTGATCCGCCTGCCTCGGCCTCCCAAAGTTCTGGGATTACAGGAGTGAGCCACCGCGCCTGGCCATAAGTGACATCTTTCTTATCACGTATTAGTAACGCATATGAGAGGCAATGTTGCCAAACCAGTGAGAGTCTTGAGCTCTGTAACTGGGTTCAGATCCCAACCTAACTGCATAAACTTGGACTAGTTACTTATCCTCTCTGGGCGTTGGTTTCATCATCTGTGAAATGGGCATAATAAGAGTACCTACCTCGGCAGCTCAGCAGAGCACGGTGGCTCACTCCTGTAATCCCAGCACTTTGGGAGGCCGAGGCAGGTGGATCACCTGAGGTCAAGAGTTCTAGACCAGCCTGACCAACATGGTGAAACCCCATCTCTACTAAAAATACAAAAAAATTAGCCCGGTGTGGTTGCTGGCGCCTGTAATCCCAGCTACTCTGGAGGCTGAGGCAGGAGAATCGCTTGAACTCGGGAGGCAGAGGTTGCAGTGAGCCGAGATGGAGCCACTGCACTCCAGCCTGGGCAACAAGAGCAAAACTCCATCTCAAAAAAAAAAAAAAAAAAAAAAAAAAAGAGTACCTACGTAATGGGCTAGCTGACAGCATTCAGTAAATTAATAACATAGAGCTCTTATAACAGGATGGCACATACCAAGCAAAAGCTGTTATTACTATTATTATGTTGATGCTAAATTGGCTAGACTTCAAACTATAAATAAGATCAGTAACAGAATGCATATTTTTGTATACTATAAAGAGTATGCATAATGAAACACATGTCCATCATCAAAATTAGAAAAAGTCTTTTTTTTTTTTTTTTTGAAACTGGGTCTCACTCTCTCACCCAGGCTGGAGTGCAGTGGCACGAGTGAGGCCCACTGCACCCTTGAACTCCCAGATTCAAAGGATCCTCCCACCTCAGCCTCAAGAGTAGCTGAGATTTAAGGTGCCTGCCACCGCACCTGGCTAATTTTTTTAATTTTTTATAGAGGCAGGATCTCGCTGCGTTGCCAGGGCTGATGAACAGCCAGTTTAAGAGAATCTGAAAATGTACCTTAGGAGCTTGAAGTGCTAACTTGTCTGAGATCACTGTAAACGTTTTAGCTGAAACACCCCTTATATCAAAAATACAGAATGATGAAAATCAGGTTACTTATTCTACCTCCTTCGTTTTACAGATGAGGAAACATTCAGAGAGGTTAAGGGTCTGCGCCAGAGATCTCCAGCTAATTAGGGGCCAAAATAGAATGAGGACTTCTGACTCATTCCCCAGGGCTCTTACACACCACACTGCTGATTTCCTGTTTACTATGGATTAATGAACTGTTAACAGATAGAAAGTGTAAATAAGGAAAAAGTGTACAAGCATGTGCCATCTCTAGCACCAAGAAGGACCAGGCAGTCATGTCATGGCTACTGTTGTCCCACAGCTTTATCTTGGTCCCTCACATTATAAGACATGACCACATGACTCGCCTCAGGTAAGGTAAGGTCACAGATCAAGCTATTGTCAGAGCCAGCATTAGCATTTTAGGCCCCACTTGGGTATACATTTTATTGCATATTCTATTAATCTCTTGTAGCAGTTTTAGAAATCATTTTTGAGCTTTTCTTGAATTCTTAAAATATCTTTCCAGCTGGCTTTGAAGGTCTTTCCTATAAGAAAGTCTTTTAGAACAGGCCTTCAAAATTACACAGAAGGAGATTTTATTATTCTAGATTTTATGGACTAGCGAGAGTAAAAGAGAAAAGCTTTCTTATTTTAATGCAGTAGCCTGTAACTGGTTTCATTCCAGGCACTTAAGTATCAATTCCTGAAATCCTGCTGTTCTTTTATTTCCACATGTGGCCATCTAACCACATTCACCTTCCATGGACAGATGCGGATAGTGGCTTAAATGTCCAGCCCTCATATCAACAGTTTAAGAATTATACGGCAGAGGCCGGGCGCAGTGGCTCACGCCTGTAATCCGAGCACTTTGGGAGGCCGAGGCAGGCGGATCACGAGGTCAGGAGATGGATACCATCCTGGCTAATGCAGTGAAACCCTGTCTCTACTAAAAAATACAAAAAATTAGCTGGGAGTAGTGGCGGGCGCCTGTAGTCCCAGCTACTTGGGAGGCTGAAGCAGGAGAATGGCATGAACCTGGGAGGCGGAGCTTGCAGTGAGCCGAGATTGCGCCACTGCACTCCAGTCTAGGCGACAGAGGGAGACTCCGTCTCAAAAAAAAAAAAAAAAAAAAAAAATGAGTTATGCGGCAGAGCCTTTCTAATGAACATCTGGTCTTAAAGTTATTTATAGGGATAGTGTATCTTCCAGGGAAGGTACTTCTAGGAATTATGCCTGCATCCTTGAAAAAGGAAACCATGGTTTTTTCCAGTGTGTGAACTGGATACTGAGTATCTTACTCATTTTTTTTTTTTTTGACTCCAAGAAACCTCTTGCATGAATACCCTACTCTTGAATACTTTGCATCTTGGCATACTTACTACATGTTCTTAGACAGAAGGACAGGACATCAAGAAGGGAGTGACTTTCTAGCATGCTCCCAAGCCAGTTTGAAAGAACTTAGTTTTGAAATCACATGTGTCAAGTTAGGTCCCAATATGATTATAATGTGAATCACTGTCCAATTGAGAATATTTCAGATTGGTTTTCAGTGCACCACCAGGTGACTCACAATGTGAGCTTCTATTCAAACAAGTACAGTGTCAGTAAGCAACTAAGAGGGCTCACTCTGAGTCAGAGCTTAGCATTTAGTACAATAAGTGTGAGTCACTGACTACACGGCACCATCTGAGATGGTCCCTGAATGTTACTTTGCGCAGCTAGCTCAAGAGTTAAGGCGATGCTGCTTGGAGTGAGTCAGTTCATAGTACAGTTGAATGGGCTCCTGGAGAGGCCATTCACAATCAAGTTTGATGTGGCTGAGTGCTCAGAGTAATATTACATGATTATAAATTCATGGAGTAGATTACCTTGATTCTAATCCAGCTGATTAGAGTCTAGCTATTTGCATAGGGAATCACTTCTGAAATATGAGTAATATGCTCTGTTGCCCAGCAGTGATATTTTACATGAGTTATTTCAATAGTTATTAAAGCCAGTTGACCTTTCTGATTTTGAAAGCTCAATTTCTTTCTTTTTTTTTTTTTTTTTTTGAGACAGAGTCTTGCTCTGTCACCCAGGCTGGAGTGCAGTGGCGCAATCTCGGCTCACTGCAAGCTCCGCCTCCCGGGTTCACGCCATTCTCCTGCCTCAGCCTCTCCGAGTAGCTGGGACTACAGGCACCCGCCACCACGCCCGGCTAATTTTTTGTATTTTCAGTAGAGACGGGGTTTCACCGTCTCGATCTCCTGACCTCGTGATCCGCCCGCCTCGGCCTCCCAAAGTGCTGGGATTACAAGCGTGAGCCACCGCGCCCGGCCTTGAAAGCTCAATTTTGAATTACGCATTTATTTTATTCTAAAGTGTAAAATCCTTTTCATATGAGCATTTGGGTTTTAGGCAAAGGCATCTCATACAAAGTTATCTGATAGCTTGGCTTCCTAAGGTGCTGGGTTGTACAATGTGCACGTCCGTCCAACAGTGAAGGAGTGGAGAACGCCCTGCTATCTGGTTTGTCTACATTTGTGCCCCTCTGAAGCTGACTGAATTGTGGTTGCTCAAGGCTAGGGCACAAGTTTGTATTGCTGCTCTGAGACTAAGGACACCAGGGACTTTAACCCTTTTAGGGCTGAATGGCTAGAATCAACACTTATACAGCTGTTGAATTTTTGCAACAGTGGAAAGAATTATGCAACCTACTCCTTACCTCATCCTTATAATGGACTTTTATGTCTCAGGGTGGGGTGATAATGAGATTTAAGAGACTAGTAGATTTCTTTTTTTCTTTCTTTTTTTTCACGTCTTCTATTGACTAATACGCAATTACTTGTCTTCTGGTTTGTTGAAGCAATAAATCAGACAACATTAGCCACAATAATGCCTGTCAAAGTGGCTGGCCATAAAAACTCCAGCACCACATTCATCTGAAGGGCACTTCCAACGAAGGCCACTAATTCTGCCATTTTCATCCACCTTATAGTATTTCAGGACACCCACTTCACCTTCTTTCTCTTATGCTTATTCTTGGGAGTTGTGTAAGATTTCTTCCTAGTTTTAGCACTACCATGAAGTCTCAACACAAGATAAAAAGAGTAATTTCCTTTTGAATGTTTTATCCAGAGAAAGTACATCCATCTTCCAGTTACTTGCCAGCTTCCAGTCACTTGTCTTTGCTGATCAGGAGGAATTCCTTCCTTATCTTGGATATTGGCCTTTACGTTTTTCTGTTGTATCCAAGGGTTCAACCTCTAGGGTGATGATCTTCCCTGTAAGGATTTTTGCAAAAATCTGCATTTTGGTGGAGGCTGCACCTGAGGTTGAGGGAAATGAAGAGATGGGTTAGACTGTGGACACAAGAGAGGTGACACAGGAGAGGGTGCTGGCCAGAGAGCAGCCTAAGAGCACATGCCCATAGATTTCTTAATTTGTATAAAAGTCATGTTGATAATTAGTGACAGGAAGTCATTATCCAGAGAACTCAGATTAGACTACTGTTAAAAAGTACATGTGGCCAGGTGTGGTGGCTCACGCCTGTAATTCCCACACTTTAGGAGGCCAAGACGGGTGGATCACTTGAGCTCAGGAGTTCCAGACCAGCCTGGGTAACATAGTGAAACCCTGTCTCTTAAAAAAATGCAAAAAATTAGCTGGGTGTGGTGGTGAACACCTGTAGTCCCAGTTACTTGGGAGGCTGAGGCCAGAGGATCACCTGAGCCTGGGGACACTGAGGTTGCAGTGGGCCATCATCTTGCCTCTGCCCTCCAGCCTGGGCAACAGAGTGAGACCCTGACTTAAAAAAAACAAAGGTATATGTATATTTTTCTCTATTCATCTTTTGATGACTCCAAAAAGAATCTTACATGTATGGGGTCTTCCATTATACACTCATTGTGTTTTTACAGATATTTATTTCTAGTGACTACCCAGATGTAATTCATATATCTCTGCCATAAAGAAAGGTATAGATATTTCTTTGCATTTAAGGGGGACTTTACATAAAGATTTTAATTCTTCGTGACTTACTATAATCCCAGCAAATTTCAGTTGTTAGGACTGTTTAATGAATTAGAGTATTTCTAAAACTGAAACAAAGTTTTTCTGTGTTTGTTAGGTTTCAGTGAGGAGCTATTTGGTATTTTTGTGAGGTTTATGACAGCTTTTAACTTCATTTACTTGAGTTATAACTTACAGTAAAATTTACACCTCTTAAGAGTACAGCTTAGTAAACTTCATGTAAGTGTACCCCCACAGAGCCACCATTTAGATCAGGGTTCCTCACCTCAGCACTGTGGAAATTTGGGGTTGAACAACTCCTTATTGAGGGGGGCAGTCCATTGCCCTGTAGGATGTTTAGCAGCATCCCTGATCTGCACCCACTGCATGATCCAGTAGCACCCCTCCCTGGATGCCATGACCAAAAATGTCTCTAGACATTGCCAAGTGTCCCCTGGGGCCAAAATCAGTCACCACGGCTCTAGATGAAGACAGGATATTTTCAGCCCCTCGTGCTCTCCCAAAGATTCCATCTCACTTCCTTCCATTCAGGACTCCCACAGGTAACCACTTTTATAACTTCTTTCACCATATACCAATTGTGCCTGCTTTTAAACTTCATATGGAATTAAACAGTGTATAATATTTGCATCTGGTTCTTTAGCTCAGCATTATGTTTTTGAGATTCATTTGTTGTTGTATGTATTGTTATTTTTTAATGCTGTGCAGCGTTCCTTTGTGTGAATACACCACAGTGTATTCCATTCCACTACTGAAGAAATTTTAGTTGTTTCCAGTGTGGAGCTATTATGAATAATGCTAATATGAACATTCTCATTCATGTCTTCTGATGAACTTAATTCCTTTGGGTATATGCCCAGGATAAAAATTGTTGGGTAATAAGTCCAGTGTATGTTTAGCCTTAGTAGATACTGCAAAACTGTTTCATAGTCCACATCAGTTTACATCCATCCCCACCAGCAAAGTGTGTATTGCTTCACATCCTCACCAGTACTTAGTATTGTTTGCCCATTTAACTTTAGCCATTCTGGTGGCTGTGTAGCGGTATCTCATTATGGTTTTAATTTGTATTTCCCTGGATACTAATGATGTTAAGCATCTTCTTATATGTTTTTGGGTCAAGTCATTTGTATATTTTCTGTTTAAAATGCCTCTACAATCCTTTGGCCCATTTTTCTTTTTCTTTCTTTCTTTCTCTCTCTCTCTCTTTTTTTTTTTTGAGACAGGGTCTCACTCTGTTGCCCAGGCTGGAAGGCAGTGGCACAATTAGCTGTGAAGCTGAGACTATAGGTATGCACCACCACACTCAGCTAATTTTTTTATTTTGGGTAGGGGGAAGGGGTAGAGATGGTGTTTCACCATGTTGCCTAGGCTGGTCTTGAACTTCGGTTTGGCCCATTTTTCTATTGTGCCATTGATCTTTTATTATTGTTATTATTGATCTGTTGGAGTTCTTTATATATTCTGGATACAAGCCATCTGTCAAAATTCTGTGTGTGTGTGTGTGTGCACGCACTTACGCACACACACGCGCGCTGCAAATCTCTTCTTCCAGTCTGGCCTGCCTTTACACTCTCATTCCATTATCTTTTGACTTTCATAGTTTCTGTTGGAAAGTTATGCTTCTTTGAAAGTAGCATATTGTTATCCTCTGGCTAAAGTTTTTCTCTCGTTTTTGACTTACCACAGTGAATATAATGTGCCTATATGTGGTTTTCATTTTATTTATTCTGTTTTGGGTTAACTGAGCTTCTTGTATCTGTGGATTGACATCTTTCATCAACTTTGGAAAATTTTCACTTAATATCTCTTGAAATATGGCTTTGTCTGGTTTTCTTTCTTTCTCTCCTGCTTCTGGGACCCAAATCATACATATAAGTCTTTTTCCTTCATGTCTCTTATTGTCTGATCTGTTTTGTTCATTTCTCATCTCTTTCTGCTTCAATATGAATATTTTCTGTTGACCTATGTTTTAGTTAATTAAGCTGTCTTCCTCTGTGCCTAAGTCTTCTGTCAAACCATCTAGTGAGTTATTAATTTCAGAACTTGTTTTCTTCTAAATGTAGTATGCCAATTTGATTCATTTTAATACATTTAAATTATCTGATGAAATTTCCCATCTTTTCATCAGTTTAGTCCATCTAATTCTTATCTACTAAATCCAATGAGATCATCTGTGTGCCTGTATCCATTTTTTTATTCATCACATTTTTATCTCTCTTCACATATCTAGTAATTTTTATTATATGTAGACATTGTATATAAAGAAACTGTGTAGGTTCTGGTAATTTCTTCCACCAGCAAGGATTGAATCTCCCTTGGAGGGATTTCCTGTCTAAGGATGAAGGACTAAAGGGCTGATCACTTCAGGCCAGCAGGTATTAGAATGGGTCCGATCTGGTAACAGTTTTGGGGTTTTTTTTGTTTTGACATGGAATCTCCCTCTGTCACCCCCAGAATGGAGTACATCAGCGCCATTATAACCTAGAATTCCTGGGCTCAAGCTGTCCTCCCACTTCAACCTCCTGAGTAGCTGGGATTACAGGCACATGCCAATTCACCTGACCATTTTTTAAAAATGTTTTGTAGAGATGGGGTCTCGCTGTGTTACCCAGGCTGGTGGCTGCAGTTTTAATAAGATTTAGCTAATGCCCAGTTCTTTCTTGTTCCTTGAAAATTTTCTTCTGGATTCCAGAATGAAAGCCTCATGGACTTCTATCTCCTTGGTCTCAAAAGAATGGAAGACTCAGTCTTGCCTTCAGAGGTTTTAAGTTTGTTCTTTGCCTCCACCTTCCCCATATGGCCTCCACATTTGATAAATGTCTTGTAGGACCCAGCCATGTGTTTGAGGAAGGCCTTGTTACTGAAGGGGACTTGTTCTCCCACATGAGAAAAGAGTCCCTTTATGTCCACAGCTTGTGCTAACGGTCAGCAAAAGCCCTCAGAAAAAAAAGCAGCTAGTGACAGACAGCTCAGCTTAGAAGAGCTCTCTCACTCAGAAATTTTAGTTTATATAATCTTTTTGCTTTCACAGTTCTCTGATGACTTTAGAAATGTAATTTCACTTATTTGTCTGAGTTTTTTTAGTTGTTGCATAAGAATAGTGATTTGGGCCAGGCACGGTGGCTCATGCCTTTAATCCTAGCACTTTGGGAGGCCACAGTGGGTGGATCACTTGAGGTCAGGATTTCGAGACCAGCCTGGCCAACATAGCAAAGCCCCATGTCTACTAAAAATGCAAAAAAATTAGCTAGGTGTGGTGGCGTGTGCCTGTAGTCCCAGCTACTCAGGAGGCTGAGGCAGGAGAATTGCTTGAACCTGCGAGGCAGAGATTGCAGTGAGCCAAGATCATGCCACTGCACTCCAGCCTGGGTGACAGAGCAGGACTCTGTCTAAAAAAAAAAAGTGATCTGCCTTGACCTATTGACATTTTTCTTGAATTAATTTTCTGTGTATTGCATTGTTATCTTTCTTTTATATCATTTGTTTCCAATGTAATTCAGAAAATGTGTATTTTAAAATTTGCCATTTGTGTGTGTAAAATGTAATACATGTTTTGTCAGTTTGAAAACACTGGAAAGAAAAGAAGTGTGTTATAATTTTTGCAACTCTTTATGCTTCAGATTGCAGTTATGTAATGTAAAAAGTGTGAGCATTGGAATGAAAGTGAACTAGGCTCAAACTTTGACTTCGATCATTAGTTTTCTGAGCCTCTGAATCTGAATGTGTATAGCAGTGATAAGAATACTTGCTTTAACGTAGTACATGTATAGCAGAGGGTTCAAGAGAGTATCAGTAAGTGGTACCTCTTACCAATACTCTTCTAATATTTATCATTATTTTAAGCCCCTGACCATGTATAATTTGATTTTAAACATTTATATTTTGATATATTTCTATTTGGTACAGTTTATAAAATTTTCACCATTTGAACAATGCTCTTTTAAAAAAACTTAATATGAAAGACCTGCACCATGACTTAATATCCAGGAAAAATATTACTGGTCAGTTTATGAATTCATATTTGGCCTAATCTTTGCCACTTATAGACCCCCAAAAAATGACCTCCTGAAACTGAAGAATTTAGATAAAATTTAGTTGCAGAAAGAATTGCATTCAGAATAGTCACTCTCAGTAAAATCTACATTTAACTACTTCGTGTTATATCAAGTAGGACTTATTATAAGATATTGGCAATAAGAAAACAATATTAAAAAATATTAAGAAAAGGCTAACAGTATTTTCTGGAAAGAACAGCTGGTTGACCTTTGCAGAGGAAAGTCTATGTGGAGACTGTAATTTTAACATTATCTCCATGAATGATTTAAATATAATTAATTTTCATATTAGATTTCCTGTTGCCAAGTTGCTCTTTTATTTTGACTACGGCATTTGCTTCTTTAAAAATAAACTATATTAATATATAGAAATAGTTAGATTCTACTCTAAAGCTGAGATGAAAATAGTAAACCTGGAGGCGGAGTAGCAGGACTCTCCTGACCTGGGCCAGGAGGACAGCACTGATGTGTGTGTCCCCAAGGCCTTGGACTTATCTCAGTCTCACCTGTCATCTCACTCTTACTATCTCAGCCTTTAGTTCCTTAGTGTGATGACAGCCAGCTTCAATGACAGCCGGCTTTGCTGCTCTGACCTCCGTATTCCGAGGACTGCCCTCCTTACCATTTGTGGGCAGATTTAAGTCAAGGCACAAGAGTGAGGGGATCTAGTTATGCAACAACCTGAAATTTATCAAGTTCTCACTAGAGCTAAGTTTTTGCCAAACACATAAGTTGCCTTCGGCCCCTTGAGTGACTGGTTAGGCAGTGCTGTTCTCTTGGCAAAATGAAATACTTATTAACAAAAACACCAGAGCATCATAACCAGACTATGTAGAATAAATTTGGCTTAAAGGATGAAAGAGTACTAAGAAGTATAAAAAGGATAAAATTATGCAAAATCTAGTAAAGCGAAAAACTCACCCGAGCATGTTAAACAAATGTCATAAACTAAACAAAAGGCTTTATTTCGGCCGGGCTCGGTGGCTCACGCTTGTAATCCCAGCACTTTGGGAGGCCGAGGCGGGCGGATCACGAGGTCAGGAGATCGAGACCACGGTGAAACCCTGTCTCTACTAAAAACACAAAAAATTAGCTGCGTGTGGTGGCAGGCGCCTGTAGTCCCAGCTACTCGGAGAGGCTGAGGCAGGAGAATGGTGTGAACCCGGGAGGCAGAGCTTGCAGTGAGCCGAGATTGCGCCACTGCACTCCAGCCTGGGCGACAGAGCGAGACTCCATCTCAAAAAAAAAAAAAAAAAAGAGGCTTTATTCTTTTCTTTATCTTATCATGATCTGTATTCAAAATCATGAAGGCATTTATGAAAACTATAAATACTAATTTAGATAGAGAAAACATTTGTTAAAATCTATCAAATCTGGTCTGATAATTAGGAGGCTATACATAGCTTATATTTTCTTAATTGAAACAGGTCCCCTATGTGCCTTTTTACCCAATACGTTAGTACGGAGGTTTTCATCCTGGGTCTCTGTATCCAACTGCCTTATTTTGTCTCACTGAAAGGTTATAAATTGCTATGGTTCCCTGCGAAGAGTCCAAAGCGCATAACCACTGAACATTTCAAGTCTGAAATTTCTTCAATTTTAGATCTGTTTGTTCAACATATCTACTGTTTGACACTTCACACCAAAGGGGAGGGAGATCTAAATTTCAGTAGATATTTTGGTGCAAACTGTAGAAAACTAAAACCTCGAGGAGCAGAGATTCTCCCACACACATCCTAGGAACTGCAGACAACAACATTCTGTCAGCTTAGCCCAGAGAACTGTCTTGGGAATGCTAAGGTCCTGTGGGACAAAGTAATGCGCTGGAGTTTCTATTAGCCCATTCGAATCAACAGCAGACCTTCTGGGAAAAGGACTCCAGAAGCCTTCACTGATGGGCCTACACAAATAATCCAAATCCATCGAATGTGGCCCATGTGCAGCTGTGGTGTGAGGGGCACAGTTCTGTGGGGTGACAGATGCGTCCGTGCCTTGAACCACATGATCTAGATTCAAGTCTGTTTGTCATTCAAGACTGAATGTCAGGCACATTAGACAACCTCTTTGAAGCTGAGTTTTCCCTATTAATAAATGGGACCTCAGAATCTCCAAAAAATAATTTCAAATATTAAATGTAAGATGTGATACATTTGCTCATATAAACATAGGGGAAAATTGTGCAATATTTAGACCCTGATAGAGTTTGGATTTTTTCTAGTGTCAGGATTTGCCATTGAAGCCCACAGGGGGGGACTAACAGGATCTAGATTCTATTTTAAAACAGTTAGTAAATATTTTAGGCTTTGTGGGTCATTGCAACTACTCAACTCTGCTACTGTAGCAGAAAGCTGTGCGGGGAGAAGGAAGGAGGTGGATATGGGACTTACTGTAGCCATCGAGACAAGAGATGGGGCCGCCAGCCTAGGAGAAGCAGTAGGGATGCAGTGCAGGCCTGGTGTGAGCCCTGGAGATGCAGTGAGCTTGCTAATGAGTGATGCATGAGGAATCAAGGTGACTTCTTGATGTAGGTGGATGGTGGCACCATGTATGGCCATGGAGAAGACAGGAGGTGAAACAGAGGGGCTGGAGGAGGAGATGCAGGATTCCATGTTAGACCCTAGAGATGTCCAGGAGAGCTCCAACTGAGGTGCCAGGCAGCTGGTGGGATCTGTGTGTATGGCATCCAGGGAAAGGCCTGGGCTAGAGGCACAAATGTGGATTCATTAGGCTCTGATGATGTGCAGCCTGCTGTGCTGTGGTACACTAAATGATCATGAAGTTATGGTGGAAAGCCTTGAAAATAATCAGTAGGATCTTACTACTTTAGAATCTGTGCTTCTTTTTCTCAATTATCCATAAACAGTCTATGAAGAGTTTCTGTTTATGACAGGGGTCAGCAAACAAGGCACAGGGCCACCTCCAGCCCTCTGCCTGCTTTTGTATGCCCTGAACACTAATAATGGTTTTTCTTTTTATTCCTTTTTTTTTTTTGAGACAGGGTCTTGGTCTGTTGCCCAGGCTGGAATGCAGTGGTGGGATCTCTGCCTCCCGGGTTCAAGCAGTTCTCTTGCCTCAGCCTCCTGAGTAGCTGGGACTACAGGCACCCGCCACCATGCCCGGCTAATTTCCTTGTATTTTTAGTAGAAATAGGGTTTCACCATGTTGGTCAGAGTTATTTCGAACTCCTGACCTCAAATGATCTGCCCTCCTTGGCCTCCCAAAGTGCTGGGTTTACAGGCATGAGCCACCACGCCCGGCCAAGAATGGTTTTTACATTTTTTAATTGTTGGGAGAAAAAGTCAGAAGAATAAGGCCAGACATGATGGCTCATGCCTGTAATCCCAGCACTTTGGGAGGCCGAAGCACGAGAATCTCTTGAGGTTGGGAGTTTGAAAACAGACTGGGCAACAAAGCAAGACTCTGCCTCTGCAAAAAATACAAAATTAGCCAAGTGTGGTGGCATGAGCCTTAGTCCCCGCTACTCAGGAGGCTGATGCAGGAGGATCACTTGAGCCCAGGAGGTTGAGGCTGCAGTGAGCCGTGGATTGCACCACTGCACTCCAATCTGTGTGGCAGAGTGAGATGCTGTCCCCTGCCCCCAAAAAAAGAAGAATATTTTGTGACACATGAAAATTTTACAGAATTCAGATTTCAGCATTCATAAAGATTTATTGGAACACAGCCATGCTCATTTGTTTGATGTTTGAGCTGCTTTTGTGATATAGAGGCAGAACTGAGTAGTTGCAGACAGACCAGGAGGCCTGCAAAGTGTGCAATATGTATGCTCTGGTCCCTCACTGAAAACATTTGTCTACCTCTGGACTATAGCATAAATATAAGTGTGGGGTATTACTAGGTTTTTGTAGGAAACAGTCTGTATGAAAGTAAATATGAAGTTCAAGCAGTGACAATTTTATTTCTTATAGAAGAGTCTACTCTTTAAAAAAATTTCAAAAGACAGACCAGAAAACCAATTAAAGGCAATCTCCTATAGGAAATAAAATCAAAGGACCCAACTTAAGATTCCTTTGGGTATCCACTATTTCAACATTCAGCATTTTCATATTAACAGGAAAACTTAGTAGCAATTAACAAGCCCCGAAAGGACTAATGAATAAGGACCAC
Source organism: Symphalangus syndactylus (assembly GCF_028878055.3). Taxonomy (NCBI): domain Eukaryota; kingdom Metazoa; phylum Chordata; class Mammalia; order Primates; family Hylobatidae; genus Symphalangus; species Symphalangus syndactylus. Next base: position 63,660,966 of record NC_072429.2, on the reverse strand, counting down.
AGGAAAATAATATGCACAAAGGTTTTGTGGCTGAGACAGCTCAGATGGTTTTCAGAGATTTCAAATTACTTACAGCTTGAAAGCTTTAAATAGAATAGGAGCTTGCTATTTCATATCATTATCATAGGAGAATCATCCCAGGATAAAAAATTCTAATAATGGACACAAGACAAAGTTTGAGGAGCCAATGCTACTGTCCACGGGGGATCATAGAGAATTTTCTATGGGCAAAAGTGGAATTTGTGAAAAAAGAAATGTAGAGGGAAAATTTGCCCAGACATTCCTGTAAGAAGTAGAGAAAGCTAGTTAGTTACTTATAAACACATCTTTTGTACATTTTTATCCTTAATTTGCATGTACGTTGACACATTTCATAACCCATCTGCTGTAATTGATGGAGAGGAAGTTCTTCAGCAAATATTCATCCAGGCCTAATGTCTGTTAAGATTTGTGCCCAGCACAAGCAGAATGGGCTAGGGCTGCCCTGGCAGACTGGACCAGACTAGAGGTGGATTCCTGCAGCACTGGGTAAGGCCCTGCTCTCATTTGTGGTCAAACTTGGATGCCCTGTCCATAAGAGTTTCCTTAGTTCCATCTAATAATTTAGGGGCAATGGTAGGAAGCATCAATAGAAATGTTATTCATTAAAGACAGTTCAAATAAAAATGAATGTTACTTCTAAGGAACCTAATCTTTTAATAAGCATACTTTATAATATCCATATAGTAACCACAATACATTTGTCATACCCAACAAAATTAACAGTAAGCAATTCGCATCATCTAATGTGTAACCATAGCACATTCTTTCTCATTAGCCTCTTTACTAATCTTCCTCATCATCCATCTTCTTTTTCATACGCCAACTGGAAGAAACTGGACCTGCTGCCCCGTCGATTGTCCCACATTGAATTCATTTGCTGCTTCCTCAAGTTGCTAACTTCTCCCTGTATTTCCTCAATTTCTGCAAACTAGATGTTAGACCCAAAGGCTCAAATAAATTCCTGTTGCTTCACATCAGAGGGACACAATGTCTGCAAAATTGGCTCACTTTTAGTTATGGAAAGGACATTATTTCTAAAAGCTTGGTAGGTCAGTCCAAAGTATACAGAGTGGCTGATAGGTCCAAGGCATGTGGGGGCACACACTGCAAAGGCAACAGGTGCTACTCTTACTACAGCCACCTTCTGCTTGCTGAAAGAGCTTGAGTGTCCACTCCGGGCCAAACTTTGGGAGCTCTGTTCCTCAGCAGGGCTGGAATGCCTCCTTGATGGCTGTGGGGCTGGATCCCACCCCCTCGCCTTGCACCACCAGGAGCTGCTGCTCTGCCTCCCCCTGGCTATAATTCCCTGCTTGACTTGAGGAGTGGTGGTGATGATGATGATGAGGTTGTGTTTCCCTTCTGCACTGTTAATTTGGAGAATGTTCCAGGTGAGGAAAATGCATCACCTTCAGAGGATACCAGATGTTACCCAGACCACTGTCCTGGTATTGAGGGTACTCAGAGTGTACCTAGAAGTAGTTGTGGCCATTAGGGAGCACAGAAGGAGTGTTACCCTTTTTCCTTTGGGAGGCTGTGTTCCTTCCACCATATCAGAACCGAAGAAGAAACTGGCCTCCTCCTAATGCTCCATTGCCTTCACCGTTACTTCCATATAATAACCTTGTGGCACTTCAACAGAAGTGTGGATTGGTGGAGGATTTAAATTCATATCAAATGTCAATTCACATTTTTTAGGGTTATATTGAAGCATGCATAACACATGATATCCTGTGGGCTCTAGATTACTTAGATTTCAAAACCAGAGATAGAAATGAAATATGTATGAGATTGAATACAGTAAGGGCTTATGTGGCATTAATTGCACATATTTATTGTTTTCTCTATTAAATAAAAGCTGAACTGTAATTAGTTAAGCCAGATGCATTTCTGTTTTTCCAGATGCACTGTGGGAACCCACTTTTCCACCTGGTGAATGTTGAAAAGACTATAAATACAATAATTCTCTAGGCCAAAGAGCACTGCAGGTGCTTTTAACCAAGGAAAGAGTTTGCATTTCTGATCTTTGTACTGACGTATGCCTATGAAAGAAAACACTGAAATGCTATGTAACGTGACTGGCATGTTCATTTGCATTTCACACTGTAGCATGATGGTCAGGGAAAGTATTTTCATGGCACATTATTGTTCAAATACATATTAAAATTTCTGCTGTTAGGAACTTTATGTTTCCAGCTGTGAGGTGTTAACAGCATTTCCTTCAGAAGTCAGGCAGCTGGCCACCACACTAGCTACGATGCCGTGCGATGCTCCTGTGTCTGTCCTCCTGGCACCACAATGCCTGTGTACCATGTTTGTCACCAGCATGCTACATGTGCTATGCCCACTGCCTTTTGTCTCTCTATTCTCTTTATTGGGTATTTTTTCCTTCCTTTTCTCATGTGTCTCAGGTTTAAGTCACAGAATCATGACTTTATGGGACAGAAAGGGGAACGACTCAGCCAACAGCAGCCCAGAGCAGGTAGCTGACTTATGTCAGGCGAACAAGTTAGTGACAGAACAGAGCTCACAACCTGCATTTCTGTACTTTTTGGTACTCAATCCACTATGCTGCCTTTAAGGTAAATTAAAATACCAGCATTTAAAAACTGTTTTATGACATCCATTCATAGAGATGTGTAACCATCACTGCAATTCATTTTAGAATATTTTCATCACTCCAAGAAGAAACCCAGCACCCCTTAGCCATCAACCACCAAGTCCCTTCCTCCAGCAGCCCCAGGCAGCCACTGAGCTACTTTCTGTTTCCACAGATTTGCCTGTTCTGAACATTTTATATAGATGGGTTCATATGATACATGGCCTTTTCTAGCTGGCTTCTCTCACTCAGCATCCTGTTTGCACAGTTCAGCCATGTAGTGGCAGGTAACCATGACATGTTAGAAAGAGAAGAAAAACTTGATGGTCATTTTGCCTCCAGTTCAGAAGACAAAATCAAGGCCTAGGGAGGTGGCTTCAGGCTCTAGTCACAAGCCCAACAGGGGAAGAGTGAGGATCCAGCTAGACCCCTCACCACTCACCACCCTCAGCAGACTTCCTGGTACTTCCCTGACCTGCGTGCAAAGGTGCTCTGCTTGGTGAACTGGCAGATTTACATGCCTGTCGTCTAGTTTTTCTGTTCTCAGCTTTGCCCAGCTATTTTTGTCACCACTTGCATGTCCTTGAAGGCATTCTGGGTTACTTCTAGATTTGTGAATGGTCGAGGTGCCAGATGTCTGAGGGTGGGTAAATGGTGTCCCTGCTATTTCAGTCCCTGCTGAATATAGACACAAAGGTACAGGACCAATTTGTTTACAGTCTTTTTTTCCCCTAGGTTAGAATGCGGTGGTGCAATCATAGCTCACTGCAGCCTTAACCTCCTGGGCTCAAACGATCCTCCCACCTCAGCCTCCTGAGTAGGTGGAACTACAGGTGCGTGCCACCATGCCTGGCTGATTTTTAAATTTTTTTTAGAAACAGGGTCTCACTATGTTGCCCAGGCTGGTCTCAAACTCCTGGACTTAAGCAGTCCACCCACCTCAGCCTCCCAAAGTGCTGGGATTACAGTTGTGAGCCACTGTACCCAGCCTTGTTTACAATCTTAAAACACTTATAAGGTCTTTCTATATTACTCGTCCTATTTTTACATTAAATATCAGTGTTTATATAGCAAGAAATATAAACAACAAATAAAATATCAATAAGTACTAAATTTAAAGAAATAAGGCACCAGAGTAGCACCTGGTTTTCAGAGACCTTTCACGTACATTCTCTCATTTAATCCTCTTAACAAATCTCAAGGCAGCTAATGTTATACACATGAGAAGGTGGAGGCTTAGGAAGGTGAAGTAATTTGGTCCGGGCCTCACAAGTGGCAAAGGTCAGGATGGCAGGGCTCCTCTGACTGGACACCCCATGCTCTCCTCCCCCTATCGCACCAGACTGCTGGACATTCCTGGCCCAGTTCTCTGTTTTAAGCAAGTGTTCTCTAGGGACCAACTGTGGGCCAGAAGGTCAGCACAGCACTCAGAGGACTCCTCCAACTAAATCCAATATTCCCACTCGGCCCTCTGACCCCAGTCACGGCAGGGCTGCACATGTCCTTACCTGGCTTCATGGGACACTCCCCTGCACCCCTCACAGCATCCCACTGTACTCTCTCGACCTCGGTCTGCCAGCAGCAACATGCCCTGGCCTTCATGCTTGTCTCTCTTTTTTTTTTTGAGATAGAGTCTTGCTCTATCACCCAGGCTGGAGTGCAGTGGCGCAATCAATCTCAGCTCCCTGCAACCTCTGCCTTGCAAGTTCAAGTGATTCTCCTGCCTCAGCCTCCCGAGTAGCTGGGACTACAGATGCCCATCACCACGCCTGGCTAATTTTTGTATTTTTAGTAGAGATGGGGTTTTACCATGTTGGCCAGGCTGGTCTCGAGCTCCTGACCTCAAGTGATCCACCCGCCTTGGCCTCCCAAAGTGTTAGGATTACAGGTGTGAGCCGCCACGCCTGGCCTATACTTGTCTCTTAATGTCTCTTTCTGTTTCATCTCTCACTGAGATCTAGCTGGTCTTTGAGAACATTGCCTCCCCTATGGCCCTGGTAGTTAGAGACACTTCCCCACAGAAATTCTGCCACTTCAGGGCTTAGAAGTAAGGTAGGTGTCTCCGCTGTCTGTTGCCACTTCTGAAACATTCCTTCTCTGAAAAACCGCACCTCTTAAATTCTGACACATGCTACAAAGATGGTTGAACCTTCAGGTCATTATGCTGAAGGAAATAAGCCAAATACAAAAGGACAGATACTATATGATTTCACTTATATGAGGTACTTAGAGTGGTCAAAATTATGGAGACAGAGCTGGCACACACCTGTAGTCCGAGCTACTTGGGAGGCTGAGGCAGGAGAATTGCTCCAACCCAGGGGTTTGAGGCTGCAGTGGTATGATCATGCCTGCAAATAGCCACTGCACTCCACTGTGGGCAACAGAGTGAGACCCTGTCCCTTAAAAAAGGAAAACATTATAGAGATGGAATAGAATGCAGAATGGCAGTTGCCAGCATCATTGATGAGATTAATCCACCTATTGAGGTAGTTGGAGATTGTTCATTCTCATCGCTGAATAATATCCCATTATATAAACACGTTCACTTTTCCATTCTACTTTTTATTTTTATTTCTTTGAGTCAGGGTCTCGCTCTGTCACCCAGGCTGAAGTACAGTGATGCGACCTGGACTCACCACAACCTCCACCTCCTGGACCCAAGGAATTCTCCCACCTCAGCCTCCTGAGTAGCTGGGACTAGGTGCATGTCACCACATCCAGCTAATTTTTGCTTCTTTTTGTAGAGACAGGGTTTTGCCATGTTGCCCAGGCTGGTCTCAACTCCTGGGCACAAGCTGTCCACCTGCTATGTGCTCCCAAAGTGCTGGGATTACAGGCATGAGCCACAGTGCCTAGCCCCATTCTACTATTGATGAACATTTGAATAGTTTTTGGCTATTATGTGTAGAACATCCTAATGCATACTTTTGGTGCAACATTCTCAGGGAGTATACACTAAAGCCTGGAATGGCTGGGTCAGAGGGTGTGCATGGGGTCAGCTGAAACACATTCTGTGAGTGTTCCTAACTGGCTACACCAATTTACACTCCCATCAGCGGTGCGGGAGAGTTCTGGTTGCTCTCTATCCTTCCTCTCTATCCTCATCACTTGGCATTTCCTTCATTATTTTAGCTGCTCTTTTGTGTACGGATGTGCATGCCGTTCCCTGTCTATGCATAGTTGCAATATTTGCACTGGCTCATTACACTGACCAATAGGTTATGGATACTGCTGTGAAAATGAAGAAAAAGTTAAGCTTTTAAACGTATAAACAAAATCATTGGTTCTTTTTTTTTTGAGACTGAGTCTCGCTCTGTCGCCCAGGCTAGAGTGCAGTGGCACGATCTCGGCTCACAGCAACCTCTGCCTCCCGGGTTCAAGTAATTCTCCTGCCTCAGCTTCCCAAGTAGCTGGGATTTCAGGTGCTCGCCACCACGCTCGGCTAATTTCTGTATTTTTAGTAGAGACAGGATTTTGCCATGTTGGCCGGGCTGGGCTCGAACTTCTGACCTCAGGTGATCTGCCCGCCTCGGCCTCCCAAAGTGCTGGGATCACAGGTGTGAGCCACCCGCGCCCAGCCCCAAATGATTGATTCTTATATTTTTGACAGAGAGATCAGATGGATCAGTTCATACCCTGGAAGTTAATTTTATTTCCTCTAAATAAAAATGGACAGGTTAATTTATTAAGCAGCTGTGTTATCAATATGGTACGTGTGTGTGCTTATATAGATAGATGTATATGTACATACATAACTATATATTTTGCTGGACACATAATATTTTAGGTGCCTACTGTATGCTAGACACTGTTCTACCATCATTAAAAAAGCACTGCCCTGTTTTAGTGTTGATTAAAAACAAAATTCTGAAAATGGTGAACAAACAATGAGGCTTACAACATTTGTTACAGGATAAGAAATCTCAATTTAGAAAAATGTTGTCAACTTTGACTAACCTAGAATGCTCGTTACACGGTCCCGAAATTAATTTTGATCCTAATCTGGCTATATCTGCACCCCAGCCAGCCACCTTCCACAGCAGTTAGCTCCCTGACAGGAGACGGCACCCAAGAAGCCACAAAGAGCAAACTGGTTTCTGCCCAGGATCTCTGCCAGCTCTGCAGCCTTGGTGATTTCACTTACACAGCTCAGCACTCTCCATGCTTCTTCCCAGCCTGAGCCAAACAGCATCAGGGAACTTGTTCTTCTGTCCCTTGGCCTTGCCTACCCCACCTTCCACAATGAAAGGTATTTCCCAAGAAAAGCACACTCACCCTAAAGCCAGGTCCCTCCCTACCAAGTCTCAGCACTAGATGCTGCTTCAGAAGGAGAAGCAGAGCAGAAAGACCACAGAGGGAAGAAGGGCATTTGTGGTGCTCTTACAGCTCCTACCAGAATTTTACCTTTTGTCCAAGGTGAGAATGGAGGCAGAGTGAGTGGCCGGGAGACCTCCACCATGATCCAGACCTGAGATGTTAACTAGGGCCACATCACTTGGAGAAGAACACAGCAGATGTGAGAGGCATGCCGGGAGACAGATTGCCTTTGCCTTTGCCAGGAGTTAGAAATGGGAGAAGTTGAGGATGATAAGTTTTCTTGAACAACTGGAGAGATAGTAACACTGCTTACCAAGAGAGAAAAAACAAGAAGGGGTAGCTTTGTCTGGGGAGATAATAACTTTGCTTTTTTTTTTTTTTTTTTTTTTTTTTTTTTTTTACCAAGTCTCACTCTGTTACCCAGGATGGAGTGTAGTGGTGTGATCTCTGCTCACTGCAACCTCCGCCTCCCAAGTTCAAGCGATTCTCCTGCCTCACCCTCCCAAGTAGCTGGGATTACAGGCATCAGCCACCACACCTGGCTAATTTTTATATTTTTAGTAGAGATGGGATTTCGCCATGTTGGCCAGGCTGGTCTCGAACTCCTGACCTCAAGTGATCCTTCCGTCTCGGCCTCCCAAAGTGCTAGGATTAACAGGCCACCACGCCTGGCCACAACTTCGATTTTCGACATTAATTTTTCTATGATGTAAGTAATTTGCCTGTTTTTTTTCTATAATTTGCAATAACTACGCAGAAATTCTCATTAGGGAGCCTGTTCCTTGCTGGGAAACAGTAAAAAACTGGCCATTCTCATGCAAACCGTTAATGATGGCCTCATACATTCCTCAGCCATTTGAAGAGTCCCTAAAACAGCCCCACAGACAAAGATTTTCCCAAGTGTTTAATACTTTCAGAGGTACCCTGGCCCAAGTTATCACCGGGAATGCACCCCAGCTGCAATTTTCTTGAGAATGCCACTATTTCCTGGGATAAGCAAAGCTCTTAATAAAGATTTCAATCAATCAGTACTTACAAAATGCTCCTTCGTTGTTGGCTGACATTAGGAAAGAACAAATAAAAACATACATAATTTATTTTCTTCAGATCATACTCTCCCTTCTAATACTTCCCAAAAGGCCATTGTAAAAGTTGAGTTATATAGGATGTTCACTTAGTAATGGCAGAAGAGAAGAGAAAGACATTCTTATTATAGTCTTAAAGCCTTCACTGGCTTAAAACCTCCTGGGGCTTACACATTTGGCAACGGCTATATAAACAAAAGTGTAAAGATTTCCATGATAAGTCACTGAAAAACAGATGGTAAGATGCTTAAGTGGTTTTTTAAAAGATGAGGACATCTGTAAGCATCCATCTGGAAGTAATTATAATTCAAAAGTCTTTTGTTACTATTAAGCTTCCACTTGACTTCCCCTACTAGAAAACAATGAACCAGCTTTTTCTTAAAATAGTCAGACAATAAAACCCAAATAGTCAGATAATAAAAGCAAAAGACAGAAATTTTTGAAAACCCATAGATTTGCCTGGAGGTGAAGTTTAGAATTTCCACAAAAATCCACCAGCTACTAAACTGTTAGCTTTCTGTATCAAACATAGTGGAAGATAGAGCTTTGATTTGATTTTTTGGTCTATTTGTGCTGAAGTCAGTGCAAGTAATTCTAGCTCTTCATTAATATTTCATGAGCCACAGTGAGATGGACTTTTGTCTGGTGATGACTATACTGCAGGATAATGGGCCAGCGTCCTCTCAAACTTAGAATCGCCTCATCTCAGCATCCTACTAAACAGAACATCACTGTTGACCAGCATTCAGCTTACGTCTCGGCTGCTAATAGTAACAGGGCCTGTTTGTGACTTCAGCAGCATCTGGTGACCCGGTGTTACTCTTGCAGTACGTGATTCAGAGAAAGCCACATTCCCCTGTTGCTATTTTCAGGTAGGCAGCTAAACCCAGGGAGAGTTTAGCATGGATTCAGTGGGTCTGTTTTTCTAACCTCATTGTGTAAATTCTTGAATGAGAATCTAGCGAGCAGCCAAAAAAAGACTTCCTGTGAACTCATCCTCCTCGCAAGCCAAACATCTTCAGAAACTTTCCTTCAGGTTCTGGAAGCCTAGAGCCCTTCACATGAGATTTGTCCCTCTCTCCAACACATTTTATGCCTCCTGTCCCCAGCCAAATGGCTTTTCCGTCCTTTTCCTCCTCCCGTTCATTCGACTTCCAGTTCTGTCTGAAGTCAGAGGCATGCATGGGGCTGAGAGGGGCCTGGATCACAGGGTCCCCCTCCTCCACCTTGTCACAAGTGAGCATCCAACTTTAAGACCAAGTATTTAAGACCAGAGGACCCTACAAAAAACTTACTCAGGCCAGGCACGGTGGTTCATGCCTGTAATCCCAGCACTTTGGGAGGCCGAGGTGGGCGGATCCCGAGGTCAGGAGATCGAGGCCATCCTGGCTAACATGGTGAAACCTCGTCCCTACTAATTAGCCGAGCATGGTGGCACGTGCCTATAGTCCTAGCTACTTGGGAGGCTGAAGCAGGAGAATCACTTGAACCCAGGAGGTGGAGGTTGCAGTGAGCCGAGATGGCACCACTGCACTCCAGCCTGGGTGACAGAGCAAGACTCCATCTCAAAAAAAGAAAAAAAAACAACTCACTCAACCCTCTGCCATCGAGTTACTTTGCTACTTTGCTATCGAGTGGCCCCCTAAGTGTGCTGGCAAATGTGGTATCTGTGGAAAATCATCCTCCATCCAAGGCAAAATAGTATTAGAGAAAGATTTCCCAGGCAGGGGAAACCTAGAAGGCAGGACGACCAAGAGGAGGGTAAAATTAGCAGTAAATTGAAACACATTGTGTTAAATACTCAGAAACGTTACTGCAGAGAACAAGGAAATGAGAGTTTCCCTTAAGGCTGCAGTACAGGAGGATATTCCTGGAATATCGCAGTGCTTTTCATGCACCTGGGAACCACAGTCAGTGGGAGCTGAGAAAACAGTGAAATTGAAACGAATGAGGCTCATGAGGAAAGGAGCTTTGTTCTTAATGTGGAACAGGAACAAAGACCCAATCATTTGAACAGGCTCAAGAAAGTACTGGGAGAGATATGTATAGGGCACAACTGAGGGACTAAGGTAAAATCATAGCATCCCAGTGCAATGCAATGGGAAGCCTTACAGCTGAGAGTTAGGAGGGAGACTCCCTTGTTTGTGTCCATCTGCTATAGTTGGTATATTGGGGATTACCAAAGCTGTAAAATCCCCAGACATAGCTCTCTGGCTCCACGTTCCACCCCATTTTAATGTCATTAGTCATTTCTTCAATGTGAAAACAGAAAGAAATGTCCCATCAATTAACTCTGTAGCATATCGTAACAAAAATCTGGGAGGAGCAATGGAGCTAAGTGGCCGGGTGGCTTGGTATCGGAGTTGTCTTCACACTGGTCCCATTCTTCCTTATCTCAGATAACAAAGCATGCAGATTCCTCCTGCTTGTGAACCACATTTGTTTCTGAAGCATTTGATGTTTTCTATGTCTTGTTAGCCTTCCTGTATCTATTAGGATTTAAAGAATCTTAGCTGGGCGCGGTGGCTCATGCCTGTAATCCCAGCACTTTGAGAGGCCGAGGTGGGCGGATCACAAGATCAGGAGTTCAAGACCAGCCTGGCCAACATGGTGAAACCCATCTCTACTGAAAATATAAACATTAGCTTGGCATGGTGGCACGAGCCTGTAATCCCAGCTACTCAGGAGGCTGAGGCAGGAGAATTGCTTGAACCCGGGAGGCTGAGGTTGCAGTGAGCCGAGATTGCCCCACTGCACTCTAGCTCTGGGCGACAGAGCAAGACTCCATCTCAGAAAAAAAAAAATTAAAAAAAGATTTAAAGAATCTTTCCAAAATATTTAAAGGGTAAGAGAGACGCTCTTGGGGATGAGGAGTGGTGGGGCAGGTAACGATTCTCCTGGGAGGCCAGAGGCCAGGCTAACAGGCTCCTGCATCTCATGGCTTCTTAGGATCCCAGAAAATAAATGGCAAGCTTACACTTTGCATTTTAGAGGGGTAGAAAATGAGGGGCCAAAAGATTTAACCAGGATACAGATTAAGTTTAAAGGTCATTACCGGCTACCATGTCTAATGGTAAGGTTTGGGATTCCTGCCTTTGTGTCATTGTGCAGCCATCAGAGGTAGGAGGTATTGTCACCCTGACCCTGAAATACTCACAATGCCAGCCCAGAAAAAATCCATCTAGAAGTGCATTCTGTAAGGTAGAGTCTCGGTTTCAATGAAGTTGTGAGGCAGGTGATGAAAGGTCAAAGCTGCCTGACCCATTCGTGATGCTTGACAGAGAGCGCTCAATCTGAAGATCATTGACACTGAAACTATTGAAAACGGCATACGCATACGGAACAAAAAGATGGAAAACATTGGGAGATGGGATAATGGGTGATTAACTCTCAGCAATGTTCTTTAGAGAACATTGAAAGCAAAAAATAAAGGCAGGCACATGCAGACAAGGCAGCTATGGAAAGGAAGTCATGAAAGTTAGAAGCAATAGTTGGAATAAAGCAATAGATAAAGGAGATACAGAAAAGTAAAACACTGGACTTGCCGAGCTACTAAAACTTATAAAGACTGCTGCTGGGAGCGGTGATTCATGCCTGTAATCCTAGCACTTTGGGATCCCAAGTTGAGTTGATTACTTGAGCCCAGGAGTTTGAGACCAGCCTGGGCCACATGGTGAAACCCTGCCTCTATTAATAATACAAAAATTAGCCAGGCGTGGTGGCAGGTGCCTGTAATCCCAGCTACTCGGGAGGCTGAGGCAGGAGAATCTCTTGAACCTGGGAGGCAGAGGTTGCAGTGAGCCGAGATCATGCCATTGCACTCCAGCCTGGGCAACAAGAGTGAAACTCCATCTCAAAAAAAAAAAAAAATTATCTGGGTGCAGTGGCTTGCACCTGTGGTCCCAGCTACTCAGGAGGCTGAGGCGGGAGGATCACCTGAGGCCCAGGAGGCGGAGGTAGCAGTGAGGTATAATTGCACCACCACACTCCAGCCTGGGTGACAGAGTGAGACCCTGTCTCAAGATAAATTAATTAATTAATAAACTATCATATCAACACAGAAAGTTATAAAGCAGCATTCAAAATCATATATATACTCTCATAATCATGTAAATAATTTTTGTGAACAAAGGGAAGGAAATGCAAAATAAAATTTAAAATATTGGCATGATGGATTTATGGCATGTTATTCTTTTTAAAAATATACTTGGTAACAGTTGTTAAGCATTTAATAATTCCAGGCACTATGTGAGGATTTTACATGAATTATCATATTTATTCCTCCCAGCAACCCCATGAGCCAGATACTATTATTTTCCTGATTTGACACAGAGAAGTTGGGGTGACCTGCCTGTGGTCATACAGGTAGTGGTGGTGCTGGGTCCATTTGATTCTGAGTACTCTATTATCCATTATGGTATATATATACTTTTTTTTTTTTGAGACAGGGTCTTGCTCTGTCACCCAGGCTGGAGTGCAGTGGTGTTATCTCAATTCACTGTAGCCTCTGCCTTCCAGGCTCCAGCAATCCTCCAGCCTTGGCCTCCCAAATAGCTGGGACTACAGGCCTGCACCACCATATCTGGCTAATTTGTTGTTGTTGTTGAGACAGGGTCTCCCTATATTGCCCAGGCTGGTCTCAAACTCCTAGGCTGAAGTGATCCACCCATGGCCTTGGTCTCCCAAAGTGCTGGGATTACAGCTGTGGGCCACCACACCCAGCCCATTATGCTATTTTTTTAAAAGGCTGTTATTATAATAGTGTACAGGTAGATATTTAAATGCATGCTTACATTAAAAATTTGGAGATATATTAATGTTCTATGGCAGAATGATATCATAGTCCTAGTACTTGATATTGGAGGTTTCTTGCTTCTGGTAGAGAAGTAACATCATAGAAAGCAGCAATACAGCGGGAAGGAATTGTTATGTGAATAATGATGAACCATTTCTGAGAATGGATTAAATGTGTGCGATACACTTGTCTTTGACAACTTTTGACTGATGTGGAAGGACAGAGGTGACGGAAACTCTAACAAGGAAGGAAAATATCTGCTGGGTGTGTATTCTCTCTCTTTCCTTCTAGAGTTCTTTGTATCTAGAGTGTCTGAGACTGGGGAAATGAAGGTGACCAGTAGACAGTTGCAGAGAACAGGGACAAATGCCTTCCTGGGCTGGGTTCATACATTTTGTTAAATTCCCTGTTATGTTATCAAACAGAAAAGGTAAGGATGCACTGAGTCATGAGGTGAAACACAGGGGGATACATTATTAGTTCTCTAATCATTCATCACATATGTATTAAACACCTTTACATAAAACAGAATCAATCAAAGCACTATTAGGAACATGAAGAAAGCCATGTAGCCAGCAAAAGTACAGATGCCCTGGTACCAGCAAGAGCACAAAGCTGGTATTGGAGGGGCTCTTGCTTCAGGCTATGGGCCAAAAAAATTACCAAGACCCTCCACCAAAGAAGAGGTACACATAGCAGATAATATATGAAAAGATGCTCAACATTATCAGTCAAGAGGGAAATGCAAATTAAACCCACCATGAGCTGCCACTTACACCTATTAAAATCGCCAGGAAAAAAAAAATCTGACAATGTCAACTACTGACAAGGATGTGGAACAATTGAAACTCTCATTCATTGCTGGTGGGAATAGAAAAAAGACACAGCTCCTTTGAAAGACAAGTTGGCATGTTCTTAGAAAGTGAATAAACATGCACTTACTATGTGACCCAGTGAGTATTTACCCAAGAAAAATGAAAACATACACCCACACAAAAATCTCTGCACAAATGTTTATAGAAGCTTTATTCATAAGCACCCAAAACAGGAAATAACACAGATGTCCATCAGTAGGTGCCCGGATAGACAGTTAGAACCATATAATTGAGTACTACTTAGCAATAAACAAGAATGAACTACTGATACACATGACCAGGTGAATCTCAAAAGCATTACGCTAAGTGAAAGAAGCCCAGACTCCAAACAATGCATACCATATGATTTAATTTGTATGATATTTTGGAAAAGGCAAAACTATCATATCAATCTACAAAGTAATAATATACCTAAACATGTTAAAATCATACAGGCCACATTTTCTGATCAAAATGTAAAGAAACATACAAACTAGTCAGGCTAGTCAAGAAATTAAAAATAAACTTTTAAAAGGCTGTGGATAAAAAAACTGAGCTGCAATTAGATCTGAGGTATTTGGAGGTGAACTATTAGATCTGAGCTATTTGGAAATAAAAATAGTGCTATCTAGCAAAACTCAGTGGATATGATCAAAGCAGTAACTGGATAAAAATTTATGCTTTTAAACCCACTTATTAAAAACCAGCAGTGACTGAAAGTAAATAAACTAAAACTTTAGTGTGAGAGGCCAGGAGAAAACTAAGTCATTTTTTAAAAAGTAGATGAAGAATAATGAAAATAAAAGCAGAAATTAATGAAATTTACAGTTAACAGAAAACAAAATTGATCCATAAAACCTAAAGCCAATTCTTTGGAAACAGAACTACAGACTAACCTTTGGCAAATCTGATTCAGATAAGAGGATAGAAAAGCCCAAACCATCAGAAATGAGGTATGGTGCATAACCGGATCAAGACTTTTTTACACAAAAACCAAATAACATGTACAAGTTTAATGCCAATGTATTTGAAAATCTTAAGTAAGATAGATATTTTTCTGAAAAAATATAAATTTAAAATATTGAGTCATATGGTAGTAGAAGATCCTAAACTACATAGAAAAAATCGAAAAGGTGTTATGGGATTTGTCCCTAAGAAAGGCATACATCCTGGCCAGGCATGATGGCTCATTGCCTGTAATCCCAGCACTCTGGGAGCCTGAGGTGGGTGGATCACTTGAGGTCAGGAGTTCGAGACCAGCCTGGCCAACATAACATGGTGAAACCTCATCTCTACTAAAAATACAAAAAAAATTAGCTGGGCATGGTGGTGCGTGCCTGTAATCCCAGCTACTCAGGAGACTGAGGCATGAGAATTGCTTGAATCCGGGAGGTGGAAGTCACAATTAGCCGAGATCAGGCCACTTAACTCCAGCTTGGGTGATGGAGTGAGACTCTGTCTCAAAAAATACATAAAAATAAAAAGATGGAACATTTCCAACTTTGTTTTAAAAGGCAGAAAAATAAGAATATTTAAACTGGACAAGGATGGCCAAAAAAGGAAAATTCATGAAGGGAGATCCTATTCATAATAGGAACATAAATCACAAGACTGCAAATTCCTATGCATAGGAATAACCACATAGCAAACATTTATTGAGTGCTGTGTGTTGCAGGCACATTTGAAGTGCTTCACCGGTATCGCCTCATTTAATCTTCACCTCCAGGATGCTCAGTATCCCAGTTCTATTGATGAAGGAACCAAGACTCAAAGAGATGGAATAAATTCTCTAAGCTCATACAGCTAATCAACAATGGAGTTGAGATTTAAGCCAATTTCCCCGAGTCCTCACAATGGATACAGTTAATCTTTTTTTTTTTTTGCCAATTTTTTAGGTAAAAATATCAGAAAAAGATACCTGGTTTTAATTTGCATCTCCTTGTTTTGCATGATTTCCTGCCACATAAATTTTAATATTTATTCTTGTATCACATTTAACTTCAATTTTGCATCTTCAGTATTTATGAAATCTTTCATTAGTTACATTCTCTCAAATGAATTCATCCCACCGGCTTCCAGCTACTGTTCATCTATCTAGTCTGATACTTCATTGAGAATACCAATATTTTTCTAAATTTACTTTTGATAAAACTGAACATTTTTTCATAGGTGATTTTATTTGTGTATATATATATATATATATGTAGTGTGCGTGTGTATGTTTGTATATGTGATTTCTTCATTATTTTTTAATTTATTAGTGAGTAAAATGTTTTAAAAGAAAAACTTATCCTTATCAACTATTAGGTTACCCTGAAGTATGATTTTTATAGGAAAAGTAGGATAAAAACTTGATTCCTTCCCCTTATTTATCAGTTTTCAAAATTGTTCCCTATCACTGTCTAAAAGTAGTCAGTGAGTTTTTTTCGTCTCATTATGAATTCATAGTTTTACACATATTTTATGTGTTTCAATGCACTGCAATTAATTTTTTTTTTTTGAGGCGGAGTCTTGCTCTGTTGCCCAGGCTGGAGTGCAGTGGTGCAAACTCTGACTCCTGGGTTCAAGCAATTCTCTTGCCTCAGCCTCCCAAGTAGCTGGGATTACAGGCACCTGCCACCATACACGGCTAATTTTTGTATTTTTGGTAGAGATGGGGTTTCTCCATGTTGGTCGGGCTGGTATCAAACTCCTGACCTCAGGTGATCCACCCGCCTCGGGCTCCCAAAGTGCTGGGATTACAGACATGAGCCACCATGCCTGGCCTAAAAATAATATTAATAAATTATCACACTGGTTAGTCAACTCAGCTGCAGATTAAAGTGTCCAGTCATCTAATGCACTTGACAGTTCTGGACAGAAGCATTAAAGTGGCTTCACAGGAGATCCTATTCCTCACTCCACATTAGACATTGTTATGGGTTGAATTGTGTCCCCCCAGAATATATGTTGAAGTTCTAACGATGATACCTGTGAATATCACCTTATTTGGAAACAGGGTCTTTGCATGCACCACCACATCTGGCTAACCAAGTGAAGATGAGGCCAAACTGGATGAAGGTGGGCCTGAAATCCAACGACTGGTGATCTTATAAGGAGGGAGAGCTTCAAAGACCCAGGCAGTCATACAGGGAAGAAGGGAAAGTGGCAAAGAAGACAGAGATTGGGTTTCTGTTGCCACCGAGGTTGCCAGAAGAGGCAAGGAAGAATCCTCCCTTAGAGCCTTCAGAGGCGGGTGCCTGGCCCTGCTGACGGTTTGGTTTTGGACTTTTAGCCTCCAGAACTGTGCACGAATGAATTTCTGTTGTTTTAAGCCATCCGGTTTGTGGTAATTTGTTACAGCAGCTCCAGTAAACTAATCCAGATGTTAAAGTTTATTCTTACATAGAAATTGAGGTTTCTAATAAAAGGTGTGTGGACGTGGCCACTTCAATCACTTACTGGGCTCTGGCACCATGACTTCTGGCCTTGACTATATTTTCCTCTTTCTTTCTCCTTTTTTCCTCTTCCTTCTTTTCTTTTCTCTTTTTTCCAATCTCTCTCTTTTTTTTTTTGAAACAGGGTCCCGCTTTGTCACTTCTGGAGTGCAGTGGCACCGTCATGGCTCACTGCAGCCTCAAACTCCTGGGCTCAAGTGATCCTCCTGCCTCGGCCTATTGAGTAACTAGTACTATAGGCATGCACCACCACATCTGGCTAATTTTGAAATATTTGTAGAGATGGGGGTCTTGCAATATTGCCTGGGCTGGTCTTGAACTCCTGGCCTCAAGTGATCCTCCCACCTTGGCCTCCCAAGGAGCTGGGATTACAGGCCCTTCTTAGTTCTTTGATGCCAATCCAATTTTAGGTTCTTAGCCTTGGTACTTTGGGTCCACTGTGGTTTCCCCTATTCTCTCCTTCTTTCTCTTCCTATTTTTGATCTTATCCCTTACAGATCTCCCTTCATGTCCCTGACCCCAGACTGTAATTTGTGATATTTGCTGTCACCTCTTATCCATTCTTGTGCAATAGATAATCTTAGTTTCTTTATGTAGTTCACTAATTTAACAAGCTGGACTGAACTGAGTGTAAACAGGCAGTGAATTTCTTCTCCTATCACCATGTTCAAACAGTATCGGTTTTCCCCTGCTCTCCCCTCAACTCTATCTCATGCAGATTCTATAGCTTTTCAGGGCAATGTCAGTATTAGAACAATCGCATTTTCAGGCGTTAAAAAAGTTCAGTGCTCGCTTCGGCAACACATATACTAAAATTGGAACAATACAGAGAAATTAGCATGGCCCCTGCTGCAAGGATGACATGCAAATTCATGAAGCATTCCATAAAAAGAAAAAAAATTTTTTTTAAATGTTTAGCGCCGGCCAGGCGCAGTGGCTCAAGCCTGTAATCCTAGCACTTCTGGGAGGCCAAGGCAGTGGATCACCTGAGGTCAGGAGTTTGAGGCCAGCCTGGCCAACATGGTGAAACTCTGTGTCTACTAAAACTATAAAAATTAGCTGGGTGTGGTGATGCACGCCTGTAATCCCAGCTACTCAGGAGGCTGAGGCAGGAGAATCACTTGAACCTGGGAGGCAGAGGTTGCAGTGAGCCGAGATCGCTCCACTGCACTTCCAGCCTGGGCAACGGAGCGTGACTCTGTCTCAAAAAAAAAAAAAAGTTCAGTACCCTTGAAATCAAACTTTAGTGCCCTCCGTTTCAGTTTCCCCTCACCCAGCTTTGGCCTCTCCAGAGGTTGGGCAGACCAACAGTGGCAGGGGAGAGGAGGATAGCCCTTCCAGTTCCTCTCTGCTTTCTCTCCTTTCCTAGCTCTGCTGCCTTGGATGCAGCACTGCTAAAGACAGAGGTGGTATTGGTCAATGGGAGTTCAGACCAGTCTTTCTTCTACAGGGATCTCCCCACTCCTGCCTGACCTCTTCAGCTTTGGTCCCAGCCATACAGCTCTGGGGTTCTCCTCCCCAGTCCAACAGTTTTGCACAGGATCCTTCAAGAAGATTCAAGCTTGGCCACCTTCCATGTCTCCCATGGAAAAACTCACCCATCCATGCAGCTGGCTTGCTTCCCTTTTTCCTAGACCTGGCTGTTCCAACCAGCCCCTCCCATTCAGTCTCAGGCAGTCCGGAGGGAAGCTGCAGTCTCTGTACCTCTCATGCTTTGCCAGGTTCTCCCCAGGAGTCTTCTGCATCATCTGAGGACAAGGACAGGGCTGGTGCCTGAGCTTCTTTCTTAAAAATGTGTTTAGAATTGGAGTCTTGCTATGTTGCCCAGGCTGGTCTCGAACTCCTGGCCTCAATCAAGCCTCTCAAGTAGGTGTGGTTATAGGCATGAACCACCCCACCTGACATATTTACGGACATATTTTACCATATTTTATCGAATTCTAGATTCACTATTGTTTCTTGTATTCCATACTTCCCCTTGGGGTCTACTTTTCTTGGTAAAATATGCTTTAATAATTTTCTTTGCAAGAGTCTGTGAGAGACCAGCAAATATTCATCTGAGGACTACGGTTCAAGTCGTCTCTTCCGGCATCATCCCCCAAGATGTCTTCTGTCTCCAACAGATGGTGGCAGAGAAAGGAGCAGAAATGCTACTGGGCTGTCTCTACTACAAATTTCCTTCTGTGAAATCTCTTTCTCTCTAAAATATTCTCAAGATTAGCAGTACGTGACTTCCATTAACTCTCCTGCTAAGTTTTACCTGGAAGTGTCAGAAGTTCTCTCTAGAATATGTGGGCACACATCACTCACGGTCCTTGCCTTTGGAGACTCAGAGACTTTGGAAACCCTGATATGACAGGAAACATTCCATTTAGTGTCCCGTTATAGTAACCCTCCTTGGCTACATAATGTTCATCTAACTTTTCTAATCACTTTCAAAAGAGTCCTGTATTCAAACAAGTACTTAAGTACACAAGTACTCAAGACCCATTTTTTTTTCTTTGAGACAGGGTCTCACTCTGTTGCCCAAGCTAACTGCGGTGGTGTGACCACAGCTCACTGCAGTCTCTACCTCCTGGGCTCAAGGGATCCTCCCACCTCAACCTCCTAAGGAGCTGGGACTACAGGCATGTACCACAAAGTCCCCCTAATTTTTTATTTTTCGTAGAGACAAGGTTTCACTGTGTTGCCCAGGGTGGTCTTGAACTCCTGACCTCAAGTGATCCCTCTGCCTCAGCCTCCCAGAGTGCTGGGATTACAGGCATAAGCCACTGAGCCCAGCCTAAGACCCATCTTTGCAGACAGTACTTAATTAAATTTACTGACATATTTTATCAAATTCTAGAGTTACTATTGTTTCTTGTATTCCATACTTCCCCTTGGGGTCTACTTTTCTTGGTAAAATATGCTTTAATAATTTTTTTGCAACAGTCTGTGAGAGATAAGCTCTCTGAGTCTTATCTCAGAGGAAGATATTATCTGTTTTCTTCTGGGATCTGTTGTTGCTGAAGAGAAGTATGGTTGTTGGCCTAATTATCATTCTTCTGTAGGAAACTTTTTTCTCTGGTAGCTTCTTATCTGTCAATTCCTGATGTTTTAAAGTTTACCATGGTATTTCTAGTGGTGGATTTTTGTTTATTTGCCCTGCTTTGTAAAGAGAGAGACTTTCTGAGTGTCTAGTCAATTCATGTTGCTATAACAGAATTCCATAGGCTGGGTGGCTCAAACGACCAAATTTGTTTCTCACAGTTCTGGAGGCTGGGAAGTCCAAGATCAAGGCACTGGCAGATAGGTGTCTGGTGAGGGCTGCTTCCTGGTTGCCAGAAACCAGGAACTGTCTTCTCACTGCACCCTCACAGGGTGGATGAAGAGGGAGAGAGCTCTGTGAAGCCTCTTTCATAAGGACACGAATCCCTTTCATAAAGGCCCCATTCTCATGACCTAATCACTCCCTAGGGCCCCACTTCCAAATATCATCACCTTGAGGCTTCAATTAATGAATTTTGTGATAGACATAAACATTCAGTCTATAGCACTGAGGATCTGTGTTTTTTTCAATTTTGGAAATTCTCAGAACACCTACTTTCTTTTTGTTTGTTTGGTTTTTTTTTTTTTTTTTTTGAGATGGAATTTCACTCTTGTTGCCCAGGCTGGAGTGCAGTGGTGCGATCTCAGCTCATTGCAACCTCTGCCTCCCAGGTTCAAGTGATTCTCCTGCCTCAGCCTCCTGAGTAGCTGGGATTACAGGCACATGCCACCACACCTGGCTAATTTTTTGTATTTTCAGTAGAGACAGGGTTTCACCATGTTGGCCAGGCTGGTCTGGAACTCCTCACCTCAGGTGATCCGCCTGCCTCAGCCTCCCAAAGTGCAGGGATTACAGGCATGAGCCACCATGCCCGGCCTCCTACTTTCTTTTTAACTGTTATTTTCCCATCATTATCTCCATTTTCCTTATATTAAACTCCTGTTAAATGTACATTGAAACTGGTAACTCTACACTCCCTTACTCTTTTACCTTTAAACAGCATTGAGATAAAATTTACATACCATAAAGTTTACTCTTTTGAAGAGCACAGGCCAGGCACAGTGGTTCATACCTGTTGTCCCAGCACTTTGGGAAGCCAAGGCAGGAGGATCACTTGAACCCAGCAGTTGGAGACTGCAGTGAGCTATGATCACACCACTGCACTCCAGTCTGGGTGACAGAGACTGACTCTGTCTCAGGCAATCACAATCAGTAGTTTTTAGTATACTTACAGAGTTGTGCAGCCATCATCATAATCTAATTTAGGACATTTTCATCAAAAGAAACCTTGTACCCATTAGTAGTCATTCTCCGTTCTCTCTCCCTGCTCCCAACCCTAGGCAACCACTATTCTACTTTCTGTCTCTCTAGACATACCTGTTCTGGGCATTTCATGTACAAGTATTATACAACATGTGGACTTTTGGGTCTTGATTCCTTCAATTAACAGAACGTTTTTAAGACTTAGTCATGCCATAACATGTATGAGTACTGCATTCCTTTTTATAAAATTGTCATATAAATCATATACCATAAGGCTCACCATTTTAAAATATACAGTTCAGTAGTTTTTAGCACAGTCATAAAGTTGTGCAACAATCACCACTATCTAATTCCTGAATATTTTCATAATTCTGAAAAGAAATCCACACCCACTAGCAGTCACTCCTCATTCCCCTTACCCCATCCCCTGGCAACCACTAATTTACTTCCAGTCTCTATGGATTTGCCTGGTCTGAAAATTTCTTATAAATGGAATCATACATTATGTAGCCTTTTGTGTCTGCCTTCGTTCACTTAACACATTTTCTTTCTTTTTTTTTTTTTTTTTGCTCTTGTTGCCCAGGCCGAAGTACAATGGCGCAATCTCAGCTTGCTGCAACCTCTGCCTCCCGGGCTCAAGCAATGCTCTTGCCTCAGCCTCTGAGTAGCTGGGACTGCAGGTGCCCACCACCACACCCAGCTAATTTTTTGTATTTTTAGTAGAGATGGGTTTCACTATGCTGGTCAGGCTGGTCTCGAACTCCTGACCTCAAATGATCTACCTGCCTCAGCTTCCCAAAGTGCTAGGATTACAGGCATGAGCCACCATGCCCAGCCTTCACTTAACATATTTTCAAGGTTCATCCATGTTGTAGCAGGATCCAGTACTTCATTCCTTTTCATAGCTGAATAAATATTGCCTTGTATGGACGTATCATGTTTTGTTCATCCATCAGTTGATAGATATTTGTGTTTTTCCACTTTATGACCATTATGTTTAATGTTTACAACAATAAACAAACAGCATTTGTTTACAAGTTTTTGTGTGGACATGTGTTTTCAGTTTTCTGGGCATGTATAGGAGTAGAATTGCTGGGTCACTTGGAAACTTCATGTTTAACATTTTGAGGACCTGTCAAACCGTTTTCCAAAGTGGCCAACTCATTTTACATTCTCACATGTAGCATATGAGGATTCTAATTTCTTCACATCTTAACACTAATTGTCTACTTTTATTTTACTCATCCTAGTAGGAATAAAATAGTATTTCATTGTGGTAGAGACTTTATTTCCCTAATGACTGATTATGTTAATCATCTTTTCATGTGTATATTGGCCATTTGAAATATCTAGTCAAATCCTTTCTCCATTTTTAAATTGGGTTTTCTCTCCTTTTTCTTAAGTTGTAAGAGTTCTTTATACATCCTAGATACAAGTCTCTTACCTGATATGTGACTTCCAAATATTTTTTCCCACTCTGTGGGTTGTCTTTTCACTTTTTTTTTTTTTTTTTTTTTTTTTTTTGAGACAGATTCTTGCTCTGTCACCCAGGCCGAGTGCAATGGCGCAATCTCGGCTCACTGCAACCTCCGCCTCCCAGGTTCAAGAGATTCTCCTGCCTCAGCCTCCTGAGTAGCTGGGATTACAGGTGCGTGCCACCAGGCCCGGCTTATTTTTGTATATTTTTTTGGTAGAGACAGGGTTTCACCATGTTGGTCGTGCTGGTCTGGTGTCATTTGAAGCATAACATTTTTTTCTTTTTTTTTTTTTTGAATTAGTCTTGCCCTGTTGCCCAGGCTGGAATGCAGTGGTGCAATCTTGGCTCACTGCAACCTTCACCTCCTGGGTTCAAACGATTCTCGTGCCTCAGCCTCCCAAGTAGCTGGGATTACAGGCACATACCATCAAACATGGCTAATTTTTGTATTTTTAGCAGATACGAGGTTTTACCATGTTGACTGGTCTTGAACTCCTGACCTCAAGTGATCCACTCTCCTAGGCCTCCCAAAGTGCTGGAATTACAGGCATGAGCCACTGCACTCAGCCATAAAAATTGTTAATTTTTATTAAGTCGCACTTATCAATCTTGTCTTTTATTACTTATGTTTTTGGTGTCATGTGTAAGAAATCATTGCTTAACCGAAGGTCATGAAGATTTACTGTTGTGTTTTCTTCTAAGCATTTTACAGTTTTAGCTCTTAGATTTAGATCCACTTGAGTTAATCTGTGTGTATGGTGTAAGGTAAGGGTCTTACTTTATTCTTTTGCATGTGGATATTCACTACCGTCAGCACCATTTGTTGAAAAGACTGTTCTTTCCCATTTTGAATTGACTTGGCCTTTTTGTCCAAGTAGCTCTCCTGAGCTATTCAGGAGACTGAGGCAGGAGGATCACCTGAGCCCAGGTGTTATGTTCTCCAGCCTGGGCAACATAGCAAGACCCTATCGCTAAAAAGAAAACAAAACAGGCACCTGGGATTTTGATAGGGATTGCATTGAAGCTGTACATTAATTTGAGGAATGTTGCCATCCTAACAGCATTAAGTCTTATATTTTATAAATATGGGATGTCTTTCCACTTACTTAGATTTTTTTTTTTTTTTTTTTTTGCCCAGGCTGGAGCACAGTGGTGTGATCTTGGCTCACTGCAGCCTCAACTTCTGGGCTACGTGATCCTCCCACTTCAGCTTCCTGAGTAGCTGGAACTACAGGCACACACCACCATGCCTGGCTAATTTTTTGTATTTTTAGTAGAGAAGGTGTTTCACCCTGTTGCCTAGGCTGATCTTAAACTCCTGGGCTCAAGTGATCCACCCACCTCAGCCTCCCAAAGTGCTGGGATTATAGACGTGAGCCATCATGCCCAGACCTATTTAGATATTCTTTACTTTCAACAATCATTTTGTGGTTTCCAGTGTATAAATCTTATAATTCTTTTATTAAATTTATTCCTATTTTATTCTTTTGATACTATTATTGGAATTATGTTCTTATATCACTTCCAGAATGTTCACCACTAGTGTACAGAAATATAATTGATTTTTGTTTGTTAATATTGTATCCTGTAACTTTGCTGAACTCATTTATTAGTTCTAATCATTTTTTTGTTTGTTTTCAGTGGAATTCTTAAGATTTTTAAATAAGCAAGATCATGTCATTTGCAAATAGAGATATAGAGATAGTTTTACTTCCTTTTCAATTCGAATGCCTTTTATTTATTTTTCTTGCCTTATTGCCCAGGCTGGAGCTTCCAATGTAGTATGAATAGAAGTGGTAAAAGTAGATTCTTTTTCTTATTTCTGATCTTAGAGAGAAAGCCATCAGTCTTTCAGTGTTTAATATGATCTTAGATATAGGTGTGTTATAGGTGCCTTTGGTCAGGTTTAGGAAGCTTCCTTAGATGCCTATTTTGTTGAATATTATTTATCACGAAATGCATTAGATTTTGTCAAATAATTTTTCTTTTTGAGATGGTCAGTCTCACTCTGTTGCCCAGGCTGGAGTGCAGTGGTGCAATTTCAGCTCACTGCAACCTCCAGTTCCTGGGCTCAAACTATTCTCCTGCCTCAGCCTCCTGAGTAGCTGGGATTACAGGCACATGCTATCATGCCTGGCTAATTTTTGTATTTTTTGGTAGAGATAGGGTTTCACCATGTTGGCCAGGCTGGTCTTGGACTCCTGACCTCAGGTGATCCACCCACCTCGGCCTCCCAAAGTGCTGGGATAACAGGTGTGAGCCACTGTGGCTGACAAAATAATTTTTCTCAGTCTATTATGATTTTTGTCCACTATTTTATTGATATGGCTATTATGTTTATTTTTTATGTTAAACTAACCTTGCATTCTTACATTAAATTCTACTTAGTCATGGCATATAATCCTTTTTTACATGTTGCTAGATTCGGTTTGCTAGTATTTTAAGATTTTTGCAACTGTATTCATAAAAGATGATTACAGTGTCTTTATTTGGTTTTGGTATCAGAGTAATACTGGTCTCAGAGAATAAGTTGGGAAGTATTCACTCCCCTTCCATTTTTTGGAACAGTTTTTGAAGAAGAACTGGTAGTCCTTCTTTACTAAATGTTTGGTAGAATTCACCAGTGAAACCAACTTGATCTGAGCTGAGCTTTTCTTTTCTTTTCTATTTTTTTTTTTTTTTAATACACCAGCCTGAACAGATCTGGGTTTTCTTTTGTGGGATTTTTAAAAATAACTAACTCATCTCTTTACTTGTTAAAGTTCCATTTAGATTTTTTCTTCTTTAGTTAATTTTGTTAGTTTATGACTTTCCAGGATTTTTTCCATTTCATCTAAGTTTTCTAATTAGTTGGCATACAGTTGTCCATAGTATTCCATTATCGTTCTTTTTATTTCTGTAAGATCAGTAGTAATTTCCCATCTTTCATTCCTGATTTTGGTAATTTGAGTCTTCATTTTTCTTCGTCAACTAGCTAAGGTTTGTCAATTTTGTTGATCTTTTCAAATAACTAACTTTTGGTTTCATGAATTTTCTCTATTGTATTTTTCTATTTCTATTTTCTATTCCATTGTGTTTGGAAAACGTACTTTGTATTATAATAATGATTTTAAATCTATTGAGGCTGTTTTATGGCCTATTATATGGTCTATCCTGGAGAATTTTTATGTGTATTTGAGAAGAATATGTATTCCACTGATGCAGGTGGAGTGCTCTATAGATGTCTGTTAGGTGTAGTTAGTTTATAGTGTCCTGATGTCCTCTATTCATATGCTTGTTGATCTTCTATCTAGTTGTTCTGTCCATTATTGAAAGCAAGGTATTGAACTTTATTACTGTTATCGTTGAATTGTCAGTTTTTCCCTTCAATTCTGTTAGTCTTTGCTTTGTGTATTTTTGTGGTTCTGTTATTAGGTGTATATATATTTATAATTGTTATATCTTCCTGAGACATTAGCTCTTTTATCATTATAAAATGTCCCTATGAATCTCTAGTAACATTTTGTGTTTAATAGTATTTTATTTGCTATTATTAGAGCCACTCCAGCTCTCTTATGGTTGCTGTTGCCAGATATATATTTTTCCATCCTTTTACTTTCTATCTATTTGCATTTTTGAATCTAAAGTATGTCTCTTGTAGACAGCATATAGTTAGATTATGTTTGTAATCATTCTGGCAATCTCTATTTTTTGATTGGATTGTTTAATCCGCACACTGTTCACATTGTCATTGATCCATTTAGATTTACCTTTGTGTTTTTCTTTTCGCTTTCTATATATTTCATGACTACTCTGTTCTCTTTTCCTCCCTTAATAACTTCCTTTGTTTTATGTTGATATTTTCTAGTGTACCATTTTACTTCTTTAGTAATTTTTTCACTGTATGTGTATATTTTTTAATTTTAATTTTTAATCTTTCTTTGAGACAGGGTGTCACTTTGTCACACAGGCTGGAGTGCAGTGGTACAATCATAGCTCACTGCAGCTTCAAACTCCTGGGCTCAACAGTCCTCCTGCCTCAGCCTCCCAAGTAGCTAGGACTACGTGTGTGCACCCTCATGCCAGCTATTTTTTAAAGTTTTTGTAGAGATGGAGTTTCACTATGTTGTCCAGGCTGGTCTTGAACTCCTGGTCTCAAGTGATCCTCATTCCTTGACCTCCCAAAGTTCTGGGATTTCAGGCATGAGAAAATGTGCCTGGCCCTGAGGTAATTTCTTAATGGCCTCTATAATGCTTGTAATACCTTAATGTATCAGAATCAACTTTAGATGTATACTATCTTAATTCTAGTAAAATATAGAAACTTTTCTCTTACATATAGCTCCTTTCTCTCCCTACTGTTTTGTGGCTACTACTGCTATACATATTAAGGTGTATATGTATTACAAATCCAATAACATATTGTTATAATTACTGCTTTATATAAAATCCTCCCAAAGTGCTGGGATTACAGGCATGAGCCACCAAACCTGGCCAATCCTATGTCTTTTAAAGAAGCTAAGAAAAGAAATAAGAGCAGAAATATAGGTATAGAGTTTCTTCTTTAAAAAATATTAGGCCTGGCCTGGTAGCTCACATTTGTTATCCTAGCACTTTGGGAGGCCAAGGAAGGCAGGTTGCTTGAACTCAAGAGTTTGAGACCAGCCTGGGCAACATACTGAGACCCCATCTTTACAAAAAATATATAAATTAGCCTGGCATGGTGGTGTGTGCCTGTAGTCCCAGCTACTTGGGGAGCTGAGGCAGGAGGATCACTTGAGCCTGGGAGGCAGAGGTTGCAGTGAGCCAAAATCACGCCACTGCACTCCAGCCTGGGTGACAAAGCGAGACTCTGTCTCAAAAAAAAAGAAAATTTCCGGAGACTTTAAATGATTGTTTTTTAATAACTCACTAGTTATATGATTATATTTTGCTGGAGAGAGAGTCTACATCCCTCACGTAGCCATTCTGGAACCAACCTGCTGATGATGCGCCTCGTCTTTTTATCTCTTAGTCTTTCTGAACATTCTAAATTAGTCCTTCAGTACTATTTTCTAATATCCTTGAAACTTTCTAGTTGATTCTTTTTCGTGACTACCTGTTCTTATTTTATTTCTATTTGTTTTAGTTTCCTATTTTTTGACATTTTAAATGTAAATAATTTTTTCATTATTATTTGAGCATCTCAACTTTATTTTTCATTTTCTTCTATAACATTAAATTCATATTTCAGTGGGTGATTTTAATGACTGTCTTTCTTCATATGTTTTGGAATTTTAGTTTGCAAGTACTTTTTTTTTTTTTTTTTTTGAGAGTGTCTTGCTTTGGAATGATTATAGTTCACTGCAGCCTTGACCTCCTGGGCTCAAGCATTCCTCCAACCTCTGCCTCCTGAGTTGCTAGGAGTACAGACGTGTGCCATCAGACCCAGCTGATTTTTTTATTTTTTATTTTTTTTGAGACAGAGTCTTGCTCTGTCACCCAGGCTGAAGTGCAGTGGTGCATGTTGGCTCACAGCAACCTCCACCTCCCGGGTTCAAGAGATTCTCCTGCTTCAGCCTCCCAGATAGCTGGGATTACAGGTGCACCACCACGCCTGGCTAATTTTTGTATTTTTAGTACAGACGGGATTTCACCATGTTGGCCAGGCTGGTCTCGAACTCCTGACCTCAAGTGATCTACCCATCTTGGCCTCCCAAAGTGCTAGGATTACGGGCGTGAGCCACAGTGCCTGGCCTAGTTTTTTAATTTTTTTGTAGAGATGAGGCTTACTATGTTGCTCAGGCTGGTCTTAAACTCCTGGCCTCAAGCAATCCTCCTACCTCTGCCTCCCAAAGCACTGGGATAATAGGCATGAGCCACCATGCCCAGCTGCAAGTTCATTTTAAAGCAATTGTTTCATTCTTTTTTGTTATTGATCTTTTTTCTGTCCTCATTAGTTTTTACTTATCTCCACCTAGAAACATTAAGATTTCCTTCACTGAACATCTGGGCAACCTACTAAGAGCCAGATGTTATGATGACAATTCAGAATTTCTGCCCACGTGATATTGTGAATATGGCAGATTTCAGAACCAGCAGTTTCAGCTCATTCCGGACCATAGAGATGTCTATATGCTCCCATATTCCACATCTAGCCTCAGCAGAGGTCAGCTACAGTTGGTATTTTTTATAAGCTTCCTTCATAAGGAAGAGGAGATTCTTCTCAACTTTTAAAGCACTGACTGCAACTCCAACCCCACATTTAACCTGGAGCAATTTTAGTCCCTTTTAGCTTCTGGTCTGACGTTGCCTCTGCCTATTACTTGGACCTACAGCCAAGCAGGCCCACTGCTTCCACTCTGCCCACTGATTTACATTGCCATTGCGTTTCTGGTTGGAGGTATATATTTATCTTGGTTTTGAACTCAACTACATGTTTTTAGACTTTTCTTATCTGTCATTGCTTTTGCTTGGAACAGAGTCAGTGATCAAAGTGAGATCATTGCCCCAGCTTGCCCAGAGTCCCAATCCCATCCTGAATTTGCAGTCAGATATCTCAAGCTGTAGTCTTTAGCTTCTCTGTAACATTCACAATAGCTTTCTGGATGGAAGTGATGGGTGGAATGGATCAGCAAGACACAGAAACCAGAGAAGTAAAAAAAAAAAATATGAACCAGAGTTTGGGTAGGGTAATGGTGAGGCCTGCAGCGGGGTTCCCAGCAGGGCAAGATTCTGTGCAGGACAACAAAGTTAGAAGTTAAAACAAAATGGCTGGATGTGGTGGCTCATGCCTGTAATCCCAGCATTTTGGGAGGCCAAGGTGGGCAGATCACCTGAGGTCAGGAGTAAAAATACAAAATTAGCTGGGCATGGTGGCACATGCCTGTAATCCCAGCTACTCAGGAGGCTGAGGCAGGAGAATCACTTGAACCCAGGAGGTGGAGGTTCCGGTGAGCTAGGATCGCGCCATTGCACTCCAGCCTGGGCAACAAGAGCGAAACTCAGTCTGAAAAAAAAAAAAGAAGTTAAAACGAAGTAAGATATTCAAGGTCAGTGTCTAAAGCAGGAAACAGCTAGTACTAAGGAGTAATCTAGTAGCACTGTGTTCTGACAAAGATGTTACTAATGGAGACCCTGTGGGAGCCATGATCTACCCAGCCATACTGCCCAAAGAAAAAAATACTTCAAGAGCCAAGGTTTATTAAAGCAAAAGTAGGCCGGGCTCAGTGGCTTACACTTGTAATCTCAGCACTTCGGGAGGCTGAGGCAGGAGCATCACTTGAGCCCAGGAGTTTGAGACATAGTGAGATCCCACCTCTATGAAAAAAAAATTTTTAATTAGCTGGGTATGGTGGCACACACCTGTGGTTCCTGCTACTTGGGAGACTTGGATAGGAGGATTGCTTGAACTCAGGAGGTTGAAGCTACAGTGAGCCATGTTCACACCACTGTACTGCAGCCTGGGCAACAGAGTGAGATCCTGTCTCAAAAAACAAAAAAGAAAATGGATTTGGGATTTGAGTCTCCTCCAGGAGAATGTGTCCTCTCAAATTTTCTTATATTATTGTCTAACTCTTTCAAGGCCCTAAACTATCCCCTGATGGTAGGATCCTGCTTCTTAGGGTCTTTGAAGAAGGCTTTGAATTTATGTATTTTTGGATTCTTGGTTCTCCATCAGGAGCTCATCTATGATTCTATATCTTTCTGGAACAGGAACTTGAGTCTTAGGCCTTAAGGGATAAGATTTTTTTTTTTTTAAACACAATACTTTGTGTTTCATCGTATTCCCAATGTGTAATTCAGTAATGGCTATCTTCAGGATTTGGGAACTATAGTGAAAATAAATAACTATTAATGGAATCTGGCTACCAAGTGTGTTTACCAGAAAATAAGAAAGAACTTCTCTAGGTTGGACATGGTGGCTCACACTTCTAATCCCAGCACTTTGGGAGGCTGAGACAGGCGGGTCACTTGAGGTCAGGAATTCGACACCAGCCCGGCCAACATGGTGAAACCCGTCTCTACTAAAAATACAAAAATTAGCCAGGTGTGGTGGTGGGCGCCTGTAATCCCAGCTGCTCTGGGAGGCTGAGGCAGGAGAATCACTTGAACCCAAGAAGTGGAGGTTACAGTGAGCCGAGATCACACCACTGCACTCCAGCCTGGGTGACAGAGCAAGACTCGATCTCAAAAAAAGAAAGAAAGAAAGAAAAGAAAGAACGAAAGAAAAGAAAGAAAGAAAGAAAGAAAGAAAGAAAGAAAGAAAGAAAGAAAGAAAGAAAGAAGAAAGAAAGAAAAAGAAAGAAAGAGAAAGAAAGAAGAAAGAAAGAAAAAGAAAGAAAGAAAGAGAAAGAAAGAAGAAAGAAAGAAAGAAAGGGAAAGAGAAAGAAAGAAAGAAAAGGAAAGAAAAAGAAAGAGAAAGAAAAAGAAAGAAAGAAAGAAAGGGCCTCTCTGAGATAATTAGTTAAAACTTTTTTAAAAACTAATTACTGGTTTCAATTCCAAAATACTAAAAGATTGTGATCAAAAGAGTTTGCCCTGGCTTTTAGTTGAATTTTGAAAGTCCTCTTAAATGTCGAGTTCCTAGGAATTTGGAAAAGCCTTGTTTGAGGATTGTCTCTTGATTGAGATCTGAAATGTTTAATGAGCTATCAACCTGTATTATTCCCATTTCCTCAGGATGCTCTTTTTGTTTTTTGGGGCGTTTTTTTTTTTTTTTTTTTTTTTTGGAGACAAGGTCTCACTCGGTCACCCAGGCTAGAGGCAGTGGCGGAATCACAGCTCACTGCAGCCTCAACCTCCTGGGCTCAAACGATCTTCTCACCTTAGCCCCCCGACCGAGTAGCTGGGATTACAGGCGCGCGCCACCATACCCAGCTAATTTTTATATTTCTGTGCAGAGATGGGGTTTCTCCATGTTGCCCAGGCTGGTCTCAAACTCCTGAGCTCAAGCGATCCACCTGCCTCATCCTCCTAAAGTGCTAGGATTACAGGCATGAGGCACCATGTCCAGCCCTCAGGCTGCTTTTGAAATCCCATACATGTTAGCATATGAGGTTGCTAACAATTATTTCACATTCATCTAAGTTCTGAGCCCTAGGACCGTCAGGGGAAGGCAGCCAGTACTTGGGGGATGATGTGTGTGACTTACATGGTCATCCCAAAGGACAGTAAAATGATGCCCAGCATTCTCTGCCAAAGACAGACTAAAAAAGGAGAGAAGAGCACTGTCAAAAAGCATTGATTCCATGTTATTTAGAAACGACAAATGGAAATGATATGTGCATAGAGTTCTCCCACACATATGATGAAGGCAAAGGAGAAGATGTGTGAAGCTGGCTTGGCTAATTAGATCCTATACCAATGTCTGAAAAGACTAGTGGAATTAATATATACATTGGTGGCATATTTTTACAATCTTGTAAATAGGTAGCATTTATATCAGCAGTATAATAAAAGAATAATTATCTTTTAGACCTGAGAAGAGTTTGCTTAGTAAGATAAGGGTGACTCAACATCAAGAAATGCGTTAATTCACTTCATTAACTATTCAAAGGAGGAAATTGATATGCTCATCTAAATAGATTTTTTTTAATCTAAAAGAATTCAACATTTTAAAAACTTTATTAAGGAAATTTCCAACCACACAAATATGTAGAGAGGATAGTATAACAAACCCTGTGTGTTAGTCAACTTCAATAATTATTAAATCAACATTTGCTTCTTTTTAATATTCATGTTTTATTAACACTTTTAGTTCCCCTCAGGCTCTTGCATTTCTCCACAGACAGCAGGGTATGGTATAAATGATCACTCCCACCACCAATACACTCCAACATTTAGCAAGGGAGTGAAAGCCATTCCCATTAATTTAGAATTTTTTTTCTACACAGAGATGAGAGATTGTTAGTAAGCTTTTCCAGGAATAGCATGTATTTCTGTACACTTATTGAATCTTTAAATGATTTAAAATGTCAAAATTATAGTGCAGTAAACATGAATACAGTCTTAATAATAGTCTCTTCTAATTTAGTCTGATGAAAGACTTTCATGCTCGCCAGGGCGCGGTGGCTCACACGTGTAATCCCAACACTTTGGGAGGCTGAGGCAGGAAGATCACCTGAGGTCAGGAGTTCGAGACCAGCCTGACCAAAATGGAGAAACCCCATCTCTACTGAAAATACAAAATTAGCTGGGTGTGGTGGCACATGCCTGTAATCCCAGCTATTCGGGAGGCTGAGGCAGGAGAATTGCTTGAACCTAGGAGGCAGAGGTTGCAGTAAGCCGAGATCGCACCATTGCACTCCAGCCTGGGCAACAAGAGTAAAACTCCATCTCAAAAAAAAAAAAAAAAAAAGATTTTCATGTTCGAAAGAAGACAATGTCTTATATATCTAATCTTTTCAGCAACCATTCAAAAGGTCTAAGTCCATCAATAGGTGAATGGATAAACAAATAGTAGTACATCCATACACTGGAACCCTGCTCAGGAATAAAAAGGGATGACTTATTGATATATGCAACAATCTCAAAACAATTATGTTACGCGAAGGAAACCAGACCAAAATAAAAGATGTATGGTTCCCTTTATATAAAAATCAAGAAATGCAAATTAATGGATATAGAGAGAAAGCAGATCAGTCAGCACCCAAGGCAGAGGCGTAAGAGGGAAGGAACAAAAGAGAAATTCTCAAGAGGCAGGGTTTTGAGAAAACTTTTGAGGGTGAGGATGTGTTCACCATCTTGATTGTGATGATGGCTTCCCAGGTATATATATCAAAACTTATCAAATTATATACCTTAAACATGTGCAGTTTATTGGATGTCTGTTAGACCTCAATAAAGCTGTTTTTAAAAATGTATACAATTCCAGAGCTCTCCAGTCTCAAAAATTTTTTTTTTTAATGTATAAGAACAGGCCAGGCGCAGTGGCTCATGCCTGTAATCCCAGCACTTTGGGAGGCTGAGGCGGGAGGATAACCTAAGGTCAGGAGTTCAAGATCAGCCTGGCCCCCATCTCTACTAAAAATACAAAAATTAGCTGGACGTGGTGGCAGGTGCCTGTAATTCCAGCTACTAGGGAGGCTGAAGCAGGAGAATTGCTTGAACCCAAAAGGTGGAGGTTGCAGTGAGCCAAGATCGCACCATTGCACTCCAGCCTGGGTGACAAGAGCAAAACTACATATCAAAAAAACGTTTAATAACAGACTTTGATAGAATTTACGTTTGACTTCTAATGGCTATATTTGGTCCTAAGAAACCATATGATGTTCTCTAAGAGTTAGCTCACTCAGTCATTAAAATTCTTCCAGATATTTACAAACAGATAGGTGTGTATAAACAAATCAAATATGTTAGCTTATGACATAGGGCTAGAGAGTTAAAATTTAAAAATTTTTTTAATGTTAATAATTAGCACAACTTATTTTATACCATGTAAATAGTGAAAGAAAGCCTGCTTAACTTGAAATGTTATCTTCCAGAAACCTCCAACACATAGCATACATGTCAGCAAAACACTAACAGTCTGCTCATTAAAGAAAGTCTTGAGGAAGACAAAGGTGCCTAGTACTATTGCTACTTTTCAATATTTACTCAACTTCCTGGCCAATGAAATAAGACCAGGGTAAGAACAGATACCTTAAAAAGGTACAGGAAGCAAAGAGACTAGTGTGATCATGTAGAGACAGTATGATCGTCTAGTTAATCAACAGAAAAATTACTGGAACTATAAGAGAATTCAATATAGTATTCTTAGCCTTCCTATATGCTAAAATATCTTAGAAAATACTTAGAAAACACAGTTGGGTACTAGGGGAAGATATCATTTATGACAGCAGCAAAAATCATCCTACAAAATATTCAGGAGTAAACCTATCAAAAATGTGCAAGACCTGTTTGAAGAGACCCTTACCCCACATGTAAGAGAGGATTTAAGTGAATAGATATTTCATGGACTGATTGGGAAGACCCAGTGTGGCCAAGATGTTGGAACAGGACTCCCCTGAGACCTTGGGACAGCACCATGTCACAGTCCTTCCTACTCCTGGAAATTAATTAGGATATGGTTTGGTTTTTTGTTTTTTGACAGAGTCTCACTGTTGTCGAGGCTGGAGTGCAATGGCATGATCTCGGCTCACTGCAACCTCTGCCTCCAGGATTCAAGTGATTCTCCTGCCTCAGCCTCCCAAGTAGCTGAGATTACAAGTGCATGCCACCACAATCAGCTAATTTTTTTTGTAGTTTTGGTAGAGACAGGGTTTCACCATGTTGGCCAGGCTGGTCTTGAACTCCTGACCTCAAGTGATCTGCCTGCTTTGGCCTTCCAAGGAATATGTTTTTTTAATGAGGCAAGTTGCGTCAATATCTCGTAGGAAATAATAGTTACCTGGAGCATCTTTTGTTCAAAACATCTTGGTTTGGAGATTGTGCTGGCTTGTCCTGAGGCCTCAGTGCCCTGAATTGAGTGAATGAAGTGAAACCATGGTTAGGCTGTCTCCTCCACAGGTGAGGTGAAGAGGTGATCCCTGGAGTCACTTGAGCCCAGAGTTTCTGCCTTCGAAGTTGTCTCCCTGTGGTACCCATAAAGCATGACTGTGGCTGACTGCGTGCCTCTGCCTCCACCTTTTGGCTAAGTGAGCCACACCAGCTCAGTAACCCCAGCAGAGCACTGTGGGTGGTCTCTGGGTATGTTGGGAGCATTGTTTTCACAGTGGATGAAAGAAGAAAAAACAGTAAAGGCCTTTGATGGGTCTTTCTTGTGGTCCTGAAACTTACATGCGAGACTAATTAAGGCCAGGTGCAGTGGCTCACGCCTCTAATCCCAGCACTTTGAGAGGCCAAGGTGGGCAGATCACGAGGTCAGGAGTTCGAGACCAGCCTGGCCAACATGGTGAAACCCCATCTCTACTAAAAATACAAAAATTAGCTGGGTGTGGTGATGGGCACCTGTAATCCCAGCTACTCAGGAGGCTGAGACAGGAAAATCGTTTGAACCTGAGAGGCGGAGGTTGCAGTGAGCCAAGATCATACCATTGCACTCCAGCCTGGGCAACAAGAGCAAAACTCTGTTAAAAAAAAAAAACAAAAAAAAAACGTGTGGCCGGCAAACTGGCTGAATAGGAACAGCTCTGGTCTGTAGCTCCCAGTAGATCAATGCAGAAGGTGGGTTATTTCTGCATTTCCAACTGAGGTATCCAGCTCATCTCATTGGGACTGGTTAGACAGTGGGTGCAGCCCACGGAGAGTGAGCAGAAGCAGCGTGGGGTGTTGCCTCACCCAGGAAGTGCAAGGGGTCAGGGAACTCCCTCCCCTAGCCAAGGGAAGCCATGAGAAACTGTGCCATGAGGGACAGAGCACTCCGACCCAGATAGTACTCTTTTCCCACAGTCTTTGCAACCTACAGACCAGAAGATTTCCTCTGGTGTCTATACCACCAGGGCCCTGGTAGTGACAAAATCTTTCAGCATTTGCTTGTCTGTAAAGGATTTCATTTCTCCTTTGCTTATGAAGCATAGTTTGGCTGGATATAAAATTCTGGGTTGAAAATTCTTTTCTTTAAGAATGTTGAATATTGGACCCCACTCTCTTCTGGCTTGTAGGGTTTCTGCAGAGAGATCTGCTGTTAGTCTGATGGGCTTCCCTTTGTGGGTAACCCGACCTTTCTCTCTGGCTGCCCTTAACACAAAACTGGGTGGCCATTTGGGCAGACACCAAGCTAGCTGCAGGAGTGTTTTCCATACACCAGTGTCGCATGGAATGCCAGCGAGACAGAACTGTTCACACCCCTGGAAAGGGGGCTGAAGCCAGGGAGCCAAGTGGTCTAGCTCAGTGGATCCCACCCCCACGGAGCCCAGCAAGCTAAGATCCAATGGCTTGAAATCCTCGCTGCCAGCACAGAAGTCTGAAGTTGACCTGGGACGCTTGAGCTTGGTAGTGGGAGGGGCATCCACCATTACTGAGGCTTGAGTAGGCGGTTTTCACCTCACAGTGTAAACAAAGCCACCAGGAAGTTCGAAGTAGGTGGAGCACACTGCAGCTTAGCAAAGTCGCTGTAGCCAGACTGTATCTCTAGATTCCTCCTCTCTGGATACGGCATCTCTGAAAGAAAGGCAGCAGCCCCAGTCAGGGGCTTATAGATAAAACTCCCATCTCCCTGGGACAAAGCACCTGGAGGAAGGGGCGACTATGGGAGCAGCTTCAGCAGACTTACTGCCTGGCGGCTCTGAAGAGAGCAGCGATCTCCCAGCATAGTGCTTGAGCTCTGCTAAGGGACAGACTCCCTCCTCAGGTGGGTCCCTGACCCCTGTGCCTCCGGACTGGGAGACACCTCCCATCAGGGGTCGACAGACATCTCATACAGGAGAGCTCCAACTGGCATCTGGTGGGTGCCCCTCTGGGACGAAGCTTCCAGAGGAAGGAACAGGCAGCTGTTCTGCAGCCTTTGCTAGTGATACCCTGGCAAACAGGGTCTGGCATGGACCTCCAGTAAACTCCAGCAGACCTGCAGCAGAGGGGCCTGTTAGAAGGAAAGCTAACAGACAAAAGGAATAGCATTAACATCAACAAAAAGGATGTCCACACAGAAACCCCATCCAAAGATCACCAACATCAAAAACCAAAGGTAGATAAATCCATGAAGATGAGGAAAAACCAGTGCAAAAAGGCTGAAAATTCCAAAAACCAGAATGTCTCTTCTACTCCAAAAGATCACAACTCCTCGCCAGCAAGGGAACAAAACTGGACAGAGAATTAGTTTGACGCATTGACAGAAGGAGGCTTCAGAAGGTGGGTAATAAACTCCTCTGAGCTAAAGGAGCATGTTCTAACCCAATGAAAGGAAGCTAAGAACCTTGAAAAAAGGTTAGAGGAATTGTTATCTAGAATAACCGTTTTAGAGAAGAACATAAATGACCTGATGTAGCTGAAAAACACAGCACAAGAACTTCATGAAGCATACACAAGTATCAATAGCCAAATTGATCAAGCGGAAGAAAGGATATCAGAGATTAAAGACCAATTTAATGAAATAAAGTGTGAAGACAAGATTAGAGAAAAATGAATGAAAAGGAATGAACAAAGCCTCCAAGAAATATGGGACTATGAGAAAGACCAAATCTACATTTGATTGGTGTACCTGAAACTGATGGGGAGAATGGAACCAAGTTGGAAAACACTCTTCAGGATATTATCTGGGAGAACTTCCCCAACCTAGCCAGATAGGCCAAGATTCAAACTCAGGAAATACACAGAACACCACAAAGATACTCCTCGAAAAGAGCAACCCAAGGCTCATAATCATCAGATTCACCAAGGTTGAAATGAAGGAAAAAATGTTAAGGGCAGCCAGAGAGAAAGGTCGGATTACCCACAAAGGGAAGCCCATCAGACTAACAGCAGATCTCTCTGCAGAAACCCTACAAGCCAGAAGAGAGTGGGGTCCAATATTCAACATTCTTAAAGAAAAGAATTTTCAACTCAGAATTTCATATCCAGCCAAACTATGCTTCATAAGCAAAGGAGAAATGAAATCCTTTACAGACAAGCAAATACTGAGAGATTTTGTCACCACCAGGCCTGCCCTACAAGAGCTCCTGAAGGACGCACTACACACAGAAAGGAAAAACTGGCACCAGCCACTATAAAAACGTACCAAATTGTAAAGACCATCAACACTATGAAGAAACTGCATCAACTAATGGGCAAAATAACCAGCTAGCATCATGACAGGATCAAATTCACACAAAACAATATTAAACTTAAACGTAAACAGGCTAAATTCCCCAATTAAAAGACACAGACTGGCAAACTGGCTAAAAGTCAAGACCCAACAGTGTGCTGTATTCAGGAAACCCATCTCACGTGCAGAGACACACATAGGCTCAAAGGCATGGAGGAATATTTACAAGCAAATGGAAAGCAAAAAGAAGCAAGGGTTGCAATCCTAGTCTCTGATAAAACAGATTTTAAACCAACAATGATCAAAGAAGACAAAGAAGGGCATCATTATATAATAGTAAAGGGATCAATGCAACAAGAAGAGATAACTATCCTAAACATATATGCACCCAATACAGAAGCATCCAGATTCATAAAGCAAGTTCTTGGAGACCTACAAAGAGATGTAGACTCCCACACAATAATAGTTGGAGACTTTTACACCCCACTGTCAATATTAGACAGATTAACGAGACAGAAAATTAACAAGGATATTCAGGACTTGAACTCATCTCTGGACCACGCAGACCTAATACACATCTACAGAACTCTCAACCCCATACCAACAGAATATACAGTCTTCTCAGCACCACATCACACTTATTCTAAAATTGACCACATAATTGAAAGTAAAGCGCTCCTCAGCAAATGCAAAAGAACAGAAATCATAACAAACAGCCTCTCAGGCCAAGTGCAATCAAATTAGAACTCAGGAATAAGAAACTCACTCAAAACTGCGCAACTGCATGGAAACTGAACAACCTGCTCCTGAATGACTACTGAGTAAATAATGAAATTAAGGCAAAAATAAATAAGTTCTTTGAAACCAATGAGAACAAAGACACAACCTACCAGTATCTCTAGGACACAGCTAAAGCAGTGTTTAGAGGGAAATTTATAGCACTAAATGCCCAAAGGAGAAAGCAAGAAAAATCTAGAACTGACACCCAACATCACAATTAAAAGAACTAGAGAAGCAAGAGCAAACAAATCCAAAAGCCAGCAGAAGACAACAGACAACTAAGATCAGAGCAGAACTGAAGGAGTTAGAGACACCAAAAAATCCTTCAAAAAATCAGTGAATCAAGGAGCTGGTTTTTGAAAAGATCAACAAAATAGCTAGACCACTAGCCAGACTAATAAAGAAGAAAAGAGAGGAGAATCAAATAGACACAATAAAAAATTATAAAGCAGATATCACCACTGATCCCACAGACATACAAACTACTATCAGAGAATATTATAAACCCCTCTACACAAATAAACTAGAAAATCTAGAAGAAATAGATAAATTCCTGGACACATACACCCTCCCAAGACAAAACCAGGAAGAAGTCAAATCCCTGAATAGAACAATAACAAGTTCTGAAATTGAGGCAGTAATTAATAGCCTACCAACCAAAAAAAAGCCCAGGACCAGACAGATTCACAGCCTAATTCTACCAGAGGTACAAAGAGGAGCTGGTACCATTCCAAACAACAGAAACAATAGAAAAAGAGGGACTCCTCCCTAACTCATTTTGAGTCCAGCATCATCCTGATACCAAAACCTGGCAGAGACACAACAAAAAAAGAAAATTTCAGGCCAGTATCCCTGATGAACATCAATGCGAACATCCTCAATAAAATACTGGCAAACTGAATCCAGCAGCACATCAAAAAGCTTATCCACCACCATCAAGTTGGCTTCATCCCTGGGATGCAAGGCTGGTTCAACATATGCAAATCAACAAATATAATCCATCACATAAACAGAACCAATGACAAAAACCACATGATTATCCCAATAGATGCAGAAAAGGCCTTCGATAAAATTCAACACCCCTTCATGCTAAAAACTCTCAATAAACTAGGTATTGATGAAACGTATCTCAAAATAGTAAGACCTATTTATGACAAACCCACAACCAATATCATACTGAATGGAGAAAAGCTGGAAGCATTCCCTTTGAAAACTGGCACAAGAATGCCATCTCTCACTACTCTTATTCAACATAGTATTGGAAGTTCTGGCCAGGGCAATCAGGCAAGAGAAAGAAATAAATGGTATTCAAATAGGAAGAGAGAGAGTCAAATTGTCTCTGTTTGCAGATGACATGATCGTATATTTAGAAAACCTCATCATCTCAGCCCAAAATCTCCTTAAGCTGATAAGTAACTTCAGCAAAGTCTCAGGATACAAAATCAATGTGCAAAAATCACAAGCATTCCTATACACCAAAAACAGACAAAAAGAGAGCCAAATCATGAGTGAATTCCCATTCACAATTGCTTCAAAGAGAATAAAATACCTGGAAATACAACTTACAAGGGATGTGAAGGACCCCTTCAAGGAGAACGACAAACCACTGCTCAAGGAAATAAGAGAGGACACAAACAAATGGAAAAACATTCTATGCTCATGGATAGGAAGAATCAATATCCTGAAAATGGCCATACTGCCCAGAGTAATTTATAGATTCAATGCTGTACCCATCAAGCTACCATTGACTTTCTTCACAGGAAAAAACTACTTTAAATTTCATATGGAACCAAAAAAGAGTTTGTATAGCCAAGACAATCCCAAGCAAAAAGAACAAAGCTGGAGGCATCACGCTACCTATACTACAATGCTACAGTAACCAAAACAGCATGGTACTGGTACCAAAACAGATATATAGACCAATGGAACAGAACAGAGGCCTCAGAAATAACGCCACACATCTACAACCATCTGATCTTTGACAAACCTGACAAAAACAAGCAATGGGGAAAGGATTCCCTATTTAATAAATGGTGTTGGGAAAACTGACTAGCCATATGCAGAAAACTGAAATTGGGTTCTCACTCATAGGTGGGAATTGAACAATGAGAACACTTGGACACACGGTGGGGAACATCACACACCAGGGCCTGTCGTGGAGTGGGAGGAGGGGGGAGGGATAGCATTAGGAGATATACCTAATGTAAATGACGAGTTAACGGGTGAAGCATACCAACATGGCACATGTATACATATGTAACAAACCTGCACGTTGTGCACACATACCCTAGAACTTAAAGTATAAGAATAATAAATAAATAAATAAATAAACATAAAAATAAAATAAAAGAAAAGAAAACTGAAATTGGACCCCTTCCTTACACCTTATACAAAAATTAACTCAAGATGGATTAAAGACTTAGATATAAGACCTAAAACCATAAAAACCCTAGAAGACAACCCAGGCAATACCATTCAGGACATAGGCATGAGCAAAGACTTCATGACTAAAACACCAAAAGCAATGGCAATAAAAGCAAAAATTGACAAATGGGATATAATTAAAATAAAGAACTTCTGCACAGCAAAAGAAACTATCATCAGAGTGAACAGACAACCTACAGAATGGGAGAAAATTTTTGCAATCTACTCATCTGACAAAGAGCTAATATCCAGAATCTACAAGGAAATTAAACAAATTTACAAGAATAAAAACAACCCCATCAAAAAGTGGGCAAAGGATATGAATAGACACTTCTCAAAAGAAGACATTTATGCAGCCAACAAACATATGAAAAAAAGCTTATCATCACTGATCATTAGAGAAATGCAAATCAAAACCACAATGAGATACCATCTCATGCCAGTTAGAATGGCAACGATTAAAAAGTCAGGTAACAACAGATGCCGGAGAGGATGTGGAGAAATAGGAATGCTTTTACACTGTTAGTGGGAGTGTAAATTAGTTCAACCATTGTGGAAAACAGTGTGATGATTCCTCAAGGATCTAGAACCAGAAATACCATTTGGTCCAGCAATCCCATTACTGGGTATATACCTAAAGGATTAGAAATCATTCTACTATAAAGACACATGCACACGTTTATTACAGAACTGTTCACAGTAGCAAAGACTTGGAACCAACCCAAATACCCATCAATGATAGACTGGATGAAGAAAATGTGGCACATATACACCATGGAATTCTATGCAGCCATAAAACAGGATGAGTTCATGTCCTTTGCAGGGACACGGATGAAGCTGGCAACCATCATTCTCAGCAAACTAACACAAGAACAGAAAACCAAACACTGCATGTTCTTGCTCATAAGT
This sequence comes from Symphalangus syndactylus, assembly GCF_028878055.3. NCBI lineage: Eukaryota > Metazoa > Chordata > Mammalia > Primates > Hylobatidae > Symphalangus > Symphalangus syndactylus. The sequence goes on along the minus strand of NC_072429.2, from coordinate 63,618,319 downwards.
GGGAGTTGAACAATGAGAACACATGGACACATGGAGAGGAACATCACACACTGGGGCCTGTCAGGGGGTGGGGGACTAAGGGAGGGATAGCATTAGGAGAAATACTTAATGTAGATGACGGGTTGATGGGTGCAGCAAACCACTATGGCACGTGTATACCTACGTACCTATGTAACAAACCTGCAGGTTTTGCACATGTGCCCCAGAACTTAAAGTATAATTTAAAAAATAAAAATAAATAAAATAATTAGAACAAAGTACAGCGGTATAGGATTAAGTAATAATAAGAACGGAAAAATCTAATGTTGAAATATAATAATAGATCCAGAAATTAATTCCAAAGTCCTATTTATGGTTCTTTAATGTGTCCTTGATATTAACTTGCAATTAGCTCCATCAAGTGATAGTATCCAACGTAAAATGGGCTTAGCAATTTCTAGCTCCTCATGCTGCTTTTATATCTCTCTTCTTTCACATTCTTGGAGTCCCCAGCAACAGGCAGAGGCTGAAGGGCACAGATCTTTTCTGTCATATGGCTTGGCCTCCACTGAAGTAGGTGAGGGTGACCGTCCCTGGTATGGCAAGACAGGTCTGGGCAGTCCACAGTCTGGCTCTCCTGCCTGGCTTCCTGGGAATAATTGAGCAATTACTCTGTACCAGGCGGGGTTCTGAATGCTTCCACGTCCCAGTTTCGATCACTTCTGCAAGGTGACCCAGCTAGGAAAGATGTGACTCTGGCCACTCTGGCCTCCAGGGCTCCCCTCCTCTTCTGACCTCTCGTCAGCCTGCTGTATTAGCCGGGCCGCCCTTCCCATTTTGACCTCCTCCCGTATCTGCGCGTTGGCCTCACAGGCAGCGTCATGAAGCTGCCACCATCCCTGTCCCCCTTTGTTTCAAGCCACAGGGATGCCTGGAGCTAGGAACGGCCCTGCGTAGCACTGACTGCAGAGTCTTCGGTGCATGTGTGTCTCTGTCTCCTTTACTTAACTGTGAGCGCCTAAGGAGGGGCCTTCCATCTGCTAGTTTATCCCTGGAATGTATCTCAATGCTTGGCAGAGGATAAGCATTACATGTTGGATACATTAATTGATACTAAGATTCTAAGCACTGAATTTTACAAGAAGTAGCAAAAATGACCTGAATATAGTCGCACTGTATCTTTTCAATTATCCAAACAGCTGACTCCCTGGGCTTGCGCCTTCATAACGGTGGAACCCCCTCCCGCCCCCTTTGTTCCTCTCCCTCTTGCAGCCGATGGGATCAGAGCGGATGGAGATGCGGAAGCGGCAGATGCCCGCCGCCCAGGACGCACCAGGCGCCGCCCCAGGCCAGCCCGGAGCGGGGAGTCGCGGGTCCAACGCATGCTGCTTCTGCTGGTGCTGCTGTTGTAGCTGCTCGTGGTAAGGTTTGGGGCTTTTTAATTAATGTACTCCTGACTGAGAAGTGTAATGTGCTCCTGACTGGGAAGTGGCACCCCTGAATAGTGGTGGCAGCTTATGGTTAATTCAATAAGTGTTTTTTAAGCAACTACTATATGCCTGACACGGAGGGACACCCCAGAAATAGCAGGCTGCATCTGTCTAGCTCTCAAGGGGTTTATGCTCAGATCCCTCAAATCAAGCCAACGTGTGTTAAATAACTAAAGAACAACCTCAGGCGGTTCACGATTGACTATCAACATTTGGGCAGAAATGGTTAGAAAGAATTGGACTCAGGGCACTCCTGTGGTAATGAAGGCTTAGGATCTAAGATAGGTCTTCAAGGTTAGGGTGATGAAGTAGAGGGAGCCTGGATTTTACCTTCTGCTGCTTCCATTTCATAAATTTTGTTTTGTTATAGAGAAATGTCAAAATATGTGTTTTAAATGAGACAAATATTAAAATATATGGTAACTTACCGGGTAGAGGAAGACATGCAGACAGTCATTGCTTTAAAAAGGAAAGAAACGACTTGAATGTAAAACATCTGTGACCCTTTGAGTAGCTGTTAAAGGTCTGGAGAAAAGGAGATAATTTACACCTAAAAATCATGGGAACTTTAGGTTACCTCTTTGGAATCTCGGATATGAAAAGTGCTTAGTGCCAGCCAAGTTTGTGAACCACTTTCAGCAACCAAATCATCCTAAATTTATGTAAGCTTGGCAATAAGTTAGACCAAGACCTCTGCCCGGTGGAAAAGAAGAAAAACTGATAATGGACTGATCACAAACCGCGATATGGAACTAACAGAACTGATCCCTGGGGAGGAGATTGGAGGTTGAAAATGAAATGGCCGGGGAAGTTTGGTGGCTCCTGCCCAACTCCGGCTAGTATTCATTTCCAAGAAGTTCCAATCTGGTGGAAGGGACACAGCAATAGAACATCCACCAGGGGGATCCCCATACCGATGGTCTCTTCATTCTCACAGCAAGAGGAAACGTGGCCATGGGGCTGACAAGAGCTAGGCAGTGTCAAGGTGAGACTTTAGCCCCTGGTAGGAACCTGGACAGCTCTGCAGGAAGCCAGAGGAGAGGCGCTGGTGGTGGGCAGAGGAAACACGTGGGTGTCCAGGGCCTGCCCTAAAGGAGGAGGACACCAGTGATGGCCAGACTGCGTTTAGGGTCCTATATTCTCACTCTGCCAGTAGGTCCCAGTGCGGAAATGAGACCATCCTCCTAGAGATATGCAGGATGTCCGGATGCAGATGAGACTCCAGCTGACGTTCAAAGCTTCCCCTCCCTCCTTTCTCTGCTGCCTCACGCAGGGTGTGGGAGGTGGCTGACATGCTGACCTGAACAATATATTGTCCCGAGATAGTGTAAGGCTAGAGGGCGGGGCAGGTCCCAGAGCAGGCTCCTCCTACAGGTAACAAGTAGGACGAATAAAATAAGTATCTGTACCTAAGACACTGTCATCACCATCATAGCCAACACTTCTGTAGCACTTAGGTGTGTGTAGAAGAGACAATAGGGCAATGTCTTCAAAGTGCTGGAGAAAAGTAACTGAAAACTTAGTCAAACCATAATTCAAGAGTATGGGTAAGATAAGACATACGAAGGCCAACCAAGTTTACTGCCTGCAAACCTAAAAGAACCGAAGAAAGGGCCTACTTCAGAGGAAAAAAACGGAACCCAGAGGAAAGACTCAGGAAACAGGTAACAATCATAGATACAATGGGGTCAAATATTGATATAAAATGTGGCAATGAATTTTGTGTTAAAAAGTGTGAAACCAAAGCTGTAAACAATCTCATGTCAATGACATACAAATCAAATAATTCAGACTTTTTCTTAGAAAAAATTATTATAAGAAAATTTTCTTTCAAAAGTAATGTTATTCGTAATTAGTCCAAAAATACACCCTATAGTTTTAACATCAGTGAAAGACAATAAATCTAGAAAACCTTACCAACACGTGATAAAAGTGACATTAGCAAAGGAGAAAATGAACTATTCAGTAAATAGCAGGATACTTGGTATTTCGGTACCAACTCATCCCCACTGATAGGACTTTCTCAGTTTTAGCACTGAAAGGTCCCACAGCCCAGAAAACCTGAAAACCCTAGGCAAACCAGGAAAATTGGTCATCCTGCTTGGTATCCAAATATATAAAAATGTATTTATATTCCTACATAGCACCATATACAAAAATCAATTCCCACCTTAAAAAAAAAGATCAGCTGGGTGTGGTGGCTCACGCCTGTAATCCCAGCACTTTGGGAGGCCGACACAGGAGGATCACGAAGCAGGCCAATCAAGAGATCAAGACCATCCTGGCCAACACGGTGAAACCCCATCTCTACTAAAAATACAAAAATTAGCCAGGCACAGTAGCAGGCATCTGTAAGCCCAGCTACTCAGGAAGCTGAGGCAGGAGAATTACTTGAACCCAGTGGACGGAGGTTGCAGTGAGCCAAGATCACGCCACTGTACTCCAGCCTGGGCGACACAGTGAGACTCCATCTCAAAAAAAAAAAAAAAAAGGAATGAGTGGCCTGGTGCAGTGGCTCATGCCTGTAATCCCACCACTTTGGGAAGCCGAGGTGGGCGGATCACCTGAGGTCAGGAGTTCGGGACCAGCCTGGTCAACATGGTGAAACCCCATCTGTACTAAAAAAAAAAAATACAAAAAATTAGCCAGGCGTGGTAGTGCATGCCTGTAATCCCAGCACTTGGGAGGCTGAGGCAGGAGAATCACTTGAACCCAAGAGACAGAGGCCGCAATGAGCTGAGATCACACCATTGCACTCCAGCCTGGGCAACAAGAGCAAAAGTCTGTATCGAAAAAAAAAAAAAGGAATGAAGTCTTGACACCACCAAAATACAGCATGAACTGCGAAAACACTGTGCTAAGTGAAAGAAGCTAGATACAAAAGACCACATATTTTATTATTCCACTTACATGAAATGTCCAGAATAGGTAAATCCATAGAGACAGAAAGTAGATTAGCAGTTGCCTAGGAATAAGGAAGATAGAGTTACTGCTAATGTGTACAGAGTTCCTTCTGGGGATGATGAAATGTTCTAAAATCATGGCAATAGTTACACCACTCTGTAAATATACTAAAAGCCATGGAATTATACGGTTCAATTTGGCAACTTGTATAATGTGCAACTTATATCTTTTTTTTTTTTTTTTTGAGATGGAATCTCGCTCTATCGCCCAGGCTGGAGTGCAGTGGTGCGATCTCAGCTCACTGCAACTTAAGCCTCCTGGATTCCAGCAATTCTCCTGCCTCAGCCTCTCAAGTAGCTGGGATTATAGGCATGCACCACCATGCCCAGCTAATTTTTGTATTTTTAGTAGAAACGGGGTTTCACCATGTTGGCCAGACTGGTCTCGAACTCCTGACCCCAGGTGATCTGCCCGCCTCGGCCTTCCAAAGTGCCGGGATTACAGGTGTGAGCCATCAGGCTGGCCAAATTATATCTTAATAAAGCTATTTTTAAAATATGTTTAACAAAAGATACCAAAAATAAAATCAAAAGATAAAACATACTCAGATAAGATAGTTACAATGCAATTAACAAATAATTCATATCCAGGATAAGGAACATTAAAATACATTAATAAATAACAACCAAAAGAATAAGCAAATGAAATGGAACAGAAAATAATCTGCTTGTATTTCCTACCAACAAGGATCAGAAAAATGAAAGTTAAATATACACCCTTTTAAAACCTATACCCTGGCAGATTACCTGAGCCCAGGAGCTCGAGATCAGCCTGGGCAACATGGTGAAACACCATCTTTACAAAAAACACAAAAATTGGCCGGGCGCAGTGGCTCACACCTGTAATCTCAGCACTTTGGGAGGCCGAGACAGGCGGATCACCTGAGGTTGGGAGTTGGAGACCAGCCGTACCAACATGGAGAAAACTCGTCTCTACTAAAAATACAAAATTAGCCAGGCATGGTGGCACATGCCCATAATCCCAGCTACTCAGGAGGCTGAGGCAGCAGAATCGCTTGAACCTGGGAGGCGGAGGTTTCGGTGAGCCGAGATTGCACCATTGCACTTCAGCCTGGGCAACAAGAGCAAAACTCCATCTCAAAAATAAATAAATAAAAAATAAAACACAAAAATTCGCCAGGCATGGTGGCGCACACCTGTAGTCCCAGGTACTCAGGAAGCTGAGGTGGGAGGATCGCTTGAGCCCAGGGAGGTTGAGGCTGCAGTGAATTACGATTGCGCCACTGCACTCCAGTGTGTGTAACAGAGTGAGGCTCTGTCTGAAAAACAAAAACAAAAAAAAGAAAAGAAAAACCTATACCCTGGAAAAACTTCTCACACCCCTGCAAAAAAAGGAGACATGTGTGAGAGGATTCACTACAGCATTCATCTGAGTGAGAAAAATTTAAAATGGTTCTAAAGGGCATAGACAGGAGAATGGATGAATATACTGTTGTATAGTTATACAATCCACTACCATACAGCATTTAAATTCATATACTAGAAAAACAAAACTAAACAAATAAATAAGTTAGGCGTGGTGGCTCACGCCTGTAATCCCAGCACTTTGGGAGGCCAAGGCAGAAAGATTGCTTGAGCCCAGGAGTTCCAGACCAGCTGGGGCAACAGAGCGACACCATGCCTCCACTAAAAAAAAAAAAAAAAAAAGTTAGCCAGGCATGGTGGCATGTGCCTGTAGTCCCAGCTACTCTAGAAGCTGAAGCAGAAGGATCACTTGAACCCAGGAGTTCAAGGCTGCAGTGAGCTATGATCATGCTACTGCACTCCAGCCTGGGCAACAGAGTGAGACCTTGTCTCAGAAATAAATAAATTCGTATGCTAGAGGGAAAAAAAACAAATTATAAAGCAATACATGTTACATAATTACATTTATACTATGTTTAAAAATATATGTTTATGAATATAATATAGTAGCGTAATTATGAATTGGAATGGTAAACAGTAAGTTAAAAATGGTGGCTCTCTCTAGGGTAAAGAGAAGAAGAAATGAGATGGGGAAAAGTACACAGCAAACTTCAACGGTTTTAATAGTGAATTTCCTTGTTTTTTCACCACACTTTTGAGATTTAACCATATTAATATACATAGTCAAGTCAATTTTCAAGAAAGGTAAATGGCAATTTGTTTTCTAAGTACTTGTGAATCTTTCTCAACATTTTGCTGTAAGGCCTTCTGGTATTTAGTGTTATAAGGGAAGGCATGCTGATTCTTGTTCTCTTGAATATAAAGTTTTTTTCCTTTCTAGTAAGTTTTCTCTTTATCACTCAAAATTTTACCAAAATATATCTGGCCATGGGTCTTCTTTTACCGAAACTTCCTAAAACACAGCGAGCAACTATTTTGGCTACTATAGACATCTTCTAGTTCTGCTGTAACAATAACAGCGGACCGAGGTAAAGAAAACTTCACAAAAAAAATTCTTCTCTTTTTCAAAAACACATTGTCTCTTTAAAACATTCTTACTTGAAATGAGGGAAAAAGTATATCAAAGCTTAAATAAGTTTGCATTATTTAGTTTGCAGTACAGCTTCTGGTTCTCTGAGGAATCTCCTGTCAAATTCATCTCCTTTTTTCCTCTGCTTTTTCATACCCACTGAGCAGTAATGTGTTCTGCTTGCAAAAGAAGCCTCGGAAGTCATGCAGAGAGCGTACCACTCAGATGCCTCTCAAGTTTTTTTTTGGCTGGATTTTTTTTTAAAAGAAGCCATTATTTACTGAAACTATTTAGCCCTGACATCATGAAAGAAAGAAGTCAAAAGGGTTCCTGCATTTCTAACGATTTTGCCTTTAAAGAAAAATAGAGCTACACACACACACACACACACACAGAAAATTTATAAAACTGATGTGCTAAAAACAGGCTGAAAAACTTTTATAAAATAAAGAATGTTAAGAAAAGATATAATAAAGAATATAGAAAACACAGCAGCAACAAGATAAAGAAAACCCAAATTGTCAGTGATAAAATCCATTTTTAAGTTGCTGGGATGCTGAAAGCATTCCTGCAAAAATCATGAATAAGGCAAAATGTCCACAATCTCTACTACCATTTAACAATGTATTTGGCCGGGCGCGATGGCTCACGCCTGTAATCCCAACACTTTGGGAGGCCAAAGTGGGCAGATCACAAGATCAAGAATTCGAGACCAGCCTGACCAACATGGTAAAACCCCGTCTCTACTAAAAATACAAAAATTAGCCAGGCGTGGTGGTGCGCACCTGTAATCCCAGCTACTCAGGAGGTTGAGGGAAGAGAATTGCTTGAACCCGGGAGGCGGAGGTTGTAGTGAGCTGAGATCATGCCACTGCACTCCAGCCTGGGTGACAGAGCGAGACTCCATCTCAAAAAAAAAAAAAAAAAAGTATTTTAGGTGTTAGCTAATTAGACAAGAAAAGTAGAGGCCTGAGAATTGGAAATAAAGAGGTAAAATTCTTCCTATTTGCAGATGAAACCCCAAGAGAATTATAGCTATAACTGATACAAATACAGAAGAATTCAGAAATAAGAAGGATATAAAATTATAATTAAAATAATACTCTTTAGGCCTCAGATCTTAAAATAAAGAACACTTCCATTTCAATAATAAAATGCAAATAAATCAATTTAGAAATAGTCAAAAGATCTGAATACACATCTCTCCAAAGAAGATGTACAAATAGCTAGTAAATGCATGAAAAGATGTTCCATATCAGTAGTCATTAGCAAGATGCAAATCAAAATCACAATGAAATACCACTTCTCACCCACTTATGAAGCTAGAATAAAAAAGACAACAGTAACTGTTGGCAAGGACATGGAGAAATTGGATCCCTCAAATATTACCATGTGAAATGGTGCAATTGCTTTGTAAAACAGCTTGGGAGTTCCTCAAAATTTTAAAACTCAAGTTACCATATGACTCAGCAGTTCTACTCCGAGGTTTCTACTTGAGAGAAACACAAATATATGTTTGCACGTACTTGCACAGGAATGTGCATAGCAGCATGATTCATGCAGCCAAAATGTGGAAACAACCCGAATGTCTATCTGCTGATGAATGGACAAACGAAATGTGATGTGTCTATCCAAACAATGAGATATTATTTAATTGGAAAAAGAAATGAAGTGCCGATACATGCTACGGCATGGGTTAAGTGCAAAAACATGCCAAGTGAAAGGAGACAGCCAGCAAAGATCACATATGGTATGCTCCAGAATGAGCAAATCTATAGAGATAGGAAGTGGATTCGTGCTTGCCTAGGGCCGGTAGAGTGGGGAGATACAGGTAATAAGCAATAACTGCTTACTGGTGGGGTTTCTTTTCGGGGTGATGACAATGTTCTGGAATTAGATAGTAGGGATGGTTGCACAACTTTGTGAGTATATTAAAAACCACTGAATTGTACACTTTAAACAGATAAACTTGACGGCATATGAATGATAGCTCAATAAAGTGATTAAGAAAGTGGCCGGGTGCGGTGGCTCATGCCTGTAATCCCAGCACTTTGGGAGGTCAAGGTGGGTGGATCACTTGAGGTTAGGAGTTTGAAAGCAGCCTGGCCAATATGGTGAAACCAAATACAAAAATTAGCCGGGCTTGTTGGCACATGCCTGTAGTCCCAGCTACTCAGGAGACTGAGGCACAAGAATTGCTTGGTCGCAGTGAGCTGAGGTTGCACCACAGCACTGCAGCCTGAGCAGCAGAGCAAGACTTCGTCTCAAAAAAAAAAAAAAAATAGCATTCATATTACAACAATAACCAGTTAGAAGATGAGATAAAAGTACAAATTCCATTTACGACAACAACAAAAATACTTGAAATAAGTTTACAGACAAATGTACAGAATGTGTATAAGAAAACAAACTCTTCAGAGAACTATAATAGATTTTGATTATGCACTTTCTTAGTTTTCTCTATTACTTTTGTATATGTGACTATAAATATATGAAGCCTCCATTTTGACTGGAAACAAAGCCTAGAGGAGGTATACTTTTTAAGATTCAGAAAATGAAATGAAACCCCAAAACATTCCTGACAGTCTTACTTTTTTCATTTACTGTTTTCATTTGTATTAAATAGAGACAGGGTCTCGCTATGATGCCCAGGCTGGTCTTAAACTCCTGGCCTCAAGTGATCCTCCTGCCTTGGCCTCCCAAAGTGCTGGGATTACAGGCATGAGCCACCACGCCCAACCCTTTTTTTACTATTTTCTAATGAATGTTTTTATTTAAAAAATCATTATTCTAAGTATAATTGAACACAATAATTTCTAACTCTTTATCAATAGTAGAAACCACAATGTTATAAATAATTTATATTTCTAGTACCTTATTGTCACACTTTTGGTTTGCTTGGGAAAACTAACTGGGGTCTTTTTTTTTCCAAGTAGAGGAAGAAATTCTATCAATACTTGGGGATCTGAAGTTCTCTTTAAAATCTTTTCTTGGCAAGGACTGAGCTGTCAACATGTGAATGTCTTTTTTTTTTTTTGCAGTCTCACTGTTAGAAACCAGGAAGATCAGAGGCCCACAATAGCTTCCCACGAACTCAGAGCAGATCTTCCAACCTGGGAAGAAAGGTGAAATCACATGTTTTTTTTACCTACTAAACTAACAGAAATACTAACCTCTTTCTTTTCTTTGCCTTGTATGTTTCAACAGAACACACACTTTCTCTAACTGCAATTTAGTAACATCCAATCATTATGTGGCCTCACATTCCTCCCCTGCAGAATTCCATTTAATTCATCGTGTGACAGGGAGAGAAATCAGTTCCATTATTAGTCTAATCCCTTTGCTAATTGCAAGTACAAATAGATGCTTCCTAACAAAACATATTATGTTATTTTATTTTTATATAATATACTTTTAAAAATAAAAGTATACTATATAATTTTATATAAGATATAGTATACATATTTATATATACTATAAGATATAGTATATACTATCTATAGATATAGTATATATATTTATATATATAAGATAGTATACCTATTTTTATATATCTAGATATAGTATACCTATTTATATATACTATATCTAGATATAGTATACCTATTTATATATACTATATCTAGATATAGTATATATATTTATTGGTCATTTACAAAAACTTGGATTTAAACATTTGAAAATATATATCCTTCTCAAGCAAACATGAAAGTTATATTTTAAAAATAAAACTATATTATATAATATACGGTGGCTGGGCATGGTGGCTCACACCTGTAATCCCAGCACTTTGGAAGGTCGAAGCATGCGGATCACCTGAGGTCAGGAGTTTGAGACTAGCCTGGCCAACATGGTGAAACCTCTTTTCTATTAAAATACAAAAATTAGTGGGGTGTGGTGGCACACGCCTGTAATCCCAGCTGTTTGGAAGGCTGAGGCAGGGAGAATTGCTTGAACACCGGAGGCAGAGGTTGCAGTGAGCCAAGATTGCACCACTGCACCCCAGCCTAGGAGACACAGCAAGACTCCATCTCAATCAATCAATCAATCAATCAATCAATCAAGGGAGAGGGAGAAAGAAAAAGCTATAGATGCTTGCCAAAATTAAATGGTATATAAGTAAAGAAAGTGATCTAACCTCTAAGAGAGTAAACACTGTTAACACATTTCTTTTTTTTTTTTTTTTTGAGATGGAGTCTAGCTCTGTCGCCCAGGCTGGAGTACAGTGGTGCAATCTTGACTCACTGCAACCTCTGCCTCCTGGGTTCAAGCGATTCTCATGCCTCAGCCTCCCAAGTAGCTGAGATTACAGGCACCCACCACCATGCCCAGCTAATTTTTGTATTTTTAGCAGAGATGGGGTTTCGCCATGTTGGCCAGGCTGGTCTCGAACTCCTGACCTCAGGTGATCCACCCACCTCTTTCTCCCAAAGTGCTAGGATTACAAGCGTGAGCCACTGCGCCCAGCATGTTAACACATTTATTTTAAAAATGACCTGGAAGATTTGAAAAGAAATAAAATAGAAGTTTTAAAAATGAAATATTATTGTTCAAATTTTTTAAAAATTGATGATTGAAATAGAAGATTAGATACAACTAAATAAATAATTAGTGAACCTGAAGGTATCCAAAAAGACCCACGTAACAAGGAGATTGAAATACAGTTTGAGTTTCCCTTATCCGAAATGCTTGGAACTAGAAATGTTTCAGATTTCAGATTTTTTCAGATTTCAGAATATTTGCATTATACTTACCAGTTGAACATCCCAAATCCAAAAATTCAAAATATTCCAATGAGCATTTCCTTTGAGTGTCATGTCAATGCTCAAAAAGTTTCAGATTTTGGAGCAATATGGATTTTAGATTTTTGAATTTTGGATGTTCAACCTATATAAGCAGTTCCCTTTTGCCCCCTCTCTTTTGGTCTCCACGAAGCCCTGCTCCTACTCTGGAAGAAGTCAACGCCTGGGCTCAGTCATTCGACAAACTAATGGTCACTCCAGCAGGAAGGAATGCATTCCGTGAATTCCTCCGAACAGAATTCAGTGAAGAAAATATGCTCTTCTGGATGGCCTGTGAGGAGCTGAAAAAGGAAGCTAATAAAAACATTATTGAAGAGAAAGCAAGGATAATCTATGAAGACTACATTTCTATACTTTCTCCTAAGGAGGTATGTGACCACGAAATGCCTTTTCCTAAGGCTGTTGGTAAAATTATTAACTTGGTGCAAAAGTAATTGCCATAGGCTGGGCACAGTGGCTCACGCCTGTAATACCAGCACTTTGGGAGGCTGAGGCAGGCGGATCACCTGAGGTGAGGAGTTGGAGACCAGCCTGACCAACATGGTGAAACACCGTCTCTACTAAAAATACAAAAATTAGCCTGGTGTGGTCATGGGCACCTGTAATCCCGGCTACTTGGGAGGCTGAGGCAGGAGAATCGCTTGAACCTAGGAGGCAGAGGTTGCAGTGAGCCAAGATTGTGCCATTGCACTCCAGCCTGGGTGACAACAGCAAAACTCCATCTCAAAAATCTAAAGAAAATAATCGCCTTTTTTTTTTTTTTTTTTTTTTTTTTGGAGATGGAGTCTCACTCTGTTGCCCAGGCTGGAGTGCAATGGTACGATCTTGGCTCACTGCAAACTCTGCCTCCCAGGTTCAAGCGATTCTCCTGCCTCAGACTCCAGAGTAGCTGGGATTATAGGCACGCACCACCACGCCCGGCTAATTTTTGTATTTTTAGTAGAGACAGGATTTCGCCGTGTTGGCCAGGAGGTCTTGATCTCTTGACCGTGATCCACCTGCCTTAGCCTCTCAAAGTGCTGGGATTACAGGCGTGAGCCACCGTGCCCAGCCTTACCATTACTTTTAACTTTTTCCAGAAAAATGCACAAAAATTTTCACCGATTTCAGAGGACATTTGGAGCCCCTCTGCAGGTCCACCGTCAAAGGGATCTGAATACCATGAATGCGGGTGCAGCTGTTTTCTACATTTTGCAGTTGATGTTCTGGGTCAAGCTGAACATGACCAAACAGCTGTACCCACATTCACGGTTTTCAGATCCCTTTGACTGTGGACCTGCAGAGGGGCTCCAAGAGTCCTCTGAAATCTGTGAAAAATTTTGTGCATTTTTCTGGAAAAAGTATCCCCTGGAGTCTCCATTTGACACTGAACACTGTTCACAAATATTACACCCTAAGACGTTCCTTTAAATAAAATTATCTTGTTATTCTAAGAAAAATCTTGTATTTAGGTATCTTGATGTTATGGAGCAGCAGCATCACAGATGTGATACTGATGCTGAAAAGGTTTTCCCCAGGCTGGCCTTTTCACATTCAAGAAATTATCAGATGAATGAGATTGGGCAAGTTTCCACCTGTCAGTGTTTCAGTTTCTTCAAATCTAAAATGTAGGAGGTCAGCCCTGGCACAGTGGCCCACTTCTGTAATCCCAGCATTTTGGGAGGCTGAGGCAGGTGGATCACCTGAGGTCAGGAGTTCGAGACCAGCCTGGCCAACATGGTGAAACTCCATCTCTACTAAAAATACAAAAAATTAGCCGGGTGTGGCGGCATTCACCTGTAATCCCAGCTACTCAGGAGGCTGAGGCAGGAGAATCGCTTCAACCCGGGAGGCGGAGGTTGCAGTGAGTAGAGATTACGTCATTGCACTCCAGCCTGGGCAACAACAGCAAAACTCCATTTCAAAAAAATAATAATAATAAAATAAAATTTAGGAGGTCAGATTGTTCTCAAATTGGGTGCCTTGTAGCTCTAATTATAAAACTATTGGTTATTTCCTACTATGTGCCGACAGGAATGTCAGGTTGAAGAAGCAGGGCCTCTCCTGTCATGGAGCTCCTGGAGATGTGGGCGGACAGACCAGGACCCCTGGCCACATGCTCAGCACTCACTGGGGCTCGGGGGTGAGCCATCCACAAAGGGGTGGGCGAGAATGAGAAAAATACTCAAGGAGGCTACAGATGGACCAAGGATAGTGAAAAGGAAATTTCCACAAACACAGCAGGATGGGGACATCCCAGGAGACAGGACCAGGCGAGCCCAGGGAAGAGCATGAAGTTGTGTGATCACTGCAAGCGTACATAGATTGTGCTGGAAGGGGAGGGTGCTTACCAAACTATTAGGGCTGGGGGCAGGCAGCAGGAGGAGACTTAGAGAAGGGGTGGTCGGAGAGCATGGAGAGGTTTGGGCATCATGGCGAAGTGTCTGGATTTTTATCTTGGGAAGCCCTTGGATTTTAGCCTGTTTATATCATCAAATTTTGATTTTTGAAAGACCAATAGGGCTGCAGAGTGGATTTGGAGAAGACATTAGAAAACTAATTCAGGAGTCCAAAGGGACGTGACGATGGCCTAGCTAGGCCAGCTGAAGACGCTAGAGAGGAAGAGTTGGATTTGAGGCAAACCCCACCGTCTCAAATGACTCCCGTATGCCTAGTGTAGGCAGACCAGGTGGTGGGGTCGTTGGCTTATTTAATTTTGCGTCATTACGTTTTGCTTTCTTAAGTTCGCGTTGTTAAATTGGCAATATTCAGTTGACATGTTTGAATACTGAGTCCAAAAAGTTATTTTCATTTTGAATTAATAAAGAACAAGATAATTTTTGTCCTTTAATTTATGGCTTCCACGTATTTTTATTTTGTCATGATTTTTTTTAAGGCAAGGTTTTTCATCAGTCTTTTGAAGTATTATACAACCAAAAACAGGCCGGGCACGGTGGCTCACGCCTGTAATCCCGGCACTATGGGAGGCAGAAGCAGGCAGATCACCTTGTCTAGGAAGAGCCAAACATCAGAGCAATCAACATCTCCTATGGGCTTAGTGAAATCCAAGCACTTTGTCATTAAATCACCAAAACCATAAGACATTACCATCATCATCATCCCCACTTCAGGGGAGGAGCTCACTAGGACACAGTTTACCTTGCCTGAGTCCCCACGGCTATGCAGTGACAGGGTTGGGTTTTTTTTTGTTTTGTTTTGTTTTGTTTTTGAGATGGAGTCTCGCTCTGTTGCCCAGGCTGGAGTGCAGTGGCATGGTCTCGGCTCACTGCAACCTCTGCCTCCCAGGTTCAAGCAATTCTCCTGCCTCGGCCTCCCGAGTAGCTGGGATTACAGGCACCTGCCACCATGCCCAGCTAGTATTTTTTATTTTTAGTAGAGATAGGGTTTCGCCGTGTTAGCCAGGCTGGTTTCGAACTCCACAGAGCTGGGATTACAGGCGTGAGCCACCGTACCCAGCCAGGGCTGGAATTTAAACACAGGCATCGTCTGCCCTCAGGCCCTGTGTTGGAACCTTCCAGGGTTTTGAGTCAACTTCCACTTCACCCCTGTGCCCAACTCTCCGGGCAAGCCAGCACTCATCCCCAGAGCCCTGCCACTGTGGGCCAGCAGGGGAAGCCTGGGCCTGCAGGCGTCAGCCCCCACGTTACAACGAAATGAGCAAGGGACAGTCTGTGCTGCCTGTTTTCTTCTAAACAGCAGTGTGAGCCCCACCAGCATCACTTAGAACTTGTGGGAAATAACAAGCAATCAGGGGCCCCTACACCTACTGAGTCTGGGGTGGGGCCCAGGAACCGCTCTCACAAGCCCTCTGGAGCTTGCTGATGCCACTGACATTTGAGAACTGCGTTGATTATGCCTTCGGTTTCTCTTTCGGTGGTTTGGATTTTTTGGATGATCTTGTTTGGTTTGGGATATTTAAAAAACAACAAGGCCGGGCACAGTGGCTCATGCCTGTAATCCCAGCACCTAGAGAGGCCCAGGCGGGCGGATCACTTGAGGTCAAGAGTTCGAGACCAACCAACACAGAGAAACCCCGTCTCTACTAAAAGTTAGCCAGGTGTGGTGATGGGTGCCTGTAATCCCAGCTACTTGGGAGGCTGAGGTAAGAGAATTGCTTGAACCCAGGAGGCGGAGGTTGCACCGAGCTGAGATCGCACCACTGCACTCCAGCCTGGGTGACAGAGTAAGACTGTCTCAAAACAAAACAAACAACAAAAAAAACAAAAACAACAACAACAAAAATCCCCACAAGCTCTAGGAGTTTGGGATAGAGATACAACTAAAGTCTCTAATACAGATCCTACTCGTTTCTGTCGACAGGTGAGCTTAGACTCCCGGGTGAGAGAAGTGATCAACAGAAACATGGTGGAGCCATCCCAACACATATTCGATGATGCTCAACTTCAGATTTACACCCTGATGCACAGAGACTCATATCCTCGATTCATGAACTCTGCTGTCTATAAGGACTTGCTTCAGTCCTTATCGGAGAAATCCGTTGAAGCATAGAATTTTTCAAATATATTTATTATTAATAAAATAATAAAAGAACTCATGGGCTACATCTAGCACAGGGAATTTAGAGGTTGTAGCATCTTCTGCTGGAGTAATACTCAGGCTATTCTAATAACAGATGATTCCTTCAACAGACTGCTATATATTCACCATGTAAACTGCAGCCACCTTTAGTGATACTTTTGAAAAAAAAAAATAAAGGGATATGGCTGTTGTAGAAAGATAGCGTATTTGCATTTACAATAACAGTAGCATGTTGTCAGTGGCGAAGGCTACACACAGAAGGCTCCCTGCTGCCCGGAGCAGGTACATCCACCAGAGCAAAGGGAACCACTTTTATTTTGCATGAGTTTGGTAACTGATTACTCTCCCCTCAAAGACAAGACATTCAGGTGTTTCTCAACGACATCTTCCGTCCATCAAACTCGGTTTGAATACGTCACTTACCAGTGCCATTATAAGACCCAAATTCACAGTTCATAAAAGATGTGACCACTACATGTAAAAATAGCATTCTACTCGATCTTACAGTATGTATGTATGTATGTATGGAGACATATGTGTGCGTGTGGATCTCTACATGGTTAATGGAAAGCACTGTGCTCTGAAGTGAATCCGTCTCCAGTGTCTGGTAACAGAAGCAGTGCTTAGAAAATTCTTTTGTTGAAAAGAGTTCCTGTTATATTATTATCAGAATTCGCCAACCTAAAGAATGAATTTTTAAATTCATAACTTGGTCATGTTCACAACAAAACTGTCAAATAAGCATATTTCCATTTTTATTACTGAAAGAAATATGGGCATTTTCATTCTTTAAAGAAATAAAGCACAAGAATTTTATCTCAATCTTTATTTTTCTGTATGTACATATTTGGGAAATAGAAGATTAAGTAGGGATACGTGCAGCCTATCTTTTAGTTCCCAGACTAGGATTCTGTCCTTAGATCCCACTATTTTTATCATAGGTAAAAAGAATAACTTCTCGGCCGGGCGCGGTGGCTCACGCTTGTAATCCCAGCACTTTGGGAGGCCGAGGCGGGCGGATCACGAGGTCAGGAGATCGAGACCACGGTGAAACCCCGTCTCTACTGAAAACACAAAAAAATTAGCCGGGCGTGGTGGCAGGCGCCTGTAGTCCCAGCTACTCGGAGAGGCTGAGGCAGGAGAATGGCGTGAACCCGGGAGGCGGAGCTTGCAGTGAGCCGAGATTGCGCCACTGCACTCCAGCCTGGGTGACAGAGCGAGACTCCGTCTCAAAAAAAAAAAAAAAAAAAAAAAAAAAAAAAAAAAAAAAGAATAACTTCTCATAGGTAAAAATACCGGTTGGTAGACCTAGACCATCCTGAAGAAACCCATCTCTACATAGAACAGGAAACACACTCAAAATCTGGGACTCTCTAAGTAGTGGGAAAGACACTACTTTGCAGGAGGCGGCGCCGTGCTCCTGCCCTCTAGGGGGATGGTTCTCCTCTGGGTCCTTCTCCCTCCCTGGCCCCTCCATAGCCTGCCTATATCTTCATGACTCAACTCAAGCCCCAAACCCAAGCCCCTCTCCTTCATTCTCAGGAAACCATTTTACCTCCTACCCTACTATGCAAATTGTGTACCTAAGCCCCCTCAACTTCCCATGCAACCTATAAACATATACAGATCAGTATCTATTTGTCATCTCCCTCAGTCCAGTCCCAGAGAACAATGTGCTCTCCTTTTTGAGGTGTCAATCCCTTACATGTACTTCCAAGTTTTCCAATCTCATTTCTTACTAAAGAAAAAGGATGTGATTGCGAATAAGACATAACCCTGTCCTCTAGTAGTTTACATTCAGTAAAGGCAGACAGACATGTCAGTGGCAACTCTGATATAGTAAGAACCACAGCAGGGGAAGAACAGCGCTGTGGGAGTCACGAAGGGTTATGGAAAGATTCTGGTGGAGATGGCACCAACGTCAAAATCCAGAGAACAAGAAGAATGGATGTGTTGGAGGCAGAGAGGGCACTGGATGAGATGGTATTCATAACTGAGACACCCCAAAGGAATCGACATGCTGAGAACGAGGGAAGATACACATAACAGGACATGTCGGAATCAGTTGGATGGAGGGATCTGGGTGGGTGAATCTAGGCTGGCGTACTGATTTGGGGGTTTTTCAGCACATAGGGGAATAAGATTGCCTGGAGAATTATGCATGAAAAGATAGCTGAGGGTAAATCATTGCAAGGATAGACAGAACTGAGAGCCCCAAAGGAGATTTAGGATTCACCTTGTCAATAAAGGTAAGAGAGTCAGGGAATATGGAAATATGGCAGCAAATGCATGGGAGTGTCTCGAGGGGCGGTGGTGAACAGTGGTAAATGAAAGACTCTTACTTAGAGCTTTTTTCCAGCAGTTTCTCCCCACCCTCCTGTATCACTGAGTTCACCTCGGCTTTTTCCCGCACCGTAAGCATGCTCGATTTCCCGGTTAAAAACAAACGCGCGTTCCACTGTAACGGCTGCCTCCTGTCGCCCCCTTTCTCATCAGACCTTTCACAATAGCCCACACTTGCTGTCTCCATTTCCTCATCTCCCCATTCTCACCTTGAGCTGCTCCAGTGCGCTCAACTGCTCCAAGGAGGCTTCTCCCCGCCAAGTCTACAGCGCAGTTTTCCCAGCCTTCTCAGTGGGCTGCTCAGCTCTTGATATCATGGATGACTCCTTCCTTGAAACAGCACTTCCCACAGCTTCTGAGGTGCTCTCCTAGTTCTCCATATTCTCTCTCTTCTTCGTTTCCTTCCCAGGCAGAAGAGCACAGCAGCTAAGGGCTTGGGTTCTGGAATCAGACTCTCAGACTCCTCTACTGGCCATGTGGCAGTGGGAACTCAGCCTTTCTGGGCCTGCTTCCTCATCAGTGAAATTGAGGATAATAATGGTGCTAATCCCTGGTGTTGCTGAGGATTAAAGCAAGTCCATGTACAATACAGTAAGCACTTACTACATGTTAGTCACTGCTGTTATTACCTGGCCATTAAATGTGGTGGCCCCTCGCCCCGTCTGGGAAGTGAGGAGCGCCTCTGCCTGGCCGCCCCGTCTGGGAAGTGAGGAGCGCCTCTGCCCGGCCGCCCAGTCTGGGAAGAAGTGAGGAGCGTCTCTGCCCGGCCGCCCGTCTGGGAAGTGAGGAGCGACTCTGCCTGGCCGCCCATCATCTGGGAAGTGAGGAGTGCCTCTGCCCGGCCGCCCCGTCTGGGAAGTGAGGAGCGCATCTGCCCGGCCGCCCATCGTCTGGGAAGTGAGGAGCGCATCTGCCCGGCCGCCCATCGTCTGGGAAGTGAGGAGCGCCTCTGCCCGGCCGCCCATCGTCTGGGAAGTGAGGAGCGCTTCTGCCCGGCCGCCCCGTCTGGGAAGTGAGGAGCGCCTCTGCCCGGCCGCCCCGTCTGGGAAGTGAGGAGCGCCTCTGCCCGGTCGCCACCCCATCTAGGAAGTGAGGAGCGTCTCTGCCCGGTCGCCACCCAATCTAGGAAGTAAGGAGCGTCTCTGCCCGGCCGCCCCGTCTGAGATGTGGGGAGCGCCTCTGCCCGGCTGCTCCATCTGGGAGGTCTACCACGGAGGCCAGACGCAATGTGGGGGCTGGACGTGGTGGTTCACGCCTACAGTCCCAGCACTCTGGGAGGCCGAGGCGGGTTGATCACTTGGGGCTAGGAGTTCGAGACCTGCCTGGCCAACATGGCAAAACATATGAGAAATAGAACAGACAAACCAACCAACCAACCCAGCGACAACAAAACAGGTCTACCCTGGAGTCATACTCTAATTTTTTCTATTTTCCTCCCTTTCTGATCCTTTATCCCACTTTCTTTTTCTTCCTCTTCCTTCTCATTCTTCTTTGTCAAATAGAGGATTGAGTTATTATCATTGATCCATACAAAGTCCCTCTCTCATTTAATTCCCACCCCCCATTTCTACTCCCCGTCTTCCCATGTGCAACCTTCCTAATATGTTTGATATGCATTTTTTTGTTTGTATGTATTTTTAGAAAATGTTTAGTTTTGTGTGCAAAAAAAATTAATTCCTTCTAGTCCTAAAAAAAACTAAATAAAATAATAATAATAATAATAATAATAAAGTCACAACATGCTTATAAAAAATAAATAAATAAATGTGGTGGCCCCTAAGGCATGGACTTGGGTTTCCTTTTCTTGCCAATCTGTATGTTCTCCCTTGGTCCTCATATCCCCTTGTTTAAAATACCTACCAATCTACTGATGGCTACCAAATTGGGATCAAGACTTTTCTCCTCAACTTGAGAATCAGCTCCCAGCTGGCCATCTCCACCGGTGTATCCCACGGAGGGTGGAACACACCAGCGCTTGGTTGTGACTCACGACCCCACTGCCTCCCTACCCCAAGCCTGGCCCTGCCTGCAGCCCAGTGACCCAGTCAGTCGCCTAAGCTCTTATCTGGTGTTAACTGTGACTCTTCCCTCCTTTTCTCTTCCCACACATAATCACACAGTCTCGCCAATTTTACCTCCTAAATATTTCTTACCTGTCTCTTTCTTTCTTCTGACCCCACCATCTCTTATCTGCATCCTTGCCAAAAGAGCTTCCTGGTCTCCTGCTCCCAGTCTCAGCCCATTCAAATCCATCTTTCAAATGCCTACAAGGTGGTCATCCTCACATAAATTTCTGCTTGTCACCATCCCTCCACTCCTTAACATTTTTCAGTAGTTCCTGATTGCCTGGAGTCAAATACTGAGTTCTTGGCCCAGCATAATAAGCAAGGCCCTCTGCAGTCAGGCTACTGCCTCCCTAGCCAGCTTTGTTTCTGTTTTAGTCTCTAGAACACAGATGTGTAGAAAAGGTGCATATGCCACTCAGACCTTCATGACTGTTCCTGAAAACTTGGTTTCTGCTGTCCCTTACCTGCTCCCTCTAAAGTTCCACTCTTTACCCTGCGAACTCCTATCATTTCTATAAGATCTACCTCCTCCAAAAAACCTGACCTCTTAAGTTATACCTACATCCTGTGTTTGGGGGCCATTTTTTAATGTTGCAGGAATATTCTGCACAATATTTATCAGCTGAGTCATTATAAGTTGAGACTCCCATCTCAAGAAAAAAGTGATAGGTGTGTTTATACAATGAAATATTAGCCATAAAAGTAAGGAACTCCTGCCATATGTGACAGAATTGATGAATCAGGATAATGGACAAATCTTGAGGACCTTATGCTAAGTGAAAGAAAGACAAATACTGCATAAAATAGTTAAACTCACAGAAGCAGAGAGTAGAATGGTGGTTGCCAGGGGCTGGCGAGAGGGGAAGTAGGGAGCTGCTGTTCAATGGGTATAAAGTTTCAGTTATATAAGGTAAGTGCTAGAGATCTACTGTACAACATTGTGCTTATAAACATAAACATTTGTTAAGTGGGTAGATCTCATGTTACCTGTTCTTACTCAATAAAAAAATTGAAAAAGATGGACAGATCAGCAAAACATTAAGATAAGTCAGCCTGATATTAACCCATAACCTTAATGCTCCCCCAGATCTCTTTTGCTTCTGCAGGTTAACTGGAAATCTTAGCAGTATTCTCACAGCTTTTGATGTTTTGTATCAGCTCTTTTATTTAACTCAAATATTCACCCAAAATAATTTAAGATTTTTTTTCACTTGCTTATGACAGCAACCTGTTTCAAACTAGCTTAAGCACAAAGGAAAATGTTTTCCCCTCATAAGCAGGAAGTCTACAGTAGTTCTAGCTTCCACATGGCTGGGTCCAGACGTCCAATACTATCAGGACTCTCTCCATCTCAACTGCCCTCAGCTTCATCATACACAAAGGATCTCTGTATGTAGTAGGCAAAAAGCTGCAGGGAGCCCCAAACGCAGCTCAAGCCGGCTTAGCTGTCACTGTTCATATGGGAATCTCAAGGACAGGCATGGGGTAGGGGGGACACTGTGAACGAGACCTGCAGGAGTCATGTAGAGAGGAGAAGGGGCGAAGCTGCCCCTAAATAAATTAGGAAAGTATTTGGGAACTAATGCTGAGTTCATTAATGAGTTCACTAATGCTGAGACAGAAGCTATACCTATCACAGTCCAAACTCCAGTGCTCTCAGTTTTTGCTTTTTTAATACCTGCTATACTTTCACATTGGCATTATCACACAAATAACGTTTATTTCAAAGTAGTTCAGTCACCCAATTATAAAAACACTTGGACCAATTTAACCGGACTGTATGGGATATCACATATGAAATGTGTCTCTTTGAAATCATGGCCATTAAGGGGAAAAATAAAAATTAGCTATCTTTATTAGCATCCAGGGAGAGGAATCAGAACAAGGTAAGTCACCTGAGACAGCTCCCTGTGCTTTCAATTTCCATCCTCCAGCTGGATAAACAAGTACAAGAGTACACTGAAACTGTTCCATCACTTTGCAGAAATAAAGCACCAAAAGGGATCTCCCAACACTCTAACTCCTTACATTCCTTATTTTAAAGTTGGAGTCTAAAACATGACCAACCATTAGTTATTCACTCTACCTCTGCAAGTCCTCAACCCATGGAACATTTTCTTTCTTTATATCTTAGCTCTTGAACAGCCAAGAACATCATGTAACACAATGACAAAGACATATCCAAGAAAAACTATTTCATGAGCACCTACTATGTGACAGGCATTCTTCTGGATGCTAGAGACACCAGTGAACACATTTCCCACAAGAACTTAACTCCACCTCTAACTTACAGCTGTTGATTATCGAATATAGCCCATGATTATAAGCTGTTTTTTCCACTCTATTTCACTATTACTTTTTATTGATTTCGACTTACTTAAACATTGTTCAGCATAATTCTTCCATTACTTCCTAGGAATTTGTCAGTAACTCTGTCCTATTTCCCGTGAAGTAGTATCCTTAATGTTGGTCCTTTGTTTTTCATACGTGGCTTTTTTTTTTTTTTTTTTGAGGCAGAGTTTTGTTCTTGCTCCCAGGTTCAAGCAATTCTCCTGCCTCAGCCTCCCAAGTAGCTGAGATTACAGGCATGTGCCATCATGCCCAGCTACTTTTGTATTTTTAGTAGAGACGGGGTTTCACTATGTTGGTCAGGCTGGTCTCAAACTCCTGACCTCAGGTGATCCACCTACCTCAGCCTCCCAAAGTGTTGGGATTACAGGCATGAGTCACCGTGCCTGGCCTCATATGTGGCTTTCATTAGTAATTCAGTGATTATCTCCATCGGGTTTCCCAGTGGGATATACAATTCCTTTTGAATGGTTAATTTTCTACAACTGAATAAATAGAAAACAATTTTTTGTTTTTTAAAAATTTTATATAGAGACAGGGTCTCGCTATGTTGCCTAGGCTGGTTTCAAACTTCTGAGCTCAAGCAATCCTCTTGCCTTGGCCTCCCAAAGTGCTGGGATTACAGGCATGAGCCACCTCACTGGTCTGGTTTTTTTTGTTTTTTTGTTTTCTTAAGATAGGGTCTCATTCTGTTGCCCAGGGTGTTGTACAGTGGTGCGAACACAGCTCACTGCAGCCTCAATCTTCTGAGCTCAAAGGATCCTCCTGCCTTAGCCTCCTGAATAGCTGAGACCACAGGTATGCACCGCCATGCCCAGCTAGAAACAGGGTTTTGCTTTGTTCCCCAGGTTGGTCTCGAACTCCTGGGCTGAAGCAATCCTCCTGCCTCAGCCTCCCAAAGTGCTGGGATTACAGGTGTGGCCACCAAGCCCAGCCTGGGAACAACTGTTCAGTGAAACTCTCTAAATCACAACTCTAACTGTAGTTTTTATTTTGAGAAATGGCTAGGCACGGTGGCTCAAGTCTGTAATCCCAGCACTTTGGGAGGCCGACGCAGGCAAATTGCATTAGCCCAGGAGTTCAAGACCAGCCTGGGCAACATGGCCCATCTCTAATAAAAGCACAAAAATAGCTGGGTGTGCTGGCGTGCACCTATAATCCCAGCTACTTGGGAAGCTGAGGTGGGAGGATCACTTGATCCCAGGCGGTGGAGGTTGCAGTGAGCAGATTGTGCCACTGCACTCCAGTCAGGGTGAATGAGTGAGACCCTGTCTCCAAAAAAAAAAAGAAAAGAAAAGAAAAGAAAAAAAAAAAGAA
Source organism: Symphalangus syndactylus (assembly GCF_028878055.3). Classification (NCBI taxonomy): domain Eukaryota; kingdom Metazoa; phylum Chordata; class Mammalia; order Primates; family Hylobatidae; genus Symphalangus; species Symphalangus syndactylus. The sequence goes on along the minus strand of NC_072429.2, from coordinate 63,594,016 downwards.
ATAAAGAGAAAAGAAATAAAGTCAATTCAAATCCACAAATTACAATTTGACCCACAAGGACAACCACTATGTAGCTATAAAAATTCAAAGCACAGCCTGTTATTTCTTTTGCTGTCTCCTTAATACTTAAAATATTTGCCATTTGTAAGATTATACATAGGTTTAGGTGACTGGGTGAATATAAATATTTCTGAATTTTTGCCATAGCTTAGCAAAATTTATAAACCAATGCTCGTCATCACCCAGGTAAGCTAGAAAAACCAAGACTGTTATTTTCTGCTTTCCCCAGGATGGTTCTTCACTATCCGCCAGTATATTTGTCTAATTCCTTTGCATGTTCATTTAACACGGTTACTTTGCCCTCAAAGTAAATATCATAAAATATTACCCTTAATATTTACTTCCGATTACTTTACAAATGTCTAGTATTGGGCCGGGCATGGTGGCTCATGCCTGTAGTCCCAGCACTTTGGGACGCCGAGGTGGGTGGATTAGCTGAGGTCAGGAGTTCGAGACCAGCCTGACCAACATGGTGAAACCCCATTTCTACTAAAAAATACAAAAATTAGCTGGGCATGGTGGCGGGCGCCTGTAATCCTAGCTACTTGGGAGGCTGAGGCAGGAGAATCGCTTGAACCTGGGAGGCATAGGTTGCAGTGAGCCGAGATTGCACCATTGCACTCCAGCCTGGGCGACAGAGCAAGACTCTGTCTCAAAAAAATAAATGAATAAATAAAGAAAGTCTAGTATTTTCCAATAGCAAGACTCACTATTTGGTCTCTCACATTAAGTGTACACATGGGATGCACGCACGTATTTACTCAGAACCTGCCATTCCATCCATCACCAGAGGTCCAGGAAAAGATAAGAAAGAAAATATGCTCTGTAGTGCTGCTGACTACTAGTTTTTACTGAAGACCAGGCTTTACTTAAAACTGTACTTTAGAAATACCGTAGTAGTTGAGGGGAGAGTGGGTGTGTGGTTAAACAAAAGGTAAAGCAAGCTTCAATGTCTAAATAAAATGACAAAATGTGATATATGTTTAACAACAAAAAAAACTTTATTGAATTACAAATTTTAAAATGGATCACTTAATTTAAAAGTGAGATTATTTTATTCTGAAACTCATTATTTCAAAAATGTACTTTGTTTTTGAAATAAAACAAAATCTTGAACTATGAACTGACAAAATAGAGGTGAGCTGGTACCGGTGGGCCAATTCTTAACATGGACATTTAAAAATGCTGCTTTCTGTATTACAACAAAATGATATGCAATAAGAAATTGGAAAAAGGGAGCAAAGGAGAGTGCAAAGCATGTACTGAGGTCTTTCTACGGGTGCCTGACAGAATGCAGATTCAGCATAAAACGCAGACTTTGCAACAGTGGCCTTTAAAGTATGCTAGAGCAAGTGTACCCTAGGGAACCTATGTCAAAACAATTTTTGTCTTACTCCAAACAGAAAAAATGGTACACACTTTAACAAAAGTAAAACTTAATTGTAAGATCTGTACTGTAAAGCTACTTGCTATGGCCCATATATTCAGTTTGTTCAACAATCTCACTCATTGACAGAAAAAGTCAGCAAATAAGACTTGGGACAAAAATATTTTCCGTCAATCTCTACATGGAAAGACCATAGCTTTAATGATTTATACAATCCTTAAGATTAATTCTTGGTCAGTATAGATTTCCGAATCAAAATCTAGTCATGAACTGTTTACAATAGCTATACTACACTAAGATGCTAAACATTTTCTTTCCAGTATGTCTTCCTAAGAGGGGAAAAAAATAGTGGGAAGTTTTCATCTTTGCCTATGAGGGGATTTATGAAAAGCCTTCTAAACTACAACAGTGTTCTTCTGCAAAACTAAAACACATTATAAAGTCAAACAGGTAAATTAACAGGAAAACCAAACTGATCTCAATAAAGTCTTGTTTCCAAAAATCTATTAAGAACAAGTAATATACATGTACAAGAAATTACAAGAAATGATGATCACGGTTAGTTACAGATGCAAAATAATATCTAATATTCCAAGCTTGTGAACATAATAATTAAAATCAAATTCATAAGCTACCTCAAAAATTATGTACATTTTAGATAAGCTGGTCAAGTATTATTTGAATACACACCATATTTGGTAAACCTAAAATTATATTACCTTTTCTCCTCCTTTAATATTTGTAGCTACATGCCAATATGGAAAAAAATGTATTTTCATGTATGTATTAATAACAGAGAATAACAGAATTTCTACTGTGTATGTTTCACAGTGTAAAAGAAAAAAAGTTAAGGTATATTTTCCTTTAAGAAAGAAAAAATATTGCCAAAAGTTTGATATCGACTTAGTTATAAAAACAGAAAAAATACGTTTTGAAACAGATACCATACAATTATTATATGGTCTCCCTACTGATCTGAAACTACAGAAGGCATTTAAGGAAGGGATGTTAGGTCAAAAACAAAGTCTAACCCAAGTTGCTTTAAAAAGTTGATTTGCAGGAAAACTAGTTGCTTGGCCTAGTTTAAAGCTAATTACAAAATCCGTTTTCTTAATGGTCCAGATATTTTGCCAATTCTTCCAACTCAACAGAACTGTCAAAAAAGAAAAAATATTTTGTAAGACTTTCAAATACCAATAAGGTACATTCCCCATTTAATACAGCATACACCTGATATTGCTTTTAAAAAAGATGCATTTTTTAAAAAGATGCTGTATTTTTCACACATAATAATCACCTATCTTAAGTGCCTGACTTTCCCAACTTAGAACTACTAGGAACATATAATTAAAGAACTTGTATAAAACAATTTCAGCATTTTTATTAAATACCTCTTTATAATGTTTTTAAGGTTAAAAAAAATAATAACAATTCCAAAATCGAACTTCTAAAATATGCCACCCTAGGCATCAGCTTTCTATCCTAAATTGAACTTTCTTAAATTCAGTTAAGTACTATGTCAAAACTTGCATGTATTCAAAGCAAACTGCACTGCACACCTCATCACCATAATAAAAATGATCCATCAGCCGGGCACAGTGGCTCACACCTGTAATCTCAGCACTTTGGGAGGCCGAGGCAGGCAGATCATGAGGTCAGGAGATCAAGACCATCCTGCCAACGTGGTGAAACCCCGTCTCCACTAAAATACAAAAAATTAGCCAGGCATGGTGGTCCCAGGTACTCGGAAGGCTGAGACAGGGGAATCTCTTGAACCCGGGAGGTGGAGGTTGCAGTGACCTAAGATCATGCCACTGCACTCCAGCCTGGTAACAGAACAAGACTCCATCTCAAAAAAAAAAGATCCATCATGCAAAACAAATCCAAGAGAACAGGCCAAATTTTCTCAACAGGATTGAAAAAGAAGGCGAATGTCCCTCTCCTAGACCAATGACAACTTCTTTTTTTTTTTTTTTTTTTTTTTTGAGGCGGAGTCCTGCTCTGCCGCCCAGGCTGGAGTGCAGTGGCGCAATCTCGGCTCACTGCAAGCTCCGCCTCCCGGGTTCACGCCATTCTCCTGCCTCAGCCTCTCCGAGTAGCTGGGACTACAGGCGCCCGCCACCACGCCCGGCTGATTTTTTTATATTTTTAGTAGAGACAGGGTTTCACCGTGGTCTCGATCTCCTGACCTCGTGATCCGCCCGCCTCGGCCTCCCAAAGTGCTGGGATTACAAGCGTGAGCCACCGCGCCCGGCCGACCAATGACAACTTCTGCAACCTGAGATGGGTAGGAAATACTGTTTCAAACCATGAAGACACTTTCGATAGCAGTAATCTTTCCAGCTCAGAACTGAATCTTTGTATGTAATAAGGGTACTGGGCCGGTCACGGTGGCTCATGCCTGTAATCCCAGCACTTTGGGAGGCCAAAGCTGGCAGATCACCTGAGGTCAGGAGTTCAAGAGCAGCCTGGCCAACACGGTGAAACCCCGTCTCTACTAAAAATACAAAAATTGGCTGGGCGTGGTAGCACATTCCTGTAATCCCAGCTACTTGGGAGGCTGAGGCAGGAGAATCACTTGAACCTGGGAGGCGAAGGTTGCAGTGAGCTGAGATAGCGCCACCGCACTCCAGCCTGGGCAACAGAGTGAGGCTCTCTCTCAAAAAAAATTAATGAATAAATAAAACAAAATAGGTACTGGCCCCAACCCCTTAAAGTGGAGTTGAAGAAGCCAAATGGATATCCTCAATATGGTTTGGGACTCTGGCCCAAATGGCTTCTAGTTCATTTCTGATTTTCAGAAAATGCTTTAAGCTAAGTGAATAATTCAAAATGAGCATTAAACTGAAAAGTCTATGTAAGTACAAATGAAAAAAAAAAGAATCTTGTACAAACTTCAGAAAAACTAATAAAAATAGCCAGCATTTTTAGAACACCAACAATTATCAGGCACACTAAATATATTATCTCTACTCTTCATCACAATCCGAAATGTAGGTACTATTTACATTTAATACATAAGAACAATATAGTTCAGTAATGGGAAGTGGCAAAGGAGTTCAAAATCAGTTTGTATGATTCCAAAGACTAAATTCCTACCACGTAAGCCTCCCAAACTCACACCCTTAACATCCTCATCTATAATAATGATTAAAACGTTTTTAGTACTGATGTGTATTTCTGCTCCCAAATTTAAATTTTATGCTTTTGTTTCACAAAATCCCTCAAGAATGAATCATTTAAATAATATCAACTTGCATGTGTGGGACTAATTTCAAGAGCACACAGGCAATATGAAGGCTTAGTGAAAAGCTTACCAAATGACAGCAGTGCTCATCTGTAATTTCTAAAATAAACACTAAAATCATTGGGTCTGATTTCAACAAGGGAAGAAAAATTTTCCAAAATCAAAATCTATTAAAACAAGTAATAAACACGTATAGATTTTCTGGAAGTACAAGAGTCAAAACAACTTAATGAATATAGTATAAATAGGACAGTAATATAATAATTGAACAGTTAAGATTCACTCCCCATTTCCTGCACCAGAACAAATAAAGGTGGTAAAGTCAAGTTAATACTCTTTATTTCTAGTAGGGTAACAAGATAGTATATTCCATTACAAGTAGTCAGGGAGTACAAGAGTACTGGATAGTGTGAGCATATCTGTATATATTTAGATATCTAGGCAGAGCTATGAAAAGACCAGAAGAAATCTTTCTATTATAAGTGAGTATATAATATGAATCCAAGAGAGTCCATACCTTCCATCGATTTCCACATTCATTACAGACAACAAATGTTGTCATTGGTTCATCAGCACTACGGGTTTGTACCTGCAGCAGAATTAAATTAAATGTACTTTTTTCAGTACTATAAAAAAAACCCAACCCAAACAATGTTATACATAAAGATATATAATATGTAATAAATATAGTGGTACCACAATAAAATGAATAGAAGTCTGAAACAAGTTCAAATAAGCTAAATAATGTCAACAGAGCACACACTTACAAACTTCATTTTCCTAAGACCTTCTTTGTCTTTCTTCTTTAATATATACCAGATAAGTGGGAAAATCCTCTAAAGTCACACCTTATATTTTTTATAAATAGCTAATAAGTATTTTAAAAATTCATCAGTAAGTTATTTGGAATAAGGATCTCAAAAACAATTTCATCAGTAAGAAGCACAGAAATGAATAAATTTAAACATATGTCAATATTCTCTTACAAATTAACAAGATGTAAAAATTAACAATATCTCAGTCTGACAAATATAACTCCAACAGCCTTTCTAAAAGTTTGGCGGCATTGTCTGTGACCTAGAAACTTGATATCTAATCTATTTCTAAGATGGCAATTAAAAACACAAAAAAACAAAGGATATTTAAAAGAATATAATTTTATAACAGCACAACACTAAAAACAAATATTCAACAGGGAAGTAATGATATAAAGTAAGAGTATATCCATCTGATGAAATATTACACAGCCAGTAAGATGCTTACAGAGGTTTTGGGGGTTTTTTTAAACAATTAAGAGGGAGAGAACTCCAGATGTATTTGGTTTCTTCAAGCATTTAATGTTCAGCAAGATTAAAAGTTAAAAATGGCACCAAACAAGAAATAATCAGTGACCAGCAGTTTAGGCACATTGCAAAGGACCTGAGATTTTGGGAAATGCCAGAAAAGAATCAAAAAGTCAAAACTGGCCAGGCATGGTGGCTCACGCCTGTAATCCCAGCACTTCGGGAGGCTGAGGCAGGTGGATCACTTGAGGTCAGGAGTTCAAGACCAGCCTGGCCAACACGGTGAAACCTCGTCTCTACTAAAACTACAAAAATTAGCCGGGTGTGGTGGTGGGCACCTGTAATTCCAGCTACTGGGGAGGCTGAGGCAGAAGAATAACTTGAACCCCTGAGGTGGAGGCTGCAGTGAGTCAAGGTCACGCCACTGCACTCCAGCCCAGCAACAGAGCAAGATTCCGTCTCAAAAACAAAAGTTCAAGTTGAACTATGCTGTGGAGAAGAGGGCACCACATTAACCATAGCACTACAGAGGACTTGAAATGTTTTTATGACCTTTCAGATTCTGATTCCGATCTTTCTGATGAAGATAGCAAAGCAATGAATCAAAAGAAAATATAGAAGAAAAAACTCCAGACTAAAAAAGAAATAGATTGAAAAAAATCTAGTTGAGAAAAAGAAACCAAGAAAGCTAATCAAAAGGATTCTGAAAATAAAACTGATCTAGATAATTCTGAGAATTAAAAAAATGAAAACCATGTAAATCTAAGATAGCTCCCAACCTAAGTCCAAAGAAGGACAGCAAAAAATTTACATAAAAAAGTACAAAAGAGAAAAAAACATTATTCAACATACTATCAACTCTTCTCTCAAAGAAAAATGAAGGACATTAGACTCGGGCACCTCTGCTGTGAAATCTCCCAAGATCAAGTATTCTAAGACAAGAAAAGAAATGCAACCAGTGGTTCCATCCATAATGGCAAGTGATGGTTATGAAAACTCAACAGATAGTAAAATGTTTGACAAAGATGCTCTAAAGGAAGATTTAGAAAGTGTTAGTAAAACAGGAAGTGATGAGGAATCTAAAAATGAAATTACAAGTATTGGTAGAGCTTCAGGTGATGATGACAATGGAAGTGATGATGAAGATGAAGAGGAGGATGAAGAGAATGGTAAGGATGATGATGCAAGTGACAGCAGCCCTAATCTTGCAAGGGGTAAAGGAAATATAGAAACTAGTTCTGAAAATGAGGATGATATGGCAGATTTGTTTCCAAAAGAATCAAGTTTTGGTCATGCATGGAGAGAGTCAGATAAACCTGCTCCTCGTGCTGATGACATTACACATCAATAGCAGTTTGCAACATGGACTGGGATAGATTAAAGGCAAAAGATTTGCTGACTCTGTTCAACTGATTTAAACCTAAAGGAGGTGTTATATTTTCTGTAAAAATATATTCTTCAGAGTTTGGAAAGAAGAGGGTGAAGGAAGAGCAAGTTTGAGGACCAGTAGAGCTATTAAGTTTTCCTGAAGATGCCCCAGAAAAGGACTGGACCTCTAGAGAAAAACTGAGAGGTTATCAATTCAAATGACTGAAGTACTATTATGCAGTAGTAGACTGTCATTCTCCTGAAACAGCCAGTAAAATTTATGAGGATTGTGGTGGCCTGGAATTTGAAAGTAGTTGTTCTTTCATAGATTTAAGGTTTATACCAGATGATACTACTTTTGATGATGAGCCCAAGGACGTAGCCTCAGAGGTGTATTTAACAGCATATAAACTCAATATATAACATATCTGCTGCAATGGGAACATCAATGGTGGAAATCACTTGGGATGAGACTGAACATGAAAGAATTACAACACTAAACAGGAAGCTTAAAAGGAAGAGCTTTTGGACATGGATTTTCAAGACTACTTAGCTTCCTCTAGCGGAAATGAAGAGGAGATAGAAGAGGAGCTACAAGGTGATGATGAAGTCAATGTAGAAGAAGATATTGGAAAACAAAGAAAAGTCAGAAGGACGACGAAGAACAAATCACTAAATATATGCAACTCTTGCAGGTTATTCAAGAAAAACAAAAGAAAGACAAAGAAAACGATATGGAAATGGAAACGAAGTGGGTTCCAGGTCTTAAAGAAAGTGCAAAGAGATGGTCAAGAACAAACTGGAAGGAAAGGATAAACTGACCCCTTGGGAACAATTTTTAAAGAAGAAAGAGAAAAAAAGACAAAAAGAAAAAGAAGACTCTTGCTAAAGAGGCCAGTGAAAATTAACTTCCCTCTGATGTTGATATGAATGACCAGTACTTTGCTAAAGAAGTTTAAAAAAATAGGTATAAAGAAAAAAGTGAACAAAATCTGCAAAAGATGGCACATCTCCAGAAGAAGAAACCAAAATAGACGAAAGGCTGAAATGGCTTTCCTCACTGAATGAGGAGGAGGAAAGTAAGAAACACTTCAATTACAACAAGAATGTGGAGCACCAGAACCTGAGCAAAAAGAAGAAAAAGCAGCTCATGAAAAAAAAAGAAATTATTAAAGGATGACTTTGAGGTAAACGTTAGCAATGCATCGTTTCAAGCAATGTACACTTCCCACTTGTTCAATTTGCATCCCTCAGATCCGTTTCAAGAAAACAAAAGCTGTGGAAAAAATCCTTGAGGAGAAAACCTGGCAAAGAGAACAGAAAAAACAAGAACTTACTCAGGCAATAAAGAAAAAAGAGGGCCAGGCACAGTGGCTCACGCCTATAATCCCAGCACTTTGGGAGGCCAAGATGGGTGGATCACCTGAGGTCAGGAGTTCGAGACCAGCCTGGCCAATATGGTAAAACCCTGTCTCTACTAAAAATACAAGAAAATTAGCCGGGCATGGTGGCGGGCACCTGTAATCCCAGCTACTTGGGAGGCTGAGGCAGGAGAATCATTTGAACCAGGGAGGTGGGGGTTTCAGTGAAGTCCACTGATCCTGCCTTGTCAATGTTTATTAAATCTATAAAAACCAAAACAGAGCAGTTTCAAGCAAGAAAAAAAAAAGTCAAATAACTGGATGTTATTTATTTTTGAATTGAAAACATCTCCTAAAATATACAGAAATATTTATTAGGAACAAAGCTACCTTTCAAGAATATGAATAAAATCTTATTCTGAACATAGTAAAATTTTTCTTCATAAATAGTTGTTCTTAATTGTGGATGACTGACAAATTTGTATTGTATATTCCTACAGATTAGTCATAATTAAATCAAATTACCTGAATTGTAGGGTTTATAAAATGTTTATATTTTATGAAGTTCAATTCCAACTAGTGGAAAGTTACTCTAGCTTTCTGGTTTTTTTTGGGGGGGTAGTGGGGTTGGGGGGGATGGAGTTTCATTCTTGTCACCCAGGCTGGAGTGCAATGGCATGATCTCAGCTCACTGCAAACTCCACTTCCTGGGTTCAAGCAATTCTCCTGCCTCAGCCTCCTAAGTAGCTGGGATTACAGGCATGCGCCAACACACCTGCCTAATTTTTTGTATTTTTAGTAGAGATGGGGGTTTCACCATGTTGGCCAGGCTGTTCCCAAGCTCCTGACCTCAGGTGATCCACCTGCCTCAGCCTCCCAAAGTGTTGGGATTCCAGATGTGAGCCACTGCGCCCAGCCTACTCCAGCTTTTTAAAAGGCTGTTTACAATTCTATGTAAAAATAGAGCAGTATCTACTCTTGTTTGTTTAAAGGTTAGGGATAATTTGAAATATATATATATAAAAAAAACACATTGATTTCTCTGGGAGCAGGAGGCAGATTTAAATAGCTATTAAAATAATTTATTTTCCTAGCCATAAAGGATGGAAGTCAAGAACTTTTTGTTCTTTATCACGTTAAGTATAGTTTATGAAATTAATTTGTAAATAAAAGAGCTAAATATTTTTATTATTTTTGTATAGCACTGATTTATACATCTCAAACTATTCTCTGGAAAAATTTTAAAAAAGAGGAAAATGCTTACATTATGGTAGATAAAAGAAGAGCACTGGCCCTCCCCCAACTGGTGAAGAGGATACAGCAGAAAAAGATGGGTTGTAGACACTGATCTGCTAGTGCTGTAATATTGTAAATACTAGACTCAGGAACTTTTGTTAGGAAAAAATTGAAAGAACTTAAGTCTCGAATGTAATTGGAATCTTCACCTCAGAGTGGAGTTGAAACTGCTATAGCCCAAGCGGCTGTTTACTGCTTTTCATTAGCAGTTGCTCACATGTCTTTGGGTTGGGGGGAGAAGAAGAATTGGCCATCTTAAAAAGCGGGTAAAAAACCTGGGTTAGGGTGTGTGTTCACCTTCAAAATGTTCTATTTAACAATTGGGTCATGTGCATCTGGTGTAGGAAGTTTTTTCTACCATAAGTGACACCAATAAATGTTTGTTATTTAAAAAAATAAATAAATAAAGAGCATAAAATAGTTTTTACAGTACTTAACTCCAACTATACATAGAAAAAAATTTACTAAATATTGCAAACAACAAAATACTGATAATTGTTCTCTTTGGAAGGCAGCTTAATGGATGACTTAAATTTATTACTCATATTTTTCTGTATTTTCCTAATTTTTCTATAAGCCATTACTACTGCAATTCCACCGTTGGGTACATAACCAAAAGAAAGGAAGCAGAGTCTCAAAGAGGTATCTGTACACTTAAGTTCACAGTAGCATTATTCACAATAGCCAAAAAGTAGAAGGAACCCAAATGTCCATCAACAGATGAATATACAAAATGTGGTATGAACATACAACGGAATATTACCCAGCCGTAAAAAGTAGGGAAAGTCTGACATATATCACAACACAGATAAACCTTGCAGATATTATGCTAAGTGAAATAGGCAATTCACAATAAGACAAACATTCTATTATTCTACTTATATGAAGTACTTGGTATAGTCAAATTCTGAGAGTCAGAGAGCAGAATGGTGGTTGTTGGGCTGGGGGAGACGGGAATGGGGAGTTACCGTTTAATGGGTAAAGAGTTTCACTTTTGCAAGAGGAGAAGTGTTTCGGAGACTGGATGTACAGCACTGTGAATGCTCTACTACTGAACAGTACACTTAAAAATAACTGGTTAAGATGGGAAATTTTAGGTTACATATAATTTCTACCACAACTACTTTTTTTAAAACTTAAAAAGAGAACTCAGCAAGAAAAGCTAATATGATTTTTAAAAACTTAATCTATACAAGATTATAAATTTCTGAAGTTCTAAACTGAAGAGAATTACTAGAACCAAAGGTCTCAAAAACAGAAAAGTTATTTCTGTGAATGAAGATGACAAAGCATTATTAAAGTTAAATGTTATTCTTAAGTTTAAGTTGTGGCAAGAACCTAAATACTAATAATGCTGCAGTTAGAATAAGGTATACTGAAATTCCGTAAGAGATGATAAAATACCAGTTTATCACCACTTCAAAGATCAAAGGTTCATGACACCAGTAAACTATTAACATGCCTTCCAACTCAAACGCCCAAAGGAAGACAAAGCAGCACCATCCTCAGAACAGCAGCATTCTGCTCACTTAAGGCCTTCAGATGAAAATGGTTTGAAAACTCCTGCTATACTTTATATATACTTAATTCTGATATCCAGGGCCCCAAAAGTGGACATGATGAATCTTTTGCTCTCTGGGAAAAATTTTAATCTCCTCTTGGGTACATCGCAATCAAGAGTTACACTTATTTCTTTTACATCTGTTATTTCCATGAGAACTTTGAGAGTTTTCTATCTGAAGAGAACACTTTGTGATTCTAAGAAAATCATACTGGCTTCAACTTTAGGCTGGGTTCTTTTTGCTAAAAGAAACAAACTTGGTATTTATGTTTTTTGTCTTAGCTATTTATAACTTGATTATGTAAGCATATCACTTCTACTTTTTATATTTTAAAGAAGCTTTAACTTTTAAATAACTTTCTATTTATACTTAATACTTTCTAATAGATGGCATTTTTTAGGGTACAATTTTTATTGTTGAGATACTTCTACCTGACTAAAAGAAAACAGAGCAATTCAAACTCAGAATTTTCTGAGACCATTTTTATCAGGGTTGATGCATTTTAGTAACAATCAGTAGTAAAACTGCTACAAAATCAAACATGGAAATACACAACTGTGACTTAATGAGGCTTCAAACAGGTAAAGGACTTCAGACTGGTTAAATTAAGTATATCTGAAAATGGAGATTACATGTCTGTAAATAGTAGAAAAGAGGCAGAAGCTCATATAACATCTTCCATATGTGTTTAGAAAAAGGAAAAAAAAGGCTGGGCATGGTGGCTCATGCCTGTAATCCCAGCACTTTGGGAGGCCGAGACAGGCGGATCACAAGGTCAGGAGATCGAGACCATCCTGGCTAACACAGTGAAACCCCGTCTCTACTAAAAATACAAAAAAATTAGCCAGGCATTGTGGTGGGTGCCTGTAGTCCCAGCTACTCGGGAGGCTGAGGCAGGAGAATGGCGTGAACCCGGGAGGCGGAGTTTGCAGTGAGCCGAGATCGCGCCACTCCACTCCAGCCTGGGCAACAGAGCGAGACTCTGCCTCAAAAAAAAAAAAGAAAGAAAAGAAAAGAAAAGAAAAGAAAAGAAAAGAAAAGAAAAGAAAAGAAAAAGGAAAACAAAAATATTTGCATGTATACACATAAAATACCTAAATTTCACAACAAACTAGTAACCTTGCTTTACTTTCAGGGAGGGAGAACGAGGTGGCCACAGGCAAAAGTGGGAAGGGAATTTCCTACTCATAACCTTTTGTACTTTTTGAATTTTTAACCACAAAAGTAACTACCAACAAAATTCGTTTTAAGTAAAGGCCCCTTTAGAATTTAGTGATGCTATTTTTTAAGTGCTTAATGTTCTATCAGTGAAAAAAATCAATTCCCCATATCTACTGTCTGAAACATACTAAGTTGTCCCTTAAGGAGACAATCTTGAGTTTACAGCAGATGGCATAGCACAAAAACCTATTTGGCAAATGAAATTAAGACAGTGATAAAAACAATTTTCACATATGCACATGCAACCAAAATAACTATAACATGGTTTTCAGCTGTTGAAGAATAAAAAGGCTAATCATATCGTACATAAATGTAAGTTATCAATATTACAAAAAGGAACCAATTATCCAGAAGCCAGTTAAGCCTAAAGTACTCATAAGCCACGTGGAGGAGAGTGAAGAACTTTCCTTAAATTATATAGTCCTGCAAAATAAAAAGGATTATGGCCAATTTACCTAGTAACCAATACAATTGCTTATGAACTTTTAAAAAAGAACATGGTCGGCCGGGCACGGTGGCTCACGCTTGTAATCCCAGCACTTTGGGAGGCCGAGGTGGGCGGATCACGAGGTCAGGAGATCGAGACCATCCTGGCTAACACGGTGAAACCCCATCTCTACTAAAAATACAAAAAATTAGCCGGGCGTGGTGGTGGGCACCTGTAGTCCCAGCTACTCGGGAGGCTGAGGCAGGAGAATGGCGCAAACCCGGGAGGCGGAGCTTGCAGTGAGCTGAGATCGCGCCACTGCACTCCAGCCTGGGCAACAGAGCGAGACTCCGTCTCAAAAAAAAAAAAAAGAACATGGTCATTTTATTAATTCTTGTATTTTATAAATTTTGACATAGCTTTCATAGTAACTATTTCCGTGAAAGTATAAATATATCAACTTGGTTTTAGTTAACTAGAATCAGTATTAAGAAAGCATTCTGGCCAGGCACAGAGGCTCATGCCTGTATTCCCAGTACTTTGGGAGGCCAAGGTGAGAGGATCACTTGAGTCTGGAAATTTGGGATCAGCCTGGACAACGCAGCAAGACCCCATCTCCGCAAAAAATAATAATAATAATAATTTTTTTAAAAGAAATCATTCTTACACTTAAGAAAGAAATCCTATCTCCTCTTGAACTAGTCCCCAGTTATCCATGGTTTTGCTTTCCATGGTTTCAGTTATTCGTGGTCTGAAAATATTAAATGAAAAATTCCAGAAATAAACAATTCATCAGTTTTAAACTGCACATTGTTCTGAGTAGCATGAAGACAGCCTGTACCATCCTACTCTGTCTCACTTGTAATATGGATCATCCCTTTGTCCAGTGTGTGTCACTATAATGCTACCTACCCATTAGTCATTCACATCATCTGGGCTTGATGAGGGAGGACCACCTGAAGCAGATGAGCCTCCTTCTGATGGATCATCAGAAGGTCAACAGCAGCCTAACACTTAGTCACAATGCCTACATCATTCACTTCACCTCATCTCATCAAATGAACAGGGGTGAGTACAGTGCAAGACACTGTGAGAGACAGAAAGACTACACTCATACTACTTTCATAACAGTATCTTGTTATAATTATTCTATTTGATTAAGTTATTATTGTTAATCTCTTCCTATGCCTAATTTATAAATAAAACTTATCAGTACATATGCATAGGAAAAAACATGGTATACATAGGGTTGGGTACTATCCATGGTTTCAGGCATCCACTCGGGGTCTTAGAACATATCCCTCCATGGATAAGTGAGGGACTACCATACTGGTAATTATCTTTGCTATTTATTTTAAAACAGGAGTTGCAAGCATTTTTATATAAAAATAAGAATCTATAAACAATCACAAACCTGTGTGTAAGTGCAATTCTTCTTTTTACATTTGCCACATGTGAACAAGTCAGTCTGGGTCCCACCAGTCTTGGCCATCTGATGCTCTCTGATGGCTTCTTTGGTCAAGTTTTTCCGCATCTCTTTCAGCTCATCACTAGCCATTTCCTATTAGGTAGGGGGCAATACCACTCAGTTATAGACACCTTCTATATATATCCTGAATGCTTTTATGCTCAATTAGCCTAATAATAATAATAAACCACATATCAACCTTTAAAGTTTTAAAAGCATTAAATTAGTATTTTTCCTCACAGGTCTTGTAAGAGTTTAATTCCTTTTAAAATATTTCTTCAAATACTTAAAAGTTTACATGTGAAAATTAGATTTAAGTACTGTTTAAAGGCTACTGAAACCACCTTTGCAAAGATTATGACAGTGAGAGAAATCGAACATGGGTGACTCCATCTTGCTTCTAGTGTCACAGGCTGGCTGTCTTCCCTCTTTCCTGGGCACAGGCCAAGCTAACCATGGAAGGAATTTATAGTTTAACTTTGATGCAAAGATGGTAACAGTAACAGTCCTTCCCTAAAACTGATCCCTCCTTGTTCAGAGCCTGAGATCACCTTTGTAAGACTAATGAAATGCCAGAGGATTAGGATTATGGGAGGGGCCTGAACTCTGCTAAAATGCAGACATAGTTTCTATAATCCCTCACTGCTCAGGAGTCATGTGGCCAGAAGACACGAAGTGTGTGACTTCCCCAATTGCTCCTATAGGTAACATTATTATTGTAGAACCTGAGATTGGTTTTTTGAGATGTTTTTCGGACTGACCCCTCCAGAACTCAGGCCCCTCACCCAGAGGTACAGAAGGACCAGTTTCCACATCCCTATGATTGCATCCCCAATCAATCAGCAGCACTCATTCCCTAGTCACCTAGGAATAGTCACCATCAAACTATTCTTGTAAAACCCTAACCTCCAAGTCTTCAGGGAGACTAATTTGAGTAATAACTTTGTCTCCTGCATGGCCAGCCTTGCGTTAATAAAACTCTTTCTTAACCGCAATAGCGCAGTCTCAGTGAATTGGTTTTGTCTATGCAGTGGGCAGGAAGAAGCTGTCAGGCGATTACACTATGAACAATGTAAACCTACGAGTACCTCTAGTATCCAGATTATAGTTTCTAATAGCATTGCCTACACCCCACCCCCAAAAGAAGTCAAGAATCTCTGGAGGAATGTCTGATTCCAGTTTTGAGGCAAGAAATGTATAGAATATGCCAGGGTCATCTTCTCACATCAGTTTTTACTAGCTACAGTCATACTTTGCTTTATCTTGCTCTGCGCTATTGTGCTTCATTTTATTGCACCATTTTTTACAAATTGAAGGTCTGCAGCAATGCTGTGCTGAGCAAATCTCTTGGCACTATTTTTCCAAAAGCATGTGCTCATTTCATGTTTCTGTGTCACATCTTGGTAATTCTCACAATATTCCAAGCATTTTCACTATTACTATATCTGTTAGGTAATCTGTGATCAGTTATTTCTCATGTTACTATCACTGTTTTAGGGGCACCACTAACTTTGACCACATAGGACAGTAAACTTGACAAATGCTGTGTGTGTTCTGACTGCTCCACTCTTTCCCCGTCTCTCTTCCTCTCCTTGGGCCTCCCTACTCCCTGAGACACAACAATATTGAAATTAGGCCAATTAATAATCCTACAATGGCCTCTAAGTATTCAAGGACAAGGAAGAGTCAACATGTCTCGCTTTAAATCAAAACCTAGAAATAAGACTAAGTTTAGTGAGGAAGGCATGTGGAAAGCTGGGATAAGTCAAAAGCCAGGCCTCTTACACCAGTTAGCCAAGCTGTGAATGCAAAGGAAAATTTCTTGATGGAAATTAAAATGCTACTCCAGTGAACACACGAATAATGATCGAAATAGCCTTATTGCTGACCTGAAAACATTTTAGTGGCCTAGATAGAAGATCAAACCAGCCACAACATTCCCTTACGCCAAAGCCTAATCCAGAACAAGGCCTTAACCCTTTAATGCTGAGAGAGATGAGGAAGCTGCAGAAGAGAAGTCAAGAGGCTACCAGAAGCTGGTTCATTAGGTTTAAGGAAAGAAGCTGTCTCCATAACATAGTACAAAATGCAAGGTGAAGCAGCAAGTGCTGATGGAGAAGCTACGGCAAGTTATCCAAAAGATCTAGCTAAGATCATTGATGAAGATAGCTATTCTAAACAACAGATTTTCAATGTTGATGAATATTGGAAGAGGGTGACATCTAGGACTTTCACAGCTAAAGAGAAGAAGTCAATGCCTGCCTTCAAAGCCTCAAAGGACTTTGAAGGACTCTCTTGGTAGGGGCTAAAGCATCTGGTCACTTCAAGTTGAAGCCAATGCTCATTTACCATTTTGAAAATCTTACGGCTCTTAAGAATTATGCCACCTCTACCCTGTCTGTGTTCTATAAATGAAACAACAAAGCCTGGATGACAGCACTTCTATTTACAGCATGATTTACTGAATATTTTAACCCCACTATTGAGACCTACTGCTCAGAAAAAAGATTTCTTTCAAAATATTCCTACTCATTGACAATGCACTTAGTCATCAATATGCCTAGTCATCCAATAGCTCTGATGGAGACGTATATACAAGGAAATTAATGTTATTTTCATGCCTGCTAAGAACAACACTGATTCTGCAGTTCATGGATCAAGGACTAATTCCGACTTTCTTTTTTTTTTTTTTTGAGACAGGATTTCACTCTGTCGTTCACACTGGAGCGCAGTGGCGCAATCTCAGCTTACTGAAACCTCCACCTCTTGGCCTAAAGTGATCCTCCCACCTCAGCCTCCTGAGTAGCTGGGATTACAGAAACGCACCACACCATGCCCAGCTTATTTTTTTAATTTTTTTTTTTTTTTGTAGAGATGGGAACTTGCTATGTTGCCCGGGCTAGTCTCCACCTCCTGGGCTCAAGTGATCTGCCCATCTCAGCTTCCCAAACTGCTCTGATTACAGGTGTGAGCCACCATGCCCAATTGACTTTCAAGTTTTATTATTTCAGAAATACTTTTTGCAAGGCTGTAGCTCCCACAAAAAGTAATTCCTCAGATAGATCTGAATAAAGTAAACTAAAAACCTTTCGGAAAGGATTAACCGTCCTAGATGCCATTAGGAACATTAGTGATTCATTGAGAAGAGGTCAATATATCAACATTTAGAGGAGTTTGAAAAAAGTTGACTCCAATCATCATGGATGACTTTGAGGGGTTTGAATTCACTGGAGAAAGTAACCGCAGAGGGGCCAGGCGCGATGGCTCACGCCTATAATCCCAGAACTTTCGAAGGCCGAGGCGGGTGGGTCACCTGAGGTCAGGAGTTTGAGACCAGCCTGCCCAACATGGTGAAACCTTGTCTCTACTAAAAGTACAAAAATTAGCTGGGCTTGGTGGCGGGCGCCTGTAATCCCAGCTACTCAGGAGACTAAGGCAGGAGAATCTCTTGAACCCAGGAGGCGGAGGTTGCAGTGAGCAGAGATCACACCACTGCACTCCAGCCCGGGCGACAACAGTGAAACTCTGTTCCCCCACCCAACCAAAAAAAAAAAGAAGGTAACCACAGATGTAATGGAAAAAGCATGGGAAGGAAGATTAGAAGTGGAGCTTCAAGATGTGACTGAGTTGCTTCAACCTCATAATAAAAGCTGAACAGATGAGATGCTTCTTGTGGATGAGCAAAAAGTGATTTCCTCAGATGGAACCTATTCCTGGTGAAGATGCTGTGAACATTGTTGAAATGACAGCAAAGGATTTAGAATAATATGTCAACTTAGTTGATAAGGCAGCAGTAGCATTTGACAGCACTGACTCCAATTTTGAAAGAACATCTACTATGGATAAATGCTATTAAACAGCATCACAAGCTACCAAGAAATATTTCATGAATATTTGCTCCATCAATGCAGCAAACCTCATTGTTGTCTTATTTTACAAAATTACCACAGCCACCTCAACCTTCAATAACCACTACCCTAATCAGTCAGCAGCCGTCAACATCCAGGCAATTCCCTTTTCCAGAAAAATAGTACGACTTGCTGAAGACTCAGATGATCATGAGCAATTTTTAGCAAGGTGTACATTGTTTAGCAAGGTATAAGGTGTACACTGTTTTCTTAGATGTAATGCTATTGTACATTTAGTAGATTATAGTATAAGCATAACTTTAATATGTACTGGAAAGTCAAAAAATTTGTGTGACTCTTGTGTGTCACTTTACTGCAATATTCATTTTATTGCAGTAGTCCAATCCAAACTTGCAATGTATCTGAGGTACGTTTGTATACAGAAGAAAAATTCACTCTCTTGAATGTTTACTAAAACAGTGAAATTGTAGATACAATATAGCTAATATCTATGAACAACCATGTCTATAAATAGCAAGCTACAAATTTCATTTTTTCCTTAATTCCCTGTAAAAACTTAAGAAATAATCAATAGGATGGGCACAGTGGCTCACGCCTGTAATCCCAGCAGGAGATTACAGGAGCAGGAGAATCTGAAGCAGGAGAATCGCTTGAACCAGGAGATGGAGGTTGCAGTGAGCCAAGACTATGCCACTGCATCCCAGCCCGGGCAACAAGGGCAAAATTCCGTATCAAAAAAAAAAGGAAAAGAAATAATCAATATGATGTGACCAGTTTTACAGTGTTTAACCACAAAAAAGGTTAGCACTTACAAAGTGTACTTGCAATTAGAGATTCAACTCTCTGGTTCTACATGAATTCATAAAAAGTAAACCACTTGGTGGCCAGCCGTGGTGGCTCAAGCCTGTAATTCCAGCACTTTGGGAGGCCAAGGCGGAGAGATCATCTGGAGGTCAGGAGTTCGAGACCAGCCTGACCAACATGAAGAAACCCTGTCTCTACTAAAAATACAAAAATTAGCTGGGTGTGGTGGTGCAGGCCTGTAATCCCATCTACTTGGTAGCTTGAACCCGGTAGGGGGAGGTTGCGGTGGGCCAAGATCATGCCATTGCACTCCAGCCGGGTCAACAAGAGCGAAACTGTCTCGAAGGAAAAAAAAGTAAAACACGTTTGTTTTTAGAAAATAATTTAGTGTAATCACATTAAAAGCATGGAAACAGTTGGAGAAGGAGCAAAGTACTGACAAAAGACTCACCTTAAGTATTTGTCTAGTATATAAATATATCAGAACTAACAGAAATTTATTACATATGCAATATTTATATAGTCGTCTATGATGATAATAGGCTTTACACTTCACAACACAGAATCACATTATAGAAACCTCAGATTCATGCATACTCACCTCTGCTGTCATTCTAGCAAATAAGTCAGGAGGAATATTCCCACAGAGGACATTTTTCCTTAAATTTGGATTTTTTGCATCTTTAAGATTTGATATCCTACTTCGTACTCTATTTTTGTATTTCATGTCTGTATTCCTTATTTCTTGGTATATAGGTACCAGGCCATTAAGGAAAAAAAGGCAAAATTATAAAAGTAAGATCACTTTTTTTTCCCATTCTGCCAAAGTAAGAATTCCTGACGCCGGGCACGGTGGCTCATGCCTGTAATCCCAGCACTTTGGGAGGCTGAGGCTGGTGGATCACGAGGTCAGGAGATCGAGACCATCCTGGCTAACATGATGAAACCCCGTCTCTACTAAAAACACAAAAAATTAACCGGGCATGGTGGTGGGTGCCTGCAGTCCCAGCTACTCGGGAGGCTGAGGCAGGACAACCACTTGACCTGGGAGGCAGAGGTTGCAGTGAGTTGAGATCAGGTCACTACACCCCAGCCTGGGCAACAGAGCGACACTCCATCTTAAAAAAAAAAAAAAAAAAAAACCTGAAATTTCTAAGCAATTCACAACAACTGTTTCCAATTTAGAGTATGTTAAAAACAAGGTATTATATCTAATTCCTTGAGCTGTAATTGGCAAATAATAGTGATATTACTTTTACACTGTAAAGTAGTTGTTTGCTTGTTTTGAAGGCGGGTAGAGAGAGTCTCACTCTGTCACCCAGGCTGGACCTCAGCTCACTGCAACCTCCACCTCCCAGGTTCAAGCAATTCTCCAAACTTAGCCTCCCCAGTAGCTGCTGCGATTATAAGCATCTGCCACCACACCCGGCTAATTTTTGTATTTTTAGTAGAGACGGGGTTTCACCATGTTGGCCAGGCTGGTCTCAAACTCCTGACCTCAGGTGATCCACCCGTCTCGGCCTCTCAAAGTGCTGGGATTATAGGCGTGAGCCACCGCACCCGGCCTAGTCATGTTTTATTTCCTAAATGTTTAGTGCAGCAGTATGCAAGTCAACCGGGTTTCAAAAAGTAACTCAAGTACTCAACATGAGAAAGCACATGTTTGAAAAGGAGCTTGAACTTATTCAAGCTTTACTTGCCCAAATCCGAATTCTACTAAGGATCCTAAAAGTCTCTCTGGTCACACAGTTGCCGTAGGGTCTCAGAAGAGACCATTCAGCATGGCCGTGAGGGTTCATCTCCTCCCTCAGCTCAGCAGGAGCTACCTCAGCAGGCTCTTCTCCGCAGAAGACGCCACTGCCAAAGCTG
This sequence comes from Symphalangus syndactylus, assembly GCF_028878055.3. Classification (NCBI taxonomy): domain Eukaryota; kingdom Metazoa; phylum Chordata; class Mammalia; order Primates; family Hylobatidae; genus Symphalangus; species Symphalangus syndactylus. Next base: position 63,572,794 of record NC_072429.2, on the reverse strand, counting down.
AACCCTGGAACAGCTCCCTTCCTAATAAGGCCATTTCTTCAACCAGGACAATCTCATGTTACACAGCCACCTAGATGTTCCCTGCCCCTACCCACACACAGTACCCCTCTCCTGGAGCCCTTTCCCGGTGCTTAGCATGAACAAGCTTCCTCTGGGATAATGAGCTCAGGTGACTGTGTGTGCTCTGAGGTCCCCCTGAGAAGTCTTCACATTTACATGTGTGTGCTTTCCATGCCCTTTTGCACAACTTAAATTCAGACACTACAGTCTCAATCTACAAGGCAGAAAAATGCCATCGATACTGTACTTTTTTTTTTTTTTTGAGACGGAGTCTTTCTCTGTCGCCCATGCTGGAGTGCAGTGGCGCGATCTCCCCTCACTGCAAGCTCCGCCTCCCAGGTTCACGCCATTCTCCTGCCTCAGCCTCCTGAGTAGCTGGGACTACAGGTGCCCGCCAACACGCCCGGCTAATTTTTTGTATTTTTAGTAGAGACGGGGTTTCACCGTGTTAGCCAGGATGGTCTCGATCTCCTGACCTCGTGATCCGCCCGCCTGGGCCTCCCAAAGTGCTGGGATTACAGACTTGAGCCACCGCGCCCGGCTACTTTCCTTCTCAATAACAGGAAAAACAAGACAAATAAAATGACATAGATGTCCTTCTCCTTTCCAAGAAACCAATACAATCAAGATAAAAGTGAAGAATAAGACTTTGACTTCTATACCAACAGGAAAAATTAAGCTAGCAGATTACTTAAAACAATTATGACCCCTTGAAGTTGTGTGACACCAAGTGACCTTTCTGGCTGGTGGCAGAAGTAATAGATGTCACTCCTCGGCAGTAGTTTTGAAAGCCAGTATGCAATTTATCCATTTTACCTTCTGCCACATCACCACTCACAATGGCCACTCCACCTGCCTGGTCCTAGAGGACAATGACCCAAAGCCCAGAGTCCACAGCTAGCCTGTGATGGACATATAGGACAAATAAATTCCTATTTGTCCAGTTTAATCTGTGAAAGAAACCTCTGTGGTGTTAAGCCACTGAAATTTCAAGGTTGTTACCACAATATAACATAGCCTGTCCTGCCAAGTACATAAAGTCAATCTTGGACACTCGTGTTTTGCTTGGAAAGCGAAATTCTTTAGGTTTTCGAGTTGCCAATGAGATACACCCAATGTTCTCGTGTATTTTGTAATCTCTTCTAATTATGTTACCGGTTTGCCTTTCTTGTTCTCAATCATATTTTCACTCTCCTGCTATCTGAAGCAATTTTACCAGGGATTTATATGTTTCAGTTTCCAAAGAGCCAGGTCCTTCTAAACTTCACTGTTTCTAGTTCATTCAGCTTCAACATGAAGGAAAAAGTCTAGCGTGGTGGTCAAGGTCATGGGCTTGGAGCCAAATTCCCTACATTGGAATCCCAGCCTTGTCAGTGTCAGGCTATGTGATCTAGAACAATGACCGATCCTCTTCTGCTTCTGTTTTCTCTCTGTAAAATAGGATGAGAGCACCTAATTCATTGGAAGGACTACTGCATGTAAAACCATGCCTGGCATTTGTATATGTTCAATAAATATTACTTATTAAAAAAAAAATTATGAATATACACACAAAGGATATCTTCTTCAATTTGAGATCCTAATTCTTCCTCATCAGCTCCAATTGCAATGTAGTCATCTAAAAACAGGCAGAAAGAATTGTCAAATTATTGTAACAGATTAAAAGAAAATTCTAATACCAGGTAATTAAACTGCATTCCTATTTCTTAAACCCCATTTGCCTGACATAAAGAAGCCGTTCAGTTTAGTTCGTTAGAATCTGGTCACTTCGCTGCCTGCTAGACTCCTTTTCTGGGCTTCATCTGATACCCACTGTGCTCCTGCACTGATGACTCCTGATCCCTCAGGCACAGGAAGTAACTGATCTAGCAGGCAATTCATCTTTCGTAACTCCATAAATTCTGGCTGCTCCAGCAGAGAGGAGAGAAAGTTACAGAAAGAACTGTCTAGTCTCCTGTGACTCAGGCTTCAATGCAAATAAATCATTCATTTAATCTGCCAGTCACATATACAGACACACTCAGAAGACTCCTATACAAATATTCAAGAGGATAGAAGGAAATAAACCAGGAAGAAAAAATAGACAGTAAGGACATCAAAGTAGAAAGGGCAGAGTAAGGAGAAAAACAGGTCAAACTAGCCATGGTGCAGAATGAGAGAAAAGAAAAAGGATGAATTCGTATAAAATAATAAATATTCCTGTATATAAAACTTTAAAGACAAAATGTTACATGTTAAGACTGGATACTTTCAAACTAAATTAAGCTCCCACATATAAATCAAGACTCACCCCTCCTTTTTCTAACTAGAAAATGGAAAACGTTCATACTATATGTCATACTATTTAACAATTCAGTATTGTTAACTCTCAATATAAGATCAGGGTATATAGTTTGCAGATTAAATTGGGGAGAAACAAAAGATTTGTGAGAAAAAACTGTACATTACTATGAAATCAGGGAAAACATCCATGTATTAGAGGGAATCTATTTCTTACAATTACATAGTAATAAGCAAATGCCCCAGTATTCCTCCTCCTCTCCCCCTTAACAGACCGGTATCAGCAACAACTTCTCCCCGAGCTAAGCAGCAGTGGGTGGGCTATCCACAGGGTGACACTCATCAAATAGCAACATGGAGTTAGAGATGGCAGTGGTTGGTGGTGGTGACCAAAGGGCTGAGAAATAACATGCACTGGACTTACCCCCTGTTCGAAGAGCTGCAGCAAGCATCTCCCTACACTTCAACCGCACAGAATCAGAAGTGCTTGGTGCCCGAGGAAAGGATGAAACATAAGTATCTCGAGCATTTGTCTCATCCTTTCTGTTGCTTACATTGCCACTGGAAGTACTGAAATACGCACAAACACCCCAAAAAGAAATCAAGAACAATCCTCTCAAAGTAACAATATTACTATCATGCTGTAAAAACAAAATTTGGGGCCTAAATAAATGACACAGTATCTCAGTGACCTTTATGTGAGGGGAAAAAAAATTGCCTGCATACAGATTAAAAAGAAGTTAAAAATTTTACAATTTAGTAAAGAGACAAGTATGCCTTTTTTTTTAAACTAAACATTTTATGTTTGATTCTCATTTTAAATATTAAGCAATATTTTTAATAGAGAAAATACCCATTATAGCTCAGTACAATAAATGAAAAGCAATGATCTTGGTATAAGGAGAGGGATGAAGGGATGGGACCAGAGAATGACAGCTTTCTTTTTTGAGACGGAGTCTTGCTCTGTCACCCAGGCTGGAGGGCAGTGGTGCGATCTCGGCTCACTGCAAGCTCCACCTCCCAGGTTCACACCAGAGAATGACAGCTTTCAACCAAAACTAGAGACAGAGAGAGAGAATGTTTGAAAAACCCTGTTTCGCCGGGCATGGTGGCTCACACCTGTAATCCCAGCACTTTGGGAGGCCAAGAGAGGCAGATCACTTGAGGCCAGTAGAGTTTGAATCCAGCCTAGGCAAAATGGTGAAACCCCGTCTCTACTAAAAATACAAAAATTAGCTGGGCATGGTGGCACACGCTTGTAATCCCAGGTACTTGGGAGGCTGAGGCAGGAGAATCACTTGAACCCAGAAGGCAGAGGTTTCAGTGAGCCAAGACTGCACCACTGCACTCCAGCCTAGGTGACATAGCGAGACTCCAACTCAAAAAAAAAAAAAGAACAAAAAGAAAAAGGAAAACCTTGTTCCACTTAGACAGTGAGGTCCCCAGTGAGACAAATACCATGTGTACTGATGAGTCATGAGGCTATAAAATGGTGCGTTTCTCCCCAGAAACATCACCTCAATATGAACATTTAGGCAGTTTTATAATTTTCCGGTCAACCTAATCCTTTCAATTGCTTCTGAGTAGCTTCTTATGTTGGATTATCACTAAAATGGGTTCTTTCCAAAATAATCTTCATGATTACAATTAAGCTTTATCGCATTGAAGACAGCTGCCATAACTCTTTTCAAAGACTGATTAAATCATCCACCATCCATAGATGTGGCTTGCTGCAATGCTGCAAGAACATACTGCCTTGCCTTCTCTCCAAAACATAACCACTGTTAAACTTCACAAACAGGTGCCTGTGGGTAAGACGGTCATTAGTACCTTCTAAATTTAGTCAGTTCCTTTTTGAAGCCTTCACTGATTTCCCCCTGTATTCCCAAAATATTGATTCACACAGGTTTGTATATGATGACTTTTCATACATTTTTTTCTCTATCAGACTTGAGTTTCTCAAGAGCAAAAACTAGGATTTACTTTTCTTTGTATTTTCATTATGTAGCATAATGCCTGTCAGTGATAAACAAATGAGCAAACCAATGTTTAAAAACCCATTTATTTTTTTTTTTAAAGACTCCAGCCTGAGCAACTGAGCAAGACTTTTCACAATGGTGAACAGAGCAAGAGTTGTGCAGTGATGCCATCACAGCTCATGCAGCTTTGAACTCCTGGGCTCAAGCAATCCTCCTGCCTCAGCTTCCTGAGTAACTAGGACTACAGGTGCATGGCACCATGCCCAGTTAATTTTAAAAATATTTTTTGGCCGGGCAAGTTGGCTCATGCCTGTAATCCCAGGAGTTCAAGAACAGCCCGGACAAAATAGTGAGACCCAGGGTCTACAAAAAGAGTTTTAAAATTTTGCCAAACATGGTGGTATGCACCTGTGGTCCTAGCTACTTGGGGGCTGAAGTGGGGGGCTCGCTTGAGACTGAAAGGTTGAGGCTGCAGAAAGCCTTGACTACGCCACTGCACTCCATCCTGGGTAAAACAGCAAGACTCTGTCTCCAAAAAAAAATAATCCAACAAACAAATAAACCTTTTTTTTTGGTAGAGAAAGGGTCTATGTTGTCCAGGCTGGTCTCGAACTCCTGACCTCAAGTGATAATTCCGCCTCGGCCTCCTAAAGTGCATGAGCCACCGTGCCAGGCCCCAAAACTCATTTCTTTTCTTTTCTTTTTTTTTTGAGACAGTCTCACTCTGTCACCCAGACTGGAGTGCAGTGAAACAACCATTGCTTACTGCAGTCATGACACCCAAGCTCAGGTGGTTCTCCTGCCTCAGCCTCCTAAGTAGCTGGGACCACAGGCATGTGCCATCACACCTGTCTAATGTTTTTTATTACTTGTAGAGACAGGGCCTCCCTATGTTGCTCAGGCTGGTCTCAAACTCCTGGGCTCAAGTGATCCCCCTACCTTGGCCTCCCAAAAGTGCTGACATTTCAGGTGTGAGCCACCACACCCAGCCAAAAACCCACTTCTTAAACACTTTGATTAAATGCTTTTGCTTCTGTGTCTGTAGCCAAATGCTACACAAGAACCAAGGGAAACTGCCCATATGGACTGAGGGAAACTTTTCCTCACTAGTTTCACTACTGCTGGTCCCACTTCCTACATTCTGATCCTTCCTTTCTAAGCATTTAAACACATTACTTTCTCCTTAAATTCTTTTTTTTTTTTTTTTTTTTTCTTGAGACGGAGTCTCGCTCTGTCGCCCAGGCTGGAGTGCAGTGGTGCAATCTCGGCTCACTGCAAGCTCCGCCTCCTGGGTTCACACCATTCTCCTGCCTCAGCCTCTCCGAGTAGCTGGGACTACAGGCGCCCGCCACCACGCCCGGCTAATTTTTTTGTATTTTTTAGTAGAGACAAGGTTTCACCACGGTTTCGATCCTGACCTCGTGATCCGCCCGCCTCGGCCTCCCAAAGTGCTGGGATTACAAGCATGAGCCACCGCGCCCGGCCTCTCCTTAAATTCTTGCACCCAAAATATAAAATCCTGCTTAGCTACAAGCAACTTAAATTTAACCTTCTATCTTTCTTTACATGACTCCTCGAATTCGTTTCTCAATCCTCTTGTATTTCTGTGTGTGGGGGTGCAGGGAGGGTGTGTAGATAGATACCGATCAGTTACTTTATTAGACTTCACACACAGTAATTTTCTTTTGCAGACAGGCTCTATACCCTACACATCAAGCACGTAAAACTGATAAAATTATGACAACGAGAGGCTGGGCGCAGTGGCTCATGCCAGTAATCCCAGTACTTTGAGAGGCCAAGGTGGGTGGATCACTTGAGGTCAGGGGTTCGAGACCAGCCCGGCCAACATGATGAAACCCCATCTTTACTAAAAGTACAAAAATTACCTGGGTGTGGTGACATGCACCTCTAATCCCAGCTACTCGGGAGGCTGAGACAGAAGAATCGCTTGAACCTGCGGGGCAGAGGTTGCAGTGAGCCAAGATTGTGCCACTGTAATCCAGCCTGGGCAACAGAGCCAGACTCCGCCTCAAAAAAAAAAAAAAAAAAAAAAAACAAGGCTGGGCGTGGTGGCTCAGGCCTGTAATCCTAGCACTTTGGGAGGCCCAGGCGGGCGGATCACCTGAGGTCAGGAGTTCAAGACCAGCCTGACCAACATGGAGAAACCCCGTCTCTACTAAAAATACAAAATTAGCCAGGCGTGGTGGCGCATGCCTGTAATCCCAGCTACTCGGGAGGCTGAGGCAGGAGAATCCCTTGAACCCAGGAGGCAGAGGTTGCAGTGAGCTGAGATTGCGCCATTGGACTCCAGCCTGGGCAGCAAGAGCGAAACTCTGTCTCAAAAAATAATAATAATAAAAATAAAATAATAAAAACAAAGACAACAAGAGACTGAGGAACTATTCCAGATTTAAGAAAACTAAACAGATATACATTAGAAAAAATTGCATAAACTTTATTAACAACTGCTGTTTAGGCACACCTTTGACTTACCTCTTTTAATATAGTTAATATGTTTAATATATATTTAATATAGTTAATACAAATACAAAAAGTAGTGTACGAGACATTAACATTAACATGAAGAGTGCATGATCAATTTTGGGAAAATATTGAGAAACAAAGTTAAAATCGGTAGTAGCCTTAATGTCCTAAATACCTCAACACGGGCTGGGTGCGGTGGCTTACGCCTATAATCCCAGCACTTTGGGAGGCTGAGGCAGGTGGATCACCTGTGGTTGAGAGTTCGAGACCAGTCTGGCCAACATGGTGAAACCTCGTCTCTATTAAAAATATAAAAATTAGCCAGGTGTGGTGGCATGCACCCATAATCCCAGCTACTCAGGAGGCTGAGGCAGAACCATTTGAATTTGGAAGGCGGAGGTTGCAGTGAGTTGAGATTGCGCCACTGCATTCCAGCCTGGGTGACAGAGCAAGACGCTGTCTCAAAAATAAAAAATAAAAAAGCCCAGGCACAGTGGCTCACGCCTGTAATCCCAGCACTTTGGGACACTGGGGAGGGCGGATTACCTGAAATCAGGAGTTCAAGACCAGCCTGGCCAACATGGCAAAACCCCATCTCTACTAAAGACACAAAAATTAGCCAGGTGTGGTGGGCGCCTGTAATCCCAGCTACTTGGGAAGCTGAGGCAGGAGAATTGCTTTGAACCTCGGAGGTGGAGGTTGCAGTGAGCCGAGATTGCACCACTGCACTCCAGAGTGGGCGGCAGAGCAAGACTCTGTCTCAAAACAGGTATCTGGGCCCCTCCCCACCAGAATTCCTGATTCAGTAGTTACAGGACGAAGCCTGAGAATCTGTATTTCTAACAAGCTGTCAGGTTCTCTCCTCTTCCAGGGACCACACTTTCAAGAACCATTGCTTTAAATCAATGTTGACTATTAACCCACCAGCTTCCCAAGAACAGAGGAACGATTTCTATTTAACCAATTATGAGTAAGCAACATGTTCAATACTGCATAGTTATGAGATGTAACAGGAAAGAACACATGCAAAGGCCTCATAGGAGGTGAGGGACAATCTGAACTCTTTGTTAATGAACTTCACATTTTAAGTTCTTATAACAAATTGCTATATATATATATAGATATTTTTTAAAGATAAGGTCTCACTCTATTGCTCAGGCTGGAGTGCAGTGGCATGATCTTGGCTCACTGCAACCTCTGCCTCCCGGGTTCCAGCAATTCTCCCACCCCAGCCTCCCAAATAGCTGGGACTATAGACACATGTTGCCACACCTGGCTTTTTTCTTTTTTTTTTTGGTAGAGAAAGGGTTTCACCGTGTTGGCCAGGCTGGTCTCGAACTCCTAACCTCCAGTGATCCTCCCACCTCAGCTTCCCAAAGTGAGCCACCGTGCCTGGCCACAAATTGCTAAATTCGAAAGGAAGAAAAAAAGCATGCAAAGGAGAATGAGATCAAGGGCCAAAATAAATCTAAAAAAAAAAAAATGTGGTAAACAGAGGAAGTAACCATTTGAATCCCTAATCACTACCTCCATTATCAATTCTATCAGTGCCTACCCCAGCAATCCCATTCAATTAAACTTGTTGAGTACAATATAAATAACTTCTTATTTATTCAATGTCTTCTACCTCTCAAATGTTCAAGAAATCTGAAAAAAAATAAATTAGAATACATGACTACACACATTTACTACTTCCATTTGATTAGAAAACAAAAAAAGGAGTGTAGATAGGGGAACATTAGACAGGGGAATTGATGCAAGAAGTAAAACTATGACTTTCAATATAAATAAATGTCTATACTGTGAAGTACCTTTCTTCTCTTGCCTCAGGGCTGTTCTGCGATGTAATTGCAGGTTCTTTTTTCTTTTCGTCAAGGTCTTTCTCAGTTGATGGCCCATCTGAAAATTATGAAATCTCTTAAGTTGCTAGCATTTGTAAAAACTAAAAACTAAAATACTGCATGTTAACAGGCTATTTGCACAACATGAACTAAAATCCTAAGTTTCCTACAAGTAGATGAAGTTTACATAAGCTATTAGCACATGTACTATTTTTCACAATGCAAGTTCAGTCAACACTCGCAAATAAATTCCCTCATTTGGTGGGAACTACAAATTCACATGCCATGGGAACCTAAAGGGAGGAAAGTATATGGAACAAAGAGATGGGAAGAATATGGAAATATCTGCACTGTTACTTTAAAAATGAAAGCACAGGCCGGTGCAGTGGTTCACGCCTGTAATTCCAGTACATTGGGAGCCTGTGGATCACTTGAGCACATGAGTCTGAGACCAGCCTGGGCAACATGACAAAACTCTGTCTCTACAAAAAATACAAAAATTAGCCGGGCGTGGTGGTGCACACCTGTAGTCCCAGCTACTTGGAAGGCTGAAGTGGGAGGATGGCTTTTGCCCAGCAGGTGGAGGCTGCAGTGAGCCAAGATCACGCCACTGCATGCCAGCCTGGGCAATAGAGCCAGACCTTGTCTCAAAATAAAGTCAAATAAAATAAAAATTAAAGCATATACAGCAATATTGTTTTTAATAAATTTCCATAAAGTTAGAAAATTTAAGGTGGTATCCAAAATATAAATAAATATTCCTGGGATGGTAAATAAAAAACACTTTCATAGAAAATACCTCAGGATGAGTAAGACCTACCCAGCACCTTCTCTATCTTAAATGATCTATAAAGTAATACAGAGTGCACAAGCTTTAAGACTTAAAGAGGTGGCTGGGCACTGGCTCATGCCTGTAATCCCAGCACCTTGGGAGGCCACGGCGGGCAGACCACAAGGTCAGGAGATCAAGATCATCCTGGTTAACATGGTAAAACCCCGTCTCTACTAAAAAAAAATACAAAAAATTAGCCAGGCATGGTGATACATGCCTGTAGTCCCAGCTACTCAGGAGGCTGAGGCAGAAGAATAGCTTGAACCCAGGAGGTGGAGGTTGCAGTGAGCCGAGATCATGCCACTGCACTCCAGCCTGGGCGACAGAGCGAGACTCTGCCTCAAAAAAAAAAAAAAAAGAGGTAAGCAATGAGATATTATAAAATAAGGTACATAAAAATAGGTTGAGTCAGTGCAATATTTCAACAGCCCAAAGAAACATTCACTTTTAAATCAATCAACACAGTCTTAAATTTTAAAACTGGTGCCTGCCTGGGGCCGAATGTGGTGGCTCAGACCTGTAAACCCAACACTTTGGGAGGCTGAGAAGGGTGGATCACTTGAGGTCAGGAGTTCAAGACCAGCCTAGCCAATATGGTGAAACCCTGTCTCTACTAAAAATACAAAAATTACCTGGGCATGGTGGCGCACATCTGCAATCCCAGCTGAGGCTGAGGCAGGAGAATCATTTGAACCTGGGAGGAGGAGGTTGCAGTGAGCCGAGATTGTGCGACTGCACTCCAGCCTGGGTGACAGAGTGAGACTCTGTCTCAAAAAAAAAAAAAAAAAAAAAAAAAAATCGGTGTATGCCTGTAGTCCCAGCCACTCAGGAAGCCCAGGCAGGAGGAATGCTTGAGCCCAGGAACTTGAGGTTGCAATGAGCTATAACTGCACCACTGCACTCTAGCCTGGATGACAGAGTGATACCCTGTCTCAAAAAAACAAAACAAAAACAAAACACATAGCCTTGAAGCTAAGTTCAGAAAACATTTGGGTCTACTGTACAAACTGGTGTACAAAGTACACCAGTTAAGTACATTTTGCTCCCTACATAAGCAATAAAGGCTACATAAAGAATTCTTTCAATTCTTCACATCTCTCTGTATAGAATATAGAAGAAACTATATCCAACTGGATAGCAGAATCACCTAGGGAGCTTTTAAACATATCCTCATGCCAAGCTCCAAACCAGATCCATTCAATCCAAATCTGTGGCAGTGAGGCGCAAGCATCATTATTTTTTAAAGTTCCTTAGACAACTCTAATATATAGTTATCTGGATGAGAATCACTGATAAGAGAATGGTTGAAATCACAACTGTAGAACTCATCTTGTAAAGTTGAAGTGTGTCAAACCTAAAACACAATTCAAGCCCTCTGATAAAACATGCACGTACACTTTAGTTTTCACATAATTTTACTGCTCCTTGTTATTCTCAATAATTACCTTGAAGGCTCAAATCCCAAAGATGCTATAGTACTGTAACACTGAAAACAAAGATTAATAATGACACATGGCAAGGACTAAGCAATGGTCCAAAAGTAATAGGGTAGAAAGCATTTAAAAGGGAAAACTGATATAACAATGAAATATGATCCAGCAAGGATCCAATGCTGCCAAAGGGACAGCAGAACTATCTCACACACTGCTCTGGCACAGTGATTTAGTACAATCCTTTTGGAAAGCAGAGCAGTAAGAGGCATGAACAGCCTCAGAAGCATCCCTACTATCTGATACAGTGTTGTGGGCAACACACCCCAGCTAGCAGGGAAGAAGTGCTCCAGCTCTGGACTCCAGCTGTCTGCAATCAAGTCCCAGCTTGGCTATTCACCACCGATTCAACTGTGTGCAAGGTATTTAACCGCTCAGTGCCTCAGATTCCTCATCATAAAGTGGGAGATTATAATAGCACCTACCAAACTGGATTGTTGTGAGGATTAAATGCATTAATACAGGTCAATGCTTGGCATATCTTAAGTATTCAACAACGTGCTACCTAGTAGCAGTAGTAGTAAATGTAGAAATCTAGCTAACAATGTAAAGAAAAAGCTTTAGGCAGAAAGATGTCCATCAAGACATTAGTTACAACCGCCATAAAGTTAAAAACAACAAATCTAACAACAGGCAAGTGATCAACTAAAATATGGTATAGCCAACTGAATAAATTATTCTGAAACCAATAAAAATAATAGTTATGATAGAAAACAAAATATTTCCATTAAAAAAGGTAATATAAACTAAGTACACACACAGCATAGGTAAAATTATAGTGGGGTAAAATTTATGCAAATTAAATTTGAATAGTAATGTATTACAATCCATTGTACAGAAAAGGAACCTGCGAGTCTACACTAATAGACAAATAGTTAAACGGCAAAAAGAAGGTGGTTTTTTTTTTTTTTTGAGATGGACTCTCACTCTGTTGCCCAGGCTGGGGTGCAGTGGCGCGATCTCGGCTCAGTGCAAGCTCCGCCTCCCAGGTTCACGCCATTCTCCTGCCTCGGCCTCTCAAGTAGCTGGGACTACAGGCGCTCACCATCACACCTGACTAATTTTTTTGTATTTTTTTAGTAGAGACGGGGTTTCACCGTGTTAGCCAGGATGGTCTCAATCTCCTGACCTCGTGGTCTGCCCACCTCAGCCTCCCAAAGTGCTCAGATTACAGGCGTGAGCCACCGTACCTGGCCAGAAGGTTCTTCTTCTAACAGAATGATTTTATAAGTATTGAAGCAGAGGAGTCAGAAAAATCACAATTTTGCAACTACCACTACAAAGATTGGTTTGAGCAAAAAATCAATGGATCCTAAATTGGGAAGGGAGGAAAAAGATTTGTTAAGGTGTAAGACAGTTTCAGGATCTTAAAAGTGTCTCCCACAGAATGGCTATTAGCTACAAGAGGAAAAACAATACACAATACAGTGTAGCTTTGACTGGATTCTCAAAATTACCATCAATCACTCTGGATATGATACCTTGAGAAGGACATAACATGCTTAAACAGTATTCCAACTGCGGATGTACAACCTGATCTAATCATGAGAAAAAAGCAGGTACACCTCAAATACGGAATATGCTGTTAAAAACAAAGGAGGGGCCAAGCGCGATGGCTCACACCTATAAACCTAACACTTTGGGAGGCCAAGGCCGGTTGGATGGCTTGAGCACAAGAGTCCAAGACCAGCCTGGGCAACATAGTGAGACTCTGTCTCAAATCAATAAATAAATAACAAAGGAGGGCAGAGGCGGATGCTTGCAGTTCCAGCTACTCAGGAGTCTGATGTGGAAGATTGCTTGAACCCAGGAGTTGGAGGTTAGCCTAGGCAAAATAGCAAGACCCCTATCTCAACACAAAACAAAAAAAGTGGCAGGGAAGGGGGTGGATAGGGCTATAAACCTGCTTCAAGGATACAACTTAAAAATGCGGGAAATTCTGCCTTGAATATATTTCCTAGTTTACTTTTAAACCAAAATCCAATTCTACTTTGCATTCATTACAACTGGTCATTTTCTGCATATTGTATAACATATCCAAGTTCTATTTTTTAAGCCCATTATGAATTTGATAAAAATCTGATTTGCACGAAAGTATTTTAAAATACACATAAATGATGGTTACATGAATGTAGATATAAGATAAAACTGCTCAGAAGGATACAGGCCCCCACACATACATGCCCCCACACATAACACTAGCGCCAGTAAAAACTGATGAAATATGAATAAGGTCTGTAGATTGTATCAGTGTCAAATTCCTGGTTGAGATTCTGTATATGAGAGTTATGTAATATTGACCATAGGAGGAAGCTGGATAAAGGGTACATGAGACCTTTCTGCACTTTTTTTTTGTAGTAATTTTCTGTGAGTCACTTATTATGTCAAAATAAAAAGTTAAACTCCACATATTCAGGAGGCATACATGCTTTCTTCTATAGGAAATGACCTTGTTTCTTTTAGCCCTACTTGAGGCAGGGGACCAGGAATGAGGGGGAAGGGACAGGATATATACACACACATACATAAAATTTTAAAGCATGGCCCACAACAGTAATTTTTTTTATTGGGTTTGTGCAATTAATGTGAAAGACAAAATTGCGTTTAATTTTCTTTCCTTCCAAATTTGACTTTTAGGAAATATATCAACAAAAAATTGACAGCCCCAAAATAAAATTTAAGGGGAGGGAATTCATATTTGTTGGGCTAGGACCCTATGTGCATTTCCTACACAGGCGATAATTGATAGTGAAAGATCACAGACCAAAAGCAAAGAAAAAGTAAAATCATGAACCCAAGTAAACAGGTTGGTCTTCAAATGAGAAAGGAACATTTCTGCCTTGGGGGAAAAACAAACGAGAAGGGGTACCTGTATTCTTCAAAATGTCAATTTCATAAAAGATAAAGAAAAGCTTAAGAATGATTTCAAATTAGAAAACTAGCTATGTGAGGCCAGGCACGGTGGCTCACGCCTGTAATCCCAGCACTTTGGGAGGCTGAGGTGGTCGGATCATGAAGTCACGTGATCGAGACCACCCTGGCTAACATGGTGAAACCTCATCTCTACTAAAAATACAAAAAATTAGCTGGGCGTGGTGGCGGGTGCCTGTAGTCCCAGCTACTCGGGAGGCTGAGGCAGGAGAATGGCATGAACCCAGGAGGCGGAGCTTGCAGTGAGCCGAGACTGCACCACTGCACTCCAGCCTGGGCAACAGAGTGAGACTCAGTCTCAAAAAAAAAAAAAAAAAAAAAAGAAAACTAGCTATGTGATCCTGAACTGGATTTTTTCCTGGAGGTGGAAAAACAAAAGAACTATAAAAAACATTATTGGGAAAACTGACAAACCTGAACATAAACCATAAAATACTATACCAATGTTAAATTTCCTAAATTTCTTATACTATGATTCCATTAAAAAATAAGCTTGTAGTAAGGAAATACACACAGGTATTTAAAGGGTAAAAGAGCATGATATATTCAACCCACTTTCAAATGGTTCAGAAAAAAATAATTTGTGTGTGTGCAAATAAGAGAAAGAAAAAGAGAGAATATGATAAAACAAATATGGCAAATATTAAAAACTGATGATATGGATAAAGGATACGGCATTCTTTTCATCATCCTTGCAAGTTTTCTGTAAGTCAAAAAATTTCAAAAACCATTTCAAAAGGTATCCACAACCTTTCCCTTAAGAGAAAATTCTTCTTACTGAAACCGAGTTTGTCCAGTTGTGTCAAAAGTTAAGAAAGCCAAATTTGACTGGCCTAAAAGGCAAAAAAAACCCTAAAGATCAAATTAACTCCCCTCGCCTTTATTACGAGGCACTGCTTTCAGTGTATCTAGATTCACTAAGAAAAAAATGTAACCATTAACTAACCATAAACTGTAACCATTAACTGTTTGAATAAATCACAACATCATAAATGTATGTAAGGGAAGATCAATGATACCTAATAATTTTTTCCAGGATTTGATGAGAGACTTTGCTAAAGATGTAACTTCTTCATCTGTACTCTGCTTGCGAATAGCATTAACTGACATTCCGATTCTTGTGGACTGCAAGGCAATAACAAAAAAATTATGTAAACCAATTTTATTTTAAACAAATCAGTATTTCACCAATTCTTTTCTTTCCCAGATTCCTGTTTCCGTTTTAGAATTTTAAAACTTCAATTTTTGGATCCTTATAATAGCAAACTATATTAAGATACATACATCTTCAGATCAAACACTAGACTCATTAATGTTCTTATCATCAAGATCTAGAAGCATAAAACTCACTACTGTAATTAAGTCTGGTTAACTAGAAAAATGAAATCAATCTTTCCACAAGGGAGAAGTGAAGATAAATGAGGATAAAACATAAAATGTTGTATATAAGTCAGGCTGAAGCAATCATGCCTAATACGTGCATTTCTTTGTTTCTATACATTCTTCTACATGGATTACTACATAGAGCACCAGCTGCAAATTATTATGAGGATATCCAAACAACAACTACCACCTATCCAGGTTTAAAAGGCTTTATTTTGCCAGGAACCAGTATATAATCACAGACATTAAAATGCACTTCACAAAATACAGGTAAAATTTAACCTGTGATAATTACGTGCCTAGAATTATGCTTACAGCATCCACGTTCATCAGTCTTTCTAACAACCCTTCAAAGTTGGGATTATCCCTATTTTTAAAGATGAAGAGATTGGAAGTACCAATAAATAACATGCCCAGCATCACACCATTACCAACCAGCAAAGCTGGGATTTTTTTTTTTTTTTTTTTTTTTTTTTTTGAGACAGAATCTCACTGTCACCCAGGCTGGAGTGCAGGCCACCTCGCCTGGCTAATTTGTGTATTTTTAGTAGAGACGGGTTGCACCATGTTGGCCAGGCTGGTCTCAAACTCTAGACCTCAGGTGATCCACCCACCTTGGCCTCCCAAAGTGCTGGGATTACAAGCATGAGCCACCGGCCCAGCCAAAAGCTGGGATTTTAATCCAGGTCTGTCCACTGCCAAAGTCCATGGTCTTTCTAGCACATCAATGGTTTCAAATTGTGCTCAAAGAACACAAAAGCTATGATACCCAAATATGGATGACAAATAAAAAATGGTAAATTACTTAGTAATTTCAGGTTGTTAACAGACAATCTTTCAAACATATGGTCTATGGAAGAAAAAATAACAAAAGGAATTCTTAGTGGTGAAAAAAAAGAGAACCCCTATCGTAAGCTTTATGGTAGAAAAATATACGGGTACTTGAGGTTTCCTTCTAAATTATTCAATCCTCTCAACAAAGAGACAGATTCAGGATCTAAGTTTTATTCAAGAATTTAGAATATGTGGTTGGCTAGAGTGTCCTATATCTCTTAGAAAGCTGAGCAAAGCAGACAAGATTGAACAGCAGAAAGATAAAGGGACTCCACAATTTTAAATCCCCAAACAATTTGGGGTTAACAAGGCTAGTTTACTAGGAAAAAAACTCTACTTTTTGAATGTGTGGAGGAAATAACTTATTAGTGTGGTTCTGAAGCTTAGAACTGACACAAACGTGCAAAAAAATAAAATGGCACTTTACTAAGGGCTTGCAGAGCAAAGGTATAAGGAGATGATGAATTGTGTACTGCTGGGTGATTGCTTTTTAATTTTCAGAGGATGTTTTGATTACTAAAAAGTCAATGACTATCCCGCTTAGCCTCAAACAAAACCTATACTGAGAATACAGTTATCTTGTAATAAGCATGCTTATCTATGGAAGAGACTGTCAAGCCAAAACAAAAAGAAATGAGGGGCACGGTGGCTCACGCCTGTAATCCCAGTACTTTGGGAGGCTGAGGCGCGCGGCTCACAAGGTCAGGAGTACCAGCCTGGCCAATATAGTAAAACTTCGTCTCTACTAAAAAACAAACAAACAAACAAACAAAAAACAAATTAGCTGGGCGTGGTGGCAAGCGTCTGTAGTCCCAGCTACTCGGGAGGCTGAGACAGAAGAATCACTTGAACCCAGAAGGCAGAAGTTGCAGTGAGCCAAGATCACACCACTGCGCTCCAGCTTCCAGCCTGGGCGACAGAGCAAGACTCTGTCTCCAAAAAGAAAAAAAAAGGGCGGGTACAGTGGCTCACGCCTGTAATCCCAGCACTCTGGGAGGCCGAGGTGAGTGGATCACGAGGTCAGGAGATCAAGACCATCCTGGCTAACACAGTGAAACCCCATCTTTAAAAAATACAAAAAATTAGCTGCGCGTGGTGGTACGCGCCTGCAGTCCCAGCTACTTGGGAGGCTGAGGCAGGAGAATTGCTTGAACCCGGGAGGTAGAGGTTGCAGTGAGCCGAGATTGCACCACTGCACTCCAGCCTGGGTAACAGAGCGAGACTCCGTCTCCAAAAAAAACAAAAAAAGAAAGAAAAAAAAAAAAGAAATGAGGCTGCTGAGGTAGAATGAAAAACAAAGATTTGAAATAAGTTTTTCTTTTTTCCTTTGGGGGTACCATGGAAAAAATGAAAAAAAAAAAAGTAGAGGAAAAGATTATGAAGCTATTTACTTGGATAAGCAAGTCTGAAGTTGCCTCTAAGAATTCCCTAGCGATTTTTCCTAAAATTGGAATGCTAAGACTTACAAGATGTAATAGATAGGTTATACGAAAGTATTCTGTGCTCAAGTGACCTTAGGAATTGTGGGATTATAACTGTTTTCTTGACTGCAGTACTAACTATACATTGTGAAACTCTAGCAGATAAAATATGTGCCTTTCCCCATGATTTCTACAGAACATCAGGTATACAGAAAGACATTACCTTGGAAAGGTGGAGAGTGCATTAAGCAGCCTTAAGGGTCAGCTGCACACTGATGGTAAAGCAGAAAGGAATGAGTACTGAGATCAAGAGACACTGTTAACATCACAGGAAACAAGCAGATTTGGTGTGCTCCAGAAGAAAAGTCTCCTTTGTGATCACTCATGAGTTTTTGCCAAGATGATCTGAAGGTAGCCATTAAATCTTAAGGTAAAAAACATATAGCTACTGTACAGCTACTATAAAACACATACGTAAAACATACATTTAAAACACACATATATAAAAGACAACATAAAAGAAACACGCAGCTACTATAAAACATTTTTGAAAGAAATTAAAGATGACCTAAACAAAATTTTTAAATCTCATGTTGATAGACTGGGAGACTTAAATGTTTGTTTTTTTTTTTTTTTTTGAGACGGAGTCTCGCTCTGTCTCCCAGGCTGGAGTGCAGTGGCGCGATCTCGGCTCACTGCAAGCTCCGCCTCCCAGGTTCACGCCATTCTCCTGCCTCAGCCTCTCCAAGTAGCTGGGACTACAGACGCCCGCCACCGCGCCCGGCTAATTTTTTGTATTTTTAGTAGAGACGGGGTTTCACCATGGTCTCGATCTCTTGACCTCGTGATCCGCCCGCCTCGGCCTCCCAAAGTGCTGGGATTACAAGCGTGAGCCGCCGCACCTGGCCGACTAAAATGTTAAGACTGCAATACTAATCAAGTCAAACTACTGACTCAATGCAATGCCTATCAGAATCCCATCTGCCTTTACTGTAGAAATTGACAAGCTTACCCTGAAGTCCATACAGAAATGCAAAGGACCCAAAACAGTCAAAACGATCTTGAAAAAGAACAAAGTTGGAGCACTCACAATTCCCTGTAGTAACCAAGATAGCAAAAGGATGGACGTGCAGATCAATGGGATAAATTTAAGACTCCAGAAATAAGCTCCTACATTTTTCATCAACTGATTTTAGATAAGGATATCAAGACAATTCATTGGAGAAAAGAATATTCTTTTCAACAAATAGTGCTGGAACAACTAGATATCCACATGTAAAAGAATAAAGCTGAACCTCTTCCTTACACCACACATAAAAATTAACTCAATATGAATAGGAGTAAAGCTTCATGACCTCGGATTAGGGAATGGTTTCTTGGATATGACACCCAAGGTGCAAGCAATCAAAGAAAAAATAGAATATATCAAAATTTAAAACTTTTGTGCTTCAACAAACATCATTGAGGAAGTAAAAAGATAATTCACAGAAAAAGAGACAATATTTGCAAACTCTATGTCTGATAAGGGACTTGTATCTGGAATATATAAAGAACTATTATAACTCAATTTAAAAAAAAGACAATCCAATTTAAAAATGGGCAAAGGTTCTGGATAGACATTTCTCCAAATAAGATATAAAAATAACCGACAAGCACATGAAAAGATATTCAACATCCTTAGACATTATGGAAATAAAAATTAAAGCTACAATGAAATACCACTACAATAGCTATAATCAAAGACAAACAGCAACAAGTGTTTGCAAGGATGCAGAGAAACTGGACCCCTCGTTTACTGCTACTAGGGATATAAAATGGTACCGTGGCTGGAGAAAAGAGTCTGGCAGGTCCTCAAAATGTTAAACACACAGTTACCACATAAACCAGCAATACCATTCCCAGGTATCTGCACAAGAACAACAAAAACATATGCTCACACAAACTTGTAGATAAACACGCATAGCAGTGTGATACATAACAGCCAAGAAAGTCTAAACACATCAACTGACAAATGGATAAACAACATGTGAAATATCCATGCAACTGAATATTATTCAGCCATAAAAAGGCCTGAAAATTCTGACATAAACTGCAACATGGATGAATCCTGAAAACATTAAACTAAGTGACAGAAGCCAGACATCAAAGGTCACATACTGTATGATTCCATTTATATGAACACTCCAGAACAGACAAATCTATAGAGACAGAAAGATTAGTGGTTGCCTAGGTTAGAAGGAGGAAGACCAGTTGGGGGGAACGGAGAATGACTTTTTGGGGTGATGAAAATGTTCTAAAGTTAATTGTGGTGATAGTGCCAGAATATACTAAAAAAACAATGAATCATACACTTTAAATGAATAAATTGTATGGTATGTGAATTATATCTCAACAATACTGTTTTAAAAAAAAAAGAAACATACAGCTACGTTTACTATCCTTTTAATAAGTTCCAAGACAGCAAGGACCTTGTCTTGTCTGCCACTATATTCAGCATGTGGAATAATACCTAGCACACAGCAGACACTTAATCATGATTGAATAAATTAATGTACTATATATAAAAACTTACAAAACTAGCCAAATCTATTACTAGCCCAAATATTTGTCTTCCTGTTTACTTCCCTACCTTCGACCCATACCCACCTTCTACTCTCTCACTCTGCTCAAAGTTTCCTGCACTCCTAATTGTAAACTCCCATGGACTCTTCAGATCTCATTTGATTTAATCAGTCTGTTATATCCCAACTCTGTTTTCCCTTTTTCCTAGGGGATCTAACCCACCTCTATGCTATTACTTTCCAACTATTTCCTAAACCTGTCCTGTCTCTTATATTCTAGAGCTGTTTACATATATGGCTATTTAAAATTTGTTAAAATTAAATGAAATTTAGAATTTCGTTCCTTAGTCATATTTCAAGTGCTCAATAGCCTCATGTAGTTAAGCACTACCATATCAGTCAACACTCACATTAGAAACATTTCCATCACTGCAAAGTCATACTTGACAGCACTGCTAGGGAGGACATACTCAACTACCTACCAGATACCTGCATATACTTGTTTCATAGGCATCTCAAAATCCAGTGTATCCAAATTATCCTTTATCTCTTCACCCCTCCATTTTTATTTTCTTCTCATCCCAAGCTCACCTTCATACCACCTTTCTTGAATATTCTTATATTGCTAAATGGCACCACCTACCCAGTCGCCATGGCAAAAATCTCAGTCATCCTAAATTCCTCCACTCCTTCACCTCCATCCAAACAACTACCAATCCCTATAGGCTGTCTTTCATTAACAAATTCCCCTTCTCTCCATTTATATTGCTATTATCTTAGTTTAAGCCCTCATCACTCCTCACCTGAAAAACTTCATTAGTCAATAGGTCTTTCAGGCTCCAGGTTCCCATTTCCTCCAATGTGCAAATCTGGTCACATACTCCCCTGCCTAACACCTTTCAGTAGTAATGCTCTCAGTATCACATATGAAGCCCTGTGTGCCATACCACCTATGTCTTTAAAATCCTGTATGCAAGTAGCTCTTCCCATATCTTTAACCCCGTATGCAACTAGCTCTCCTTTATTTTCACTTCCAAATGCCACACTGCTTCCACATACAGTTTTCTCTGCTGAAACATCTTTCCCTGCCTATCTGCTGAGAGAGAACCTAGTCATCTCTTGAGACGTGGTTTCAGCTTTATCACCTACATAACGGCATTCTGCACCTCCCAGATTATGTACTCAGATTGACAAGTAAACTTCTTTGTGCTTCTTCCTACTCTCCTTCTTTCCCCCAGATGAACACTGTATGGACTATTCTTTGGGTACCTACATCTTTGTTTATATGTCAGTTTTCCTCTACTAGAATTTAAGTTCAATGAGGAGGGAAAGGCCTTATCTTATTCATCTTTATAAACCCAGCACAATTCTTAATCATAGTAAAAACTCTTAGCCGGGTGTGGTGGCACACGCCTGTAATCCCAGCTACTCAGGAGGCTGAGACAGGAGAATCGCCTGAACCCGGGAGGTGGAAGTTGCGGTGTGCCGAGATCGCGCCATTGCACTCCAGCCTGGGCAACAAGAGTGAAACTCCATCACAAAGAAAAAAAAAACCTCAAATGTTTGTTATATAAATACACAGTCTTTCCAAAGAAGGAAGCACAGGAAAAAATTAGAGATGGTCATAAATATTAACCCTATCCAACCTCCATACTCTCTATAACTCTACACGTGCCTGTTAAGTAAATATTGGGATTACTATGTTGTTTTCCCCACACAGGTCTGTAGGGATAAAGTTATGCCTTGGTAAGGAACTATCTCAAAGGAAAGTTTACTCTTAGAGTTGACTTGCAAGAGAAGTTGCTGATCATTAGACAGAAACCTGAACTCAGAAGGTAGGACTTCATGACTTAACTTCCTTTCTCTTCCTTTATCTTTCTGGGGTCTAGAGACAGAGGAGTTCTTTTATTTTTTTTATTTTATTTTTTTTTGATACAGAGCCTTGCTCTGTTGCCCAGGCTGGAGTGCAGTGGCGCAATCTCGACTCACTGCAACCTCCACTTCCTGGGTTCAAGCGATTCTCCTGCCTCAGCCTCCCGAGTAGCTGGGATTATTACAGGCACATGCCACCATACTTGGCTAATTTTTTTGTATTTTTAGTAGAGACGGGGTTTCACCATGTTGGCCGGCTGGTCTCAAACTCCTGAGCTCAAGTGACCCACCCACCTCCAGCTTCCAAAGTGCTGGAATTACAGGCATGAGCCACCTGGCCGGCCTAGAGGAGGAGTTCTTAACTCTTTTTTTGCACCATGGATCCTTCTGGCAGTCTGGTGAAGCTTATGGACCCCTTCTCAGAATCCGTTAAAAATGGATTAAAATACATAGGATTACAAAGCAAACCAATTATATAATATAAAATCACAAAATATTTTTAAATGTAAGATAGTAATGTACATGCTCCCTAATTTGTGTGTGTGTGTGTGTGTTTTTCTTTTTTATCAAGACAGAGTCTTGCTATGTTGCCCAGGCTGGTCTTGAACTTCTGGGCTCAAGCAATCCTCTAGCCTCGATCTCCCAAGGTGTTGGGATTACAGGCAAGAGCCACTGCGCCAAGCCCTTCCTTATTAAAACATTAAGTAAGACCTAGCATAAGGTATAACAGCAACAGTAATGAGCAATTTCAATACTTTTACAATATAAGTAAACTGAAGTTAAAACAATTGTGAATTATTTTAGTTTTAGTCATAAATACTGGTAATACAACTGTGGTTTAGTGTTTTCACAACTTAAAAGAAATGTTCAATTTCAGTTAACCATTAACGAAAATAAATGTGACTTTTTTTCTCAATCATGTTCACACACCCCCGCCACCTTTCCCTAAATTCTGAATTAATATAATAGAAATATCAAAGAAAGCACACGTGGATAATAAAAAAGGTCAACCAGAAAATAACGATATTCATGTTATTGGCTATATTGTTTCCTTTTTAACACTTTGAATTTTGTCAAAGTTTTATTTTTATATTTCATTCTTGATGGAACATTAAAATACACTCATGCCTGTAATCCCAGCACTTCGGGAGGCCAAGGCTGGCGGATCACCTGAGGTCAGGAGTTTGAGACCAGCCTGGCCAACATGGTGAAACCCCGTCTGTACTAAAAATACAAAAATTAGTCGAGCATGGTGGCAGGCGCCTGTAATCCCAGCTACTGGGGAGGCTAAGGCAAGAGAATCGCTTGAATCCGGAAGGCTGAGGTCGCACGTTGTACCACTGCACTCCATCCTGGGCCACAGAGTGAAACTGTGTCTCAAAAAAAAAAACAGCTTCTGCACAGCAAAGGAAACAACAGGGTAAAGAGACAATCTGCTAAACAGGAGAAAATATTTGCGAACTATTCATGTGAAAAGGGACTCATATCAACAATACACAAGGAAGTCAAACAATTCAACAACAACAACAACAACAACCAAAAAACAAATAATCTCATTAAAAAGTGGGCAAAATGCTGGCTGCAGTGGCTCATGCCTGCAATCCTAGCACTTTGGGAGACCAAGGCTGGAGTTCAAGACCAGCCTGGCCAACAAAGGGAGAACCCCGTCTCTAAAAAAAAAAATTTTTTTTAATTAGCCAAGCATGGTAGCATGCTCCTGTAGTCCCCAGTTACTTGGGGGTAAGGGATGGGAGGGGCTGTGGGAGGATCACTTGAGCCCAGGAGGTGGAGGGTACAGTCAGCCATGATCATGCCATTGCACTCCAACCTGGGCAACAGAGACCTTATCTTAAAAATAAAAAAATAAAAAAACAGTGGGCAAAGAACATGAATAGATATTTCTCAAAACAAGACGTACGAGTGGCCAACAGGTATAAGAAAAAATGTTCAACATCACTAACCACTGGAGAAATGCAAATCAAAACCACCATGAGATACCATCTTCCTCCAGTCAGAATGGCTATTAGTTTATTTTTATTTATTTATTTATTTATTTACTTATTTATTTACTTATTTATTTTTGAGACAGAGTCTCACTTTGTGGCCTGGGCTGAAGTGCAGTGGCATAATCTCAGCTCACTGCAACCTCCACTTCCTGGGTTCAATTGATTCTCATGCCTCAGCCTCCTGAGTAGCTGGGACTACAGGTATGCACCACCATACCGGGCTAATTTTTGTACTTTTAGTAGTGACGGTGTTTTACCATGTTGGCCAGGCTGGTCTTGAACTCCTGGCCTCAGGTGATCCACCCACCTCAGCCTCCCAAAGTGCTGGGATTACAGGCGTGAGCACCTGGCCCAGAATGGCTATTATTAAAGAGAAAAAAAAAATAACAAATGCTGGTGAACGTGCAGAAAAAAGGGAACTCATACACTGCTAATGAGAATGTAAATTAGCACAGCCACTATATAAAACAGTAGGGAGATTTCTCAAGAACTAAAAATTGAAGTACCATATGATCCAGCAATCCCACTACCAAATATTTATCCAAAGGAAATCAGTTTAACAAAGGGGTATCTGTACCCCTCATGCTTACTGCAGCACTATTCACAATAGCCAAGATATGGAATCAATCTAAGTGCCCATCAGTGAATAACTGGATAAAGAAAATGTAGTGTATATACACAATGAAGTACCATCAGTTATAAAAAAGAATGAAATCATGTATTTGCAGTAACATGGATGGAATTGGAGTTATGTTAAGTGAAATAAGCCAGGCAGAGAAAGACAAATATCACATGTTCTCACTCCTATGTGAGAGCTAAAACAGTGGGCCTCACAAAGATAGAAAGCAGAGTGATGGATACCAGAGACTGGGAAGGGTGCGTAAGTGAGGCAAGGGAATGAAGATAGGTTTGTTCATGGGTACGAACATATAGTTAGATAGAAGGAATAAGTTCTAAGGTTCCACAGCAGAATAGGGTCACTATAGTTAACAAAGCATTATATATTTCAAAATAGCTAGAAGAGAGGGCTTGAAATGCTCCCAACACAGAGAAATGATAAATACTGAAGGTGAGGGATACCCTAAATAACCTGACTTCATCATTATACATTCTATGCATGTAACCAACTATTACATATACCCCCATAAACATTTATAAATATTATCAATAAAGAATAAGATTTCAGTAATGAATCTGTGTAATGTCTACTAGACATCAACTGTATACATGCTTGACTGGTGCTACAAAAAAAAAGGGGGAGAGGAGTGACACCTTGCCATCCTCACCCTGAAGCTAGCTTCATGCTGGCAGCAGCTATCAATAATAGATCAAGAAAGGGAAATCTTAGGAGACCAAATCAGGGCCAAGAATCCAACTTCCTCTCATAGTGAGATTTCACTGCTACTGCCAACTTTAGAGATTCAGGTTTTATTCTTCTTAAGAAAGGCGACATTGCTCTATAATGGCAACTTAGTAGATTATTGATTTATATTGCCATCTGTAAAAAAAAATAGTAGTAATAGTTTACACCATTATCAAGACAGTACAAAAACATACTGGGACTGAAGATGTTTCAGTATTTTATGAGATTACCTATTAAAAAAACTTTGATGCATAAAAGCACATACCTGCAGTAATTCCAGGGTCATAGGAATATTCTTAAGCTCCTTTAGCAAATCCAATGCTCCAGCCTATAAAATAAAATAATTTCATATTGAATTCCCAAGATGGTAAAACAGGGACTAGCCAGAAATAAGGTTCACGGGAGAATCACAGATAACGCCTAAAGAGGAATAAAATCAGATAAGGAGCAACAGCACCATCTATAGCTTATAGCCAAATATTCCAATTTGATATTAATTTAATCTATCATATTTCATCTAACCGAATATATTCACATTCTATTTCATTTAGTCTAATGTTTACTTAATGTACTATATCTGGATAAATCATTTCTTTGTATACCATCAATAAAGAAAAAACGATTAAGCTATGATACAGTGTTTTATTATAACTTTTTTTTTTTTTTTTTGAGACAAGAGTCTCACTCTGTTGCCCAGGCTGGAGTGCAGTGGTGTGATCTCGGCTCACTGCAACCTCTGCCTCCCCTCCTGGGTTCAAGCGATTCTCCCGCCTCAGCCTCCCAAGTAGGTGAGATTACAGGCACATGCCACCACACTGGGCTAATTTTTGTATTTTTAGTAGAGATGGGGGCCAAGCTGGTCTCAAACTTCTGATCTCAGGTGATCCGCCTGCCTCGGCCTCCCAAAGTGCTGGGATTACAGGAGTGAGCCACCATGTCTGGCATTATAACTTCTTTCTACTTTTGCTTATCGAAAGAATTATTTTAGAGTTGAAGTTTTTACCACGTCACCTTTTACATATGTAAAAACATATATATAAGTAAAACAAAATTGGCTGTTACTAAAAGTACTTCACATTCAGAACTTTTTGACTCAGATTCAATAGTATCTGTTTTTACCCCACAAAGAGCTGTTTAAGAACACAAATGACAAAGCATTTCATAGAAGAATCCACAAAAAAGCTAATGCCGTGAGCTCTCGGGCTGGCTATGTAGTAGTGTGCACAGCTGCTTTTCACCTCCAATGCTCTTCACAGTCATTCGGTTCCTCAGGATTCAAAGAGTACTCCACTAACCTCTCTCAGATTTCCTTCCAGGCCAATGACACTCATTCCACAAGTTTTGATGCTAGGTTTAGCATTCTGCCTGTGAAAGAACATCACAATGGCCATCTGGCCAATGATATGTGTACCTATCCTGCTTTCTAAAATGTTAAAGTATGAAAACAAGCACCCTACAAATCAATGAAATACAGGCTATCCCCCCAAAAAAACAGAAAGAACCATAGCATGTCCCTCATTAAACATGCCAAAGGAAAAAGCGAGCAAAGACTCTCATAGTATCACTTTATTTCTTAGATATAAAATCAAGTAAAGGCTTCTAGTCATGTAATTTTTCATTTAAAGGTGACAGACATTAGGCTTGGCCTTCCAGAATAAAGCCATTAGCTTTTATTCTGGTAACAAAGAGTTACATCATTTCAATTTAACCCAATACCTCATAAATAAAAATTTAAGTTCAACAGAAATTATGACACATTATTATAAATAACGTTTTAATTATCTGCTGTTTAAAGATCTCTCCTGATCTTAAAATTCTATAAATTCTTCCTATTTAGAGTCATCTAGAAACAGTAAAACATTAAAGTTGTTGGAAAAGAAATCTAACACTGACTTAAAACGTATTATTAAACAAGAATTTCTACAGGTATGACATTGTTGTGAGTAAATGAAGTCTTCAATCCCTTATCTGCAAATTCCCAGACCAAAAACCTTTGAAAAGCAAAAGATTTCTAGATTTCTCATAGGTAAACTCATTTGGCAGCTAAACCTAATCGCAACACATGTAAAGCTATTTGTGCTCTACTTATACCATGTAATGTGAATATTATAACTGACTATAGAAATGTTAAGGCCGGGCATGGTGGCTCACGCCTGTAATCCCAACACTTTGGGATCACGAGGTCAGGAGTTCAAGACCAGCCTAACTAAGACAGTGAAACCCATCTCTACTAAAAATACAAAAATTAGCTGGGCATGGTGGCGGATGCCTGTAATCCCAGCTACTCAGGAGACTGAGGCAGAGAACTGCTTGAACCCAGGAGGTGGAGGTTGCAGTGAGCCGAGATCGCGCCACTACACTCCAGCCTGGGCGACAGAGCGAGACTCCGTTTCAAAAAAACAAAAAACAAACAAAAAAAAGAAAATGTCTGGTTGCTGAAGAGCCCAAATTCTGCTGGGGGTATTATGTAATATATGATGTATGTACCAAATTATCTTTATAAAATCTGAAAAATCTGGAATTACCAAATATATCAGACCCTAAGGGTTTTGATTAACAAACTGTAGAAGTCTGGGCAACACAGCATGACCTCCTCTCTACGAAAAATAAAAATAAAAAATTAGCTGGCCATAGTGCCTGTAGTCCTAGCTACTCCAGAAGCTGAGGCGGGAGGATTGCTCGAACCCAGAAGCTTGAGATTACGTGAACCATGATCGTGCCATGGCAGTCTAGCCTGTGTGGACAGAGTGAGACTCCATTTCTAAAAGAAAAATTAAAAAAACGACAGAAAAAAAAAAAAAAAAACACAGATCGTGGGCCTGTATTCTCTACCTACCATTGACATTTTTCTTCTACCCACACTTCCAGGATTTCTGATCCACTTCTGACCAAGAATCACTTAATAAGGGTAAAGAATCACACTTCTAGAAGTTCCTTAAAAAGTAGGGTTTCCTAAGTATTAAGTTGATTCTTCTAACATATTAGCAATGAGACATACGGTTTAAATTGTTTTTCAAGCAGAGGCAATATATTTGCATTAATTGTGTTACTCTCCTTTTCTACTCAGCTCTCTGGTGAGGCCATGGTTGGAAGAAAAAGCTAAAAGCAACACTCATGGAATAAAACTATGACCTTTCTGAAAACTGCACTGTGCTCCAACCAATTCAAATAAATATTTCACTGAAGGGTCTTTAAGAAATAACTATGGGCTGGGCACGGTGGCTCACGCGCGTGGCTCACGCGCGTGGCTCACGCCTGTAATCCCAGCACTTTGGGAGGCCGAGGCGGGAGGATCAATCTGAGCTCAGGAGTTCGAGACCAGCCTGGCCAAAATGGTGAAACTCCATCTCTACTAAAAATACAAAAATTAGCCAGGCGTGGTGGCGGGCACCTGTAATCCCACAGCTACTCAGGAGGCTGAGGCAGGACAATCACTTGAACCCAGGAGGCAGAGGTTGCAGTGAGCCGAGATCGTGCCACTGCACTCCAGCCTGGACGACAGAGCAAAACTCCATCCCAGAAAAAAAAAAAAAAAAAAAAAAAACAGACAAACAAAAAGAAATAACTATGATGATCTGAATGAGTGAAACGCAAAACAGATAATCATACATTAATTCGGTGACAACAAACTTTGAGTGCTACTATGTGCTTGGCATTGTTAAATACTTGACATAGATTTAATTCCACCTTCACTATAAACCCTATAGAAGCAGGTATTATCTCCATTTTACAGATGAGGAAATATGTCAAGAAACTTGCACAAGGTCCTATGATTACTAACTAAAAAGTTAAGATCTACTCCAATAATGTCAAATGTACCAAGCTCTACTGTGCTGGGGATACAGCAGTGAGCAATACTGAAACTCTTTCTGACATCAGGGAATTTTAAAACAAAGAGAAATCTTTGATCATCTATTTCAAACCCTTAATTACACATAAAAAAAGAAACTTAAACCCAGAAAAGAAAAGTGACTTGCCCAAGGTCATACTGATGGGTAGTAAGGTCATGAACTAGTCGCCTGACCCTTATACTGCTGCCCTTTCCCCAGCAGTGCACCAGTGGCAGCACTCCTTTGTGAACTCAGGTGACTAGTATCACAAACAAGAAGCTGTATTTTAGCCCTCCCCAAGCATCACCTAGCTCTAAATGTCAAGTCTAGGCCAGGCACAATGGCTCAGCCTGTAATCCCAGCATTCTGGGAGGCCTAAGGCAGGAGGATCACTTGAGCCCAGGGGTTTTAGACCAGCCTGGATAACAGAATGAGATCCCACCTCTATTAAAAAAAAAAAAAAAAAAAAGAGGCCGGGCGCGGTGGCTCAAGCCTGTAATCCTAGCACTTTGGGAGGCCGAGGTGGGCAGATCACGAGGTCAGGAGTTCGAGACCATTCTGGCCAACACAGTGAAACCCTGTCTCTACTAAAAATACAAAAAAAAATTAGCAGGGCGTGGTGGCGGGCGCCTGTGGTCCTAGCTACTCGGGAGGCTGAGGCAGGAGAATGGTGTGAACCCGGGAGGCGGAGCTTGCAGTGAGCTGAGATGGTGCCACTGCACTCCAGCCTGGGGGACAGAGCCAGACTCTGTCTCAAAAAAAAGAAAAGAAAAGAATATATGTCCAAGTCACAGGAAGGGGAACATCACATTCCGGGGACTGTTGTGGGGTGGGGGGAGGGGGGAGGGACAGCATTAGGAGATATACCTAATGCTAAATGACGAGTTAATGGGTGCAGGAAATCAACATGGCACATGGATACATATGTAACAAACCTGCACATTGTGCACATGTACCCTAAAACCTAAAGTATAATAAATAAAATAAAATAAAATAAAATAAAATAAAAAGAATATATGTCCAAGTCTACGAGTTTGTAGCATCTCCTATAGATGATGCAAGAGAAACTCTTCTTTAATTTCCAGAGCCAAATTTAGTTCACACTACTGGCTGAAAGATAAACTACAGCTATCACACTATTTTATTACATTGTTGGTGCTCCCATCTGGTAACAGAAAAAAAGTGATTTTATAAACCATGATATTCAAACTTATACTATGTGCTCAGTATTCTCAAGACCATGTAGGATACAAACATCCCTCTCCTCAAGGAGATGTAAAAAGAAGGGAGTAACAGGGATTTACACTTAAGAATATGGTGTACACATATGACAGATTTAGATTCAAATCCATGCTCTGACATCTGCTAACTACAAGATCTTGGTAATGTTATTTGTCCTTTTCAAGCTTCAGCTTCTTTATACATAGGTGAGCATAATACACCAACCTTGAGTAGTAGTTAAAACAGCCAAATGAGGCAACATTACACAGATAAAGTATCAAAACAGAGGGTCTGACACATAGGATGGTTGATGAGGAGTACAAAAATATACAAATACTTATTTCTACCATAACAATAATCTCTAAGGGCCATAAGCCAGCATTTTCAGTGAACATATTTAAGCTCAATCAAGTAAAACAGTTACTTCTTCTATAATAATATCTTCTTCATAGGCATTATTATAAGATTTCAAGGTTAAAGAATTAAGATATTATCTATTTTTTCTTTTTGAGACAGTCTCACTGTGTCTCCCAGGCTGGAGTACAGTGGCGTGATCTCAATTTGCTGCAACCTCTACCTCCTGGGTTCAAGCTATTATCCTGCCTCAGCCTCCCAAGCAGCTGGGACTACAGGCGCCTGCCACCACGCCCAGCTAATTTTTGTATTTTTAGTAGAGATGGGGTTTTACTACGTTAGCCAGGCTGGTCTTGAACTCCTGACCTCGTGATCTGCCCATCTCAGCCTCCCAAAGTGCTGGGATTACAGGCATGACCCACCGTGCCTAGCCCATTATCTATTTTCTTAAACAATGAATTATAGATATTTGAGTTGTAGCTCAATAACATCACTATAAAGCTAGGACTTATAATATTACTATGTCATCTCAAATTTGCAGTTAAACTACACCAAAAGCACAAGCAACAAAAGAAAAAAAAGTATAAATTCATCTTCATCAAAATTAGAATATTTTATACTTCAAAGGCCACGACCAAGAGCAGACAGACAACCCACAGAATGAGAGACAGTATCAGCATATCTAACAAGGGTCTAGTATTCAGAATATAAAGAACTCTTACAACGCAATAATAAAAAGACAACCCAATTTAAAAATGGGCTAAGCCATTGTGTACTCTAGCCTCGGCAACAGAGCCAGACCCTGACTCTTTTCTAAAAAATGGGAAAAGGATCTGAACAGACATTTATTTCTCCAGAGAAGATATGCAAATGGCCACAAAGCAATGAAAAGATGCTCAACATTGTGAATCACAAGGGACATGCAAATCAAACCCACAATGAAATACCACTTTACACCCACTAGGAAGGCTATAATCAAGACAAATGATATTGGTGAAAATGAGGTGAAACTGGAATCCTCACACACTGCTAGTTGGAATGTAAAATGGTGCAGCCACACTGGAAAGGTCTGGCAGTTCCTCAAAAGGTTAAACATAGTTACTGTATGACCCAGTAATTATTCTCCGAGGTATACACCCAACAGAAATGAAAACATATGTCGCCAGGCACGGTGGCTCACGCCTGTAATCCCAGCACTTTAGGAGGCCGAGGCGGGCAGATCACGAGGTCAGGAGATCGAGACCATCCTGGCTAATACAGTGAAACCTGGTCTCTACTAAAAATACAAAAAATTAGCCGGGCGTGGTGCCGGGTGCCTGTAGTCCCAGCCACTCCGGAGGCTGAGGCAGGAGAATGGCAGAAACCCGGGAGGTAGAGCTTGCAGTGAGCCAAGATCACACCACTGCACTCCAGCCTGGGTGACAGAGCGAGACACTTGGACAGGAATGTTTTTAGCAGTATTATTCACAACAGCCAAAAAGCTGAAACAGCCCAAATGTCCACCAAATCATGAATGAATCAGCAAATTGTGGTTGGGTGCAGTGGCTCACATCTGTAATCCCAGCACTTTGGGAGGCTGAAGCTACGGGTAGATCACCTGAGATCAGGAGTTCTAGACCAGCCTGGCTGACATGGTGAAACCCTGTCTCTACTAAAAATACAAAAATCAGACCGGGCGGGGTGGCTCACGCGTGTAAATCCCAGCACTTTGGGAGGCCAAGACAGGCGGATCATGAGGTCAGGAGTTTAAGACCGGCCTGGCCAATATGGTGAAACCTCATCTCTACTAAAAATACAAAAATTAGCCGGGCGTGGTGGTGCGCGCCTATAGTCCCAGCTACTCGGAAGGCTGAGGCAGGAGAATTGCCTGAACCCAGGAGGCGGAGGTTGCAGGGAGGCGGAGGTTGCAGTGAGCCGAGATCGCACCACTGCACTCCAGTCTGGGCGACAGAGTGAGACTCTATCTCAAAAAAAAAAAAAAAAAATTGCGGTACTGTGTATCTACCAGTACAGTGGAGTACTTTTCAGCAATAAAAAGTAATAAAATAGTGGTGCATAATATAACATGAACTAACCTTTAAAAGACTATACTAAGGCTGGGTGCGGTGGCTCACGCCTGTAATCCCAGCACTTTGGGAGGCCCAGGTGGGTGGATCACCTGAGGTCAGGAGTTTGAGACCAGCCCTGATCAATATGGTGAAACCCTGTCTCTACTAAAAATACAAAAATTACCCCTGGGCATGGTGGCTTGCACCTATAGTCCCAGCTACTCGGGAGGCTGAGACAGGAGAACTGCTTGAACCTGGGAGGCAGAGGTTGCAGTGAGCCGAGATGGTGCCACTGCACTCCAGCCTGAGCGACAGAGTGAGATGAGACTCTGTCTCAAAAAAAAAAAAAAAAAAAAGACTCTACTAAACAAAAGAGGCCAGTTACAAAAGACCACATACTGTATAATTTCACTGATAGAAAATTTCCAGATTTGGCAAACACACAGACAGAAAGTATATCAGTGGCTGTCAGAGGCGTGTGAGAAATTAGTGGGGGCAAATGAGGGCTGAATGAGGAGTGACTGCTTAATAGGTACAGGGTTTCTTTTTCGAGTGATAAAAATGTTCTAAAATTATACAGTAGTAATAGTTGCACAAACCTGTAAGTACACTAAAAGCTACTGAATTAACAGTTGACCCTCAAATAACATGGGTTTAAACTGCACAGATTCACCTGAGAATTTTCTTTCACCTCTGCCACCCTAGATGACAAAACCAACTCTTCCTTTCTCCTCAGCTTATTCAATGTGAAGACAAGGAGGATGAAGACCTTTATGATGACCCATTTCCACTTCATGAACAGTAAATATATTTTCTCTCCTTTATGATTTTCTTTTCTTTTCTTTTTTGAGACGTTGTCTCACTCTGTCGCCCAGGCTAAGTGCCTATAATCCCAACATTTTGGGAGGCCAAGGCAGGCAGATCACTTGAGTCCAGGAGTTCTAGACCAGCCTGCGCAATATGGTGAAACCCCACCTCTATAAAAAATACCCAAAAAAGGCTGGGCTCAGTGGCTCACACCTGTAATGCCATCAATTTGGGAGGCTGAGGCAGGTGGATCACTTGAGGTCAGGATGTCAAGACCAGCCTGAGAAAAATGGCAAAATCCCATTTCTACTAAAAATACAAAATTAGTTGGGTGTGGTGGCACGCACTTGTAGTCCCAGCTATTCGGGAAGCTGAGGTGGGAGAGCTGCTTAAACCCAGGAGGCAGAGGTTGCAGCGAGCCAAGATCATGCCACCACACTCCAGCCTGAGTGACTTAAACCCAGGAGGCGGAGGTTGCAGTGAGCCAAGATCATGCCACCACACTCCAGCCTGAGTGATATGACTGCATGAGTTATACTACTACAAAAGTTATACTACTTGACCGCATGCGGGTAGGGAGGGGGGATGGTGTGAGCACCACAACCTCTGCATTGTTCAAGAGTCAACTACACTTTAAGAAGGAATTTAATTCTATTTCTCAATAAAGCTGTTATTAAAAATTGTATAGTCATTCTAAATTTTGAATTATGCTAATTAATCTAACTCTGATATAGATATGAAAGTTTTGTTGCAGTTGTTGTTTTAACTCAGGTACTTGGAAATGCAAATCAATATTTCAGGTACCCCAGCTCCTAGGAAATTCTAATATCTAATTTCAATTTCTCTCCCTGCAATTTAATTCCACTTAACCTTGAGCCTTCAATGAAATAAATAAATAAACCTCAGCACTACCCACAAAATCTCTCCATGAACTTCAAAACTTTATGTCCTTGCCTCATTCCTCCTTCTATAATCTAAATGAATCTTTTACAAAGAAAGCCAACCTCAGATTGTTTTTTAGGCCTTATTACATCCTTTAGGCCCACAATCCTACACTAGAAGCATTTTATATTCACTTAATCCTTACTAAATTATCTCCAGTTTACCATGACAAAAAACATTTTAGTGATGACAAAGAACTTGCCTAAAATCACACAGCTAAAGTTCAGAAAAGCCAGGATTTGAACCCACATTAGGAGTCAGACTTGGTTACTGACATCAAATCAAAGTGACAAGAAAAAAGCTTCAGCGGAAAACAGCTAATACCTAAAAATTTCGAACTACTTTCTGTGGTTCACTGTGGCTTGGTCATGTGCACTTGAAATCAAGTACACACGTGGGACATCTTGGGTAGAACTAAGGTCAGGATATTGATCTAGGTATCTAGAGAAACACAGCTGTCCCAAAACAGCAAGTTCATACCCTTATTTCCTGATTTTGTATTCACTTAATTGTATCCATGCATGGTTCAAAAACAGACGCAAGGGTCTTCTAGAGAGACACTGTAGCTTAAGAGAGGAGTAGTACTAGCTTTGGAGCAAAACAGATTTAGATTCACATCTTCACTTGGCCACGTACTAGCTATTTGGCTTAAGACAATTCACTTAACTATTCTAAATACTTAGCATCCTCATTTTCAGAATGAGGATAATACTCATCTTGCAAAGTTGCCTGAGGAATAAATGGGATAAGGAATAAATGGGATAAGTGTGACACCTATGGTTTTAGTAAAGGAATAAATGGGATAAGGAATAAATGGGATAAGTGTGACACCTATGGTTTTAGTAAAACAAAATTATTCAGGTAAAGCAGCAGCATGTTAAAATATTTTTTTAAATGACATCTAAATTTGCACTTAAATTTGTCAATTCTGATGACAACTATTACTCTTCAAAGTTAACTTTTTCAGGCTGGGCGCAGTGGCTCACATCTGTAATCCCAGCCCTCTGGGAGGCCAGGACGGGCAGACCACCTGATATGAGGAGTTCGAGACCAGCCCGGCCAACATGCTGAAACCCCATCTCTACTAAAAATAGAAAAATTAGCCAGGCATGGTGGTACACACCTGTAGTCCCAGCTTCTAGGGA
This sequence comes from Symphalangus syndactylus, assembly GCF_028878055.3. Lineage (NCBI taxonomy): Eukaryota > Metazoa > Chordata > Mammalia > Primates > Hylobatidae > Symphalangus > Symphalangus syndactylus. Next base: position 63,537,110 of record NC_072429.2, on the reverse strand, counting down.
GGCTGAGGCAAGAGAATCGCTTGAACTGGGGAGGCGGCAGAGGCTGCAGTGAGCCAAGATTGCACCACTGCACTCCAGCCTTGGTAACACAGTGACACTGTCTCAAAAAAAAAAAAAAAAGGTTAACTTTTTCATAATATAAAACATTAAAAAAGTTGGGAGACAAATCTGAAAACTATAGAAAAAAAGAGAAACACATACCATAATTCTACAACCCCTAAAACATATTCTGTTGAATTACTGAACACTTAAAAAGCCATCTGTAGGCTGATGATGCAGTTGGGGAAAAGATCAGTGTCATTCTGACCATTTCTCTTTCTCTGTATTTCATCAGCCTGTTTGAATTTCCAGAGGACAAGCAGGGAAAAGGCTGGGGAAAACGAAAGTACAAGAGCCAGTCAGTTTTCTTTTTGGGAGGCAAGTTTTCATACTGGAAAAGTTTTGAACTACCTGAAAACTTAGATTTGAGAAGAAAACTTAGATTTGAGGATTATTTGTGGAGTTTATTCTCATTCTCTTCCAGACTCATTACAAAAGATCTGAAAATCTGTTGACGATTTGAGAACTGCAGATAAATATGAACTTATCTTCTCCACACCTGCCCACTAAAAAAGTACTCATTTTAAGAAACATCTATTACAAGGAAAGAAACAAAATCAAGCAAACATCTAATGCATTAGATGATTAAAGGATACATATTACAGCCTAAGTTGGAGAGAAAATTACCCAACAAATGGCTTTTTTTCCCTGGGAGCTTCTACTGTGCAAGTCTGGGGATCTCCAGACCAGAGAAAAATTTTCCAGTTTAAACAAAATAACGAAAATGTTTCAATAACCAGATAACCTATCAAATAACCAGAATTTGAAGTGGGAAATGAAGGGCCATTATCAATGGGGGAGGGGGGGGAGAATGGCACTGGTAATATCTAGAACAGAAAATAAACAGGAAATACTTTAAAAGGCCAAAATTTGCAAATACTGATTAACAGGGTATGAAATGAAATACGAGGCAATGCACCTGTTAAAGGAAAAAGGGAAACAGAGGATGTTTGAAGTCTTACGTATTCAGTGTTAACACTAATTCCTGATCTAGCTGTCATGTGGAAAGCATGTTGTCCAGAAGAAAACCTGGGTCCTGGCTTATTCCAAACTACACAGTACTTAATTTAAGTAGTAGTACTTAATCTCTCTCAGTGTCTTAATCTGTAAAATGGATACCCTTTATGCACTCACAGCTCTGTGTGAGTCACAAAAGAATTTTGAGCAGATGCTTTTTAACTCCAAAGTGCTGTACAAATCAGAGCATCCCTTTTCTCTTCACATTAGTTTGACATGGAATTTACTTCATAGATGGAAGAAAAATTATTTCAGGTACACTGATGATGAAAATGTGCGAACGTGGTTAAACAAATTTAGGTGAAGACAATTATATAAGTTTACCTGAGAGGCCAGGAGCGGTGGCTCAAGCCTGTAATCCCAGCACTTTGGGAGGCCGAGGTGGGCGGATCACCTGAGGTCAGGAGTTCGAGACCAGCCTGCTTAACATGGTGAAACCCCGTTTCTACTAAAAATACAAAAAATTAGCCAGGCGTGGTGGCGCACGTCTGTAATCCCAGCTACTCGGGAGACTGAGGCAGGAGAATCACTTGAACCCGAGAGGCGGAGGTTGCAGTGAGCCGAGATCAAGCCATTGCACCCCAGTTTGGGCAACAAGAGTGAAACTCCGTCTCAAAAAAGTAAGTTTAGCTGAGAACAGATGAGTCTGACGCAAGGGACTGAAAGTGCCACACAAATGGGCAAACTGTAGAAACTGGTCGTATGACGATTTCTTACAAACCACAAAAGGGCCTGCTCACATAAATATTCATCAATAACAAGAAAATGCCACCAGTATCAACTGTAAACCACTTAGAAAATGCCCAACAACATAATTTGTCCAAATCCCTCTACCAGCATTCTGGTGAGTGTGCGTGCTTTAGTCATAACTCTTCTGTACATTACGACAGGACAACACCCGCTTTTTATAAAACGTTTAGCAACTCGCCAAGAAACTGGCACACTTTACCTTTTTAATCGCTAAGCAAACATGTAGCGCAGTTGAGATAACCAGGCGGACGTTCAGCCCTCTTCAAAAATAAGATACAGGAGTTTTACATTTTACCAGCCCGATGTCTAATACCGATCACAATCCTCTATTTGATGCTCTTTCTAGATGTTGGCCACGGATCACGGAAGACTCCATTCTTTCAAGTTCTGAGGACTTTCTACGCTTCAATTCCTAAGCTAAATTGCCAAGGTTTTACTACCACGAAAGTTTAAAGTCAACGGAGACCGTGCCCTAATCCCTAAATCGATTAGGTTTATTACGCAGCACCAGCGAGAAGGGACTGGCAATACAAGAGCGAGCGGGTCCTAACGCGGGTGGCCGCGGGACCCAACGCCCCGGGCCCGGACACCCTCACCGGGGACGCGGGCGCCGCGGGCCCGACTCCCAGACGGGAGGCTGCAAGGGGAGGGGAGGCAGAAGGGGGGAGGGAGAAGGAGAGAGGGGGGGCCCCCTCGGGCCGGACCGCGGCCCGACCTCCCTCCCGGCTCGCGCCGCTCGCCGCGCTCACCGCGTTCTTCTTCTGCACCATCTTGTCCATCTTCTTGGCAAAGCGGACCACTTCGTCCTCCATGGCTCCGGCAGGTCTTCTCCGCGCCCAGCCCGTTGGCAAGGGGAAGTGGGCGAAGCTGGAGCGGAGGACACAGCAGGAGCGACCCCCGGCGCGCGTCAAGCCCCACCACCGCAGGCCCGGGCCTAGGCCCCCTTCCTCACGAACGAAGCCCGCGGCGGCGGCGGCAGCGGCGGCTCCGGCTCCGGCTCCTCCTCCCCAGGCAGCGACAATCGAACACGGCGCGCGACGTGCAGGCGCTACCAATTGACTGCAGATCGCTGGGAGGGGGCGAGCCCAGGTTCCCGCCAGGCGGGCGTCGGGCTAGTGGGCAGGCGTGGCTTCCGGCTAGAGGGTCGTAGAAGGCGCCGGGTTTTGCTGCGCATTCAGCTCTGTCCCCGCCCCCGCGCAGGGCGGGTTTTCGGCCCGGTGTTGCCTCGGGACAGCCCGGAGTTTTAGAACTCGCGGAGGCCCAAGTAGCTCCAAACGGGGGCAGATTCCGAGCATGGAACTTTGGCAGGTTTTAAAGTCCGTGGGAAGCCAAGCACTTTCTCCACAGGAGACTGCTACGGGGAAAAATGGAACCCGCGTCCTCTAAATTAGGTTACGGAGTTACTCGTTTTAAGAGTTCTTTTTTTGGGGGGGACGGAGCCTCGCTCTGTCGCGAGGCTGGAGTGCAGTGGCGCGATCTCGGCTCACTGCAACCTCCGCCCCCCGGGTTCAAGCGATTCTCCTGCCTTAGCCTCCCGAGTAGCTGGGACTACAGGCGCCCGCCACCACGCCGGGCTAATTTTTTGTATTTTCAGTAGAGACAGGGTTTCACCATGTTGGCCAGGATGGTCTTGATCTCTTGACCTAGTGATCCGCCCGCCTCGGCCTCCCAAAGTGCCGGGCGCTGTGGCTCACGCCTGTAATCCCAGAATTTTGGGAGGCCGAGGCGGGCGGATCACCTAAGGTGAGGAGTTCGAGACCAGCCTGACCAACATGGAGAAACATCGTCACTGCTAAAAATACAAAATTAGCCGGGCATCGTGGCCTGTAATCCCAGCCACTCGGGAGGCTGAGGCAGGAGAATCGCTTGAACCCGGGAGGCGGAAGTTGCGGTGAGCGGAGACTGCCATTGCACTCTAGCCTGGGCGACAAGAGCGAGACTCCGTCTCAAAAAAAAAAAAAAAATTATACAAAAATTAGCCGGGCATAGTAGTGGGCATCTGTAATCCCAGCTACTTGGGAGGCTGAGACAGGAGAATCACTTGAACCCGGGAGGCAGAGCTTGCAGTGAGCCAAGATCACGCCACTCTACTCCAGCCTGGGTGACGAGTGAGACTGTCTCAAAAAACAAACAAAAATAGTACTTTGGGATAAATCTAAAAAATCTTTTTATAGGAGTTGGAGGCAGAAAACTACAAAATGATGATGAAAGACATCAAAAAAGATCTGCATAAATGGATACATACACCATGTTCACAGATTAGAAGGTTCGATATAGTAAAGATGTTTATTCTGTCCACACTGATTACTAATTTAATGCAATTCCTATCAGAACCCCAGCAAAACTGTTGCAGTTATACACAAGATGATTCTAAAACATACAGAAATGCAAAGGAACTACAAAACTTTAATGTTAAAAAAGAAGGCCCAGGCGTGGTGGCTCACACCTGTAATCCCATCACTTTGGGAGGCCAAGGTGAGAGGTTGCTTGAGTCCAGGAGTTCAGACCAGCTGGGGCAACATAGTGAGATCCCATCTCTTATATTAAAAATAATAATTAGAAAAAGAACAGGGAGGGGGGTGGTCTCTGTACCAGATTTCAAGACTTACTAAATTGAGACAGTAATCAAAAAGGTATTGGCAGAAAGACACACAGATGAACGGAACAAAATAACACAGAAATAGTCTCCTCACACAAGTGCAGCCAACTGATTTGAAAAAATTACAAAACAGTTCAATATGGCAGGGCGCAGTGGTTCACGCCTGTAATCCCAGTGCTTTGGGAGGCTAAGGTGGGTGGATCATGAGGTCAGGAGTTTGACACCAGCCTGGCCAACATAGTGAAACCCCGTTTCTACTAAAACTACAAAATAATTAGTCAGGTGTGGTGGCGGGCGCCTGTAATCCCAGCTACTCAGGAGGCTGAGGCAAGAGAATCACTTGAACCTGGGAAGCGGAGTTTGCAGTGAGCTGAAACCGCACCACTACACTCCAGCCTGGGTGACACAGCGAGACTCTGTCTCAAAACAAAAAACAAAAAAACAGTTCAATAGAGGAAGCATAGTCTTTTCAGAAATTGTGCTGGAGCAATTGGCTATCCATAGGCAAAAGAAAAAAAAACACACGAAAAAAATCTCCATCTAAGTCTTACACAGAAACTAGCCTAAAATGGATCATAGATTTAAATGTCAAATGTAAAGCTCTAAAACTTAGATAAGAAAACAGAAATCTTGGGGACCCAGGGCTTGAAATGTTTCCAAATATGACAGCAAAAATATACTCCTTGCAAGAAAAAAAATGAATTGGACTTCACTGAAATTAAAAACTTTTGCTGTTTTCAAAGACCCCGTTAAGAGGATGAGAAGACAGCTGAGACGGGGAGGAAATATTTGTAAACTACATATCCTGACAAATGAGTAGCATTTAGAATATGTAAAGAGCTCTCAAAATTCAACAGTTAAAAAAAATCCAATTAGAAAATAGGCAAAAGACATGAAGAGATATTTTGCTGAGGAAGCTATAAGAATGGCAAGCACATGAAAAGATGATCAACATTACTAAGCCATTAAGGAAATGAAACATAAAACCACAGGCCGGGCATCGTGGCCCATGCCTGTAATCCCACCACTCAGCACTTTGGGAGGCTGAGAGGGGGGCGGATTGTTTGAATCTAGGAGTTTGAGCCCAGCCAGGGCAACATGGTGAAACCCCGCCTCTACAAAAAAAACTACAAAAATTATCCAGCCATGGTGCCGCGTGCCTGTGTTCCCAGCTACTGTGAAGGCTGAGCTGGGAGAATCGCTTGAGCCCGGGAGGCAGAGGTTACTTACAGTGAGTTATGACCGCTGCCACTGCACTGTAGCCTGGATGACAAAGTGAGATCCTGTCTCAAAAAAAAAAGAAAAGTAAAATCACAATAAAATATCACTATATATGTATTAGAGAATATCTAAAATAAAAAGTAGTGACAATGCCAAATGCTGAAGAGGATGCAGAGAAATGGAATCTTTCATACCTTGCTGATGGGAATGTAAAATGGTATGGCCACTTTGAAAAAGTTTGGCAATTTATTTAAAATCTGACGTATGCTGATATAACTTCACAATTGCATTCTTGGGCATTTATTCCAGAGAAACAAAAACATATCTACACAAAAACCTGTACAGGATTATTTGTAACAATTTTATTCATCACAGCCAAAAACTAGAAACAAGCAAAAAGTCCTATGGCTGAAGAATGGTTAAACAAACTGGTGCATCAATACTATGGAATAGTACTTAGGAATAAACAAGAACGATGTACATAATGACTTGGATGAATCTCAAGGGCATTATTCTGTCTTTTTCCTTTCTTTTATTTAAGAGATGGGGTCTCACTCTGTCATCCAGGCCAGAGTGAGCACAGTGGCATGATCATGGCCCACTGCAGCCTCGAACTCCTGGGCTCAAGTGATCCTCCCACCTCAGCCTCCAGAGTAGCTGGGACTACAGACACCCACCACATGCCTGGCTAATTTGTAAATTATTTTTTGTAGAGGTGGGGTCTGGCTTTGTTGCCCAGTCTGAATTGAAGCCCCTGGCTTCAGGCAATACTCCCACGTTGGCCTTCCAAAGTGTTGGGACTACAGGTGTGAGCCACCACATCCCACCTAAAGGGCCTTATTCTGAGTGAAAAAAGCCAATCTCCAAATGTCATGCACTGTATATAACTTTTTCAAAATAACTAAATTACAGAGATGGAAAATGGATTAGTAGTTGCCAGGAGCTAGAGATGGTGTGGGAGAGGGTAGTAGATGTGACTACAAGGGAATAGCATGACAATGATCTTTGTGGTGACAGAATAGTTCTATATTTGATTGCGGTGGCGGTTATATGAATCTACACATGATAAAATGATAGGGGACTATACACATATTTTTTTTTTTAAAGGATTGGAAGAATTTAATTAACTCTACATCCAAGTGAGTATACTCATTATTTTTAAGTACATGGGGAAATTTATAAAAAATTAACTATGTACTAAGCAACAAAGAAAAATCCACAATTTTCAAAGGCTGAAGTCATCAAGTCCTTTTTCCAATGGGGGCAAGGGAGTAAAAATAGTAACCAACAACGTAAAGATAGACAGGATATCCCCACATAACATCTGGAGGTTAAAAAAAAAAAAACCTTTTTTTTCTTTTTTTTTTATTAATTTTTTTTGCACACAAAACAATAAACATTTTCTAAAAATACATACAAACAAAAAGATGCGTATCAAACAAATTAGGAAGGTTGCACATGGGAAGTCGGGGAATAGAAATGGGGGGTGGGAACCAAAATAAATGAGAGAGGGACTTTATATGGATCAGTGATAACAGCTCAATCCTCCATTGACAAAGGAGAAGGAAGAGGAAGAAAAAGAAAGTGGGATAAAGGATCAGAAAGGGAGGAAAATAGAAAAAATTAGAGTATGACTCCAGGGTAGACCTGTTTTGTTGTCACTGGGTTGGTTGGTTGGTTTGTCTGTTGTATTTTTCATGTTTCGCCATGTTGGCCAGACTAGTCTCGAACTCCCAGCCTGAAGTGATCAACCCGCCTCGGCCCGCCAGAGTGCCGGGACCACAGGCGTGAGCCACCACGTCCAGCCCCCACATTGCTTCTGGCCTCTGTGGTAGACCTCCCAGACGGGGCGGTCGGGCAGAGGTGCTCCCCCCATCCCAGACGGGGCGGCCGGGCAGAGGCGCTCCTCACTTCCCAGACGGGGCGGCCAGGCAGAGACGCTCCCCACTTCTTCCCAGACGGGGCGGCCGGGCAGAGGCGCTCCTCATTTCTTCCCAGACGGGGCGGACAGGCAGAGGCGCTCCTCACTTCCCAGACGGGGCGACCGGATAGACTCGTTGCTCATTTCTTCCCAGACGGGGCGGCCGGGCAGAGACGCTCCTCACTTCTTCCCAGACGGGGCAGCCGGGCAGAGGTGCTCCTCACTTCCCAGACGATGGGTGACCGGGCAGAGGCGCTCCTCACTTCCAAGACGGGGCGGCCGGGCAGAGGCGCTCCTCACTTCCCAGATACACATATTTTTAAACGATGTCAGTGTCATGGTTGTGATATTGTACTATATGTATGATGTAACCATTGGAGGAAACTGGATGGAAGGGGACACAGGACCTCTATGCTTATCTTGACAATTCCCTGTGAATCTATAAATATTTCAAAATAAAAAGTTTTTAAAAATGTACAGTGGGAGGGCTGATAGAAGCTGAAATATTCTGTGGTTCTTCCATTTTTTGTGAGTAGATAATATTTATTCCTTTTAAAGCTAAGTGTTGACAGTGTAAGGCTAACTAAAAAAAATGAGAATAAATAGATGTAAATTCCAAAGTAGTGGGGATGCGGATGTTTTTATTTATTTATTTATTTTGAGACGGAGTCTAGCTCTGTCACCCAGGCTGGAGTGCAGTGGCGCGATCTCGGCTCACTGCAACCTCCACCTCCTAGGTTCAAGCCATTCTCCTGCCTCAGCTTCCTGAGTAGCTGGGATTACAGGCGCCTGCCACCACGCCCAACTAATTTTTGTATTTTTAGTAGAGACAGGGTTTCACTGTGTTGGCCAGGTTGGTCTCGAACTCCTGACCTTGTGATCTGCCTGCTTCATTCTTCCAAAGGGCTGTGACTATAAGCGTGAGCCACTGTGCCTGACTGAGGGGATGAAATTTTTGTCTCCATTAAAAAAAAAAAAAAAAAAGATGAGAAAGTAGAAATAATGCATATAAAACATAGAAAAGTAGACACGGGGTTTCACCATGTCGGCTAGGCAGGTCTCAAACTCCTGACCTCAGGTGATCCCCTGGCCTCAGCCTCCCAAAGTGCTGGGATTACAGGCATGAGCCACCGCGCCTAGCCCAAAGTACTATTTTTTAGCAAGAGAAAATGGTATTGCATTTAAAATTTTGATTTCCATGTGCTCATTGCTAGTATATAAAATGCACTCGATTTTTGCGTGTGTTTTATCTTTATCCAGTATTTTAGCCCCCAGATTAGCATTATTAGTTTCACACAGTCATCAGTGCTTGTTTAGTTACCCAAATGCTTATCACTGTTTCCAGTTCTCTGAATCTCTTTTCCTCTCATTCACTTTTCTTCTTCTGATAGAACAAACACCTTTCAAAAGTTCTGCCAGTAGTAATTTTCTTATAAACTATGTATTTAAAAATGGTTTTCTTTTGCCTTCAGTGAGAAAATTCCACATTTACATCTCCTCAACTTTTATATTAGGTTGGTGCAAAAGTAATTGAGGTTTTTGCCATTTTTTAAAAAAAATGTGACAGTTTAAGTAGTTTCCTTTTCTCTGGTTGCCATTAAGATCTTTTTCTGGCCAGGAGTGGTGGATTATGCCTCTAATCCCAGGGTTTTAGGAGGCCAAGACAGGAGGATGGTTTGAGGCCAGAGCCAGGAGTTCAATACCAGCCTGGCAACACAGTGAGACCCCATGTTTCTATAAAAATTTTAAAATTAGCTGGGCGTGGTGGCACATGCCTGTAGTCCCAGCTACTAGAAAGGCTGAGGTGGGAGGATTCCTTGAGCTTCCAAAATTCGAGGCTACGGTGAGCTATGATCATACCACTGCACTCCAGCCTGGGCAAGAGAGCAAGACCCCATCTCTAAAGAAAACAAATTCTGGCTGGGTGCAGTGGCTCACGCCTGTAATCCCAGCACTTTGGGAGGCCGAGGCGGGCGGATCATGAGGTCAGGAGATCGAGACCATCCTAGCTAACACGGTGAAACCCCGTCTCTACTAAAAATACAAAAAGTTAGCCGGGCGTTGTGGTGGGCGCCTGTAGTCCCAGCTACTCGGGAGGCTGAGGCAGGAGAATGGCGTGAACCCGGGAGGCGGAGCTTGCAGTGAGCCAAGATCGCGCCACTGCACTCCAGCCTGGGCGACAGAGTGAGACTCAGTCTCAAAAAAAAAAAAAAAAAAGAAAGAAAACAAATTCTTTTTCTATGGTGTTCTGTTTTGCTCTTCACCATCATGTGTCTCAGTGGAGATTTCACTTACTTATCCTGTTAGTAACTCATTTTTTGCTTCCTGAATTTGGGGTTTCTTACCTTTCATGAAGTCTGGAAAAATATCAGCCATTTTATTTTTTTTTTGAGACAGAGTCTCACTCTGTCGCCCAGGCTGGAGTGCAGTGGCGCGATCTCAGCTCACTGCAGCCTCTGCCTCCTGGGGTCAAGCGATTCTTCTGCCTCAGCCTCCCGAGTGGCTGGGACTACAGGCACGCACCACCACACCCAGCTAATTTTTGTATTTTTAGTAGAGACGGGGTTTCACCATGTTGGCCAAGATAGTCTCGAACTCCTGACCTCGTGATCCGCCCGCCTCGGCCTCCCAAAGTGCTGGGATTACAGGCGTGACCCACCACGCCCTGCAAATATGAGCCACTTTATAGTTCTCTCCATTCTGTTCTCTCCTTCTGCAACTTCTATTAAAGCCTGCATTGGACCTTTTTACTTTATTTTTGTAGTCTCTCACCCTCCCATTTGCTGTGCTTCCTTGAGTAAATTCCTCAGAACTACCTTTAAAATCTGTTGTCTCTAATATATTTTAACTCATCCATTGAATCATTTTTCTTTTTTCTTTTTTTTTTTACAGATTCTCATCTGGTTGCCCAGGCTGGAGTGCAGTGGCACAATCTTGGCTTACTGCAACATCTGCCCCCAGGATTCGTGTGATTCTCCTGCCTCAGCCTTCTGAGTAGCTGAGATTACCAGCGCATGCCACCACACCTGGCTAATTTTTGTATTTTTAGAGACAGGGTTTTGCCATGTTGGCCAGGCTGGTCTCGAACTTCTGACCTCAGGTGATCTGCCCACCTCAGTCTCCTAAAGTGCTGGGATTACAGGCGTGAGCCACCGCACCTGGCCATTGAATCTTTTTTATAGGTCACAGGTTAACACAATTTAAAATCTAAAGAGTGGGTACAGGGTTTCAGTTTGGAAAGATGAAGTTCTTGAGATGAATGGTGGTTATGGTTGCATAATAAGAATGTACTTAATGCTACTGAAGCATACAGGTAAAAGTAGTTAAAATGGTAAATTTTGTTATGTATTCAGATTTTTAAATCTGCGTTAGAATAAACAATGTATCCCAAAGGCAGGATTCCTCTCTCCCACTCCTTATTCATTTCTTCCCCATTCATGCTCTATAGATATAACTACTTTTATTACACTCTTCAAATATCATTTCAGTGTTTAAATGCAAATTCTAGCCAAATCAAGTATATGGTCTTATTTCCTCCACCCCATTCAGTTTTTTACATTTTTTTCATCCGATAACGTACCCTAAATCCTTTCCTAACGAAATCAGTGCACCTTATTTTTTAATAGCTGCCTAACATTCCATTGTGTAAATGTTCATGGTTTATTTAGCTGGTCCACTTTCATTCAACATTTGGGTTGTATCAAACATTGTGCTGTCACAAATAACACTTGTCCAGAGATGAGGTCTCACTCTGTTGCCCAGGCTGGAGTGTGTGATAATAGTTCAATGCAGCCTCGCACTCCTGGGCTCAAGGGATCCTTCCAGCTCAGCCTCTGGAATAGCTGGGATTACTGGCAAGCGCCATCACACCCAGCTGAAAATTTTCATTTGAAAACGCTGTTTTTCATTTTTTGAACCTTTTTTCAAATCTGCATTTTTTATTTTTGAGACGGAGTCTCGCTCTGTCGCCCAGGCTGGAGTCAGTGGTGTGATCTCGGCTCACTGCAACCTCTGCCTCCCAGATTCAAATGATTCTCCTGCCTCAGCCTCCCGAGTAGCTGGGACTACAGGCATGCGCCACCACACCCGGCTAATTTTTGTATTTTTAGTAGAGACGGGGTTTCACCCTACTGGCCAGGCTGGTCTTGAACTCCTGATCTCATGGTCCACCCGCCTCAGTCTCCCAAAGTGCTGGGAAAACAGGCATGAGCCACTGCACCCGATCCTATTTATTTTTTAGGCAAAGTTTACTTTTGTTGCACAGGCTGGAGTGCAATGGTGAAAAATCGGTTCACTACAGCCTCCTGGGTTCAAGCAATTCACCTGCCTCAGCCTCCCAAGTAGCTGGGATTACAGGCATGCGCTATCATTCCCGGCTAATTTCGTATTTTTGGTAGAGACGGGGTTTCACCACCTTGGTTAGGCTGGTCTCCAACTCCTGACCTCAAGTGATCCACTCTCCTTGGCCTCTCAAAGTGCTGGGATTACAGGCGTGAGCCACCACACCCGGCCTCAAATCTGCATTTTATACTGTTACTCTTTTTCACTTATTCTTCCGCTTTTTTTGAGACAGTCTTGCTGTCACCCAGGCTGGAGTGCAGTGGCATGATCTTGGCTCACTGCAACCTCCACCTCCCAGGTTCAAGTGATTGTCCTGCCTCAGCCTCCCGAGTAGCTGGGATTACAGGTGCACACCACCACGCCCAGCTAATTTTTGCATTTTTAGTAGAGATGGGGTTTTACCATGTTGACCAGGCTGGTCTCGAACTCCTACCTTCAAGTGATCCGCTCACCTCGGCCTCCCAAAGTGCTGGTATTACAGGTGTGAGGGAGCCACCATGCCCAGCCTTCCTTTTATCTTTTGGGTCACCTGGTATTCAGTTGTAGATAAACCATTCCCTCTTATGATTTGAAATGTGGGGGCTCTGAGCTCATTTTTGACAAGGTTAAATTTATGCAACCTCAGAATTTAAATTCCGAGGCTGTCACTCTTCATAAAGTATTTGTTTGCTTCTTCCAGATGCCTGAGAGTAAAGCCAGTCCAGGGAGATTCTTGACGTTAATATTTAACTTCCTGTGTTGACAGACCACATAAATGGTATATACCTTGAAAATCAAAATGCACATGAACACAAACTCCTGGTGAAAAAGTTTTGAGGGATGATTTCATCTCTCCCAGTCCACAGCCCAGACCAAAACAGGCAAGTTTCCCTCCGCTTCCCTATGCTGGGGAGTGGCGGGGTGGAAGGGGCCAGATCTTTTTTTTCCTAGTTCACCTATGTGCACTGCCCTTAAAAGGGTCCTGGCTTGGCTGGGGGTGGTGGCTGTTTGTAATCCCAGCACTTTGGGACGCTGCGGTGAGATCACTTGAGCCAAGGAGTTCGAGACCAGCCTGGGCAACATAGTTAAGACCCCAAATCTACAAAAATATTTTAAAATAAAAAAAATAAGGGTAAATTACTTACACACCTTATCTCATCTTAAGCCCCAAAGTAACTGTATCATGCGGGTTTTTAGTTTCCTTTTAGTTCTCTCTGGCCACCGGAGATTGTACTTTATGGTGAGCTGATTTGTATCATAGTTCTACTCAGCATTTCCATGTGTCCTGTATTATATGAAATACACATCATTTGTGTGTTTCAAAGCATTTAAATTACCCCACTGGGGCACAGAGCAAGGTTGTAAAGACCGTGAAGTTAGGCACATGAATTTGAATCCTGGCTCTTGCACATTAATAGCTCTGGAATCCTAAGTAAATAGTTTCCCTCTCTAGAGTTTCCTCTTCTGTAAAATCAAGATGGTTGATCAGAGGACTATATACTTAAAGGATATAAAATGCTTAGTATAGTGCCCAGCATATATTAAATAATTACATTTTCATTTTTTAGTAATTTCTACAAAATAAAATGGTACTTGTTAAGAGGGTTTAAAAGTATATATACTTTCAAAATGCAGCAGTAAGAGTGGCTGCAATAGTAGGAAATTACCCAACTATTTACATATACATACAACTATTGTTACCCATGGGTAATTAGATCATAACAGTCAGTACCAAGCTCTGACCACATTTAGTAGTTAACAAAATTATTTTTAAAAGGATCATGAACTAAAGATTATCATATGAAATACAGTGCTGATGTGAAAGATAAACCTTTTATAAAACGAACTGAAGTTAAAGACAATATATTTGGTCCAGAATTTTCTTACCACGAGAACTATCCAAAAATTGAACAAGCCGCATCACAAAAAAGTGAGGTGGTCACTTAAGTATCCAAAAGCAGAAAGTGAAGGACTGCTTAACAGAACAGAAGGAATTCCTATATTTGGAAAAGTCAGAAGTCAATGTTGAAATAAAGGAGAAAAACTACTTGGATAACTGACTTATGACACTAATTTAAAAAACCCAGTGAATACTACATTAAAGAAAAAGACTGGGCACAGTGGCTCACGCCTATAATCCCAGCACTTTGGGAGGCTGAAGCGGGTGGATCACCTGAGGTCAGGAGTTGGAGACCAGCTTGGCCAACACGGCAAAACCCTGTCTCTACTAAAAATACAAAAATTAGCCGGGCATGGTGGTGGGCTCCTGTAATCCCAGCTACTTAGGAGGCTGAGGCAGGAGAATCACTTGAACCCGGGAGGCAGAGGTTGCAGTGAGCCGAGATCGCACCACTGCACCCCAGCCTGGGTGACAGAATGGGACTCCGTCTCAAAAAAAAAATAAAATAAAAATTAAAGAGTTAAGAAAAAGACAAAAGATAAACACCAAATAAAACTTCTTAAATAGGTAGAAACACTGAAAACCAAATTTGGGAAATTTTTTTTTAGCCAATTAAAACTGAATAACATAAGATTATTTCTTATGCCTGGTTCTATTCTAAGTCAACCACACCAACATCAAAATTTCTCTCTCTGAATATATATTCTTTTAAGTACATTGTTATTTTCCTCCTTTGCATTATAGACATTCATTCCAAATGTTAACATTCCAAATATTAAAATACTCAAAGTCACAGAAAAGTCAGAATTAAATTTTATTTCACATTGATAGAAACCATGAAAAACATTTACATTTTCCCATGTTACAGCACATTTCAACGGAATATTTCTTGCCATAAATAATATCTTGCTGATTTGTAGAAGTGAAATAACAGTTTATGTTCTTCAAGGTAAAGAAAAATGACATAGTAAATGATTGTTTAAAATTTTTAAATCCAGACATAAACATATGGCTTCATTATTAACATCCTATATAGTCCATTACTAAATTATTTCCATTATTGATTAGCACCCATTTGTAAAGATGCATTCTTAATATTGTTTTGGTCAGCTGGAATACAGCAGAAAAATTAACAGTTCAGAAATATCAAGCATACATTTTTGCTACATATTAATCTGTATGGTAACTACACTTTATGTATAGGGTTCTGACTAGCCTTTATTACCCATAAGTTTGTTTTCAAATAATTTTTACCAGTAATCTGGAAATTTTGACAATTTAAAATGATTGCTATTTTTATGTTTGCATGAAAAACTAATACAAAAAATAATTTGACTAAAGTGAAAATTTCACTGGCAGATGAAAATAAAGCAAAATTTACAATAGATTCCTCATCTTCTACAGTAGATGGTTTCAAACGTGTACAAAGTAAACTCTATGCTATGAGAAGATGAAATCATCTTAGAAGTTAGTTTTTAAGATCAGTCTTAAAGGTATTTCAGAACATACTAGAATATGATCTAATTATTCTTTCAGTTGTTTACAGAAAAATAAAACCACAGAATTATTCCTGTTACCTGGGTTGAAGATCCTAATAGCTAGGTGTAAATTTGGATAAGGTACAGTAATTTGAAATAAGTAGTGCATGAAGTTTTAATGTCTGCTTTCTCTATAAATCATAAATAGATTTGAAATACCTTATATCTGTGACCCAGAATGTCAAATTACAGCATGTATTGACAGTAGCTGTCTATGGCAGAGAGGCAATACTTGGTCTGCTATGAAGGACAATAAAGAAAAAACAAACTTTTTTTTTTTCTTGAGAGAAAAGAGTATTACATAGAAATAATATCAGGGAAAATAAAAGCCTGGTCCCAAAATAAAAGGGCCATTAATTGAAGAGAACAATTTTACTTTTTCTTGACAATAAACAGCATTATCCCTATTATTAGGAATAATGTAATACGACCTCATTCTTATTATGTATTACAATCATTATGTATATACGAACACATATATAAAAATACAGACACTGCATGGTGACTAAGCAATTTTGGAATAAATCCATAGACTAAGTCACAGCATGCATAAATTGTTTATATCTTAACTGCTCATTTATACCTGAACAAATTTTCATTAAGCATACTGCTAATTTTCAAATGATGTAATAAAAAATCTGGTGGCAGTACTGTATTATTTTGCTGAATTACATTTGAGAAAAAAGAAGCTATCTGCTTCATCTATTCTAATATAGTAGATCCTGGGTCTTCTTATAAGAATACACGTATAGAAACTTAAAAGATCATAAATTTCTCATGAGGAGACATTATTTGATCTGTGTCACTGGCATGTATTTGCAAAATATTTTAACACTGCAAAACATTAGAAATTTGAAGACTGGGCATGGGAAAAGGTTTATACTCTACTACAATGATGCTGGTGTACTTCTACACAAGGCCTCTTAGTGACGTCAATCAATTGGAGGTAGGAGTTTATCAATGAATTGCTTGACATCCATCATTTCCTGTTTGGAATAAAGTAATTTAATAGGTAGGTAGTTATGTAAGTCAGAAATTAAATTCCCACTAAAATGCCACTTATCAAATCTACGGTATGCATAGTTAAGGTTAAATCACATTTTTACTACAATTAAATAAGACAAAAGAGAAATGAGGCTCCAACAGAAATTTCAGAAATTTCCTATCATGATTATTGTACACTGAAATGACAGCTCCCATCCAGTATCTAGTTCTGCATCTTCCTATACTGGAACAATATAAGACACTGGGGGGCAGGGATGTTTAGAAGCGATGGTGCCTATACTGAGAAGTCTCAGTAAATGAACAATTACTGACAACTGAGTATGAGTGACAAAGCAGAGCTCCTACCATTCTTCAAATTGAATTATGCGCTAAATCCATAGCATTAACTATGTTGTGTCTTTCATAAAGAATTACATACAACTAACCATTTGATAGAGAGCATGTACCTAAGATGTTCCTGGGAAGATATGAACATTAATATACCAAAGATTTATCATAGAAGAAACTTTCTCCTCTTAGCCTCTCACATTTGGCTCAGTTTTCTCACCTCCCTCAAACTCACTTCCTGCTATCAGCTCTTATATTTCAAGGCCTTACTTAGCCTCACAGTGCCAAATATTAGCAATGCAGCTAACCTTCAGCCTTGTAATTTAGTCACTCAGAAAAGAGTCCCGGTATGAAAGTGTTCTATTTCACAATATTCTGAAGTCCCAAAGAGTTTCCTGTGAGATCACCTCCCACTATCCTACTTCCCCTCATTTTCTGCTCCTCCTCATTCAGCCCAGAGTCGTCGTAGACTCATCTATGGAGCTTTTATGAAGCTCCAGGGTATTTGTGATACAAAGCCCATGAAGAAAACAGCTGCTCTAGAGACCTTCAGTCCCTCTTGCACAAATTAAGGGTTCCAGGACTTCCCCTGCCCTCTCTTTTCTGGATTCAACACTGTAATACTCTGTATCAGTAGGAGAATACCCTAGGTTCCCAGACACCCTTGTCTTTCTGGATAAATCATATTACCACCTCTTTCTCTGTCCCTAAATTATGTAACCCAGGCTGAGTAGTTGTAAAACTGTCAGTGTGACTGTCTCACTAGGCATCAATTTTTACTCTAGGTCTTCTCAAGCCTCCAGACCTATCCAGGCCTCCGGCCTCCTTCATTCTATCAAGTGATCGCACCTTCTACTTGACTGAAAAGATAAGCACATCTAATATGAGCTCCCAAGCACTCTCTTCTCTCTCTCCATCTCCTGTTTATATTCATCCATCCTTTCTCTTTCTTTTTTTTAGGGTCTCACTCTGTCACTCAGGATGGAGTGCAGGGTGCCAACAGGGCTCACTGCAGCGGCAACCTCCTGAGATCAAGTGATCCTCTTGCCTCAGCCTCCAGAGTAGTTGGGACTACAGGTGCCCGCCACCTCACCTGGCCCGTCCTCTTCTATCTTGATTGAAAATGGCTTTCTCCTCTTTTAAGGCAAGCACTATACATCTCAGGACTTAATTCTATTCTATGATCCCTCTGAGAATGCTCTATCAATTATCTTCTCTTTACTGCATCTTCTTCCTCCTTCCTCCACTCATAGGTCTTTCTCTGATCCCATTGAAGGACAGATTTCCTACTCTTCTCCCTCTTTACCAAAACTTTTTAAAAAGGTCTATACATGTTGCCTCTGCTTCCTCATTTCCCTATCCACTTCACACAATCCTTTGCATTTTGGCTTTATCTACCCAAACATCCAAGGTCACAGGTGGCTTAATATTGGGTACTTTCTTCCTAACCTATTTCTCCTTAATCCTTCTCTGGAACACCTTCCACATCTCCTTCCCACTCTGAAATTCTCTCCTCCCATACTCTCAACACCTAACTCCTTTTCTCATTAGGCTAAACTTTAATGTGTCCCCCAAAGTTCTATCTCTGAGCTTTTTTTCTTATAATGCTTTCTCAAGATAATTCTTCATTGATCAATTATATTAGTAATTATTTCAAATCTCCATTTCCAGGCTTGAACTTCAGACAAGTATTTCCAATATCCTATTTTGATATTGTGGGGGCACATCAATCTCAATACATTAAACTCAGTATTATCTCCTTCCTTTACTCTAAAACTGTTTCTTGCACCTACTTTTTATGATGGCATCAGAGCTAGAAATCTCAGGCCCTTTTGATACTTCCTTGGTTACTACACCCCATATAATTAATCTCTAAATCCTACTGGATCACCTGTCTCTAGAATGTAGATCAGATCACATCTCACTTCAACCAAAAACACTGACGGCTTCCTGCTGCCTAGAGAGTAAGTCTACCAAGTCCCTTCTCAGCACAAGGAGTCTCTGTTCCTGTGTCTTCCGTCCTATCACACCCAGCTTTTCCTAAGACTGAATGGCTTGCTTTTCCTGTCCTATAGTTTTTTCTCTGCACATTTGCTATCCAAATCCCACCATTTTTCAAAATCTAGCTGTTTCCTCATGGTCTCAGTGCCTCCTAAGATAAAATAAATCTCTTCTCAGTTTTTCAGGACACCTTTTGTTATTTTCCAAGGGCACTTTTTAAAGCTTCTAATACAATGTGTATCACATTCTGCTATCCATACAGTTACTTAGACATGCATCTTTCTATTAAATTTTAATTTATCTTAAATTTTAATGAAACGGAATGTTTATTATTCATCTTTGAATTATGTACAATGCTGTGTATAATAGCCAATCAGTAGATATTTGTTGAATCAAGTTGAATACACACTCATCTAATGACCTGCTAACTTATGACTTAATATGAATTAACTCATTTAAATCCCCAAGCATTCAAATGTTACTTTTCTTGAAAATATCACACGAAAAAAGTTACAAATATGGCGCTGATCACTGCTTCCAGACACCTACCTGTTGACACGAACTGTGCATCATACCTTCATAGGTTTTAAAGGTCACATTGGCTGGATTCACCAATGTTTTTAGTTTTTCAACCGTAAGAGAACCAAACATCAGGGGAACTAAAGGGTCACAATCCCCGTGGCACTGGAGAATAGAAATATCTCTATTAGCACCACCGATAGGACCCTGCAAAAAGCAAAAGAATAGTATTATTTTTGTAAAAGTATAGGACACTATGCCAGGCATTTAAAATTGTACATAAATATGCATATATATAACATATTAGAAGTTATATTTGGCCAAAAAAATAAAATTCCTCCATCCATATACTCACCACATCCCTTTGACTTCTATAGGATGTATGATCACCTTGCCTCATATTATAATATATATCTTCCCAATGAATGAGTTCCTTGAAGCAGATCATATATATGTTTTTTTGTTTCGTTTAGTTTTTTTGAGACGGAGTCTTGCTCTGTTGCCCAGGCTGGAGTGCAGTGGCGTGATCTCGGCTCACTGCAACCTCCGCCTCCCAGGTTCAAGCAATTCTCCTGCCTCAGCCTCCTGAGTAGCTGGGATTACAGGCACATGCCACCACGCCTGGCTAATTTTTTTGTATTTTTTAGTAGAGACAGGGTTTCACCGTGTTACCCAGGATGGTCTCAATCTCCTGACCTTGTGATCCGCCCACCTCGGTCTCCGAAAGTGCTGGGATTACAGGCGTGAGCCACCGTGCCCAGCCAAGCAGATTTATATTTTCTTTTTTTTTTTTTTTTTTTTGAGACGGAGTCTCGCTCTGTCGCCCAGGCTGGAGTGCAGTGGCGCAGTCTCGGCTCACTGCAAGCTCCGCCTCCCGGGTTCACGCCATTCTCCTGCCTCAGCCTCTCCGAGTAGCTGGGACTACAGGCGCCCGCCACCACGCCCGGCTAATTTTTTGTATTTTTAGTAGAGATGGGGTTTCACTGTGGTCTTGATCTCCTGACCTTGTGATCCACCCGCCTCGGCCTCCCAAAGGCAGATTTATATTTTAATCCATCTTTATATTTTCAGCTTTTTTTTTGTTTGTTTGGTTGGTTGTTTTGGTATTTTGAGTTGCTGTTTTATTCAGCTATCTTTTTTTTGTTTTTAAAGACAGAGTCTTGCTCTGTTACCCAGGCTGGAGTGAAGTGGCACAATCATGGCTCACTGCAACCTCCACCTCCTGGGTTCAAGTGATTCTCATGCCTCAGCCTCCTGAGTAGCTGGGATTATAGGTGTGCACCACCACACCCAGCTAATTTTTGTATTTTTAGTAGCTATGGGGTTTCACCATGTTGGCCAGGCTGGTCTCGAACTCCTGATCTGAGGTGATCCACCCGCCTCAGCCTCCCAAAGTGCTGGGATTATAGGCATGAGCCACTGCACCTTGTCTAAAAATAAGTGTTATTTCTATATGTTAAAAAGAGTCCTCATTTTCACATATATCCTAAAATGTATCAAATCCTTCTAAGATTTGTGACAATAAGGTTTCTTTCTAATTCCATTCTATGTACTCCACAATACAGACAGTATAGCGTACAGAAATAAGGCCTAGTAATACATCACAAAAGTCTAAGAAAATTATTTTTAAAAAAGGATGAGTGCTGTAAGTGGAGGACTTAGTGATGGTGATGTGTCAGTGCAGCATCACTGACTGCAGCAAAGACATGGCTGTGGAGGTGGGGATGCTGATGGTGGGGAGGCTGTGCATGTGTGGGGACAGGAGGTAGACAGTAACTCTGTACCTTCTGCTCAGTTTTGCTGTGAATTTAAAACTTCTCCAAAAAATAAAGTTTATTAATAAAAAAAAATAAGATGACTTTATCTCCAACATTATCTACTAGCTACCTTTAGCTCAGTCTCATGTTGAATGCATCAACCAAGTTACCTGTGGAAAGGAAGCCCGAAGTGGAAGCCAGCAACTGAGTGCAGTGACACCTGCCAGTTTCTGCTGCGTGGTAAGGGCAGTATATAAAGATAAAGCTCCTCCCTGAAAAGACAAGCAGGGAAAGTCAATGGAACACACACGCTTGCCCACAGCATTTCTTGTTACTAATGATATCCATAAAAAAATCAAACTCAGTGGCTGGTGTCAAAACCAATCAGGCAAATAGCAGAAATACAAACACACCCCACCGTGTCCTAAAGGATGCGGTTCTCTACATCAGAGAACATACAGACTTCCTTTCCAACGAGACATAGTTTGTACCATGGGAAACTGCTGCACTTACAACATGCCTTAGGAATATTCTGAATGTATACTTTCTCCTTTGCAGAGTTTTAGGCATAAAATCCAATCTGGTCTTAAATTGGTATTACTTTTTCTTTCTTTTTTTTTTTTTTGAGATGGAGTTTCACTCTTGTTGCCCAGGCTGGAGGGCAATGGTGCAATCTCGGCTCACCACAACCTCCGCCTCCCGAGTTCAAGCGATTCTCCTGCCTCAGCCTCCCGAGTAGCTGGGATTACAGGCATGCACCACCACACCCGGCTAATTTTGTATTTTTGGTAGAGATGGGGTTTCTCCGTGTTGGTCAAGCTGGTCTCAAACTCCCAACCTCAGGTGATCTGCCCGCCTCAGCCTCCCAAAGTGTTGGGATTACAGGTGTGAGCCACCGTGCCTGGCCCTTAAATTGGTATTACTTTCTAAATGAGAATTTAAGATAATAAGAACTATTTAGCAGACACCTTCAGAGTATCTGCCTACCCAGCTCACAACACCCTGCATTCTGGAAGCTGCACTCCTGCCAGCATCCAGAAGCCCCATCACTCTGACCACGCCCATGGGTTACTGCAACACATGAGTACACGAGAGCCTTTCACATCCCAGGCACTGATGTTTTCTCCTGGCACTGTGGAAATGGGATTCGATGACCACCAGTCACTCTCTGTGTGGCTACACCTTTAACATGTAAATTCAAGAGCTGGAAAAGCTATAGGCTGCGAAAACCAAGATGGCCAACTGTTTATGGAAAGGTAAACGAAACAGGTAAGCAAAGAAACAAGAGATGACAAATGGTAAGCAAGGCCCGACTGCTTTTCAATTCCTAGCTACTTCCTGAGGCCTTGCCTCATTTTCCTCCTCAGTTTCCTTGACAGGATGCCACAGACTCATCGCTTACTCCTTGCTTGAGGTATTGAGTTGGTTTCTATATACTGTAATGAATGAATATCAAATATACAGACTCCCACATGAACTTGTTATTCTGGATCATCATTATTATTATTATTATTATTATTTTTGAGACAGAGTCTCAGCCCTGTTGCCCAGGCTGGAGTATAGTGGTGCGATCTTGGCTCACTGCAACCTCTGGGTCCTGGGTTCAAGTGATTTTCCTGCCTCAGCCTCCGGAGTAGCTGGAGTTACAGGCGCGCACCACCATGCCCGGCTAATTTTTGTATTTTTAGTAGAGACGGGGTTTTACCATGTTGGCTGGGCTGGTCCCGAACTCCTGACCTCAAGTGATCCACCCACCTTGGCCTCCCAAAGTGCTGGGATTACAGGCGTGAGCCACTGCACCTGGCCTGGATCATTAATTTTTGTCCCTATGTTTATGTCACAATGTGTATTACAATATACATTATCTGTGAATTTCAACAAACACCAAATCAATAACACCTTTTCACTATATTGTATCAACAAATCTTTCTATTGAATTCTATCTTCTAAATAATTTCAGAATTCTGACATCTCCCTAATTAAGGTAATCCGAACACTAAGTTGCTAACTTAGAAGGTTTACAGATGAGAAGTTAGGGCATCTGGGGACTGGTTCCATGGCAAACAGCTTACATGCCGCAGTAGCCATGAAAGGTCCGTATGAGGAAGCTATGTCTGTGGAGGGAGTACAGAAAGCAAGGGAAAAAGTACAGAGACGAAGAAAAATGCCAAAAATAAACACCACATATTTATACCTAAAACCTGTAATACGTGAAGGTAAAGGGAAGAAATTCTCGTCTTCCACTTTACTGTTCCTATCAGTAGTCTCCTCCTATAGAGGGGACTCATGCCTGTGTTATCAGAGTTTTAATTAATTAAAAGGATACACTGTGTTAACTTAGAAATTTAATTACATGTGTACATGTCTATTATAGTTCTTTTAAGAAGAAATTAATTAGTTCCAGTACACTGAAACTTAATTAAACATTAAAGGTAAGTGTATCAGTCAAGATTCTATAACATCAAAAAAGACTACTCTATAGAAAGGATTAATGTACAGACTTCTAGATAAGTATACTGATGGTACTGACACTCCACTCAAATTTTATCTTACCTGAGAAAACCCTCCCAAAATAATTCTGTTAGAAGGAATGCCATTCTTCACTTCTTGATCAATCAAAGCTTTTACTAAAAACAACACGAAAGTTAGTCAGCAATACTTTCAGAGTTAAGCCCACTGATAAAATTTAAATTAGGAAAAAATTAATAATAGAAAAGCACAATTACTTTTAAGGTGGAAATGAGTGAAAAATTCAAAGCACTTCATTAAAATACAAAATTAGAATGTATTTTCATATGCCAACGGAGAACAATGTGAAAAGGAAATTTTAAAAAAAATCCAATTTCCAATAGTCACACACAAAATTAAATACCTAGGAATTAAAGAAGTGAATGATCTCCATAATAAAAACTATAAAACACTGATGAAAGAGGACACCAAAAAATGGAAAAAAGATTCCATGTTCATGGATAAGAAGAACCAGTAACAATATTGATTGTTATTGTTCATGAATTCTTCTAATCCATGACCATGGAATATTTTTCCCAAACCACCCAAAGCAATCTATATGAAAATACCAATGACAATCTTCACAGAAACAGAAAAACAATCCTAAATTTTTTTTTTTTTTTTTTTTTTTTTGAGACAAAGTCTCGCTCTGTCACCCAGGCTGGAGTGCAGTGGCACGATCTCGGCTCACTGCAAGCTCCACCTACCGGATTCATGCCATTCTCCTGCCTCAGCCTCCCAAGTAGCTGGGACTACAGGTGCCCGCCACCACGCCCGGCTAATTTTTTGTATTTTTAGTAGAGATGGGGTTTCACCATGTTAGCCAGGATGGTCTCGATCTCCTGAACTCGTGATCCGCCCGCCTTGGCCTCCCAAAGTGCTGGGATTACAGGCGTGAGCCACTGTGACTGGCCCCCTAAAATTTATATGGAATCACGACAGACTCAGAGTAGCCAAAGCTATCCTAAGCGAAAAGAATAAAACTAGAGGAATCACATTACTTTACTTCAAATTATACTACAGAGCTATAGTAACCAAAACTGCATGGTACTGGCATAAAAACAGACACATAGACTAAAGGAACAGAATAGAGAACCCAGAAATCCACACACCTACAGTGAATTCATTTTCGACAAAAGTGTCAAGAACATATACTGGGGAAAAGACAGTCCTTCAATAAAAATGGTACTGGGAAAACTGGATATCCATATGCAGAAGAATAAAATTAGACCCTATCTCTTGCTGTATACAAAAATCAAATCACAATAAACACTTAAATCTAAGATCTCAAACTATGAAACTACTACGAGAAACAATTGGGGAAAATCTCCAGGACATTGGTCTGGGTAAAAATGTCTTGAGAAATACCCCACAAGCATATCAACCAAAGCAAAAAATAGACAAATGGGATCACATCAAGTTAAAAAGCTTCTGCACAGCAAAGGATACAATCAACAAAGTGAGAAGACAACCCATAGAATGGAAGAAAATATTTGGAAACTACCTGTCTGACAAGGGATTAATAACCAGAATATGTAAGGAGCTTTAACAACTCTATAGGAAAAAAAATAATAATCTGATCAAAAAATGGGCCAGGCCGGGCACGGTGGCTCATGCCTGCAATCCCAGCACTTTGGGAGGCCAAGGAGGGTGGGTTACGAGGTCAAGCGATCGAGACCATCCTGCCCAACATGGTGAAACCCCGTCTCTACTAAAGATTGAAAAATTAGCTGGTCATGGTGGTGCACGCCTGTAGTCACAGCTACTCGGGACGCTGAGGCAGGAGAGTCACTTGAACTCGGGAGACTGAGGTTGCAGTGAGCCAAGATTGCGCCACTGCACCCCAGCCTGGTGAAAGAGCAAGACTCTGTCTCAAAACAAACAAACAACAACAACAAAAACGGGTCAAAGATCTGAATGTACATTTCTGAAAAGATGACATAAAAATGGCAAACAGGCATATGAAAAGGTGCCCAACATCAGTGATTGCCAGCAAAATACAAATCGAAACTACAGTGAAATATCATCTCACCCCGGTTGAAATGGTTTTTATTCAAAAGACAGTTAATAGCAAATGCTGGTGAGGATGTGGAGAAAAGAGAACCCTCATACACTGTTGGTGGGAATGTAAATTATTACAACTACTATGGAGAACAGTTTGGAGGTTCCTCAAAAAACTAAAAATTGAGCTACCATATGATCCAGCAATCCCACTGGATATATACTCAAAAGAAAGTATCTTTCTTTTAACTATATTTGGGTATATATCTTTTGGGATATATACCCAAAAGAAAGGAAATCAGTATATTGAAGAGGTATCTGTACTCCCATGTTTGTTGTAGCACTGTTCCCAATAGCCAAGATTTGGAAGTAACCTATGTGTCCATCAACAGATGACTGGATGAAGAAAATGTGGTACATATACACAATGAAGTACTATTCAGCTATAAAAAAAGAATGAGATCCAGTCATTTGCAACAACACAGGTGGAACTGGAGATCATTATGTTAAGTGAAATAAGCCAGACACAGAAAGACAAACATTGCATGTTCTCACTTTTTTGTGGGATCTAAAACTAACTGAACTCACAGACACAAGACAGTAATAGAAGTATGGTTATCAGAGGCTAGAAGGGTAGTGGGGGGCTGGAGGTGAGGTGCAGCTAGTTAATGGGTACAAAAAAAATAGAATAAGACCTACTATTTGACAGCACAATAGGGTGACTATAGTCAATAGTAACTTAGTGTAGATTTTAAAATAACTTACAAGAGTGTAAATGGATTCTTTGTAACTCAAAGGATAAATGCTTGAGGGGATGGACACCCCATTCTCCATGATGTGCTTATTTCACATTGCATCCCTGTATCAAAACATCTCACGTACACATAAATATGTACACCTACTATGTACTCACAAAAATTGAAAATAAAAAAATTTTAATTAAAACTTCAATAATTTCCCATTAAATATTTTGTTAACAGTTGTTTCATCAAGAGATGGATTTTAAAAAAATTAATAGTTAATTCTGCTCATATATATTCCACGTTTCTCTCTTTAATGAACCATAGGCATTTGTACCTAAAAGTTGTCATTTTAAAATTGTACGTAGTTAAGTGTTTAAAACCATTCATTCTATTGTTTTTAAAAAATCACAGAATTGGCCACGCACAGTGGCTCACGCCTGTAATCCCAGCACTTTGGAAGGCTGAGGCCGGCAGATCAACTTGAGGCCAGGAGTTTGAGACCAGCCTGACTAACACGGTGAAACACTGTCTGTACTAAAAATACAAAATGTAGTCGGGCATGGTGGCACAGGCCTGTAGTCCTAGCTACCTGGGAGGCTGAGACAAGAGAATCACTTGAACCCGGGAGGTGGAGGCTGCAGTGAGCTGAGATCGCGCCACTGCACTCCAGCCTGAGCAAGAGAGCAAGACTCCATCTCAAAAACAAACAAACAAAAAAAACAGAATCAATCTCTTTCGCTCACTCTCACTCTCTCTCTGTGTCTCTGTCTCTCTCTCTCAAAACAGGGTCTCACTCTGTTGCTGACCTCCCAGGCTCAAGCAATCCTCCCACCTCAGATTCTCAAGCAGCTGGGGGGCCACAGACATGCGCCACCACGCCCAGCTAATTTTGTTTATTTTTTGTAGAGACTCTTACCCCTGGGCTCAAGTGATCCTCCTGCCTCAGCCTCTCAAAGTGCTAGGATTACAGGTATGAGCAACATCCCTTGGCCTCAATCACCTTTCACCTAAGGGTAAGGGCACTATGTACCCCAACTATGTAACCTGAGCACTGTCTTCTTTGTTCAGTAGCACATTCTCTTTTGTTTTTTCTTTCCTGGCTGAGTCTGATTCTAATTTTCTCCAGTAAGTCATCACTTCAGAGAGGAAAGAAGTAACAAGTATTTCGTAGGCCAACTCTATTGTTAGGACAGAATCTTTCATTCTGGAACTCATGAGGCCCACATATCTTCTTCACAGGGCCCAGGCCCTCCCTGTTTTCCATAGCATCTAACACTTACCCTCATACTTTTGTCATCTATTATTTTCAGACAAAACTTTAATCTACTTTTTGATGATCCCATAAGTCAGTGTTGTTGGTTTGACATTCTCAAATATCTCACATCTTTTGAATGTATTTTCCCTGTTTTAAAGACCTTAAAGAGTTCTTTTAAAACAAAAGGGCTGCACCCAGTGGTTCGTGCCTGTAATCCCAGGATTTTTGGGGAGGATCACCTGAGGGCAGGAGTTTCCCACCAGCCTGGACAACATATTGAGAATTCATCTCTGCAAAACAGTTTAAAAATTAGCCAGGTATGGTGGCACATGCCTGTAGTCCCAGCTACTCAGAAGCTGAGGCAGGAGAGTTGCTGGAGACCAGGAATTTGAGGCTGCAGTGAGATATGATTACCAACCGTACTCTAACCTGGGCGACAGTCTCTAAGTAACTATGTAAATAAAAAATTACCAAAAAAGCAAAACAATTCACAGCCAGCCTGCCTTGCCATTGCTGCCAACATCCACCTACACCCACCCACACTTAGGAGTCACCAACCAGATTTTCCTGAAGGCAATCCCAGTCCTCACAATATTATACTTGTCAATGTGTCAGTACATACGTGTAAAAGAAAAGCACATTTCTGTGCATTTCTTTTTTTTTTGTTTTTTTTTTTTGAGACGGAGTTTCACTCTTGTTGCCCATGCTGGAGTGCAACAGTGGGATCTCAGCTCACTGTAGCCTCTGCCTCCCAGGTTCAAACAATTCTCCTGGCTCAGCCTCCCAAGTAGCTGGGATTACAGGCAGGCGCCACCACGCCCAGCTAATTTTGTATTTATAATAGAGACGGGGTTTCTCCATGTTGGTCAGGCTCATCTAGAACTCCCGACCTCAGGCGATCCACCCGCCTCTGCCTCCCAAAGTGCTGGGATTACAGGCGTGAGCCACCGCGCCCGGCCTCCTGTGCATTTGTTAAAAATAGACATGTCCCAGTAAGTTAGTATTCTGTTTCCCCCTCCAAACAAATAGAATTATCATAATCATAAAGGAGATGGACTCCTAACCAGAGACCAGGCTTTCGAAGTTTTGTAAAGCAGAGCTAATACTTCACAGGGGTGTCAAATGAGGTGCTCCGTAAGAAACGCCTAGCTTGTAAACAGTTATGTGCTCAATCAGTGGCACCTGTTATTATTACTGCACTAAAATTAACAATTTTTTTCTTTTTTTTTTTTTTTTTTTTTTTTTTTTTTTTTTTTTTTTTTTTTTGAGACAGTCTCCCTCTGTCACCCAGGCTGGAGTGCAATGGCACAACCTCAGCTCACTGCAACCTCCGCCTACTGGGTTCAAGCGATTCTCCTGCCTCAGCCTCTCGAGTAACTGGGATTATAGGCGCCCGCCACCACGCGTGGCTAATTTCTTTGTATTTTTAGTAGAGACGGGGTTTCACCATGTTGGCCAGGCTGGTCTCGAACTCCTGACCTCAGGTGATCTGCCTGCCTCGGCCTCTCAAGTGCTGGGGTTACAGGCGTGAGCCACCACACTCGGCTACATTTTCACTGTTTCTTATCATTATACTCATTATATTATTATTTTCACTGTTATTCCAAGTCTCTTTAATGAAGATAACTGGCCAAAACTATTTTTTTTTTTTGAGACGGAGTTTCATTCTTGTTGCCCAAGCCGGAGTGCAATGGCGCAATCTCGGCTCATTGAAACCTCTGCCTCCTGGGTTCAAGCGATTCTCCTGCCTCAGCTCCCAAGTAGCTGGAATTACAGGTGTGCGCCATCACGCCCAGCTAATTTTTTAATTTTTAGTAGAAACGGGGTTTCACTAGGTTAGCCAGGCTGGTCTCAAACTCCTGACCTCATATGATCTGCCCACCTTGGCTTCCCAAAGTGCTGGGATTAAAGGCGTGAGCCACCACGCCCGGCCGGCCAAAACTATTAAACATTCTGCTGTTTTCTCCATTTTCCTATGTAAATCAAAGAAAAATTATTATATGTCTGACAGAGTTAAAGCTTGATAAATGCCATTTGTCCCCATCCACCTCATCTCCATTGCCTATACTCAAGTGAGTTCATGTGGACACTGTGGCAAACAAGTAACAGAGTGACCAGAAAGGAAAACAAGCCTGGGCAACATAGGGAGACCCTGTGTCTACAAAAAAAAAAATTAAAACCTGGCCAGGCATGGTGGTGTGCGCCTCTGTGGTCCCAGCCTACTCAGGAGGATGAGGTGGAAGGGTCGCTTGAGTTCAGAAGGTCAAGGCTGCAGTGAGCTTTGATCACACCACTGCACTCCAGGCTGGGTGACACAGCAAGACCCTCTCTGGGGGACAGGGGGTAAAAGGAAGGAAACAGCCGTACCTCCTGAGATTAGATAAATGTGTTTTTTGTTTGTTTTTGTTTTTCTGAGACGAAGTTTCGCTCTTGTTGCCCAGGCTGGAGCGCAGTGGGGCGATCTCAGCTCACTGCAACCTCCACCTCCCAGGTTCAAGCAACTATCCTGCCTCATCCTCTCAAGGGGCTGGGATTACAGGCGCCCACCACCATGCCCAGCTAATTTTTTGTATTTTTAGTAGAGATGGGGTTTCACCATGCTGGCCAAGCTGGTCTCGAACTCCTGACCTTCAGGTGATCCATATGCCTCTACCTCCCAAAGTACTGGGATTGCAGGCGTGAGCCACCGTACCCGGCCCAAATGTGTAATTTTTAACCAGTACCGATATGATTACTGAATCTACTAAAAACATTTAGGAACACTTTTGGCTTTATAAACATTTTCTGTACTTACTATTTTCTGCTGCCTGTTTAATCCCAGATTCATCTTCCTGTGAATCTGGTGAAAGCCCAATAATATCAAACCTGTAAAATAAGGCAAAATCTTAAAAGAACCATTTTATTCTAAGAAAAATCTATTATTGTAGCAAGTATATTTTACTACATTCATGGTAGCTTGGATTAAAAGGCTAACCAGAAATATTTATTTTATTTTACTTATTTATTTATTTTTTGAAATTTATTTATTTATTTATTTATTTATTGAGACGAAGTCTCACTCTGTTGCTCAGGCTGAAGTGCAGTGGCATGATCTCTGCTCACTGCAGCCTCCCCCTCCCAGGTTCAAGCGATTCTCCTGTGTCAGCCTCCTGAGTAGCTGGTACTACAGGCGCATGTCACCACACCCGGCTAATTTTTGTATTTTTAGTAGACACGGGATTTTGCTGTGTTGGCCAGGCTGGTCTTGAACTCCTGACCTCAGCTGATCAGCCTGCCTCTGCCTCCCAAAGTGCTGGGATTATAGGTATGAGCCACCATGCCTGGCTAAAGTCATCGTTTTTTAACAGATCTGATGTTAGGAGTCTCAGAGAACAGTTAGGAAAAATCATAGTCTGGAAGTAGCATGTAGGAACAAAAAACTGACCCTACTTTCTGACAGTAAAGTGCAGAGGGAATGTGAGGATATCTTCAGAGGGCTGGAAGCGAAGCGGTTTCCTTAAAAACAACCCAGACAGGCAAGAAATTGGAAAGGTGAACAGGCTGTGGTTTAATAGGGGTCATTCGAATGTTGGGTTACTAAAACCAACAAAGGTTTATCAAGCAGCAGAAGATATTCTCCCACATGATTTTTATTCAAACACTGTCTCCTATTTCCTCCAACTGTATGTACAGCTCCTTAAGTTTACCCCTAAATCTAGAGTATAAAAATGTAAATAAAGGTTAACTATGCAACTTTGCAATTTAAAAAACAGCTAAATAAAAACTGCTGTACACAAAAGCATCTCTGAAAACATTAAATAAGTAATATAATGTTCTTATTGAATAAGTAAATTCTTACTTACCATGAAGGCATAGCCATGTTCATATTTAATGTAACAGGCCTAACAGGCCTACATGGAAAAGAAAAAACAACAAAATCAGAATAACAAAGCATAAAAACTGGTAAATTCCATTAATCAAAACCAGATAATTGCTTGAGACCTACATAAAACTGTATGCTACAGTTTTAACATACGAACTGTTTTATTTCATCCACACCTGTACAACTCTGCTTTCCATGCTCCTCCAAACGCGTTCTGAAGACAGAGCAACAGCAACAAAGGACAAAGCTTGACAGATACATTTTCCCTTCTCAACACCCTTACTTACGACTTTTGACTTCTCAGACAGGAGAAGAGAAACCAGAAACCAAGACAGTTGGAAATGTATAAAATATGAGATTCTGGTATGGGGCTAAGGACAATGAGCGATTTATTACACTGATACAATTCTCATATGCTCAGATTACACTTTTCCTAATTTTCTAGTTCTTAGCTATGTACTTGCTTAAGAGACCTCTAAATAAATAAGGGAAATCCAAAATTTGCCTAAGTGTCCATTATACCCAATTCAAGTCTGTGATTAAAAATATGCTAGATAATCTGAATTCAGCTCCATCCAAAGGAAAGAAAAGTAAGCACACTCTAACTACATCTCACCACTTTCCTCCTGATTCATGAAGTAAGTCCACCTTAGAGGTTACAAACTGTATCAAAATTTCTTTGAGAATACAAACTTCCCTACGTTGGGCAACGGCCTTTTAAAGCTGTTCAACTTGGGGCATATATCAATAACCATTCCAAGGTAATTAAGAATTCTGGGCCGGGCAGGGTGGGTCACGCCTGTAATCCCAGCACTTTGGGAGGCCGAGGCGGGCGGATCACCTGAGATCAGGAGTTTGAGACCAGCCCGGCCAACATGGTGAAACCCTGTCTCTATTAAAAATACAAAAAATTAGCTGGGCACGGTGGCAGGCGCCTGTAATTCCAGCTACTTGGGAGACTGAGGCAGGAGAACCGCATGAACCCAGGAGGCAGAGGTTGCAGTGAACCGGAATTATGCCACTGCACTCCATCTTGGGCAACAGAGACAGACTCCATCTCAAAAAAAAAAAAAAAAAGAAAAAGAATAAAAATAATCCTGTCTCTTGCTTGAGCAGAATGATAGAGGACATAGCAACCCTAGCCACAGTATTCACTGTAGCCTACAGAGCTAAGACAGACTGTATTTCAGGATAAAAAGAGGAAGAAATGTTTTCTTATCCAATCTTCTCAGCTGTTGTTCTTCTTCCCATTCCTTCTTTCATGTTTATGTATCCGTCCCAACTCTACTGCTACTACCACTTCTGGGGATGAATTACTAACTGATATGAGTATGTCCAATCCCTTCTTGTCTTCTCCATGGTTATTGCTTCTCAGCAACCTTTTGACCTAAATCAAGGGTGTCCAATCATTTGGTTTCCCTGGGCTACACTGGAAGAATAGCCTTGGGCCACACATAAAGATACATTAACACTAACAATAGCTGATGAGGTAAAAAATAAAATAAAATAAAATAATGTTTAAAAATTGCAAAAAAAAAATCTCATAATGTTTTAAGAAAGTTTACTAATTTGTATTGGGCTGCATTCAAACTGACCTGGGCCACAGGTTGGACAAGCTAGACCTAACGTGCCAATCTTATTGATCTTCTAAGTTTGCTCAAAACTTTCAGAGCCAGAATTCAAAACAAGACCTATCATATTCCAAAGTCTTTGCTCTTTGCACAGTACATCAACATTGCCCCAAACGATAAAATTAAAGAGTGTTTTCAACACAATAAAGATTTCTCACAAATCTAACAGGTAAATCCCCTTCAGAGATACCCTAGGGATATCCTAGAACTTTATAGATATTTGTATATCTAAGATAATTTTTCTGGGAGGCCAAGGCAGGTTGATCACTTGAGGTCAGGCATTTGAGACTAGCCTGGCCAACATGGTGAAACCCTGTCTCTACTAAACATACAAAAATTATCTGGGCGTGGTGGCACGTACCTGTAATCCCAGCTACTCTGGAGGCTGAGGCAGGAGAATCGCTTGAACCCAGGAGGTGGAGGTTGCAGTGAGCTGAGATCACGCCACTGCACTCCAGCCTGGGTGGCAGAGTAAGACTCCGTCTCAAAAATAAATAAATAAATAAATAAAATAATTTTTCTGGTCTTAAGTTCAGCTGACCTCCAAGACAGCAATATTTTAAATTGCTTAACGAAAGAGAAAAAGAGAAAAAATCAATTTAACTAAGAAACCATTTTAGTTTTAAGGAATTCTACTAATCTTTATTTTTAAACAATATTTAGAAAGTAAAAATTAACTGTATTCAAATACTTTTCTGGAAGGGTAAAGCAATCACAATTGCTCCTCTCCAGACTCTGAATCACAAGCCTGAAGATCAGAAATACTCACGCATGCGGGCAGATATATTTGATATGTGAACTTCTGATACCTGCAAAGGCTTCTGCCCATCCGTGCCTGGTGGAAAAATCATTGAATAATGCTATTAGACACTGTTTTAAATCCCAGTAAGTTAGTAGCAAAAGAGTAACTTTAAAAAATTGTGAAGATAAATGTTAAATCCTGAAAATATGTTTTTGTTTGTTTGTTTGTTTTTCTGAGATGGCATCTCGCTCTGTCGCCCAGGCTGGAGTACAGTGGAGTACTCCATCTCAAAATAAATAAATAGGTAAGTAAACAAAAATAAAAACGGCAACTTTCGCTGAGCATGGTGGCTCATGTCTATAATCCCAGCACTTTGAGAGGCTGAGGTAGGAGGACAGCTTGAGACCAGGAGTTTAAGACCAGCCTAAACAATATAGTAAGACCCATTCTACAGAAAACTTAAGAAAAAAAAATTTTTTTTAATCCAGCAACTTTAATATTATTTCTTCATGTGTACATGTTCACATAGATACATGTTCAAAGCAGAATATAGAAAAATTGAAAAACTATAAATAATCAAATCCTTCTAGCCAGGAATAAACAGTTAATTTTCTGATGCATTTCCTTCTGATTTTTCCCATGCATGTCAATTAAAGAATAGATGCACATTTCACAAAACAGGGATCATATTATACATATAGTTTCCTGCTTATTTACATTTGGCCATATACTTGATGCTTTTTACATATTATCTCTACTAAAGAATAAAGTACAAGTAATTTCACCCTTTCTTATATCAAACAGTCTAGATAAATGTTAATTTTTTTTTTTTTTTTTTTGAGACAGAGTCCTGCTCTGTTGCCCAGGCTGGAGTGCAGTGGCTCGATCTCGGCTCACTGCAAGCTCCGCCTCCTGAGCTCACACTATTCTCCTGCCTCAGCCTCCCGAGTAGGTGCCCACCAACACGCCTGGCTAAATTTTTTTTTGTATTTTTAGTAGAGACGGGGTTTCACTGTGTTAGCCAGGATGGTCTTGATCTCCTGACCTTGTGATCCCCCTGCCTCAGCCTCCCAAAGTGCTGGGATTACAGGCGTGAGCCACCGTGCCCAGCCCCGTTAAATACTTTTCTATTAACTATTTTTCTGTTTCAACCCACCTCCCCTAAAGTGTTAAAGACATAAATAGATTAGTAACAACAGTATTAACTGCAATACTTACATAACATTAACTATAACCAGGATATTGTATAGGAGTTTTGTGTGTATGCACATGTGTATATGTGTAAATAGCTATGTTAAAGACTTTTTTCTGAAAACTATAAAACATATTAAGAAATTAAAGAAAATCTATATAAATGGAAGGATATCCCACTTTCATGGACTGTGAGATATAATATTTTAAAGACGGCAGTACTCTCAAATTGATCTATGGAGTCAATGCAATCTTTATCAGAATACCACCTGACTTTGCACATATTAGAACTCAATCTAAAATCTGTATGGAAACTCAAGAGACCCAGAATAACAACAACAACAAAAATCTTGAAAAAGAACAAAATTAGAGGACTCGCACTTCTTAATCTCAAAAATTCCTACCAAGTAACATTCAGAAAGACTAGTACTAGAGTACAGACAGACATATAAATCAACCGAAAATCCAGAAATAAAACCTCACATTTACAGTCAACTTATTTCTGAAACAAATCAACAGGGAAGGAATAGTCTTTTTAACAAAAGTAGCTGGGACAAGTGGATATCCACATGTAATACAAAGAAGTTGAACTGCTACCTCATACCATATGTAAACACTGACCAAAGACCTAAATGTAAGAGATAAAACTATAAAGCTAGAAGAAAACATACATACATCTTTGTGACCTCAGATCTGGCAATTTCTTAGATATAACATCAAAAGCACACACACAAAAAATAGATAAATTAGAAATCATCAAAATTAACCGTTGTGTTTCAAAGGACACTATGAAGAAAATGAAAAGACAACTTACATAATGGGAAAAATGTTTGCAAATCACATCTAATTAAGTGTCTAGTATCCATAATAAAAAAAACTTGCAACTCACAAACAAAAAGACAACCCAATTAAAAAATATGCAAAAGAATTGAAGAGATGTTTGTCCAAAGAAGATATACAAATGGCCAAAAAGCACAGGAAAAGATGCTGAACATCATTAGTCATTAAGGAAACATAAATCAAAGCACAATGATACATCACTTCATACTCACTAGGATGGCTATCAATATAATGATGAGAGGAATAAATTCTGGTGTTCTGTAGCACTGTGGAGTGAATATGGTTAACTACAATTCAGTGTATATTTTCAAAATGCTAGAAGAAAGGATGTTGAATGTTCACAATGCAAAGAAACGATAAATGTTTGAGGTGATGGATATGCTAATTACCCTGATTTGATCCTTACATGTTGTATACATGTATCAAAATATATCACTCAGTATCCCATAAATAAGAACAATTATGTATCAACTAAAAGTAAAAGGAAAAGAAAAAATACTTTTAAAAAAACTTTGGCCAGGCATGGTGGCTCATGCCTGTAATCCCAGCACTTTGGGAGGCCAAGGCGGGCAGATTCCTTGAGTCCCCAGGAGTTCAAGACCTGCTTGGCCAACGTGGTGAAACCCCGTCTCTACTAAACCAACGAAAATTAGCTGGGCGTGGTGAGCACCTGTAGTCCCAGCTACTCAGAAGATGAGGCCGGAGAATTACTTGAACCCGGGAGGCAGAGGTTGCAATGAGCTGAGATTGTGACACTGCACTCCAGCCCGGGCGACAGAGTGAGACTCTGTCTCATTAAAAAAAAAAAAAAGGAATATACTAAATGTCATGAATTGTTCACATTAAAAGGGTTAGTTTTATGTCATGTGAATTTTACCTCAAATTAAACAAAAAAGACATCTCAATAAAAGATAGGCAAAAGACTTGAATAGACATTTCTCCAAAGACAAATGAATGGTTAACACACCATGAAAAGATGCTCAACATCATTAGTGATTAGAAAATGCAAACCAAAACCACTGTGAGATACCACTTCATACCCAGCGGAATGGCTATCGTAAAAATGACAAATAATAGCCAAGTGTTAAACGGTATGGTGAGAAATCAGAACCCTCATACACTGTTGGTAGAAATGTAAATGGTGTGGCGACTTTAGAAAACCTTTAGGTTCTCAAAAGGATAAATATGAAGTTACCATATCCAGCAATTCTATTCCTAGGTCTATACCGAAGAATAGTGAAAAAATATGTCCAGTACAGATGTGGTGGCTCATGCCTGTAAACCTAGCTACTCGGGAGGCTGAGGCAGGAGAAGTGCTGGAACCCGGGAGGCGGAAGTTGCAGTGAGCCAAGATCGTGCCACCGCACTCCAGCCTGGGCAACAAGAGTGAAACTCCACTCCGTCTCAAAACATAAACAGAAACAAAAACACAACAAAAAACTTGTACACAAATGTTCTTTTTTAGCAGTATTACTCAACTCCAAGGTGCAAACAACCCAAATGTCCATCAAATGACAGATGAATAAACAAAATGAGGCTGGGCGTGGTGGCTCATGTGGTAATCCCAGCACTTTGGGGAGGCCAAGGCTGGCAGATCACCTGAGGTCAGGGGTTCGAGACCAGCCTGGTCAACATGATGAAACCTCTCTCTACCAAAAATACAAAAATTAGCCAGGCTTGGTGGTGCATGCCTGTAGTACCAGCGACTTGGGAGACTGAGGTAGAAGAATCACTCAAACCCGGGAGGAGGAGGTTGCAGTGAGCTGAGAAAGCACCACTGCACTCCAGCCTGGGCGACAGAGCGAGACTCCATCTCAAATAAAGAAAAAAATAAAATAAAATAAAATGAGGCATAGCCATACAACGGAGTAAGTACGATTCAACAATGAGAAGGAAGTACTGACATGCTATAGCATGGATGAGCCTTGAAAACAATGTTAAGTGAAAGAAGCCAGTTACAATAGAACACAAATGAAAGAGTACAGGGTTTCTTTTTGAGGCAATGAAAATGTTCTAAAATTGACTGTGGTGATGGTTGCATAACTTACGGTGAATACATCTAAAACCATCGAATTACACACTTTAAACGAGTGAATTGTGTGGTATATGAATTATATGTCAATAAAACTGGTACCAAAAATAAAGACAAAGAATGCATGACTGGACCCAGTCATGAGGAACCATTAGACTCAAGTTGAAGAGTCATTCTACAGAATATGCAGAACTGAAGGCTGTGGCTGTATGCTTTAAAACTGTAAAGGAAATGAAAGAAGAACTGATAAAACAGCTTCAGATTCAAGACATGACAGCTCAAATGAACACATACTCCTGGAAAGGATCTCAGGCCAGGAAGGAAACGGACACAGTTGAGAAAGCTGGCAAAACTTCAATGGAGTCTGTGGACTGGATATAGTGTTTAATCAATGCTCATCTCCTGATTTGGAGTGTTGTATGTTGCTTATGTACAGGTATCCTTGTGCATGGGAAATACACATGAGAGTATTTAGAGGTAATGGGGAATCATGTTTGCAGGTTTATCTCAAGAGTTAAAAAAAGACTCATCTATATATACATACATATATATACAGGGTGGGGGCGTGGACAAGCACACATAGGACTGAGTGCACACACAATGGAACACACGCAGTAAAAGATGAACCAAGGAAGCTCCATGAGAGCAATATGAGATTTTTTTGTACAAAAAGCACACATTTTATTTTAAAAGTGTGAGTTACAATTGCCACAAAAAGAATAAAATATCTTGGAATACAGCTAACCAGGGAGGTGAAAGATCTCTACAAGAATTACAAAACGCTGCTCAAAGAAATCAGAGATGACGCAAACAAGTGGAAATGCATTCCATGCACATGGACAGGAAGAATCAATATTGTTAAATGGCCATACTGCCCAAAGCAATTTACAGATTCAATGCTATTCCTATCAAACTACCAATGACATTCTTCACGGAATTAGGAAAAAATGTTTTAAAATTCACATGGAACCAAAAAAAGAGCCCAAACAGACAAGGCAATCCTAAGCAAAAAGAACAAAGCTGGAGGCATCATGTTACCGGACTTCAAACTATACTACAGAGGTACAATAACCAAAACATCATGGTACTGGTACAAAAACAGACACATAGACCAATGAAACAGAATAGACAGCACAGAAATAAGGTCACGCACCTACAACTATTTGATACTCAACAAAGCTGACAAAAACAAGCAATGGGAAAAAGGACTCCCCAGTCAATAAAAAGTGCCAGGATAACTGGGTGACCATATGCAGATGATAGAAACTGGATCCCCACCTTACACCATATACAAAAATCAACTCAAGATAGATTCAAAACTTAAATGTAAAACCTCTAACTATAAAAACCCGAAAGACAACCTAGGAAATACCATTTTAGACATAGGACTTGTCTAAGATTTCATGATGAAGACGCCAAAGCAAATGCAACAAAAACAAAAATTGACAAATGAGATCTAATTAAACTAAGGAGCTACTGCACAGCAAAAGAAACTATCAACAGAGAGTAAACAAACATCCTGCAGATGGAAGAAAACATATGCAAACTATGCATCCAACAAAGGTCTAATATCCAGAATCTATAAGGAACTTAAACTTACAAGTAAAAAACAAACAACCTAGCTGTTCTGTGGTGTAGCCATTCTTTTATTCCTTTACTTTCTCAATAAACTTGCTTCCACTTTACTGTTAAAAAAAAAAAAAAAATCAAATAACCCCATTGAAAAGTGGACAAAAAACATGAACAGGCACAAAAGACAGGCTGGGCGTGGTTGTGGCTCACGCCTGTAATCCCAGCACTTTGGGTAGCTGAGACGGGTGGATCACTTGAGGTCAGGAGTTCGAGACCAACCTGGCCAACATAGTGAAACCCCATCTCTACTAAAAATACAAAAAATTAGCCGAGCATAGTGGTGCATGCCTGTAGTCCCAGCTACTCAGGAGGCTGAGGCAGGAGAATTGCTTGAACCCAGGTGGAGGGTGCAGTGAGCAGAGATCGCACCACTGCACTCCAGCTTGGCGACAGAGCAAGACTGAATAAAAAAAAAAAAAAAAAAAGACAACAAGCATATGAAAAAATGCTCGAGATCATTAATGATTAGAGAAATGCAAATCAAAACCACAACAAAATACCATCTCACAGCAGGCAGAATGGCTATCATTAAAAAGTCAAAAAAGGTCGTTAAGGGTTGGGCCATCAGGAACTTGCGTGTCCATCTCAGGGAGACCTGGCCTTCAGAGATGACAGCATTCAGCCCCAGGAGGAGCCTGCAATTCGTCCTCGGTCTTCCCAACTTGTGCCGCCCATGGAGATACAGGACAGTAAGGAGCTAAACAGAACCTGCTGTGTGAATGGGGGAACCTGCATGCTGGGGTCCTTTTGTGCCTGCCCCCTCTCTACAGACGGTACTGTGAGCACGATGTGTGCAAAGAGAACTGTGGGTCTGTGCCCCATGACACCTGGCTGCCCAAGAAGTGTTCCATTTGTAAATGCTGGCACGGCCAGCTCCGCTGCTTTCCTCAGGCATTTATCTACCTGGCTGTGATGGCCTTGTGATGCATGGCATCTCATGGCTTCCAGGACTCCAGAACTACCAGCATCTACACTGCCACTTCTATGCTAGCTGGCATCTGCTTTTCTATACAAAGTTACTATTAATCGACTCTGACCTATTTACAGAAATATGATTTTAGATATCATGCAAATTTCATAACCAGTAAAGGCTGCTGCTACAATGTCCTAACTGAAAGATGATCATTTGTTAGTTGCCTTAAAATAATGAATACATTTCCAAAATGGTCTCCAACATTTCCTTATAGTACCAACTACTTCTTACCTCTTTGCCCTGCCCTCCCCCAAAAACCTACTTCGTTTTTCAAAAGTCAGCCATATCTCCATTGTGCCCAAGTCCAGTGTTTCTTGATACATGTAATTCTACCAAAGTCTTCTTAATATGTTCTTTTAAACAATTGAATTATATCTTCAGATTATTAGAGACTACTCCTAATATGGACCTTAGGATACAGTTTTGAGTAGAGTTGATCAAAATCAAATAAAATAGTCTTTTTAAAAGGAAAGAAAGCAGCCGGGTGCGGTGGCTCACGCTTGTAATCCCAGCACTTTGGGAGGCCGAGGTGGGCGGATCACGAGGTCAGGAGATCAAGACCACCCTGGCTAACATGGTGAAACCCCGTCTCTACTAAAAATACAAAAATTAGCTGGGTGTTGTGGCGGGTGCCTGTAGTCCCAGCTACTCGGGAGGCTGAGGTAGGAGAATGGCGGGAACCTAGGAGGCAGAGCTTGCAGTGAGCCAAGATCGTGCCACTGCACTCTAGCCTGGGCGACAGAGCCTTTAATAGTCATAGATTTAAAAGACTGTTTCTTTACCATCCCCTTAGCTGAGCAAGACTGTGAACGGTTTACATTTACAATTCCTGCAGTAAACAACCTGCAGCCTGCTAAGCGTTCTTCATATGTGGTTCAGTCCACACAGTTAACTGAAAATGCTCAGTTACGATTTCATACAGATGAACAACTGATGACTTTATTTACTCAACTGCAAACAGCAGTTAAGAGTAGAATGCATTCTTTTTACATCACCCACATTAGGGCTCATATACCTTTTCCAGGACCTTTGAAAGGAATCAAATGGCTGATCACCTAGTTGCTAATGCAATTATTTAATGCTAGACACTTTCACAATTTAACCCATGTTAATGCCTCTGGTCTCAAACGCAGATACAGCATTACCTGGAAAGAAGTTAAAGCTATTATCTAGCGATGCCCAACTTACCAAATGGTACATTCCTCATCTTTTACAGGAGGAGCTGATCCTCGAGGATTGGAACCTAATTCTCTGACAAATGGATGTCACACATGTTCCCTCGTTTGGGAGTCTAGCTTATGTACATGTATGTGTGGACACCTTTTCTCACTTTCTCTGGGCTACATGCCAATCAGGAGAGTCTTCTGCCTGTGTTAAACATCATCTTTTGCAGTGTTTTGCGGTGATGGGCATTCCAACTTCTATTAAAACAGATAATGCCCCAGGCTATACTAGCCAAGCTCTAGCTACATTTTTCTCTATATGGAATATTAAACATGTTACTGGTATCCCATAGAATTCTCAAGGACAAGCTATAGTGGAAAGAATGAATCTCTCCCTACAACAGCAGTTGCAAAAGCAGAGAGGAAGAGACAAAGAATATGGAATCCCACAGATGCAACTGAACCTAGCATTACTAACTTTAAATTTTTTGAGCCTGCCCAAAGGCCAGATGTTATCAGCAGCTGAACAGCATCTGCAGAAACCAGCTGCAAAGACAGAAGCAGAACAACTGATTTGGTGGAGAGATCCGATTACAAAAAGTTGGGAAATAGGTAAAATAATAACTTGGGGTAGAGGTTATGCTTGTGTTTCTCCAGGTAAAAATCAACAGCCGATTTGGATACTATCAAGACACCTAAAACCTTATCAGATGAGCCAGATGCCGAGGAAGAGACTCCGGGAGGATCCCGAGGGCCCCCCGGTTACAGACATGTCGAGACTGACGCTGAGGAGGATCCCAACTGTCATGAGCAACAACCGTTGAACACAGCCACCCACCTGGGGACAGATCAAGAAGCTGTCACAGATGGCGGAAGAAAACCTGAGGAATGTGGGACGACCAGCCACAATGAGTAATTTAGCTATGATAGTGGTTAGCACCACTGCCGTGAGTATTCCTTCAATAAGGGCTGACACAGAGAACAATTATACTTATTAGGCATATTCATCAATCTTGGCTGGCAATAATGCCTGGATGTAATCACTCTGACACAGTTACACATGCTTTCTGATCTCAGTATTTACTATAATAAATGTGCTCCTATTATTGAGGCATACTACCCTCAAAAACCTATTTGTAAGAAGGATTGGACCCGGCCAGAAATAATGAACATACTTGTTGAGGAAGATTGCACTGCAGAACAGGCAGAGGTGCTGCACAACGATTCCTATGGAATCATTATTGATTGGTCCCCTAAGGGGATGTTTAGCTTGAATTGCACCTCTCAGTCTGCGTGCCACGGTCACACTATGTTCAGATGATCTGAACAAAACGGTCAGATAGTAGAAATGATAAGAAGTATGGCAAGACTTCCTATTATCTGGAACCACAGCAGTATAATGGCACCTCAACCTCAAATGATATGGCCTGCTCTAGGAGCTTAACATAAGGATTTGTGGAAACTATTAAATGCTCTTAATAAGATCAAAATTTGGTAAAGAATAAAAAAGCATCTAGAAGGACACTCTACAAACTTGTCTTTGGATATTGCAAAATTAAAAGAACAAATATTTAAAGCATCCCAGGCACACCTTACCTTAATGCCCGGAACTGGAGTGCTTAAAGGAGCTGCAGACAAATTAGCAGTTAGTAACCCATTAAAATGGATAAAAACACTTGGAAGCTCTGTGATTTCAATGATGATTGTGTTTTTAATCTATGTTATTTGTCTTTGTATAGTCTGCAGATGCAGATCCTGACTCCTGCGAGAAGTAGCTCACCATGACAAAGCTGCCTCTGCTTTTATCTCTTTGCAAATCAAAGAAGGGAGACAAGTTGGGAGCAAGCCCCCTGAAATCTGGCCATAAACTGGCCCCAAAACTGGCCATAAACAAAATCTCTGCAGCACTGTAACATGTTCATAATGGCCCTAACGCTCATGCTAGAAGGTTGTGGGGTTACTGGAATGAGGGCAAGGAACACCTGGCCCGCCCAGGGCGGAAAACCGCTTAAAGGCATTCTTAAGCCACAAACAAGAGCATGAGCTCTTGTTTGTGCCTCAAGGACATGCTCCTGCCGCAGTTAACTAGCCCAACTTATTCCTTTAATTCGGCCCATCCCTTCATTTCCCATAAGGGATACTTTTAGTTAATTTAATACCTATAGAAACAATGCTAATGACTGGCTTGCTGTTAATAAATACGTGGGTAAATCTCTGTTTGGGGCTCTCAGCTCTGAAGGCTGTGGGACCCCTGATTTCCCACTTCACACCTCTATATTTCTGTGTGTGTCTTTAATTCCCCTAGCGCCGCTTGGTTAGGGTCTCCCCGACAGAGCTGGTCTCGGCAGTTCTCCCATAGAGACACATGCATACATATGTTCATTGTATTGCTATTCACAACAGCATTAAATCAACCTAGATACCCATCAGCAGCAAACGGGATAAAGAAAATATGGTACATATACACCATGAAATGTTACGCAGCCATTAAAAAAAGAACGAGACCATGTACTTCGCAGCAACATGGATGGAATTGGAGGCCATTATCCTAAGGAAACCATCACAGGAACAGAAAACTAAATACCACATGTTCTCACTTGTAAGTAGGAGCTAAATAACAAGAACACATGGATACTAGGAGAGGAACAACAGACACTGGGGCCTACTTGATGGTGGAGGGTGGAAGGAGGGAAAGGATCAGAAAAAAGACCTATCAGGTACTATGCTTATTACCTGGGTAACAAAATTATCTGTACATCAAACCCTCAAAACATGCAGTTTACCTTACAGATGTCCTCCTGAATCTAAATACAAGTTACAAAGTAAAAAATAAAAAAGTTGTCTGGGCACGGTGACTCATGCCTGTAATCCCAGCACTT
Source organism: Symphalangus syndactylus (assembly GCF_028878055.3). Lineage (NCBI taxonomy): Eukaryota > Metazoa > Chordata > Mammalia > Primates > Hylobatidae > Symphalangus > Symphalangus syndactylus. Next base: position 63,492,684 of record NC_072429.2, on the reverse strand, counting down.
TGGGAGGCCGAGACAGACAGATCACTTGAGGTCAGGAGATACAGACCAGCCTGGCCAGCATGGCGAAACCCCGTCTCTACTAAAAAAAAATAAATAAAAATAAAAAAGTTTATTCTTCTGAAAATAAAAGGAATAGATTTATGAGATAATAATAAAGTGTATGTTCCAACTTTTAAAAAGAGCTGGACACAGAAGATATACATATAATACCATTTATCTGAAGGTCAGGAACAGGCAAAACTATGGTATAGTAATAGAAGTCAGAATAATGGTCGCCTCTGGGATGGGAGGGTACTAACTCCAGGGGAATGAAAAATACTCCTGGGGAGCTGGAAATGTTCTCTGTCTTCATCAGGTTGAAGGTTTCATGGGTGTAAGTAAAAAATTTATCCAGCTAAACATTTATTTTTTATTTTTTTGAGATAGAGTCTTACTCTGTCACCGAGGCTGGAGTGCAGTGACACGATCTCAGCTCACTGCAACCTTTACCTCCTAGGTTCAAGCAATTCTCGTGCCTTAGCCTACTGAGTAGCTGGGATTACAGGCGTGCACCACCACGCCCCGCTAATTTTTTGTATTTTTAGTAGAGATGGGGTTTTGCTATGTTGGCCAGGCTGGTCTCGAACTCCTGACCTCAAGTGATCCGCCCTCCTCAGCCTCCCAAAGTGCCAGGATTACAAGTGTGAGCCACCGCACCCAGCCCGGCTGAACATTTAAGATTTGCATACTTGATTATATCATAATCCAATACAATTTTCAAAATAATTTTCAAAAATAGCAAATCCAACTCAAAAAAGTTCTTACACCAAACCAATCTGAGTTTAGAACTGCGTAACAGTTGCAAAGCAAAGCGACTGATAAATTCTCTACCCACCAGACTCAACTACTAAAGTATACATTGTCCTCAATTTACAACAGTTAGACTTAAGATTTTTCAACTTCACAATGGCACAAAAGCAAAACACATCAGTACGCTGCTCGACTTTTCAGCTCTGCCAGATGTAACCCCATTGTAAGCCAAGGCGCATCTATATTCAGCTAAGGGTCACCAGATTTGGCTGAGTGTGGCCTTTTCCGTCATGCTGCTCATTGCTGATCTAGACTTAACTTTGGGATAAGCAGGAAGAGAGCGATAAAGTTGAGGGAAATGAGCTGTTTGCCCTGAGGTAAGTCTGAAAACATTTGGGAAATCATTTTGAGACAAGATTATAGATTCTGTAGATAGAAACACCTTCTACCATCTGCTAAGAGAAATGTAAGTTATGAGCTATATCAATTGATTCAAGTACATATTACAGGTCTATACAAGTCTATGTTCAACAACTCCCCCCACCTTTTTTTTTACTTTTTATGTTTAACACTTTATTACAAGCTATTCACTTGAATTTGACATACTATTTCAATGTACGTATTTTCAGCGTTAACAGCCACTAAGTTTTCTTCTTTTTTTTTTTTTTTGAGACAGTTTTGCTCTGTCGCCCAGGCTGGAGTGCAGGGATGGCTCACTGCAACCTCTGACTCCCGAGTCCAAGCGATTCTCGTGCCTTAGCCTCCTGAGTAGTTGGGATACAGGTGCCCACCACCAAGGCTGGCTAATTTTTCTTGTATTTTCAATAGAGATGGGGTTTCACCATGTTGGCGAGGCTGGTCTTGAACTCCTGACCTCAAGTGATCCACCTACATCAGCCTCCCAAAGTGCTGGGATTACAGGCGTAAGCCACCGCGCCTGGCCAGTTTTCTGTCTGATAATTTCAGTACCATTAGGAATAAACTTAACGTGCATAGTTAGCTTTGCAAATAGATTTTAATGTGTATAATAAGCAGTATTTTGCAGCAATAATAAATACCTGGCATACGGGCTACCATTCCTAGATCGTGGGCCCAGAGTAGACATTATCAAGCAATTAAGACACTCTTTGTCACAGAGCCTTGACCAACAAAGGTATCCAAGCAGCATGTAAGATAAAAAACTAGACTGGGTGCAGTGGCTCAAGCCTTTGACCCCAGCAATTTGGGAGGTTGAGTTGGGCGGATCATTTGAGTCCAGGAGATCGAGACCAGCCTGGGCAATGTGGCGAAACCCCCATATCTACTGAGAATACAAAATTAGCTGGGAGCGCTCCTGCAGTCTCAGCTGCTCGGGAGACTGAGGTGGGAGGATCACTTGAGCCTGGGAGGTGGAGGGTGTGGTAAGCGGAGATCACATCACTGCACTCCAGCCTGGGCAACAGAGTGAGACCTGGTCTCCCCTGAAATAAATAAATAAATAAATAAATAAATAAATAAAATATAAAACCTGTCTGTTATCTCTGCAAAAGATAACAGTATAACCACATTATAAAGTGTTTTCCATGGTTATTGCCAATGCTGATTTTCTGTAAGCTTTTTCTATTTCTATTTCAATTTCTAAGTATATCGTTACTATATTGTCTATTTCAGGATTTGTGCTAATGACCTCAGGGATAACTAAATAAGCTTTAAACATTACAGTATTATTTCAGCTAATTATAGCTTTGGGAATACACAGCCACTTAAAAAAAATCACACATAAAATAATCTTCAGGCTGGGCGTGGTGGCTCACACCTGTAACCCCACCACTTTGGGAAGCTGAGGTGGGTGGATCACTTGACCTTAGGAGTTCAAGACCAGCCTGGGCAACAACAGCAAAATCCTGTCTCTACAAAAATTAGCAAAGTGTGGTGGCACGCGCCTGTCGTCCAAGCTACTCGGGAAACTGAGGTGGGAGTTGTACTGGGCCATGAGCGTACTATGCCACTGCACTCCAGCCTGGGCAACAAAGCAAGACTCTGTCTCAAAACACAGTAGTAACAATCTTCCACCTATTTATTAGAATCCAAAATAAAATAAAGCTTCAATTATGTTCCTCAAAAGATTACTACATATAATAAAAGCTTGACCTATATCATGGCTGGCTAAGGCAGATGACAGCCTTATTCCTTTATGTTTCACACTTACAAAGTATATTGAGAAGTAAATATGTAAATTGATGGTGACTACAGAAACAGAATAAAAAATGTAAATATATTTATTTATTACGTTTTTTGAGACGGAGCCTCTCTCTGTTGCCCAGGCTGGAGTGCAGTGGGGTGATCTCGGCTCACTGCAACCTCCACCTCCTGAGTAAAGGTGATTCTCCCGCCTCAGCCTCTCGAGTAGCTGGGACTACAGGCCTGTGTCACCATACCCGACTAATTTTTGTATTTTTAGTAGAGACAAGGTTTCACTATGTTGGCCAGACTGGTCTCAAACTCCTGACCTCAAGAGATCCGCCTGCCTTGGCCTCCCAAAGTGTTGGGATTACAGGCGTAAGCCACTGTGCCAGGCCAAAAATTTAAATTTAACATGAATTTTAGAATTGTTATTAATAGAATAAAACATTGGCTATTTTCTCCACACCAAAGAACTCTATACCACTGGCTTTTTGAATACTTATGATCTTTTGTATGTATTAGACATTTGCCAAAGAAGAAAAATGCTGGAGTTCACACAGAAAAGTACAAGAGCTTTAAGGTATGGGCTTTGTAGTTCAAAGGCCTTTTGCTGTACTCACTAGTTTCTAGCCCTGTCTGGAGTAACAGGCTGTTGAAGGGTTGCCTCTCAATTATTAACCCCAAATATACAGACAATGCAACAATATTTCACAGTAAATTTTGACTATTCGTGGTTCTGCCCCTATCTGTGCTCAAAATTGTAATTCTATAATTATTAATATTATTCATTTATATTTTGTGCTACTTCTCTTAACTGTGTTTATGTCTTAACCACATAGACCCTTGTTTCCCCTACTATATACACAGTTTTTGGCCAGCAGCTCTCGTCCAATGAAAGAGCTCAAGAAAATGCCTTTTTTAAATAACAGAAGACACGTTGAAGAAAAAAAAAAAAAAACTGGAAGATTATTTTATTTTGAAACACAGTCTTGCTCTGTCACCCAGGATGGAGTGCAGCCTGTAATCTCTTCACTGCAACCTTCGCATCTCAGGTTTAAGCGATTCTCCTGCCTCAGCCTCCCGAGTAGCTGGGATTACAAGCGCACCACCATGACAGGGTTTCACCATGCTGGTCAGGCTGGTCTCAAACTCCTGACCTCGTGATCTGCCCACCTTGGCCTCCCAAAGTGCTGGGATTACAGGCGTGCACCACTGCGCTCAGCCTTTCTTTCCTTTTTTTTTTTGAGACAGTGTTCTGCTCTTCTGCTCTTGTTGCCCAGGCTGGAGTGCAATGGCGCGATCTTGGCTCACTGCAACCTCCGCCTCCCAGGTTCAAGTGATTCTCCTGCCTCAGCCTCCCAAGTAGCTGGGATTACAGGCTGTGCCACCACACCTGGCTAACTTTTGTATTTTTAGTAGAGACGGGGTTTTGCCATGTTGGCCAGGCTGGTCCTGAACTCCTGATCTCAGGTGATCCACCCGCCTCCACCTCCCAAAGTGCTGAGATTACAGGCATGAGCCACCGCATCTGAGGAGAGAAATTTGAAAAAAATTCTACATGCATGAAAGATAAAGATTGAGATAGACTGTATCCCCAATGAACCTGCAGCCCCGTAGGAGAAACAAGATATAAACATACCACCATACAGATCAAAAGTTAAGCACTACAAACAAGTTACAAAGAATGTCAAAACGTGGAAGAGAAGGAAAAGATTAGTTTCAGCTACGAAAATCAAAAAGAATTTATACAGCAGGAGCAGTAAGACAGAGGCCAGGTTTTCCCCACAACGCACACGCACATACATACACACCGTAGTATGTTTTATTCCTTATTACAATTAGGGGAGAAAAGACAAGAGTAGAAAACGAAAAGCATTTGGAGTGGCGCAATCAAGAACTAATCCTTTTTTCAAAAAAAGAAACAATCATTAACAGCTTAGCTCCTATTTGTTATGAGACTATATTGTATCTACAGTTTTAGAATGTACTTTTTTTTTGGTAGAGACAGGATCTCACTATGTTGCCCAGGCTGGTATCGAACTCCTGGCCTCAAGTGATCCTCCTGCCTTGGCTTTCCAAAGTGTTTGAATTACAGGCGTGAGCCATTGCGCCTGCCCAGGATACACTTTTTCCACTTAAATTGCTGGAATTCTAACTTATCAAATATTCTTCTTTCTAAACATTTTGGCATTTAAATTTTTTTCACACAGATTTCTCATTGTACAGTCTTTTTTTTTTTTTTTTAAGACGGAGTCTCGCTCTCTTGCCCAGGCTAGAGTGCAGTGGCGCGACCTTGGCTCACTGCAAGCTCCGCCTCCTGGGTTCACACCATTCTCCCGCCTCAGCCTCCCGAGTAGCTGGGACTACAGGCACCCGCCACTATGCCTGGCTAATTTTTTGTATTTTTAGTAGAGATAGGGTTTCCCCATGTTAGCCAGGATGGTCACGATCTCCTGACCTCGTGATCCGCCCGCCTCCCAAAGTGCTGGGATCAGAGGCATGAGCCACCGTGCCCAGCCTCATTGTACAGTCTTATAAAATGAATGTTCGCAGACATAATTTTTTCCCTAGAAAAAATTCTTTAAAACATTTATGTCACAAAAATCTTTTAAAAAATTAGGCCTTTGCATATATACTGTTAAATTAGTCTAGAAGAATACTTTAAAATCAGAGATAGAAATTGAAGAGACTTCAGATAAAGTAGGTTAAGACCACATGGTGAAGAAATGATTGCTGTAATCTGTATTTGAATGTTAACAGGTAGCCCATAAGAACCCACAGAAAAAAATCAGATGACAAATATTATCATCTTAGGAATATTACTCTAAGCAAATACAGCTCTAACTCTCATGCAAGCTAAAAATTACAATGAAAAGCTCAATTTTTCATAGTATGAATATACAAATAGTTCCCAACTTATAATGGCTAAATTTACGATTTTTTGATTTTATGATGAATTTATCATGATGTAAAACATCTGTATATCAAAAAATATTTAACAACAGGGGTCAATAATTGTTTTCTGCAAAGGACCAAAAGAGTCAACATTTTAGGCTTTACCAGCCAGAAGGTCTCTGTTGCAACTACTGAACTCAGCCACTCTAGGATGAAAATTAACTATAGACAACATGTAAACAAAAGGATGTGGCTCTGTTCCAAAAAAACCTTATTTATGTATAATAAAATCTGAGTTTCATATACTTTTCATTTGTCACTAAGTCTTAAGTTTTTCCTAACCATTTAGAAAAAGTAAAAACAAGTAGCAGCGAGAATGCATAGGATGCAGCAAAGGCAATGCTCAAATGGAAATGTATGGCTGTAGACATCTGTGTTTAAAAATAAAGATCTCAGGCCAGGCACGGTGGCTCACGCCTGTAATCCCAGCCCTTTGGGAGGCTGAGGTGGGCAGATCACCTGAGGTCAGGAGTTCAAGACTAGCCTGACCAATGTGGTGAAACCCTGTTTCTACTAAAAATACAAAAACTAGCCCAGTGTGGCAGTGAATGCCTGTAATTCCAGCTACTTAGGAGGCTGAGGCAGAGGAATCACTTGAACCTCGGAAGCAGAGGTTGCAGTGAGTTGAGATTGCACCACTGCACTCCAGCCTGGGAGAAAAAATAAAAATAAAAAATAAATAAATATAAAAATAAAGATCTCAAATTAACAACCTAATCTTCTACCTGAAAAAAAAACCAAAACCAAAAAACTTAGTCCACTGTAAACAGAAAGAAGAAAATAATAAAAACTAGAGTGGAAATGAATGCAATAGAGGCCAGCGCAGTGGCTCACACCTGTATTCCCAGCACTTTGGGAAGCTGAGGTGGGTGGATCACTTGAGGTGAGGAAGTAAGAGACCAGCCTGGCTAACATGGCCAAACCCCACCTCTACCCAAAATACAAAAACTAGCTGGGTGTGGTGGCACGTGCCTGTAGTCCCAGCTACTCAGGAGGCTGAGACAGGAGAATTGCTTGAACCTGGGAGGCGGAGGTAGCAGTGAGCCGAGATTGAGCCACTGCACTCCAGCCCCGGCCAAAGAACGAGAGTCCATCTCAAAAAAAAGAGAGAGACCATCAACTAAAGCAAAAGTTGGTTCTTTGAAAAGATCAACAAAAATGGCAAATCTTTAGCTAGATCAACCAAGGAAAAAAAACAGAAGACTCAAATTATTACAATCAGGAATCAAAGAACAGACTACTACTAACTTGACACATAGAAAAGATTATAAAAGAATAGTATGAACAATTACATGGTAATAAATTAGATAACCTAGACTAAATAGACAAATTCTTAGAATGACACAAACTACCAAAAACGGATTCAAGAAGAAACAAAATCTGTACAGGCCTATAACAAGAAATTGAATCAGCAATCAAAAGTCTCACAGAAAAGCCCAGTACCACATGGCTTCAAGGTGAAGTCTAGCAATCCAATGTTTAAAGAATCCTTCTCCTCATCTCCCCCGCCCAAAAAAAGAAGAAACACTTACTCACTTAGAAGGCCATTGTTACTCTGACATCAAAACCAAAGGGTACAAGAAAAAAAAAAATGACAGCCAGGTGTGATGGCTCACGCTCGTAATCCCAACACTTTAGGAGGCCAAAGTGGGGGGATTGCTTGAGCCCAGGAGTTCAAGACCAGCCTGGGCAGCACAGTAAGACCCCATCTCCACAAAAAAGTGAGAAAATTAGCCAGGCATGGTGGTGTGCATCTGTGGTCCCAGATACTTGGGAGTATGGTTTGAGCCTGGAAGGTTGAGGCTGCAGTGAGCTGTGTTCACTCCACTGCACTCTAGCCTGGGTGACAGAGCGAGACCCCGTCTCAAAATGAAAATGACAGACTATCCCATAGGAATATAAATACAAAATCCTAAAAACTACCAAACCAAATCTATCGACAAATAATTACAATTATACACCATGACCAGGACAGATTTTCCCTAGAATGCAAGGGTAGTTCAACATTAAAATTTAATAAATACAATACACCATTTTACCAGAGATTGTAGCCAGAGAAACTGGCAAGATAAATGGCATCCAGACTGGAAAGGAATCAGTAAAATTCCCTCTCATGATTTTGTGAGCTGAGTATCTTATGATCTTATATACAGAAAATCCTATGAAATCTACAAAAACATCCTAAGAGCTAATGAGGTCAGCAAGATCCCAGGATATAAAAAACTTATCAAAAAGGTATATTTCTATACACTAGCAATGAACATATAAAAATGCAATAAAGACAACAATTCCATTCATCATAGTATACAAAGGAATAAAATACTCAGAGGAATAATTTAACAAAATAAGTGAAAGACTTGAAAACTGGGCAGGGCAGGGCATGGCAGCGCATGCCTGTAATCCCAGCTACCCGGGAAGCCGAGGCAGAAGAATAGCTGGAACCCAGGAGGCAGAGACTACACTGAGCTGAGATCGCGCCACTACATTCCAGCCTGGGCTACAGGGCGAAACTCTGTCTCAAACAAACAAACATAAAAATCATCAGGATGAAAAACTGTTGTGCTGCAAAACATACTACCCAAGAGGGTGCAAAGACACCCCACGCAATGGGAGACAATATTTACAAATAATGTATCTGATAGGAGTCTAGTGTCCAGACGATACAAACAATTCTTATAAATCAACAACAAAAAGGCAACCCAATTTTTAAAATGGCAAAGGATCTGAACAGAGATTTCTCCAAAGAAAATATGCAAATGGCCAATAAGGATGTTTGAAATGCTTGTTCTCTGATGCCGTAAAGAAATAGCACTTGAACATAAATTTAATTTATTTAGTAAGTCCATTTTTACTTTCTGCAGAAAGGGTACACTTGCCAGTAGCTGTGCCACGAGAGTACACCGAACAAAGAAGATACAGTCATTTATAATCTGACGAGTCCACCCTACTGCTGTGTCTGGTTTCCATTGGCTGGAACGGGACCTCACATTCTGCTGTTTGTCCCGATTGGCTTAGCAACTTAGAACTTTTTAAAAGAGGCAAAGGTAGAGGAGAACAAAGGAAGGAGGAAGTAACTTGTGGAATGCTGAGAAAGATAAAAACACTTTTAAATAAGGAAGAGGAACAGGCTACGACCTAATGCTTGCTTGGACCAGTATAAGCATGCCAGGGCAAATATTTAGGCTCAATTGTGGGAGCTAAGAACATAAAGTACATTGATTTCTTTATTACGGCTAGCAGATATTTAAGAATGTTAGCACAGGTCTTCGAATAAATTTTGCTTTTAAGAGAAGTTACTATTTATTCCTAATTAGATGGGGAGGAAAATCTTTGAAGAGGGACCTCTATTTTACTTTTTTCAAGGACATGAGATGATGCTCAACATTAACCATTAGGAAATGCAAATCAAAATCACAATGAGACACCACTTCACATACAAATGGATGGCTATAATCAAAAAGACAATAACAAGTGTTAATAAGGATGGGGAGAAATCAGAGCGCTCACACACTGCTGGCCGTTTATCTTGGCAGAAGTGTAAAAAAGTGTAGCTACTATGAAAACTGCCCTGGAGTTCTTCAAGGATTAAACATAGAGCTACCATTGACTCAGCAATTTGACTCCCAGGTATATACCCCAGAGAACTAAAAACACGTCCATACAAAGTCTTGTACACGAATGTGCAGAGTAGTATTATTCATTAGAGTCAAAACGTAGAAACAATCCAAATGTTCATTAATTGATGAATGAATTATTTTCATGTGAATTTTCTTAAGAGACAGAGTCTCACTATATTGCCCAGGCTAGACTTGAACTCCTGGCCTGAAAGGATCCTCCTGACTCAGCCTCCCAAGTAGCTGAGACTACAGGTGCATGACGCCATGCTCAGCTAATTATTTACTTGGCAATGAAAGAAAGCAGTACTGGTACATGTTACAACATAGATGAGCCTGAAAAACATTATGTTATAAAGTGAAAGAAGCCAGATGCAAAAGACCAAATATTATCTGATTCCATTTCTACGCAATATACAGAATAAGCAAATCCACAGAAACAGAAAAAGATAGTGGTTGCCAGGGAGGGGAATAAGTAGTCTGCAGATGGATGTTGGGTTTCTTTTAGGGATGTTGAACATATTCTGGAATTAAGACAGTGGTAATAGTTGAACAACTCTGTAAATATACTAACTACTGAACTGTATACTTTAAAAGAGTGAAGTTTTTGGTATGTGAATTGTATCTCAATAAGTACAGTAGTTCCCCATCAACCATAGTTTTGCTTTCTGTGGATTCAGTTACTTGCATTCAACCACCATCGAAAAACAGGTGAGTACAGAACAAGAATGTATTTTGAGAGAGAGATCACATTCACATAACTTTTATTACAGTATATTGTTATAATTATTCTATTGTTGTTGTTCACCTCTTACTTTGCCTAATTTATAAATGAAACTTTATCACAGGTATGTATGCATAGGAAAAAACATAGTACCATAGGGTTTGGTACTCTCTGTGGTTTCAGACATCCACGGCGGCGGGGGGGTGTCTTTGAAAATATGTAACAATACTAACATTAATATGTATGTATTAGAATGTATATACTAATACTGTAATAATAAGTAAGTGGCAGGCCAGAATTGAACCATGGGCCCTTGTTTGCCAACCTTTTTTTTTTTTTTTTTTTTTTTGAGATAGGGTCTCACTGTTGCGCAAGCTGGAAGTGCAATGGCATCATCTCAGCTCACTGCAGCCTCGACCTCCCAGGCTCAGGCGATCCTCCCACCTCAGCATCCTAAGTAGCTGGGATTACAGGCACACTCTACCATGGCTGGCCAATTTTTTGTATTCTTTGTAGAAAGTGGATGATACGGTTTGGCTGTGTCCCCACCAAAATCTTACCTTGAATTGTAATAATCCCCATGTGTAGAGAGATCTCCTGAAACTATTGCTATGGAATAAAAGATGAAATGCTCCTGATTATTGTAAATACAAAATTGCATGCAGGATTGCGTAAAGACAATGCCAGGTTGGACTGCCAGAACGAGCCAACAGCAAGTGATGTGCTTCCCCCGCAGAGAGCCTATGAATGGACGTGCAGTCAGGGAGGTTTCACATCACCAAGATTCCTATCCCAGAAAAGCAGATGTTCATAGCTCTGGGAATGGAATGCGACCCTTGTGGAGAGCCTATAAACGGACGCATGCGGGGGGGGGGGGGGGGGGCGCCTGTCCATATGGATAAGATAGGGCTATAAACGCCCTCATCTTGCCATGGCTCTTCTAGGCCTCTTTAGGGTTAAGACATACTCCCTTCTGAGAATTTCTGGTCTAACCAGTTGTCTAGCTTCACATCCTGTTTCTATGGATTGTTTGTAACCAGCTTTTGCTGCAACTGTTACTGCTGATTAATATTTTGCTAATCATAGGTTATGGAAAGATTGTGTTTCTGTTTTAAGGCTCTATTAGAAATTACTGACGCACACACTATATCGTAAATTCTTATCTCTGTATACTGTACTTCTACATACAAATGTACTGTACTTCTACATACAAATGTTATGTTAAAGAATTACTTCATCCCCATGTGACCATCTCACCTAATAATCAAATGACCCTAAATCCCTCACTAACCTACCCCCGCCCTCACTAAACTTAGTAATAAATGCTGGTATATCCAGTGCATTGTTGGCACCGCAGGACCAAAAGGTGGTGACCCCCCTGGACCTAGCTTTCACTATCTGGTGTGTGTCTATTATTTCTCAACCCGCCGATCCGCCTGGGAACAAAGAGAGAGCCTCGTTGCATTGTGGGCTGCTGGCCAGATCCCACAATACCCATGTGTCAAGAGTGGGACCAGGTAGAGATAACTGAATCACAGGGGTGGTTTCCCTCATGCTGTTCTCCTGAGAGTGAGTTCTCATTTGATCTGATAGTTTTATAAGGGGCCTCCCCCTTCACTCAGCTCTCATTTCTCTCTCCTGCCACCCTGTGAAGAGGTGCCTTCCACCTTTCCTGAGGCCTCCCCAGCCATGCAGAACTGTGTGTGAATTAAACCTCTTTTCTTTATAAATTACCCAGTTTCGGTAATTATTTATAGCAGCAAGAGAACTAATACACGGAGTTTTGCCATGTTGCCCAGACTGATCTCAAACTCCTAGGCTCAAGCCATCCTCCCACCTCAGCCTCCCGAAGTGCTAGGATTACAGGTGTGAGCCACCACCCTGGCTCCAACCTCCATTCTACATAAGAAATACTAAGAACCAGGCAGGGCGTGGTGGCTCATGCCTGTAATCCCAGCAATTTGGGAGGCCAAGGTGGGTAGATCACCTGAGGTCAGGAGTTTGAGACCAACCTGGCCAACACGGGGAAACCCTGTTTCTACTAAAAATACAAAAATTAGCCAGGCACAGTGGCGGGCACCCGTAATCCCAGCTACTCAGGAGACTGAGGCAGAGAATCGCTTGAACCCACGAGGCGAAGGTTTCAGTGAGCTCAGATCACACCACTGCACTCTAGCGTGGGCAACAAGAGCAAAACTGTCTCAAAAAAAGAAAAAGAAAGAAAAGGAAAGGAAAGGAAAGGAAAGGAAAGGAAAGGAAAGGAAAGGAAAGGAAAGGAAAGAAAAGAAAAGAAATACTAAGAACCCTTATATGAGAAAAAGAAATAGGAATCTTGGGTTCTAGTCCCCACTCAGCCACTATCTAAAAGTGTGGCCTCAGACAGTTCCGTCAGTCTGGTAGTTCTCAGAAGTGTGATCCCCAGACCTGTACTATCCCTATCCAATGAGAACTTGTTAGAAATGCAAATTCTGGCCAGGCACAGTGGCTCATGCCTATAATCCCAGCACTTTGGGAGGCCCAGGTGGGAAGACAGCTTGAGCCCAGGAGTTAGACTAACCTGGGCAACATACTGAGACCCTCATCTCTACAAAAACTTTAAAAAATAGCCAGGCATGGTGGCATGCAGCTGTACTCCCAGCCACTTGGGAGGCTGAACCTAGGAGGTCAAGGCTGCAGTGAGCTGTGTTCATGCCACTGCACTCCAGCTTGGGCAACAGAGTGAGAGACCCTGTCGAAGCAAGAAGGAGGAGGAGGAAAAGGAGAAGGAGGAGGAGGAGGGAGAGGCAGCGGCAGAAGAGGAGATGGAAGATGCAGAGGCGGTGGCAGAAGAGGACCCTGTCAAAGTGGGGAGGAGGAGGAGGAGGAGGAGAAAGAAGGAAGAGAAGGAGGAGGAGGAGGAGGAGGAGAAAGAAGGAAGAGAAGGAGAAGGAGGAGAAGGAGAAAGAAGGAAGAGAACGAGGAGGAAGAAAAGGTGGAGGAGGAGGAGAGGGAGAAGACGGAGGAGGAGAAGGGGAGGAGGAGGAGGACGAGGAGGAAGAAAGAAGAAGAAGAAGAGGCATGCAGACAAATTCCTGGGTCTCATTCCAGACCCACTCAATCAGAAACTGGCAGTGAGGCCCAAGAATCAAGTCTTTCAGGCAATTTTGATGCATGCTATAGTATGAGAATCATGCCTTTCTAGTTCTCAGTTTTCCCATCCATAACCAGGAGCTAGTTGTACTGGATGATTCAAAGGTCTGTACAGGTTATAAAAATCTGACTCCAACCATATTAATATAAAAAGGATGGCCAAGCTGTATCCAATTCTTTTGATAATTTTCAATGACAATGAAAAACTCAAGATTTAAGAATTCTGGCTGGGTGTAGTGGCTCACACCTGTAATGCCAGCACTTTAGGAAGCCAAGGTGGACAGACTGCTTGAGCTCAGGAGTTTGAGACCAGCCTAGGCAACATAATGAGACCGTCTCTACTTAAAAACAAAACAAAACAAAACAAAATCAGGCCCTGTGTGGTGGCATGCACCTGTCATCTCAGCTACCTGGGAGGCTGAGGTGGAAGGATTGCCTGGGCCGGGGAGATCAAGGCTGCAGTGAGCCATGACCACACCACTGCACTGCAGCCTGGGTGACAGAGCGAGACCCTGTCTCAAAAAAAATAATAATAATAATTCTACACAAAGCTTCAATTAAGCAGAATCTAATATTCAGAATCCTAGATTAATCAGAATATATTTCATTTTATTGTTAGAAAAAAGGAAAACAAAACCCAGACACATAGACACAAGGTTTCTAAGAGTCCAAAAAGTGAATTTCAGCGCATACCCCCAAAAACATTACAAATTGACTCCAATTTGTTTCTCAATTGTGATCTTTTAAAAAGGACTGCAGAGGCCAGGTGCAGTGGCTCATACCTGTAATCCCAGCATTTTGGGAGGCCAAGGTGGGCGGATCACCTGTGGTCAGGAGTTTGGGACCAGCCTGGACAACATGGTGAAACCCCGTCTTTACTAAAAATACAAAAATTAGCCGGGCGTGGAGGTGGGTGCCTGTAATCCCAGCTACTTCAGAAGCTGAGGCAGGAGAATTGCTTGAAGCTGGGAGGCAGAGTGAGCTGAGATGGTGCCACCAAACTCCAGCCTGGGCAACAGAGAGTCTCAAAAAAAAAAAAAAAAAAAAGACTGCAGAGTAACTAAGGCATTATTTCCATTTGTTCATTATCCTGTAGTAATATGGGTGTAGAACTTCTTAAAAACTCAGAGATTCTGTCTGGGTTTGTACAAGAAACACCACTCATTCCCATCCCCATTCATGTAGCACATTATTCTTATGAACTGTCCTATCAGTCCCAATCAGTCTTACCAACTAACTAGACAAGAAAAAAAATGACCTAAGACAGATAAGATTCTTGACTGAACACCAGAAGTAGGGTTGATATAAGTCAGAGCCAGGATTGTTCACTTTTGGATAACACGAGTGTGTCCGCACTGAGAATTATGCAAATCTACAGAAAGAAGCAAGTGAGAGACCATAAGACCAGGGAAAGGTAGTGAGAATAATGGTGTAGTTGAACAGCGTTCCCCCCAAATTCATATCCACCTGAAACCTCGGAATGTGACTTTATTTAAAAATAGGCTCTTTCGCCTCTGCCCGGCCACCCACCGTCTGGGAAGTGAGGAGCGCCTCTGCCCGGCCGCCCCGTCTGGGAAGTGAGGAGCGCCTCTGCCCGGCCGCCCCGTCTGGGAAGTGAGGAGCGCCTCTGCCCGGCCACCCATCGTCTGGGAAGTGAGGAGCGCCTCTGCCCGGCCACCCATCGTCTGGGAAGTGAGGAGCGCCTCTGCCCGGCCGCCCCGTCTGGGAAGTGAGGAGCACCTCTGCCCGGCCGCCCCGTCTGGGAAGTGAGGAGCGCCTCTGCCCTGCCACCTATCGTCTGGGAAGTGAGGAGCGCCTCTGCCCGGCCTCCCATCGTCTGGGAGGTGAGGAGCGCCTCTGCCCGGCCGCCCCGTCCGGGAGGAAGTGAGGAGCGCCTGTGCCCGGCCGCCCCGTCCGGGAAGAAGTGAGGAGCGCCTCTGCCCTGCCGCCCCGTCCGGGAAGAAGTGAGGAGCGCCTCTGCCCGGCCGCCCCGTCCGGGAAGAAGTGAGGAGCGCCTCTGCCCGGCCGCCCCGTCCGGGAAGAAGTGAGGAGCGCCTCTGCCCGGCCGCCCCGTCCGGGAAGAAGTGAGGAGCGCCTCTGCCCGGCCGCCCCGTCTAGGAAGTGAGGAGCGCCTCTGCCCGGCCGCCCCGTCCGGGAAGAAATGAGGAGCGCCTCTGCCCGGTCGCCCCATCCCGGAAGAAGTGAGGAGCGCCTCTGCACAGCCACCCACCGTCTGGGAAGTGAGGAGCGCCTCTGCCCGGCCGCCCCGTCCGGGAAGAAGTGAGGAGCGCCTCTGCCCGGCTGCCCCGTCCGGGAGGAAGTGAGGAGCGCCTCTGCCCGGCCGCACCGTTGGGAAGAAGTGAGGAGCGCCTCTGCCCGGCCGCCCTGTCCGGGAAGAAGTGAGGAGCGCCTCTGCCCGGCTGCCCCGTCTGGGAGGTGAGGAGCGCCTCTGCCCGGCCACCCATCGTCTGGGAGGTGAGGAGCGCCTCTGCCCGGCCACCCATCGTCTGGGAGGTGAGGAGCGCCTCTGCCCGGCCACCCATCGTCTGGAAAGTGAGGAGAGCCTCTGCCCGGCTGCCCCATCTGGGAAGTGAGGAGTGCCTCTGCCCGGCCACCCATCGTCTGGGAGGTGAGGAGCGCCTCTGCCCGGCCGCCCATCGTCTGGGAAGTGAGGAGCGCCTCTGCCCGGCCACCCATCGTCTGGGAAGTGGGGAGCACCTCTGCCCGACCACCCATCGTCTGGGAAGTGAGGAGCGCCTCTGCCCGGCCACCTATCGTCTGGGAAGAAGTGAGGAGCGTCTCTGCCTGGCCGCCCCGTCTGGGAAGTGAGGAGCCCCTCTGCCCGGCCGTCCCGTGTCTGGGTAGAAGTGAGGAGCTCCTCTGCCTGGCCGCTCCGTCTGGGAGGTCTACCACGGAGGCCAGAGGCAATGTGGGGGCTGGACGTGGTGGCTCACGCCTGTGGTCCCGGCACTCTGGGGGGCGAGGCGGGTTGATCACTTCGGGCTAGGAGTTCGAGACCAGTCTGGCCAACTTGGCGAAACATGAAGAATACAACAGACAAACCAACCAACCAACTCAATGACAACAAAACAGGTCTACCCTGGAGTCATACTCTAATTTTTTCTATTTTCTTCCCTTTCTGATCCTTTATCCCACTTTCTTTTTCTTCCTCTTCCTTCTCCCTCTTCTTTGTCAAATAGAGGATTGAGTTATTATCACTGATCCATATAAAGTCCCTCTCTCATTTATTTTAACTCCCACCCCCATTTCTATTCCCCGACTTCCCATGTGCAACCTTCCTAATATGTTTGATACGCATCTTTTTGTTTGTATGTATTTTTAGAAAATGTTTATTGTTTTTGTATGCAAAAAAAATTAATAAAAAAAAAAAAGAGAGAAAAAAAAAAAAAAAAAAATAGGCTCTTTGCAGATTTCCTTAGTTAAGGGTTGAGATCACACTTGATTAGGGTGAGCCCTAAATCGAATAACTGGTGTCCTCCTAAGAGGAGGAGAGGACAGAAACACAGCAAAGGTCACATGAAGACAGAGGCAGAGGTTAGGGGTATGGTGCCTGAGGCCGAGGAAAGCCAGGAGTTATCAGAAACTGAACGGGCAAGGACGGATCTTCCGTTAGAGAGAATGTATGTGGCCCTGTTGACAGCTTGGTTTTGGACTTTTGGCCTGTTTAACTGTGAGAATGAATTTCTGTTGTTTTTAATCCATCTAGTTTGTGGTTATTTATAATGGCAGCCTTAGGAAACTAATACATGTGGTGATTGATGCTCCTCATATGTCTCGCCCTTTAATTCCTTATTTATTCATTTATTTGTCCAACAAATACTTAGTGCTATTACATGTCCTATACTATTCTAGCACTGGGAATACAGTATTAATTTAAACAAAACACAAAAAATCCCTGTGCTCAGGTAAATTTTATGGTATGTGAATTTTATCTTAATGAAAGTTTATTAAAGAAACCTTTGCCTTCATGGACTTTATATGCCAGTGGGCTGTCCTTCTATCCTTCCACAAATTCTAATTTTTGTTAAGCTAGTTGAAGAGTTTTCTATTCCTTGTAATTAAATGATCTCCAAATCACATTCTATAATTCTATTATTAATAGTTCTTGATTACAGGAAGACTTGCAAACTTATTATGGTCACAAAACATATCCATGTTGCCAATTTATTTTCAGTCCTCACCTTGTTGGACCTCTCAGTAAAATCTGATCCAGTCAACCACTTTATCTTTCAAACATTCTTCTCTATACTTTTATAATCTCCTTGGCCTAGGAAATGTCACAGGGACTGGTAATACAGATAAGTAATTCCTGGAATACATTGGGGCTGAGGAGTAGCAGGGAAGGGGGCACATGAAGAGAACCAAGCTTTCCACCAGGCCTTTCCTCCTCCCCGTTTCCCCTTAATTGGAACTGAGCTTTCAGGTGTGATATTCAGCAGATGGGGAGAGGTCCCATGAATGAAGCATAGCTGTGAGCTGGTGCAACTGGAGGGGCGCACTCCAGAGTTGCACTGTTGGCCAGAACCCCCCAAGAACAGAAGTCAAGTTCCTCACGGAATTACAAATACGGAAAGGGAGAAGGCTATAATAAACCCTGTGGTGCTGGGCTGCAATTGGAGGAATCATTATAAACTCAAGATTTTGAATACTTATAAATACTAAAACTGATATGTGTGTACATATGTATGTATGTGCATATATTCTTAGCTCTGTCCACTGCAAGGGTCTAGATCTGGGAGCACAATAGCACCCAGAACTCACTGTCTACTAAAAGGAACCAGGGTTCTTGGAAAAATGGCTGAGTCGAGGACTAGAGCAGGAAACATATAAGACAATCCTAGAAAAAATCTTATACCATAAAGTGAGGAAGTGATCAAATAAGAATGAGGATATGTCCAAAAGACACTGAGTACCAGCTTGAAAGGGTTACTGTGGCCAACTAAAGGACAATTTGAGCATCAAAATAAATAACTAACTTGATTGTTATCCTCCGAATACAACAGGAATCCAAGAGTCTGTACTGATTTAAAATTTTGAAACAAATGAGTATGTACATACATAATAAAGGAGAAAGGAAAGCTCTATCCCACAGTAGACTGCTAAAGAATAAATCCAGAATAAAGGAATTTTTTTTTTTTTTTGAGACTGAGTCTCACTGTCACCTAGGCTGGAGTACAGTGGCACCATCTCGGCTCACTGCAACCTCCAGCTCCCAAGTAGATGGCACAACAGGCATGCACCATCCTGTCCAGCTAGTTTTTGTATTTTTAGCAGAGACGAGGTTTCGTCATGTTGGCCAGGCTGGTACTGAACTACTGACCTCAGATGATCCTCCTGCCCCAGCCTCCCAAAGTGCTGGAATTACAGGCATGAGCCACTGCACCCGGCCAGAACAAAGGAAATTTAATTAAAAGTCCATATTTTAACTTTAAATATTTAAATATCATAAGATATTCAGCAACTACCACAACAACAGATTCTGGCAATAATCATTAATGGGTGCTAAATCCATGGGTGAACATATGGTGGGGATCAGGAATATGTTATAATATCAAGGTAACTAGCCACAAAATATCTTTTAATATTTTAATTACATATTCAATATTTTAAATATTTCATATGTTATACTTATTATTTTAATGTGGAGAAACCTGGCAGACACCATCTTAACCAAGTGATAAAACACAACATCAGTAACAACAAAGTCATCACGAGGTCTTGCCTAATATGATGCACTGTTATGGACACAGCAACACCTCTGTAGTGTTCCTGTCAAAAAAGGCATAAATCACAAAACATCAGATAAACCCAAACTGAGGGACATTCTACAAAGTAACTGGCTTACACCTTTTTTTTTTTTTTGGTAGAGACAGGGTCTGGCTGTTGCCCAGGCCGGTCTCAAACAGCTGGGCTCATGCGATTCTTGTGCTCAGCTTCCCAAAGCACTGGTATTACCATACCCAGCCTGTATTCTTGAAAAAGTGTCAAGGTCATGAAAGACAAGGACTGTTTCAGAATAAAGAAAACGAAAGAGAAATGATAAGTAAAGGCAATATGTGATCCTGGACTGATAAAGGACATTACTGGTTCAAATCAATGAAATGTGAATGGAGCTGGTGGATTAGATCATAGTATCCCATCAATGTTAACTTCTTAATGATGGTTATACTGGAGTGTCCTGGTACTTAAAAATGTACACTGAAGAATTAAGCTGTAATGAGGCAACACGCCTGCAACTTATTCTTTAACAGTTCAGAAATATTAACAATTGGGTAATTTGGGTGAAAGGTATAAGGAGCGATAAATGCTATTTCTGCAACTTTTATGTAAATTTCAAGTTATTTAAAATGAAAAGTTAAAAAGTTTAAAACATAACAGAATAGAACATAACCTATTAAATAAATCTGAGTCCAGGCAGGACACAGTGGTTCATGCCTGTAATCCCAGGGAGGGATTGGGAGGCCGAGGTGGGCAAATCACTTGAGGTCAGGAGTTCGAGACCAGCTTGGCCAACATGGCAAAACCCCGTCTCTACTAAAAATACAAAAATCTGACTGGACACAGTGGCTCACGCCTGTAATCCCAGCATTTTGGGAGGCCGAGGAGGGCAGATCACAAGGTCAGGAGTTCGAGACCAGCCTGACCAACATGGTGAAACCCCCCCCGTCTCTACTAAAAATACAAAAAAAATTAGCCAGGCGTGGTGGTGCGTGCCTGTAATCCCAGCTACTCATGAGGCTGAGGCAGGAGAATCACTTGAACTCAGGAGGCAGAGGTTGCAGTGAGCCAAGATCACGCCACTACACTCTAGCCTGGGAAACAGAGTGAGACAGGGTCTCAAAAAAAAAAAAAATGAGCTGGGTGTGGCGGCACGCACCTATAGTCCCAGCTACTTGGGAGGCTGAGGCAGGAGAACTGCTTGAACCTGTAAGATTGCACCACTGCACGCCAGCCTGCCTGGGTGACAGAGTGAGATTCCGTCTCAAAAAAGCAAATAAATAAATAAATAGAAAATAAATCTGAGTCCATACTAACTAAATGGGGAGTAGCAGATTAATAAACGAAATGGAATGACAAAAAAAAGGAATAACAGAATTGGAAAATCACACTGTAGAAATGATTGACTTAAGCAATTATCAATGGATGGTAAAAATATTGGGTGAAAGCTTGATGAACAACTTGCATAGTCACAAAGTATACCCCCTCAACTTGCTTTTTAATTACAAAAGGAAAGTAACTGCAGTAGAGACCTGAAGATACCACCTTAATCAAATGATCGAAGTTACAACAATAAAGGGACTCAGCATCATTAGTCTACTGATGCATGCAATGAATAGGACATATTGCTTACGTGGCATTTATACCAGAAATGCATAAACTGAATCTAATCATGAGGAAATATACAAACCCAAATTAAAGGACTAGCCTGTTCTCTGCAGAAGTGTCAATGTCATGAAAGACAAAAGAAAATCTAGGGAATTGTTCCAGATTAAAAGAGACTAAAGAGATGTGATAACTAAATACAATGTATGACTAAAGAGGAGATGGCTATAAAGGATACTAATGGAACAATCTGGCAAAGGTTGAATGCATAATATATTAGATAATACTAAATGTTAAATTTAATGGGATAACTTTTCTGTGATTATATACTGTTTAAAATACCCTAGTCCTTCTCACCCACAGTTTTGTTTTCCATGGTTTCAGCTGCCTACAGTCAACTGTGGTTCGAAAATATTACATGGAAAATTCCAGAAATAAACAGTGGGGGATGCTCTAAAACCCCCAGTGGATGCCTGAATCCATGGATAACACCAAACCCTATATATACTATGTGTTTTCCTATACATAATACCTGTGATAAAGTTTAATGTGTAAATTAGGCATAGGAAGAGATTAACAATAATAAAACAATTATAACAATATGCCAGCATCACTTCTCTTGCACTTTGGGGCCATCATTAAGCAACGTAAGGCTTATTTGGATAAAAGCACCACAGGCTGGGCGAGGTGGCTCATGTCTGTATTCCCAGCACTTTGGGAGGCCGAGGCGGGCAGATCGCTTGAGGTCAGGAGTTCCAGACTGGCCTGGCCAACATGATGAAACCCCGCCTCTACTAAAAATACAAAAATTAGCCGGGTGTGATGGTGCACGCCTGTAGTCCCAGCTACTCAGGAGGCTGAGGCAGGAGAGTTGCTTGAACCTGGAGAGTGGAGGTTGCAGTGAGCCATGATCGTATCACTGCATTCCAGCCTGGGTGACAGAGCGAGACTCCGTCTCAAAAAAAAAAGCAAAACAATACTGCAACAGTTGACCTGATAACCCAGATGGCTACCAAGTAACTAACAGATGGTGAAGGCATATGGCATGGATATGCTAGGTAAAGGAATGATTCGTGTCCTGGGTGAGACAGAATGAGATTTCATCACAACACTGAGAATGGTGTACAATTCAGGCCACGCGTGGTGGCTCATGCCTGTAATCCCAGCACTGCGGGAGGCTGAGGTGGGTGGATCACCAGAGGTCAGGAGTTCAAGACCAGCCTGGCCAACATGGCGAAACCCCGTGTCTACTAAAAATACAAAAAAATTAGCTGGACGTGGTAGCACGTGCCTGTAATCCCAGCTACATCGGAGGCTGAGGCGCAAGAATCACTTGAACCCGAGCGGGAGAGGTTGAAGGAAGCCAAGATTGTGCCACTGCACTCCAGCCTGGATGACAGAGTGAGACTCCATCTCAAAAAATAATAATAAAATAAATAAAAAAGAATGGTGTACAATTTTAAACTCATAAACTATTTCTGGAATTTTTCACTTAGTATTTTCAAACCACAGTTAACCATGGGTAACTGAAACCATGGGAAGCAAAACTGCAGGTAAGGGGAGACTACAGTATCTTAAACATTAAATTGCCACTTGTCAGGCTGACAGGTTCAAAGTTTCACCGTGCACTCACGGAACCAATCCAGAGTCAGCCTTTCCTTAGCATTATCCCACCAAATAATTTCAGAGCTGGAGACCTTTGTTTTTTCTTTTATCACAACAGGTTAAAAAGGAGGATACTTTTTAAATATAAACTTAACTTTTGGTCAAGATTTCATGAATGTTCTTGGTATTTTTGATCCTAATAGTCTTCACCATTTTCACTTTTAACTTCAGTCTGTGGAATCTGCCTAGATTGAAGTGTTTTTTTGCTTGAACTAATCATTCAGACATAGAAGCGCTCATTATTGGCAAAGTTAGAGGGTAGCAAGCTTCTCCCTGACTTGCAACATCAAGAAAGGTTTGGCCATAAAATAGATTCTGCTATTCGAGTTTCATTTGGTAAAATAAGTTCATCATTTTCACGGGACCACTGGATTGCCAGAAAGACTGCTGCAACCTTTTCTGTAACTCCATACAAGGTTTGTATTACATAACTCAACTTATTAGGCAAAAAATAGGAATCACTTTTAAGTGGTGGCTTACGCCTGTAATCTCAGCACTTTGGGAGGCTCAGGCGGGCGGATCACTTGAGGTCAGGAGTTCAAGACCAGCCTGACCAACATGGCAAAACTCCGTCTCTACTAAAAATACAAAAATTAGCTGGCATGGTGGCAAGCACCTGTAGTCCCAGCTACTCGGGAGGCCCAGGAACCCAGAAGGTGGAGGTTGCAGTGAGTCAAGATCACGCCACTGCACTCCAACCAAGGCAACACAGCAGACCCTATCTCCAAACAAACAAACAAAAATCTAGCCTAATGGCATTTTTTTTTTTTTTTTTGAGTCTCACTCTGTGGCCCAGGCTGGAGTGCAGTGGTGCAATCTTGGCTCACTGAAGCCTCTGCCTCCCAGGTTCAAGTGATTCTCCTGTCTCAGCCTCCCTAGTAGCTGGGATTACAGGCATGCACCACCACACCCAGCTAATTTTTATATTCTTAGTAGAGATGGGGTTTCACCATATTGGCCAAGCTGGTGTCGAACTCTTGACATCAAGTGAACTACCCATCTCGGCCTCCCAAAGTGCTGGGATTACAGGTGTGAGCCACTGTGCCCAGCCCCAATGGTTCATTTTAAAGAAAATTTAGTCATTCTGGGGCTACTTTATCAAAATTTATTTATCTTCACTTTTCCTCTGTTTCTGCAATTTTTAAACAACATTCATATTTCACAGATTATCACCGATTTAAATATAAAAACAAAAACATCTCAATATAGAAAAAGCTTGAGTAAAAGATAAATCATGTATCTAAAGTTAGTACAACAGGCCAGGCTCAGGCGGCTCCCGCCTCTTATCTCTCTGTTTTGAGAGGCTGAGGCTGAACGATCACTTGAGCCCAGGAGTTCAAAGCTGCAGTGAGCTAAGATCCTACAACTGCACTCTAGCCTGGGCGACAGAGCGAGCCCCTGTCTCTAAAACTAATAACAAAAGAAAAAAGCAAACAAACAAAAAATAAAAATAAGTACAGTTAATACAACAAATTGTTTGATAAGCCTCCAAATAAATCTTTGAGTTGCCTCCTCTGCCTTTCAACTCATTAGAGTGAACATCTAATCCCTCTATTCAGAATGCTGCATGCCTTATGTTGCCACTATTTTCTTATCAAAATCAACTAGTTCTTCTCTTCAATCTACTCTGAAATTTTAACTGCTCTGGAAAGCTCTCAATTGCACATCGTCCCTACTAACATTCCACTGATCTCTGGTATCCAATACCCAAAGCAACTAATGAGGAGTTTGCAATTTTAGTATGTTCCAGAAACCAGAGTTAAAAAAATCAATAAACTCACGATGATAAGGGGGAAATTCTGAGGGTTTGCAAAACATTAAATCACCGCACTGTAAGATATATTAACTGGCAATCTTTTAAAAAACCATTTTAGCGTCCTTAAACATTAAACCTTTGAACGCGTAAACAAAAGTTGCATGACCCAGTTTCATTACTGTTACTATTAATAATAATGGTACCTACCCAGTATCTCCCAATCCATGCAGGAAAATCACCTATAAGAGAAGAGGAAAATTAATAAGCAATGCTAAATAAGCCCACACAGGATTGTTATACACTAGCTTTGCTTAACGTGGAAAACGGAAAGAAACCTACGAGAGAATTACACAACACTATCTTCGGCGACTTTATCGACCTCTTTTAAATGGCAAAAATTCTAATCAACTTCTCCCTTTATTTCCTGAGATAATGAATGTGGTGGGGGGTAGCACTCAGAGGTCCCAGTTAGACACTGAGGGCAAATTATCACATTTTAAGAAAAACAGTTTATCTCTTTCAAGTCAAATCAGGAACGTCTCACATATCCTGTAGAATTTTTCCATTGCAAAAGCAAGCTTCCGAAAGCAAAAATAAGTTTGACTTTTCATACACGAGTTTTCTAAAAAACAGTACGTCTGACCTTGTAGGACACTTGATCTTCAAACTTCTTTCATTGAGGACAAGAGTGCGAGATGACAATAAGGCGATTTCCTGGCGGACTTGGGTTTCCCTCACCCACACACCAGGCAGAAACACGCTGCAGAGGCTGACGCTGTGCCCTACCTAGGCCGGCCCGCGGGGGTCCCGGGGCCGCACTTCCTCCGCAATGCAGGGAGGAGCTGGGGACTGGCCCTCGCGCCGGCTGTGACCCCCCGGCTGCCCCCGCCCCCCGCAGACCCGGCCGCGCCGGCCATTCGCACCCCACCCGGGCCGGGAGGAGCGTCCTCGTCCGCAGGCCGCCACGCGCCCGCAACGCCCACCCCGCGCCCGCAACGCCCACCCCGCGCGAGGGGCAGCCACCGGTGGCCGGCCCAGTGGACCCCTCCGAGCCTACGCCTAGGCCACTCACCGCAGCAGTGGCCTTCCGGGCGGCGGGCACGATGGCGGGCAGCGGGGTTGACATGTTATTGCCGCACATACACCGGCTCAGCTCACAGCGCAAGCGGAAGGAACAGCTGGCGCCCGGCCGCGGCCCAAGGGCGTGCGAGCGGCGAGTCCCGGCCGGCCCCACCGGGCGCACGCTCAGGCGCGTGCGCGCCAACGCGGCCCCGCGCTACCTTCCGCGCGCGCCCGCGCGTCCAGGGTCCGCCCTGCCCTGCCCCTCGCCCGCCGCCCCTCCCTCGAGGCCTCACAATGTCTGGGCGGGTCCCTCCCTCCGATTGGCTGCGGCGTCAGCGCGGACCGGGCTGCGCTTTCGCCACACCACGCAGCCTGCGCATGCTCGGTGCTGGCTGGGGAAATGCGCTCTCAGGTGCAGGCTAAGGGCTGGTCTCTTGGATCTTGGCTTAGGTTTTTGCTTTTCTAGCGCTGTAGTGAAAAGAATGAGCCCCAGAGCCAATTCACCCAACCCCAGGTGCTCCTTGGTTTCCTGCGGCCAGGGTCTATTCATTTGTAAAAGTCTGGATGGACTGGGAGAGGTTGGTGGAGCTTTTGCAGTATTTCCGTTTGGGGCTACAGCAGTATGTAGATGTGGGTTCAACTTACCTTCTTTAAACTTTAGTTGGAAAGGTTAACATTTGTCACCAGAAATCCACTACTTCCCTAACTTGATCGACAACACTTATTGATGTACGGATATTGACACAGTACAGGTTTAAGTGAGAGGTAAAGCCAGCTGGTCTTCTGGGTCGGGTGGGGACTTGGAGAACTTTTCTGTCTTACAAGAGGATTGTAAAATGAACCAACAGCACTCTGTAGCTAGGACTGTAAAACGCACCAATCAGCGCTTTGTGGCTAGCTAGAGGTTTGTAAAATGCACCAATCAGTACCCTGTAAAGTGGGCTAATCAGTGTTCTGTAAAGTGGACCAATCCGCAGGACATGGGCCAGGACAAATAAGGAAATAAAAGCTGGCCACGCCCCCCCTCCCCCAGCTGCAGTGGCAGCCCTGGGTCCCCTTCCATGCTGTGGAAGGTTTGTTCTTTAACTCTTAACAATAAATCTTGCTGCTGCTGCTCACTCTTTGGGTCTGTGGCACCTTTAAGAGCTGTAACACTCCCAGCACTTGGGGAGGCTGAGGCGGGTGGATCACGAGGTCAGGAGATTGAGACCATCCTGGCTAACACGGTGAAAACCCGTCTCTACTAAAAATACAAAAAGAATGTTTTTTTGTATTGGTCGTGTAGTCCCAGCTACTTGGGAGGCTGAGGCAGGCGAATGGCGTGAACCTGGGAGGCAGAGCTTGCAGTGACCCAAGATCATGTCACTGCACTCCAGCCCGGGAGACAGAGCAAGACGTCTCAAAAAAAAAAAAAAAAAAAAAAAAGCTGTAACACTCACCACGAAGGTCCACAAGCTTTATTCTTGAAGTCAGCGAGACCACGAACCAATGGGAAGGAACCAACTCTGGACACATAAGCACGAGACTAGACTGCCCTTTTCTGCACAGGTGCCTTTATGGCCTAAAATGTAGTTACTCAACAAATGTGTTGCATATCAAATACATGGTAAGATCTGGAAGAGAGTACAAGATAGAAACACTTAAAGCCAAAATGCCCTGACCTTCAGAAGTTTACAATTCAGTGAAGGACATACTGGAGGCCGGGCACAGTGGCTCAAACCTGTAATCCCAGCTCTTTGGGAGGCCGAGGTGGGCAGATCACAAGGTCAGGAGATTGAGACCATCCTGGCTAACACAGTGAAAACCCGTCTCTACTAAAAATACAAAAAAAAAAAAAAAAAATTAGCCAGGCGTGGTGGCAAGTGCCTGTAGTCCCAGCTACTTGGGAGGCTGAGGCAGGAGAATGGCATGAACCCGGGAGGCGGAGCTTGCAGTGAGCTGAGATAGCGCCACTGCACTCCAGCCTGGGCGGCAGAGCGAGACTCCGTCTCAAAAAAAAAAAGGACATACTGGATACCATCCTTAGAGAGTAAGGTTGGGAAGGAAGCTGTAAAAAAAACAACACTCCATTTCTCTCACACAGTAACCAGTGTCAGAGGTGTGTGAACCAGAGCAACTCCATCTTAAATAGGAGCTGAGTAAAGTAAGGCTGAAACCTGCTGGACTGCATTCCCAGACGGTTAAGGCATTCTAAGTCACAGGATGAGATAGAAGGTAAGCGCAAAATATAGGTTATAAAGATGTTGCTGATAAAACAGGTTGCAGTAAAGAAGCCGGCCAAAACTCACCAAGACTAAGATGGCAATGAGAGTGAACTCTGGTCGTCCTCACTACTGCACTCCCATTGAGAGGTGACAACGTGCTAGCAGTCCTCGCTCACTCTCAGCACCTCCTCAGCCTCGGCGTCTGCTCTGGGCATGCTTGAGGAGCCCTTCAGCCTGCCACTGCACTGTGGGAGCCCCTCTCTGGGCTGGCCAGGCCGGAGCCGGCTCCCTCTGCTTGCAGGAAGGTGTGGAGGGAGAGGTGTGGGCAGGAACCAGGGTTGTGTGCTGCGCTTGTGGGCCAGAGCGAGTTCCGGGTGGGCGTGGGCTCGGTGGGTTTAGCACCTGGGCCAGCAGCTGCGGAGGGGGCACCGGGTCCCCCAGCGCTGCTGACCTGCCCTCACTGCACTCGAATTCTCCCCAGGCCTCAGCCGCCTCCCCGAGGGACAGGGCTCAGGACCTGCAGCCTGCCATGCCTGAGCCTCCCCCGCCCCCACTGTGGGCTCCTGCACGGCCCAAGCCTCCCCTTGCTCCACAGCACCCGGTCCCATGGACCGCCCAAGGGCTGAGGAGTGCAGGCCCACAGCGTGGGACTGGCAGGCAGCTCCGCCTGCGGCCCCAGTGCAGGATCCACTAGGTGAAGCCAGCTGGGCTCCTGAGTCTAGTGGGGACTTGGAGAACTTTTATGTCTAGCTAGAGGATTGTATACACACCAATCAGCACCCTGTTTCTAGCTCAAGGTTTGTAAATGCACCAATCAGCACTCTGTATCTAGCTAATCTGGTAGGGACTTGGAGAACCTTTATGTCTAGCTAAAGGATTGGAAATACACCAGTCAGCACTCTGTGTCTAGCTCAAGGTTTGTACATGCACCAATCAGTGCTCTGTGTCTAGCTAATCTAGTGGGGACTTGCATAACTTTTATGTCTACCTAAAGGATTGTAAATACACCAATCAGCACTCTTTGTCTAGCTCAAGGTTTGTAAATACACCAATCAGCACTCTGTATCTAGCTAATTTGGTGGGGACATGGAGAACCTTTATGTCTAGCTAAGGGATTATAAATACACCAATCAGCACCCTGTCAAAACGAACCAATCAGTTCTCTGTAAAATGGACCAATCAGTAGGATGTGGATGGGGCCAGATAAAGGAATAAAAGCAGGCTGCCGGAGCCAGCAGTGGCAACCCAGTCGGGTCCCCTTCCACACTGTGGAAGCTTTGTTCTTTTGCTCTTTGCAATAAATCTTGCTGCTGCTCACTCTTTGGTCCTGCGCTGCTTTTAAGAGCTGTAACACTCACTGCGAAGGTCTGCAGCTTCACTCCTGAAGCCAGTGAGACTAGGAACCCACCAGAAGGAATAAACTCCAGATACACCATCTTTAAGAAATGTAACACTCACTGCGAGGGTCCACAGCTTCATTCTTGAAGTCAGTGAGACCAAGAACCCACCAATTCCAGACACACCATCAACGCCATGACAATTTACAAGTGCCATGGCAATGTCAGGAAGTTACCCTATATGGTCTAAAGAGGGGAGGCATGAATAATCCACCCATTGTTTAGCATAACATCAAGAAATAACCGTAAAAATGGACAACCAGCTATGGAGTAGCCATTCTTTTATTTCTTTACTTTCTTAATAAACTTGCTTTCACTTTACTGTATGGACTTGCCCTGAATTCTTTCTTGCATGAGATCCAAGAACCATCTCTTGGGGTCTGGATTGGGACCCCTTTCCTGTAATATCAGCGTTCTGAAGGATTTGGGGTCTTATTCACACTGTTTTTAATCATTCTTGTGGATTGGATTTGGACAATGAGAATTTTGTGGATTCTCCAAAAGTTTTAAATTGATGACAATTTACTGAAAATGATAATAATGGGATTCACATTTCATGTACTTGTGTACATTTATCAGGCTTTTAAGTCCTTTAGTTGTGATGTCAGTGTTACCGGAAGGGGATCCCAGTCCCAAGAGAAGATTCTTGGATCTCTGGCGAGAAAGAATTTGGGGCCATAAAGTGAAAGCAATTTTATTAGAGAAGCAAAGCAAAACAAAACAAAACAAAAACAAAAGAATGGCTACTCCGTAGGCAGAGCAGGGCTAGGGGCTGCTCCGCTGAGTATACTAATAGTTATTTCTTGTTTATATGTTAAACAAGGGGTGGATTATTCATGAGTTTTCTGGTAAAGGGGCAGGGATTTCCTGGAACTGAGGGTTCCTGTTTTGACCGTATAGGGTAGATTCCCTACCTGGCCATAGCAGTTTACAACTGTCATGGAGCTGGTGGAAGTGTCTTTTAACATGCTAATGTGTTATAGTAAGTGTATAATGAGCAGAGATGACGACCAGAGATCGTTTTCCTTGCCATTTTGGTTTTGGTGGGCTTGGGCCAGATTCTTTACTGCATCCTGTTTCATCAGCAGGGTCTTTATAACCTATGCCTTGTAATACCAGTCCTGTGACCTCCAATCTCATTCTGCAACTAAGAATGCCTAACCTCCTGGGAATTCAGCCCAGTGGGTCTCGGCCTCATTTTACCTGCCTCCATTCAGAAGGAAGTCGCTCTGGTTCTAATGCTTCTGATGTTAATTGAGAAAATAAAACTCTCTAGTTCTTACTGTGAACATGTTCCAAATCACTATTACGTTGAGTTTTTCTATGATGTAATAAGTAGAGAATTCTAAGGGCC
This sequence comes from Symphalangus syndactylus, assembly GCF_028878055.3. Lineage (NCBI taxonomy): Eukaryota > Metazoa > Chordata > Mammalia > Primates > Hylobatidae > Symphalangus > Symphalangus syndactylus. Next base: position 63,462,528 of record NC_072429.2, on the reverse strand, counting down.
ACCAATCATTCTATTAATTTACTCCATTAGTGGGGAGTAGGACAGTTCAAGTTGAGGTGTCTACGCTACTATACCTGCAACATTTACCCAAGTTATGTATCCTCCAAGGAGCTTTCTATGAAAATGATCTCTCTTGTCCCCAGGTAAGGGAATGAAATAAATATAATAATTGAAAAAGACAAAATTATTCTTATTTTAGAGGATATGATTGTACAAAGCAAAAATACAGTAAGAGTGTTTAAAAATTACTAATAAGGCCAGGTGTGGTGACTCATACCTGTAATCCCAACACTTTGGGAGGCTGAGGTGGGAGGATTGCTTGAGCCCAGGAGTTCAAGACCAGCCTAGGCAACAGGGCGAGACCTTGTCTACGAAAAATTTAAAAAGAAAAAAATTAGCTGGGCTCAGGAGGCTGTGGCAGGGGTGTCGCTTGAGTCCAGGAGGTCAAGGTTGCAGTGAGCCATGTTCATGCCACTGCACTCCAGCCTGGATGATAGAGCCAGACCCTGTCCCCACCTGTGCCCCCCAAAAATAAACATTATTAACAAGAAAATTCAGTAATATAACCAATTATTAAATCAGCATACAAAAAGGAATGGTTATTCTAGCTACAAACAATAGCTGGTTAGAATATGTAAATGGAACAAAAATGTTCAAAATAGAAATTTAAAAATATAAACATAGGTCAGCCTGAGCGACAGAGTGAGACTCTGTCTCAAAAAAAAAAAAAAAAAACAGGGGCCAGGCATGGTAGCTCACGTCTGTAATCCCAGCACTTTGGGAGGCCAAGGTGGGCAGATCATCTGAGGTCAGGAGTTCAAGACCAGCCTGGCCAACATGGTGAAACCACGTCTCTACTAAAAATACAAAAATTAGCTGGGCATGGTGGCAGGTGCCTGTAATCCCAGCTACTTGGGAAGCTGAGGCAGGGAGAATCACTTGAACCTGGGAGGTGGAGGTTGCAGTGAGCAGAGATCGTGCCATTATACTCCAGCCTGGGCAACAGGGCAAGACTCCGTCTCAAAAAATATATATATATTTGTGTGTGTGGGTGTGTGTGTGTGTGTATGTAAATAAATACATGTTATATATATATAAATACACACACAGGCATATATATTATATATATATATATACACAGACACACACACACGCAAAACTTTTAAAAAACCACTTTATTGAGGTATGATTGACATCATCTTGATAAGTCTAGGGACAAGCATACACCCATGAAACCATCACCACCATAAAAGCCATAAACATATCCATCACCTCCCAAAGTTTCCTCCCATCCTCTTTATTAATATTATTGTAGGGTTTTTTAACCAGATGCAGTGGCTCATGCCTATAATCCCAGCACTTTGGGAGACTGAAGCAGGAGGATCGCTTGAGCCCGGGAGTTAGAAAACAGCCTGGGCAACATAGGGAGACCTTGTTTCTACAAAAAAAAAAAATTTGTTTAATTAGCTGGGTGTGGTGGTGTGCACCTATAGTCCCAGCTACTTGAGAGGCTGAGGCAGGGGGATTGCTTGAGCCCAGGAGGTCGAGGCTGCAGTGAGACATGATAGTGCTACTGCACTCCAGGGTGGGTGACAGAGCGAGACCCTGTCTCAAAAATAAAAATAAACATATTGTGGAGGCTTTTGTTTTTGTTGGTTGGTTTTGGTAAGAACATATATCAGAAGATCTATCATCTTAGCGATTTTAAGTATACAATATTGTTATAGGCACTGTGTTGTATAGATCTCCAGAATTTATCTTGCATAACTGAAACTTTGTACTCCTCATCCTTCACCTCTCCATTTACCCCTCTCCTCAGCCTCTGGCAACCGTCATTCTAGTCCCTGCTTCTATGAGCTTGACTATTTGAGACTCCACATGCAAGTGAAATCATACGATGTTTGTCTTTCTTTGTCTGGTTTATTTCACTTAACATACCGTCCTCCAGGTGCTACCATGTTGTCCCGAATGGCAGGATTTTTTTTTGTTTAAGGCTAAATAATATTCCATTGTATTTCTGTATTCATTCATTTCTTAGTATACATTTAGGTTGTCTCCGTATCTTGGCTACTGTGAATAATACTGCAATAAACATGGGAATGCAAATATATCTTTGAGCTCCTGATTTCAAGTCCTTTGGCTATATATCCATAAATAGGATTGTGAGATCACTTGATAGTTCTATTTATAATTTTTTGAGGAAGCTCCATACTGTTTTCCATAACAGCTACAGCAATTTGCATTTCTACCAGCAGTGTACAAGGTTTCCCTTTTCTCCACATCCTTGCCAGCAGTTGTCTTCTGCTTTTTTGATAATGGCCACCTTAACAGGTGTAAGATCATGTCTCATTGAGGTATTGATTTGCATTTCTCTGGTGATTAATGATGCTGAGCATCTTTTCATATTTCTGCTGGCCATTTGCATGTCCTCTTGTGTGAAATGTCTATTCAGGTCCTTTGCCCATATTTTAGTCAAGTTGTTTGTTTGTTTTGCTATTCAGTTGTATGAATTCCGCGTATATTTAGAATATGAACCTTTTATCAGATACATGGTGCGCAGATATTTTCTCCCATCTGTAGATTGCCCTTTCACTTTGTTGATTGTTTGCTTTGCTGTGCAGAACCTTTTTAATCTGATATAATCCTACTTGTTTATTTTTGCTTTTATTGCCTGTGCTTTTGGTATCACATCCAAAATATCATTGCCAAGACCAACGTTAAGGAGATTTTTTCCTATGTTTCTTTCTAGGAGTTTTATGGTTTCAGGTCTTATGTTTAAGACTTTAATCCATTTTGAGTTTATTTTTGTGTATTGTGTATAGATAAGGATCCAATTTCATTCTTTTGCATGTGGATAAACAGTTTTCCCAACACTATTTATTGAAGAGACTATCCTTTCCCCATTGTGTATTCTTGGTGCCCTTGTTAAAAATTAGCTGATTTAAGGCCGGGCACGGTGGCTCACGCTTGTAATCCCAGCACTTTGGGAGGCCGAGGCGGGCGGATCACGAGGTCAGGAGATCGAGACCACGGTGAAACCCCGTCTCTACTAAAAATACAAAAAAATTAGCTGGGTGTGGTGGCGGGCGCCTGTAGTCCCAGCTGCTGGGAGAGGCTGAGGCGGGAGAATGGCGTGAACCCGGGAGGCGGAGCTTGCAGTGAGCCGAGATTGCGCCACTGCACTCCAGCCTGGGCCACAGAGCAAGACTCTGTCTCAAAAAAAAAAAAAAATTAGCTGATTTATATGCATGGAATTATTTCTGGGCTTTCTATTCTGTTCAACTTGTGTATGTGTTTATTTTTATACCAACCCATACTACTTTGATTGCTATAGCTTTGTAAGATACCATAATTTGAATTCAGGAAGTGTGATGCCTCCAGCTTTGTTCTTTCTCAAGATTCTTTTGGCAATTAAGGGTGTTTGTGGTTCCATGTGAATTTTAGGATTTTTTTCTATTTCTGTAAAAAAAAGCCATTGGGATTTTGACAGGGATTGCGTTGAATCTGTAGATCTGTAGATTGATGGGTAGTATGGACATTTTTAACAATACTAATTTTTCCGATCCATAAACATGAGATATCTTTCCATTTATTGTTGTCTAATCTTTTTCATCAATGCTTTACAGTTTTTACAGTTTTATAGAGCTTTCACCTTCTTGGTTAAAGTTATACCTAAGTTTTTTTTTATACTATTACAAATGGGATTAACAATTTTTTTTGAATAGGCCAGGTGCAGTGGCTCACACCTGTAATCCCAGCACTTTGGGAGGCTGAGGTGGGCAGATCACCTGAGGTCAGGAGTTCGAGACCTGCCTCAACATGGAGAAACCCTGTCTCTACTAAAAATACAAAATTAGCCAGTCGTGGTGGTGCATGCCTGTAATCCCAGCTACTCGGGAGGCTGAGGCAGGAGAATTGCTTGGACCTGGGAGGCAGGAGAATTGCTTGAACCTGGGAGGCAGAGGTTGCGGTGAGCCAAGATTGCACCATTGCACTCCAGCCTGGGCAACAAGAGTGAAACTCCATCTCAGAAAAAAAAAAAAATGTTTTTGAATAGTTTGTTCTTAAGGTAACTAACACAACTGATTTTCGTATGTAGATTTTGTATCCTGTAACTTTACTGTATTTGTTCATTAGTTATAACAGGTTTTTTGGTGGAGTTTTTAGGGTTTTCTATAAATAAGATTATGACATCAGTCAACAGACACAGTTTTACTTTATGCAAGCAAAACTTGAATTTACAAGACCTATATCAGGAAAAGTAAAAAGCTACCAAAGTACAAAAAAGACATAATTGGATAGGAAAATCTAATACTGCAAGGTTGTCAATTTTCTTAGAATTAATCTACCAATACAATGTAATCCCCATTAAAATCTCAAAGTATTATGCTTTAATAAAAATGGTATTTAAATACCCTAGTAAGACTTTTTAATTTAGTTACTTATAAAATTTATTAACATGGGAGAATAAACATACAGGAATATTCATTAATATTAAAATAGAAATAGGGCCCGATGCGGTGGCTCACGCCTGTAATCCCAGCACTTTGGGACACCGAGGCGGGCAGATCACCTGAGGTCGGGAGTTCGAGGCCAGCCTGGACAACACAGTGAAACCCCCATCTCTACTGAAAATACACAAATTAACCAGGCATTATGGCATGTGCCTGTAATCCCAGCTACTCGGGAGGCTGAGGCAAGAGAATCAATTGAACCTTGGAGGCGGAGGTTGCAGTGAGCCGAGATTGTGCCACTGCACTCCAGCCTGGGCAACTCATCTCAAAAACAAACAAACAAAAAAAGAGTACTGATGTGGCACTAATCTTCCCAAATGTATGACATCATTTAGAATTACAGAAATTGCAATAGCAAATTACCAGCACAGAGAAAAAAGCAAATCAGATCATTTACTGAATACTCTTTGTGACTTGGATTTATTTCTAGAACAGAATTAAACTCTGAGGAAAACACACGTATGAGGGAGAAATAGGTACATGATGAGGTTATTTCATTAACATTTCAAACCAGTGGGAAAAAAAGAGAAAATTTTCCATAAATGGTATTGGAATAACTGGCTACATTTGGGAGACAATTTAGCTGGTTCCTCCCACCAAATTTTGGGCAATTCCAGAAGGGAAAAAGACCCCATATTGCATGATACCATTTATGTAAAATATCCAGACAAGTAAGTCCATAGTGACAGAAAGTAGATTGGTGATTGCCTAGGGACAGTGGGTTGGGGGGATTGGGGAGGAAATGGGGAGTGACTATTAATCAATATAGGGTTTTCTTTGTGGGTAACCTAAATGTTTTAAGATTAGATTGTGGTGATGGTTGCACAACTCTGAGTGTACTAAAAGTCCCTCAAATGCACATTTTAAATATGTGAATTGTATCTTAATAAAGCTGTTAAACAATCAGTTGTCTATAAATTTGTGAACCTGCTTCTCAGTTCTTTACGATGTTCCATTGATCTGTATGTCTATGCCAATACCACCTCATCTGGACTGGTCTGGTTCTATAAGCCTAAAATCAATGACTGTAACACCTCCTACCTTGTTTTTCTATCTCGAAGTTATTTTGGCTATTCTAGCATTTCTGCATTCATTTTGGAATTGGCTTGCCTATTCCTCCATACAAGCCTATTAGGATTTTCACTGAGATTGCCTTAAATCTATAGACCAATTTGAAGAAAAATGAGTCTTCTGATCCATGAACTAGTACATCTCCGAATTTATTTAGGTCACCTTGGATTTCTGTCAGCTTTATTTTATACTTTTCAATGTATAGGTCTGCATATCTTTTGTTAAATTTGTCCCTAGGAATTCCATATTTTCCATGCTACTTTAAATGGTATTTTAAATTTCAATTTGATTGTTTATTGCTAGATATAGAAATGGAACTGATCTTTGCACATTGATTTTGTATTTGCAATTTTCTATACCCAGATAAAAGTTCTGGTAGCTCTTTTTGTAGATTTCTTAGGATTCTTTAGACAATTATGTAATTGCAAATAAACACAGTTTTGCCTTTTTTCTAGTGATTATGTCTGTTGTTTTCTTTTGCCTTATCACACTATCTAGGACCTCCAATAGAAGTTGTGAATGAACGTTGCTTCATTCCAGATATTAGGGCAAAAGTATTCAGTCTTTCACCCTTAAGTATAATGTTAAGTGTAAGTTTTTTTATTTTTTGAGATGGGGTCTCACTTTGTCACCCAGGCTGTAGTAGAGTGTCACAATCACATCTCACTGCAGCCTCCACCTCCTGGGCTCAAGTGATCCTTCCACCTCAGCCTCCTGAGTAGCTGGGAATACAGGCCTGAGCCACCACCCCCAGCACATTTTTTTTATGTTTTGTAGAGATGGGGGTTCCACTATGTTGCCCAGGCTGGTCTCAAAATTCTGAGCTCAAGCAATTCTCCTACCTTAGCCTCCCAAAGTGCTGGAATTACAGGTGTGAGCCACCTCACGTGGCCTATAAGGTTTTTTGTTGTTGTTGTTTGTTTGTGTTTTGAGAGTGCAGTGGCACGATCTCAGCTCATTGCAACCTCTGCCTCCCAGATTTAAGCGATTCTCCCGCCTCAGCCTCCTGAGTAGCTGGGATTAGAGGCGCCCACCACCACGCCTGGCTAATTTTTTGTCGTTGTTTGTTTGTTTTGAGATGTTTGCTCTGTCGCCCAGGCTGGAGTGCAATGGCACGACCTCAGCTCACTACAACCTCAGCCTCCTGGGTTCAAGTGATTCTCCCGCCTCAGCCTCCTGAGTAGCTGGGATTACAGGTGCCCGCCATCACACTCGGCTAATTTTTGTATTTTTAGTAGAGACGGGGTTTCACCAGGTTGGGCAGGCTGGTCTCGAATTCCTGGACTCAAGTGATCTGCCCGCCTTGTCCTCCCAAAGTGCTGGGATTACAGGTGTGAGCCACCACGCCTGGCCACGCCCAGCTAATGTTTATATTTTTGGTAGAGACAGAGGTTGGCCATGTTGCCCAGGCTGGTCTCGAACTCTTCACCTCAAGTGATCCACGTGCCTCGGCCTCCCAAAGTGCTGGGATTACAGGTGAGAGCCACTGTGCCCAGCCTGTAAGATTTTGTTTGTGTGCATGTTTTGAGATGGAGTTTTGCTCTTGTTGTGCAGGCAGCAGTGCAATGGCATGATCTGGTCTCAACGGCAACCTCTGTCTCCTGGGTTCAAGCAATTCTCCTGCCTTAGCCTCCCAAGTAGCTGGGATTACAGATGCCCACTCCCATGCCCGGCTACTTTTTTGTATTTTTAGTAGAGATGGGGTTTCACCATGTTGGCCATGCTGGTCTAGAACTCCTGACATCAGGTGATCCACCTGCCTCGGCCTCCCAAAGTGTTGGGATTACAGGCATCAGCCACTGCACCCGGCCCCAGCCTGTAAGTTTTTTGCATATACACTTTTTCAGGTTGAGGAAGTTCCCTTTCATTCCTCATTTGCTGAGAATTATTGCAGTAAATGAACCTTTTGTGACAAATGCTTTTTCTACATTTATTAAAATAATTTTTAAGTCTGTCAATATGGTGAATTATATTGACTAATTTTTAAAATATTAAGCCAATTTTGCCTTTCTGAGATAAACCCCACTTGGTCATTACCTATTGTCTTTTATATATTTAGTTGGATTTAATTTGTTAAAAGTTGTTAAGAATTTTTTTTCATGAAGGATATTGGTTTGTAGTTCTCTTTTATTGTAATGTCTTTATCTGGTTTTGATATCAGGATAGTGCTGGCCTCAGAATGAGTCAGAATATTCCACCCTCTTCAAAAGTCTGAAAGAGTGTATGGAACTCATATTATTTCTTCTTAAATGTTTGCTAGAATTTACCAGTAAAGCCATTTAAGCCTGAAGTTTTCCTTGTGGAAAGGGTTGGGTTGTTTTATCTTGTTTGTTCTTCTTTTCTTTCTTTCTTTTTTGAGATGGGGTCTTACTCTGTCACCTAGGCTGGAGTGCAGTGGCACAATCACAGCTCACTGCAGCCTTGACCCCCACCAAAGCTGAAGCCGTTCTCCTACTTCAGCCTCCTGAGTAGCTGGGAACACAGGCATGCACCACCATGCCCTGTTCATTTTTTTCTTTAATTTTTTTGGAGAAATGGGGTCTCACTACGTTGCCAGGCTGGTCTCACACTCCTGGTCTCAAGTGATCCTCCTGCTTGGTTTCCCAAAGTGCTAGGATTACAGGCATGGGCCACTACACCTGGTCTGGGAAAAGGTTTTTAACTATAACATTAATTTCCTTTTCCTAGGCATAAAGCTAGTTATTTTATCTATGTCTTCTTTTTTGAAATATCTTTTTAAAAATAGCTTTATTAAGCTATAATTCGCATACCATATACCTATGTAAAGTGTGAGATCTAAAATTTGCACAGCCATCACCATCATCTAATTCAAAATACAGTCATGCACAGCATGATAACATTTCAGTCAATGACAGACCACATATGTGACAGTGGTCCTGTAAGATTATAACGGAGGTAAAAAATTCCTACTGCTTAGTAATGTCATAGCTGTCATAGTGTTGTACCACAATACATTACTCCCATGTTTGTGGTGATGCTGGTGTAAACAAATATACTGCCAGCTGTATAATAGTATAGCACATACTATGTTAAGATACACAAGATGTACATGTGGAGTAGAAGTACGTTGCTTAATGTACAAGTGGAGTACAAGTACATTGCTTAATGATGGGGATACATTAAAAAATGCATCATTAGATGATTTTGTCATTGTGCAATTGTCATAAAGTATACTTACACAAACCTAGATGGTCTAGTCTACTATACCCATAGGCTATATGGGATAGCCTATTACTCCTAGGTTATAAACCTGTACAGCATGTCACTCTACTGAATATTGTATGCAATTGTAACATTGTGGTATTTCATGTATCTAAATATAGAAAAGATACAGTCAAAATATGGTATTAGATTGGCCCAAAAGTAACTGTGGTTTCAGACCATGAATTTTAAATCATTATAACTAGGCTCAAACACATCTTTATTAATCAAACTAGGAACCATTATAATCAACACATTTTTGCCAACGATAAATAAGTATGTTAATTTCTGTAGTGTAAAAATCCATGATTCAGGATTCGATTAACTCTTGGAGAGCATTTTCTGCATGCTGCTGGTTGTGGAAGCATTTTCCCTGCTAAAAACTGTCGAGATGCTTGAAGAAGTGGTAGCTGGTTGGTGGGACATCAGGTGAATATGGTGCATGAGGCGAACTTTGTAGCCCAATTCATTCAACTTCTGAAGCATTTGTTGTGCGAGGTAAGGTTGGGCATTGTTGGGAAGAATTGGTCCCTTTCTGTTGACCAATGCTGGCTGCAGGCATTGCAGTTTTCAATGCATCTCATCAATTTGCTGTGCATACTTCTCAGATGTAGTGGTTTCAGCAGGATTCAGAAAGCTGCAGTGGATCAGACCGGCAGCAGACCACCAAACAGTGACCATGACTTTTTTTGGTGCAAGTTTGGCTTTGGGAAGTGCTTTGGAGCTTCTTCTGGTTCCAGCCACTGACTTAGTCTTTGCTGATTGTTGTACAAAATCCACTTTTCGTCGCCCATCACAAACCAATTGAAAAATGGTTCATTGTTGTTGCCTACAATACGAGAAGATGACACTTCAAAACGATGACTTTTTTGATTTTCACTCAGCTCTTGTGGCACCCACTTATCGAGCTTTTTCACCTTTTCAATTTGCTTCAAGTGCCGCATGACTGCAGAATGGTTGACGTTGAGTTCTTCGGCAACTTCTTGTGTACTTCTAAGAGGATCAGCTTCAATGATTACTCTCAATTGGTTGTTGTCAACTTCTGATGGCCTTCCACTACGCTCCTCATCTTCAAGGCTCTCGTCTCCTTTGCAAAACTTCTTGAACCACCACTGCACTGTATGTTCATTAGCAGTTCCTGGGCCAAATGCGTTGTTGATGTTGCAAGTTGTCTCCACTGCTTTACAACCTATTTTGAACTTGAATAAGAAAATCGTTTGAATTTGCTTTCTGTAGAACATCATTTTCATATTCTAAAATAAATATAAAATAAACATCAAGTAATAAGTCATTAGCAAAAATACATAAAGGGAGAAATGTGCGTGAAAACGATGTATAACAAAACCACATTTATTTAAGAATGTATTCCAATATCAAACAGCAAATTTCCACAATGCAAAAACTGCAATTACATTTGCACCAAGCTAATATAAAAGATAAAAAATGGTATAGTTTTTTTTTGTTTTGAGACACTTTCACTCATTGCCCAGGCTGGAGTCCAGTGGCACAATCTCACCTCACTGCAGCCTCCACCTCCCATGCTCAAGTGATCCTTCTGCCTCAGCCTCCCAAGTATCTGGGACTACAGGCACACACTACCACACCTGGCTAATTTTTCTATTTCTTTGTAGAGACAGGTTTTTTCCACATTGCGCAGGCTAGTCTTGAATTCCTGGGCTCAAGTGATCTGCCCGTCATGGCCTCCCAAAGTGAAAAAATGGTATACCTGTGTAGGGCAGTTCCATTATAATCTTATGGGACCACTGTTGTATATGCAGTCCATTGTTAAACAAAATGTCAGTATGCTGTGCATGACTGTAATACCGTGATGTTACAATTGCCTAGAGTATTTAGTACAGTAACATGCTGTATAGGTTTGTAACCTAGGAGCAATAGTCTATACCATATAGCTTAGGTGTATAGCAGGCTATACCATCTAGGTCTGTGTAAGTACATTCTATGATGTTCACACAATGACAAAATTGCCTAATGATGTATTTCTCAAAACGTATCCTAGTTGTTAAGCGATGCATAACTGTATTTAGATCACCTACAAAAGAAACTCTATCTATTAGCAATCACTCCCAATCCCCCCACCCTACCCCTAGGCAACAATTAATCTACTTTCTATCTCTATAGATTTGCCTGTTTTAGACATACATATGTGGTTTTCTTTAACTTAGTACAATGTTCTCAAGGTTCATCCATGTGATAGCATGTATTGATACTTTATTCCTCCTTATTTTCAAGTAATGTTCCATTGTATGGATATACCCTTTTATTTACATTAATAAGTTGATAGATACTTGAGTTGTTTCCATTTTTTCTTGGTCAATGCAGCTAAATCCTTGTCAATATTGTTAACCTTTTCAAATACCAACTTTTGGATTCTTGGTTATTGTTTTTCTAACCTCTATTTTATTTCTTTTCATTATATCTTTACTATTTTCTTCTTTAGGTTCAGTTTGCTGTTCTTTAGTTTTTAAAGTGGAATGTTAATTATTAATTTGAGAGCTTTCTTCTCTTTTAATATAGGCAACTATAGCCATGAATTTCCCTGTAAGTGCTGCTTTTACCTGAATCTGATAAGTTTTAGTTGTGTTTTTGTTTTCATTCATCTCAAAGTATTTTTTGACTTCCTTTGTGATTCGTTATTTAACCCAATGGTATTTAAGATTGTGTTTTTAAAGTTCTATATTTTTGTGAATTTCCTAAATTTCTTTCACAAATTCTAGTGTTTTTAGCAAATGTACTTTACATTATTTCAGTCACTTAAAATCTATCAAGGCTTGTTTAATGGCCTAGCATGTGATCTATTATGGAGAATACTCCATCTGCATTTGAGAATAATATATATTCTGCTGGTTTTGGGTAGAGTATTCAATAGATGTCTATTAGGTCTAACTATTTTATAGTGTTGTCTAAATCTTCTATAACCTAGACATTTTCTGCCTATTTTTTAAAGCTATTATTGAATGTGAGGAACTGAAGTCTCCAACTACTGTTTTTGAATTGTCTATATCTTCTCTTCTATCACTTCTGTCAGTTTTTGCTTTATATACTTTGGTGTTAGGTGCATATATGTTTATAATTGCTATATTTTCCTCATAGGTTGACCCATTTATCATTATACAATGTCCTTCTACATTTTTAGTAACAATTTTTTTTTTTTTTTGAGATAGAGTTTCACTCTGTCGCCCAGGCTGGAGTGCAGTGGCGTGATCTTGGCTCACCACAACTTCTGCCTCCCGGGTTCAAGCGATTCTCCTGCCTCAGACTCCCGAGTAGCTGGGATTACAGGTGCATACCACCAGACCTGGCTAATTTTTTTGTATTTTTTTTTTTGAGACGGAGTCCGCTCTGTTACCCAGGCTGGAGTGCAGTGGTGTGATCTCGGCTCACTGCAACCTCTGTCTCCTGGGTTCAAGTGATTCTCCTGCCTCAGCCTCCCAAGTAGCTGGGATTACAGTCATGTGCCAGCATGCCACCTAATTTTTATATTTTTAGTAGAGATGGGGTTTCACTATGTTGGTCAGGCTGGTCTTGAACTCCTGACCTCATTATCTGCCTGCCTCTGCCTCCCAAAGTGCTGAGATTACAGGCATGAGCCACTGTGCCCGGCCCAAATGTCATTCCTTTTTAAGACTTAATAATATCCCATCATATGTACATACTATACTTCGTTTATCCATCCATTTGTTGATTGACAGTTGGAGTACAAGTATGTGCTTAGATCCCTGCCATTAATTTATCTGGATATATACCTTCAGCTCTCGATATTTGACTTTGATGTGTCTACACGTGGCTCTTCTTTGATTTATCCTTCTTAGAATTCATTGAGCTTCTTGGATGTGTGAATAAATGTTTTTCATCAAATGTGGGAAGTTTTCAGTCACTACATATTCACTATATACAGAATTCTAGGTGGTCATTCTGGTGGTTTTCTTTTTTTTGAGATGGAGTTTTGCTCTGTTACCCAGGCTGGAGTGCAATGGCACGATCTTGGCTAACTGCAACCTCTGCCTCCCAGGTTCAAGTGATTCTCCTGCCTTAGCCTTCTGAGTAGCTGGGATTGCAGGCTCCTGCCACCACACCTGGCTAATTTTGTATTTTTATTAGAGACAGGATTTCTCCATGTTGGTCAGGCTGGTCTTGAACTCTGGACCTCAGGTGATCTGCCCACCTCAGCCTCCCAAAGTGCTGGGATTACAGGTGTAAACCACTGCGCCCAGGCTTTTTTTTTTTTTCCAGTACTTTAAAGATGTTGCTACAGTGTCTTCTGGTTTTCATTCATTTCAAGACGTCTATAACATGTTAGCTTGAGAATAGAAAAAAAGAAACAAAAGCCTGCTGCCATTCTTATCTGTGTTCCTCTGTAAATGTTTTTTTTTTTTTTTATTTTTTGGCTGCTTTAAAATTGTTTCTTTACCACTGATTTTAGGCACTATAATTATGATGTGCTACTGTAGACTAAAGTATTGTGTTCCCCCCCAAATTCATATGTTGAAATCCTAATCCTCAATATGATGTTGTTAGGAGGCGGGGCCTTTGGGAGGTCATAATGTCATGAGGGTGAAGATCTCATGGATACGATTAGTGCCCTTATAAAAAAGACTGCAGGGAGCTTAGTGCCCTTTTGAAAGAGATCACGGGGAGCTCTCCAGCCTTCTTTCTGCCAACAAGAAGTCAGCTGTCTGCAACCTGGAAGAGATCCCTCACCAGAACCCGATTATGGTGGCATCCTGGTCCTGGACTTCCAGCATCCAGAACTGTGGAAAACAGATATTTGTTGCTTATACTACCTAGTCTACGATAATTTGTGTATTGGCCCAAGTTAACAAAGACATGTGCCTTGGAATAGTTTTTAAAATTTCACCTGCTTGGGGTTCATTGATCTGCTTGGAAATGTAGGCTTATAATTGTCATTAAATTTGGAAAAAGCCTTTATTTCTTGTATTTTTTTTTGTTTCATTCTTGCTCCACAATTTTTGGGAATTCGTTGACACCTGTACTAGGCCACTTGATGTTATTCCACTGCTCAGTGATGTTACGTTTTTTTTTTTCCAGTCTTTCCTCTGTTTCATTTTAGATGATTTATGTTGTTGTCCCCAAGTTTATTAATTATTTTTTCTACAGTGTTTAACCTGCTGATGATCTTTTTCAGACTATTTTTCTTCTCAGACATCGTATTTTTCATCTCTACATGTCTACTTGTAGGTTTGTTTTTGTCTTTTAATTAGCAAATGTGTTCTTTTTATTATGGTAAAAACATGTCACATAAAAGTTGTCATCTTAAACTTCTTTTTTTTTGAGATGGAGTATCGCTCTGTCACCAGGTTGGAGTGCAGTGGCATGATCTCAGCTCACTGCAATCTCTGCCTCCTGGGTTCAAGTGATTCTTCTGCCTCAGCCTCCCGAGTAGCTGGGATTACAGGTGTGTGTTGCCACACTCAGCTAATTTTTGTATTTTTACTAGAGACGGGGTTTCACCATGTTGGCCAGGATGGTCTCAATTTCCTGACCTCATGATCTGCCTGCCTTGGCCTCCCAAAGTGCTGGGATCACAGGTGTAAGCCACCGCACCTGACCAAACATTTTTAAGTATACAGTTCCGTAGTGTTAAGTATATTCACATTGTCATGAATCTTAAAACATTTTTTTATATCTCTCCTTAAAGTGCTCATCCTTCTACCTTCTTGAACACATGACCCATATATTAACTGTTTTAACTTTCTTGACAACTATTTCTATCGCTTCTGCCATTTCTGGGTCTGTTTATATTGAGTGATTTTTTTTTTTCATCATAGATTTTATTTTCCTGCCTGATCATAAGTGGCAATTTTTTACTAACTGACAGATACTGTAAATTTTACTTTGTTGATTAATGAAGTTTTTGTATTTTTTTCTGATTTGGGGGCTTTGTTTTTGGATACAATTAAGTCACTTAAAATCAACTTCGTTCTTTTGAGGCTTGCTTTTTTGCTTTGTTAGGTGGGCCCACTACAGCCTTTAGTGTAGGACTAATTTGGTCTCAGTATTGGTAAAACACCCTTGTGATAATACCCCTTCTGTTAGATCTTTTGATTTGGCTGATGGGAACATCAAGTTTTCCCAACCTTGTGTGAGTTCTGAGACTGGCTCTGCCAGAATCTTTCTGGTGGGCTTTTACTAGCCTTGGTAGTTTCCTCACACACGTGCTGATCAATTCTCCTTTGAAACTCTCTCTGTACAGCTGGAGTGCAGTGGCACTATCTCAGCTCACTGCAAGCTCTGCCTCCTGGGTTCCTGCCATTCTCCTACCTCAGCCTCCCAAGTAGCTGGGACTACAGGCGCCCACCACCACGCCTGGCTAATTTTTTTGTATTTTTAGTAGAGATGGGTTTTCACTCTGTTAGCCAGGATGGTCTCAGTCTCCTGACCTCGTGATCCGCCCACCTCAGCCTCCCAAAGTGTTGGGATTACAGGTGTGAGCCACTGCGCCTGGCCAAATCTCATTTTTTCAAAAAAGAAAATCTAGCTGTACTAAAAGCAAAAATCTGGGTGGGTGCAGTGGCTCATGCCTGTAATCCCAGCACTTTGGGAGGCTGAAGCAGGTGGATCACTCGAGGTCAGGAGTTGGAGACAAGCCAGGCCAACATGGTGAAACCCCATCTCTACTAAAAATATAAAAAAAATAGCCAGGTGTGGTGGCACATGCCTATAATCCCAGTTATGGGGAGGCTGAGGCAGGAAAATAGCAATAGCTTGAAACCAGGAGGCAGAGGTTGCAGTGAGCCAAGATTGCGCTACTGCACTCCAGCCTAGGTGAAAAATGAGATTCCGTCTCAAAATACGTAAATAAATAAAAGCAAAAATCTGAAAAATATATTGTTAATGGATATATATATATATATATACACATATAATAAAGGTATGAAGAAATGCATGGGAAAGATAAATTCCAAATTCAGAATGTTGGTTACTTCTGGGGAAGCTGTGAGGAAGAGGAATGTGATAAGATGTGAAAAATGGCCTATAATTGTATATGTAGTATTTTATTTCATAAGCTGGGTGGTGGGCACACAGATATTCAGTTTACTATTAGTTATATTTAATATCAGACATCAGACTGAAAATATCTTACAATAAATAGATTCCCAAAAGAACAAAGGATTAAGTTATTAAAAAGACAAAGACACTCTAACAACACTGGAAGAAAAAAGTGTATGTCTTAGGAGCATCTATGACCTTGACTGAACCTTTTATTTTCTCCTTCAAATGTGTGTGTAGGCTGGGTGTGGTGGCTCACGCCTGTAATCCCAGCACTTTGGGAGGCTGAGGTGGGTGGGTCACATGAGGTCAGGAGTTTGAGACCAGGCTGACCAATGTGGTGAAACCCTGTCTTTCGGAAAAATACAAAAATTAGCAGGGTGTGATGGCACATGCTTATAATCCCAGCTACTCGGGAGGCTGAGGCAGGAGAATTGCTTGAACCCAGGAAGTGGAGGCTGCAGTGAGCCAAGATCCCGCCATTGCACTCCAGCCTGGGTGACAGAATGAGACTCTATCTCAAACAACAACAATAACAACAAAAAACAAATGTGTGTGTAATATATAAGAAATAGTCTTAAAATTACAATGATCAGGCTGGGTGTGGTGGCTCATGCCTGTAATCCGAGCACTTTGGGAGGCCCAGGCAGGCAGATCACTTGAGGTCAGGAGTTCGAGACCCGACTGGCCAAAATGGCGAAACACTATCTCTACCAAAAAATACAAAAATTACCTGGGCGTGGTGGTGCACAACTGTAATCCCAGCTACTCCAGAGGCTGAGGCAAGAGAATCACTTGAACCCAGGAGGTGGAGGTTGCAGTGAGCCAAGATTGTGCCACTGCACTCCAGCCTAGGCAACAGTGTGAGACTCCATCTTAAAAAAAAAATTACAATGATCAACCATTTATGAAATAATTGGGCCAATCTTGTGCCCATTTCTTTGATTTTTGCTCTGTGAAGCTGGTATGGAGAATATACATGTCTCCAGACTATTCTTTACTTTTAGAGAATTTTAAGGCCGTGTGGCTGAAACTCAGGAAACTGAAATCATTAGTAGGGAGAAGGAGGTAACAGTTTAAGGGCTCTTTCTTGCAGCTCTGTAAAATAGTAGGAAACCATTTCCTCAATTTTAGAGGAGTGAAATAGCAGAAAGACTTGGGGAAGCTCACCAGATCACCTTCTGTCTTGTGCCTGCCAGAAGGACCAGACCTAGCAATACTGATGCCCTTGTACAGTTAATAGAACTCTTGCCACTGTCAAGCATGTATCTATGTCTTTCCCTCTCTCCCTTTTTTTTTTTTTTTTTTTTGGCAAGGGAGTTTCACTGTTGTTACCCAGGCTGGAGTGCAATGGTCCAATCTCAGCTCACTGCAAACTCTGCCTCCCATGTTCAAGTGATTCTCCTGTCTCAGCCTCCCAAGTAGCTGGGATTACAGGCATGTGCCACCACTCCTGGCTAATTTTGTATTTTTAGTAGGATGGGGTTTCACCATGTTGGTCAGGCTGGTCTGGAACTCCTGATCTCAGGTGATCCACTCGCCTTGGCCTCCCAAAGTGTTGGGATTACAGGCATGAGGCATGGTGCCCCGCTTTCCCTCTTATTTTTTCTCTTGGTTTGAAGGATTGTGGTAGTCATTAATCATGTTTTCTAAATATTCCTGATTCTCTGTTTTCCAGGACATGGTAGGATTGCATTTCCCAGGCTTGATTTGGGTGAAGCCATGTGAGTAGTTCTGGTCAGTGAGTTTTAAGTGAAAGAGACAAGCATCACTTCCAGACCAGAGCTTTTCTTTCGTTTTTTATTTTCATTTCATTTCATTTCATTTTTTTGAGACCAAGTTTCACTCTTGTTGCCCAGGCTAGAGTGCAACGGTGCGGTCTCGGCTCACTGCAACCTCCGCCTCCTGGGTTATAGTGATTCTCCTCCCTCAGCCTCCCAAGTAGCAGGGATTACAGGCACCTACCACCATGCCCAGCTAACTTTTCTATTTTTAGTAAAGATGGGGTTTCACCACGTTGGCCAGGCTGGTTTCAAACTCCTGATCACAGGTGATCTGCCCGCCTTGGCTTCCTGAAGTGCTGGGATTACAGGCATGAGCCACTGCATCTGGCTGAGAGCTTTTCATTGTTGGTGTGAGATCCTCCAGATTCTCTTTTCATCTGTCACAACAACATGCAAGTTTCAAGCGGGTGCCTGCTCGCTCAGCTTGAGTCTTAATTAGACAGATAAGGAGCAGTGCCCCCAGCTGATCCTTCATGGGATTACTGTGTAATTCCAAAATAAACCTTTGCTTAGAAAGCGCTAAAAGTTCCTTTGTATCATTCAGCTTAAATGACCCTTTGGAAAGGCAATCCTTGACCACTCAAGATAAAAGTCCTCAAGGATATCGGTTACTTTTTTTAACACATTCCCATGTTTAATTGTCTTCATGGTACTCCTTACTCCCTGAAATAGTTTATTTATTAGTACTTGGGGTGTGTGTGTGTGTGTGTGTGTGTGTGCCTCCCCTCTTTAAAACAGAAAATTTGCTGCTTATTTCATTCACAGAAGTCTCCCTAATGCTTTGAGCATAGAGACAAGTAGGGACCAGATCAGCCAGATACTTACAGGCCATGGCAAGAAGTTTGCATTTAATTTTTTTTTCTTTTATTTGTGAGACAGGGTCTCTCTCTGTCGCCCAGATTGTAGTGCAATGGTGCCATCTAGGCTCACTGCAATCTCCGCCTCCCGGGTTCAAGTGATTCTCTTGCCTCAGCCTCCCAGGTAGCTGAGATTACAGGCACGCACCACTACACCTGGCTAACGTTTGTATTTTTAATAGAGATGGGGTTTCACCATGTTGGTTAGGCTGGTCTAGAACTCCTGGCCTCAAGTGATCCACCTGCCTCAGCCTCCCAAAGTGCTGGGATTACAGGTGTGAGCCACTGCGCCTGGCCCCTAAGTTTGCATTTAATTCTAAGTGCAACGTGAAGCCACTGAAGGACAATGAGGCTCTGACTACTTTCAGAGAATGGCCATGGGAATGGGGCAACAGTGACAGTGAAAATAGATCAGTCAGCAGACTGTTGCATTATCCTAGGCAAGATGATGGTGGCTTGAACTAGGGTGGTGTCTGTGGACCAAAGATATAGGTCTTGCTGATGTGGGAAATGGGGAAAATGAGGAAACAAGAATGACTCCCAAATTTCTCTCTTTAATAACTAGGTAAACAGGGGTTCCATTGTTGAGATGGGAATAGTAAGGGAAGAACAGTTTGGGGGAAGGTTGTGGCAAAGGGCTGGAAATCTAGAATTCCCTTTTGAGTATATTAAGAAGACATTCTGATTTATATATATCAATTTGGGGTAGCAGATATAAATCTGAGAATTTTTAAGTCATTTATGATCACTTTTGGAGAATATCTGTATACTGAAATAATTTTTAACATTAGGGCTGGGCACGGTGGCTCAAGCCTGTAATCCCAGCAATCTGGGAGGCCAAGGCAGGCAGATCACCTGAGGTCAGGAGTTCAAGACCAGCCTGGCCCACATGGTAAAACCCTGTTTCTACTAAAAAAAACAAAAACAAAAACAAAAATTAGCTGGGTGTGGTGGCAGGCGCCTGTAATCCCAGTTACTTGGAGGCTGAGGCAGGAGAATCGCTTCAACCTGTGAGGCAGAGGTTGCAGTGAGCCAAGATCATGCCATTGCACTCCAGCCTAGGTGACAAGAGCAAAATTCGATCTCAAAAAAATAAAAACATTTAAAGGTCAGACAGGTGTGGAGGAGCCCCCAAAAGTAACGGAGAAAGATCAATTAGGGATGGAAGAAGAAAACCAGAAATGTGGGCAATCCCAGAAACTAAACAAGGGAAATATTTCAAGGATAGAGTGGTCAAGTGCTTTGAATGCTGCTAAGAACTAAGGTAAGACAACAGAAATGTTTTTTTCTTTTTTTTTGGAGACAGAATCTTGCTCTGTTGCCCAGGCTGGAGTGCAACGGTGAAATCTCGGCTCACTGCAACCTCCGCCTCCTGGGTTCAAGCAATTCTCCTGCTTTAGCCTCCCAAGTAGCTGGGGCTACAGGTGTGCACCACCACACCCAGCTAATTTTTGTATTTTTAGTAGAGACTGGGTTTCGCCATGTTGGTCAGGCTGATCTTGAACTCCTGGCCTCAAATGATCCACCACTTCAGCCTTTCAAACTGCTGGGATTACAGGCATAAGCCACCACGCCCAGCCAGGTATGTAACTTTTTAATCTTAGCAGCCATTTTTTAGGAATAGAATGGAAGGCAGGTTTGCCCTAAGCAGTTCCCAGCTTGACTTTTTTCTTTGGCTTAGTGATTTTGGGGTCCCAAGATTTATATTCCTTTCCCACTGTGAAAGCAAGCAGAGAAATGGGCACAGCTAGAGGGATACAGAGTTGGTGGGGATAAGAAAAGTGTTATTTTGGTTTTACTTTTTGTTTTTTTTTTTGAGACTGAGTCTTGCTCTGTTGCCCAGGCTGGAGTGCAGTGGCATGCTCCTGGCTCACTGCAACCTCTGCCTCCCTGGTTCAAGCAATTCTCCTGCCTCAGCCTCCCAAGTAGCTGGGATTTATGGGCACATGCCACCATGCCCAGCTATTTTGTTTGTATTTTTAGTAGAGATGGGGTTTCACCATGTTGGCCAGGCTTGTCTCGAACTCCTGACCTCGTGGTCCACCTGCCTCGGCCTCCCAAAATGCTGGGATTACAGATGTTTTTACTTTTTAAAGATGAATCATATTAGAACAAGCATGTATTACAGCATTTTTGTACACTGATGAGACCATCCAGCATGAAGAGAGATTGGATAATTCAGGCGAGAGAAGGAATCAGCAAAACAACAAAATCTTGGCAGGTGCAGTGGTTCACACCTGTAATGTCAGCACTTTGGGAGGCTGAGGTGGGCAGATGACTTGAGATCAGGAGTTCAAGACCAGCCTGGCCAACATGGTGAAACCCCATCTCTACTAAAAATACAAAAATTAGCTGGATGTGGTGGCGGGCACCTGTAATCTCAGCTACTTGGGATGCTGAGGCAGAATAATGGATTAACTTGGGAGATGGATGTTATAGGGAACTGAAATCTTGCCACTGAACTCTGGCCTGGTGACAGATCAAGACCCCATCTCAAAAAACAAAGCAAAATAAAACAAAAGAATAAGGAAAAGTCAGGCTGGTTGTAGTCGCTCACTCCTGTAATCCCAGCACTTTGGGAGGCCAAAGCTGGAGGATAGTTTGAGCCCAGGAGTTCAAGACTATCCTGGGCAACTTAGTGAGATCCCATTTTGATTAAACAAATAAATAAATAAAAGAATAAGAAAAAAATTATTAACTGAAGGAGAGAGGATACAAAATAGTCATCTTGGAGAGTGAAAATACAAAGTTTTTTGAACACTGGAATAGGATGACCAATTTGAGACTCCTAATCACGAACTTAAAGCTTATCAGGCCTGGTGCAGTGGCTCACACCTGTAATCCCAGTACTATGGGAGGCTGAGGCAGGAGGATCGCTTGAGCCCAGGAGTTCAAGATCAGACTGGACAACATGGTGAAACCCCATCTCTACAAAAAATAAAAAGTTAGCTGGGCGTGGTGGTGCACGCCTATAATCCCAGCTATTCAGGAGGCTGAGGTGGGAGGATTGCTTGACCCTGGGAGTCAGATGAAGCTGAGATCACACCATTGCACTTCAGCCTGGGCAACAGAGCAAGACCCTTTTTCAAAAAATTATATATATATATATATATATATATATATATATATATATATAAAATAAAGTAAGCCTAACAGACTGAAAGCCAGTTGTTTTAGCTGGTTAAGAGGGAACCACTGAAAATTGCCCTAGAGAGAGCAAATATGGCAATTGTTGTAGCTCATTTACACTAAATAATCATTTAAAGTATATAGTTATAATATAATACATGGCAATGTTAAAGAAAGATACAGCTAACACAAATTGGAAAGTAGGAGTGAAGAAGTATGAGAGGTTGGGGTGTGAATATCTTTATCTGACCCAGAGTGAGGAGTTAATGTATATTTTTGAAGGTTGAAAATCCAAGAATTAAATGTTTAAAGTACTTAGATTACATAATTTAAATTACAAAGTTTACCATGAGAGAAGAAAAATTTTAGGAAGAAATAGCTTAAATTACCTAAATCTTCATTCATCATAAGACAAGTGAATATACAATGCTAAAAATTGATAAACAGCTGGGTGTGGTGGCTCATTCATGTAATCCCAGCACTTTGGGAGGCCGAGGCAGGAGGACTGCTTGAGCCCAGGAATTCAAGACCAGCTTGGGCAATAGGGCAAAAACCCGTCTCTACAAAAATTAGTTGGGCATGGTGGAGGATACCTGTAGCCCCAGCTACTCAGGTGGCTAAGGTGGGAGGATCACTTGAGCCCAGGAGTTCAAGGTCACTGCACTCCAGCCTGGATGACAGGGCGAAACTTGTCGTCTCAAGGAAAAAAAATGAGCCAGGCTCAGTGGCTCACGCCTGTAATCCCAACACTTTGGGAGGTCAAGGCAGGTGGATCACCTGAGCTTAGGAGTTCGAGACCAGCCTGGCTAACAAGGTGAAACCCCATCTCTACTAAAAGTACAAAAATTAGCTAGGCATGGTGGCAGGTGCCTGTAATCCCAGCTACATGGGAGGCTGAGGCAGGAGAATCACTTGAACCCAAGAGGCGCAGGTTGCAGTGAGTCGAGATTGTGCCATTGGACTCCAGCCTGGATGACAAGAGCAAAACTCCATCTCAAAAAAAAAAAAAGGAAAAGAAAAGAAATGACAAAAAAATTAGTGAAGTAGACATTTTATTAATTTGTAAACAAGGAGGCAATCATTAGAAGAAACAAAAACAACATTAAAAGTGATTGTTTATGGGAGTGAAACTACAAATGGAATAGGAAACAACTACTTCTCATTATAAGCCCTTCTGTACTATCTGATTTTTTCAACATATGTAGGCATTACAATACTTTAATAAAATTAAAACCTATTTAGGTGTGAATAAAGACCTTTAGGTTGGAACCAAGTTTTATCAAGGCAAAATTAGTTAAGTTTTATTAAGGGGACATTTATTTCCAGCCCCTTTCCATGCCCTCTTCATAGCCTTCTCTCAATATTAGTTTTCTCCCAATATCAAAGGTATTCATTGTTCTCCTGCCTCTGGCTTTCTCCCACCTTCACTCAGGAATATTGCTTCTCCAGTTGTTTTCTGCTCAACTTATTTTTTTTGAGAGGAGTCTTGCCCTGTTGCCCAGGCTGGAGTACAGTGGCACAATCTCAGCTCACTGCGACCTCCTCCTGAGTTCTAGTGATTCTCTTGCCTCAGCCTCCTGAGTAGCTGGGACTACAGATACCTGTCACCATGCCCAGCTAATGTTTGTATTTTTTGTAGAGACGGGTTTCACCATGTTGGCCAGGCTTGTCTCAAACTCCTGACCTCAAGTGTTCCACCCGCCTGGGCCTCCCAAATTCCTGGGATTACTGGGATTACAGGTATGAGCCCCTGTGTCCAGCCTATTCCCTTTTATTTTCATTTCCCAGTCCCGTTCTCTGCTAATGCTGAATTTTTTTTTTTTTTGAGATGGAGTTTCGCTCCGTTGCCCAGGCTGATCTTGGCTCACTGCAACCTCTGCCTCCTGGTATTTCAAGCGATTCTCCTGTCTCATCCCTGAGTAGCTGGGACTACAGGCTCATGCCACCATGCCCGGTTAATTTTTGTATTTTTAGTAGAGACAGGGTTTCACTATGTTGGTCACACTGTTCTCGAACTCCTGATCTCGTGATCCGCTCACCTTGGCCTCCCAAAGAGCTGGGATTACAGGCATGAGCCACTGCGCCTGGCCAAAAAAATTTTTTTTAGAAAAATAATTAACTCAAAGGAATTAATCTATGTTAACACACTGTCAGTTGCTGATATATATAGATTGGGGAAGATTTCGTGGCAGTGTGTGAAGTCTTCCAAAGCAGTTCAAATTGTATCATCTTTATACAGTTCATTTCATTCTTTTTTTTTTTTTCAGATGGAGTTTTGCTCTTGTGGCCCAGGCTGGAGTGCAATGGCGCAATCTTGGCTCACCACAACCTCTGCCTCCAGGGTTCAAGCGATTCTCCTGCCTCAGCCTCCTGAGTAGCTGGGATTACAGGCATGCACTACCACTCCCAGCTAATTTTTATTTTTATTAGAGATGGGGTTTCTCCATGTTGGTCCGGCTGGTCTCAAACTCCCAACCTCAGGTGATCCGCCTGCCTTAGCTTTCCAAAGTGCTGGGACTAAAGGCGTGAGCCACTGCGCCCGGCTTCATTGTTATTATGTAATGATTCAGCAGTTATTATCAACTGGGGTTGGAATCAGGATGCACCTTAAATAGTTGTTGAGATATTAATGTTTTTATTACAAGTTCTTGTTAACTTGATTTAAACAGGATTTAGCACCTCCCAAGCATGTAGGTGGGTAATAAATATCAATTGTGCAATTATGAGGATGACATAAAACTACTATATACTTAAGGTAAAAATTGTTGACTTATTGACCACACACCCTTAATTTACATTCTTACAACACAAACGAAACTCATCAAATTATTTTGACAGTTTTATATGCTTAATCAACATGTTGGATATCGGATAAACAAACACGTAGCCTACAATTAACTGTCAACAATTGTTATTCCCATTATTACTAACTGATGTCCACCAATAACATTGTATAACCCATACAACTTCTACTTCCAAGAAGTGCAGCATATTTCTTGTATTTTATTTATTCAATAAAAAAATTTTCCATGGTAAAAAACATTACTGGCATTAACACTCAATCAAGAAGTTCATTACTTAATGCAAACAATGATTTTTTGGGGATTGAAAATAATTGTGCATTTTTCTGTAGATTAGGGTACAGTTTGCAATTATATTTTGCAATTTTCTTCCCAAAGGTAGGAAAGTTTAATAAAAACATAATGAAAACTACTGAATTAAAAATCACTAAAGGCAGGCTGGGCTCAGTGGCTCACACCTGTAATCCCAGCACTTTGGGAGGCCAAGGCAGGTGGATCATTTGAGGTTAGGAGTTTCAGACA
This sequence comes from Symphalangus syndactylus, assembly GCF_028878055.3. Lineage (NCBI taxonomy): Eukaryota > Metazoa > Chordata > Mammalia > Primates > Hylobatidae > Symphalangus > Symphalangus syndactylus. Next base: position 63,437,599 of record NC_072429.2, on the reverse strand, counting down.
AGCCTGGCCAACGTGGTGAAACCCAGTCTCTCTACTAAAAACCCAACCAAACAAACAAAGTAAAAAAGCTGTACGTGGTGCTGCACGCCTGTAATCTCAGCTACTGGGGAGGCTGAGGCAGGAGAATCGCTTGAACCTGGGAGGGGAGGCTGCAGTGAGCCGAGATGGCGCCACTGCACTCCAGCCTGGGCGACATAGTGAGATTCCATCTCAAACAAACAAACAAACAAACAAACCAACCAACCAAAAATCACTAAAGGCAGAAAATAGGTTCTATTTCCCCCCACGCCCCATTCTATTTCTTTTGTGCTTCTAAATAGAGTCTAGACTTTACCTTCATATCATTTTATCGAACTCATATATTTTATTGTTTTTGCTAATTCGTCTACAAGAGGCCTACTTTTATCTTTAACTTTTAAAAAACATTCATGGGCCGGGCGCGGTGGCTCACGCCTGTAATCCCAGCACTTCGGGATGCCGAGGCAGGGGGATCACCTGAGGCCAGGAGTTGGAGATCAGCCTAGCCAACATGGCGAAAACCCGTCTCTAATAAAAATACAAAAAAAATTAGCCGGGTGTGCTGATGAATGCCTGTAATCCCAACTACTCGGGAGGCGAAGGCGGAAGAATTGCTTGAACCAGAGAGGCGGAGGTTGCAGTAAGCCGAGATTGCACCATTGCACTCCAGCCTAAGCAACAGAGCGAGACTCTGTCTCAAAATAATAATAATAATAATAATAAATAATAATAATTCACTTTTGGAAACTGTTCCCTACTAGATTTCAACTTGGGAATGAAATCCTATTTGAGTTCATCCATGTGTATTTCCAACAAGTTCAGTGTCTTACTTATAAATAGTACTTGAAGGAATGAATACAACTTTTTCTTTATGTAGTTATTTTACACTTGATTTAAAGGAGCTTAAAAAACACGCAGTTAAACCTAGAGACACATGCCCTCCAAAAATTGTCTTACCTTCATTATTTGTGATTACTAGTTAGAGCTAGCAGAAAAAACGCCCCAGCAAGTGAAATGTCAAACCATTACTAAAAGAAAGAAAAAGAAATAACTCACTTGAGAGAAAAAAGAAGAGCTGGTATTTTTCGAGTAATAATGTTCGTATTTTGTGATGCAGATACTCAATTCTACATTCTAAAAATACTACTTTTATAGTAGGAAGCAGTGTACGTTTGAATCCTGGCTCTGCCGCTTGTTCCAAGAAGTTGGTCAAGCTATCGGACCTTGCTAAGCCTTCCCTGTTGTAACTGTAAAATGTAGTAACACCATTTACCTCTAGAATGGCTGTAAATCGAGTAAGGCTTATTTAATACAGCGTCTGGCATACACCAGGCATTCAGTATGGCGCCAGTCATTAACAGTAGGTGGTTAGTAACTGCGATTCACTCAAAACAATACAGATGCACACGGATGAGAGTTCACACTTTGAGTCTTATTCAAAGATTGGTATTAGCCAGGCATTTTGATAGGTGCACTCTGAGTTTTATTTTCGTACCTCACGGTGTATAATTACGCAAGCTCAAAAGCTAATAATTGACAGCTCACTTTGCTTTACTCTGGGGTCTGCATTGACCGCAGAGAAGACACAGCGTAGACAAACAGGCAAGGCCAAACGCTAACTCAAAAAAGATCCTTTATTTAACGCAGTGTTTTTAGTGCATGCTCTTGTTTGGCGAAAGAGAAGGTTTTAAGTTCAGAATATTAAAAGGGACCCCGAGGACAAAGCAGGATCTCGGAAAATAAGATCACATCCCCAAAGAACTAAAAGGACAACCGAGACAAACTTGCATACTCCCACGACTCTGCCCGAATCCCGGGCTTGCGCGCGCGGCTGTAGCGCGACAGGGGCGGGGCCACGGCCACAAAGCAGCCCCCGAGACCACGTGGCCTCCGAGCAGCTCAGAGCGCCCTTGAAAGTTCTTGGATCTGCCGAGTTATGGCCGGTCCCTTGCAGGCCGGTGGGGCCCGGGCCATGGACCTACTCCGGGGCCTGCCGCGTGTGAGCCTGGCCAACTTAAAGCCGAATCCCGGCTCCAAGAAACCGGTAAATGGGTGGTGGCGGTGCGGGGAAGCGCTGGGGACCCAGGCGATGAAAGCGGCCCTTCTCTCCCTGTCATTAGGAGAACTGCCCTTTCTGGGAGGGTGTTGGGATGAAAGTAGGATTGCCTCGTGCCTGTTCTCCCTTACCGCCCAGAGGGAAATCTTTCCACGTGTACCCAGTTCTTTTTTTTTTTTTTTTTTTTTTTCCCTTGACGGAGTCTTGCTCTGTCGCCCAGAAGCAATTCTCCTGCCTCAGCCTCCCGAGTAGCTGGGATTACAGGCTCCCGCCACCACGCCCGGCTAATTTTTGTATTTTTAGTAGAGACGTGGTTTCATCGTGTTGGCCAGGCTGGTTTTGAACTCCTGACCTCGTGATCCGCCTGCCTCGGCCTCCCAAAGTGCTGGGATTACAGGCGTGAGCTGCCGCTCCCGGCCGCACCCAGTTCTTAATAAGGTTATGTTTAAAAGTGTAAAGGTACCAGGCGGAGAAGCCGATTCGCTGAAACTACAAAGTCATTGTGTCATTCAAAATTGGATTTAAAATGAAATGTTTTCCCCGTGTATCTTTATGTTCATTGGAAAGCTCTGAATTGCAGCTGTCCCTTCTGCAGTTCACTAAATACAGCTAGAAAAGCTGTTAGTTGACAATGTACTGTCATTTTAACAGTCAGTTCATTGCTTTCATGAAATGACAGGAAATTAAGGAAAATATTTTCTTCAACAAATCAGTTTTCAAATAAAATTACAGGTTTATGAATAACATTTGCATATTTACAATTAATTGCAAAATACATTCTTGGCTATCATTTAAAATGTTGTGAATATTTAATTCTAGGATTTTTTTCAATTTCAACCTATTATAAAAACCTTATCCCCATCCCAACCTTTACTTTTTGCTTTTGAAACACGCTTGGACTTTGGTTACAAGAATTAGCTATGTCTTTAGAGGCAAAGATGCTAACAGAGTGTGTGGACCTTTGAGCAACTAGGACATGCTTGACACAGTAGTGTTAGCTAGCACTGGTGGGTTGGATGAATGAACAGCATAACAAAAAGTGAAGAGCTGAAATGCAGTTTTTAGAAATGCATCTGAAATTCATAAAATTCTCTTCTTTCCTTGTAGGAGAGAAGACCAAGAGGTCGGAGAAGAGGTAGAAAATGTGGCAGAGGCCATAAAGGAGAAAGGCAAAGAGGAACCCGGCCCCGCCTGGGCTTTGAGGGAGGCCAGACTCCATTTTACATCCGAATCCCAAAATACGGGTTTAATGAAGGACATAGGTAAGATTGCTTTGCTTTTTAAAGTACAGGTCCCCAATTTCCATTAAAAAGTACCTAAAAATAGTTTGGTAGAAATTTTGGTGGAAATTTTAAATTTACTTTGAAGCAAACTTTTGCCACTGTTCCCCTGAACCATTTTTTGGTAATGAAATTTTGCCTGGATTATTAAAAGGAAAAAAAGCCCAGACATTGCCCTCAGACCTGCAAAATGGAGATTCTAATGCCCGCTCTAATGGTTATTAAAAGAATGAGCAATAATAGACAGTATACATAAAAATCTGGCCCACTGTAGTCACCTAATGATAACTACCATTATTAATTTGAGCTCCATAGTAAGTTAAATTTTCCACAGATTTATTTGTGTAAATAAGTGAAGTAAATGCTTAGAGAGGGAAATAATTTTTAATGGAACAAAGGTGGTTTCTTTTTTTTTTTTTTTTTGAGACAGAGTCTTGCTCTGTCCCCCAGGGTGGAGTGCAGTGGCGCGATCTCAGCTCACTGCAAGCTCCACCTCCCGGGTTCACGCCATTCTCCTGCCTCAGCCTCCCGAGTAGCTGGGACTACAGGCGCCCACCAACACGCCCGGCTAATTTTTTGTATTTTTAGTAGAGACGGGGTTTCACCGTGTTAGCCTGGATGGTCTCGATCTCCTGACCTCGTGATCCGCCCGCCTCGGCCTCCCAAAGTGCTGGGATTACAGGCTTGAGCCACCGCGCCCGGCCGGTGGTTTCTTTTCATTACCCAAAACCAAGCAATATTACATGTTTGTATTACACTCAAGAGGGTTTTGTTTAGTTAATAATTAAAATTGGTGGAGGAAAACACAAGACAAAGCTTTGAGTTGATTTCGAGAAGTTACAGGAAGATGAGAGTTTTCCAACTCTTACGTTCTTGTTTTACAGTTTCAGACGCCAGTATAAGCCTTTGAGTCTCAATAGACTGCAGTATCTTATTGATTTGGGTCGTGTTGATCCTAGTCAACCTATTGACTTAACCCAGCTTGTCAATGGGAGAGGTGTGACTATCCAGCCACTTAAAAGGGATTATGGTGTCCAGCTGGTCGAGGAGGTAAGTCTTGATTAGATCTTTTGGTGTTATATACGAGAATTTTTTTTTTTTTTAGACGGAGTCTTGCTCTCTGTTGCCTGAGCTGGAGTACAGAGGCGCAGTCTCGGCTCCTGCAACGTCCACCTCACAAGTTCAAGTGATTCTCCTGCCTCAGCCTCCTGAATAGCTGGGATTACAGGCACCCACCACCATGCCCAGCTAATTTTATTTATTTTTAGTAGAGACAGGGTTTCACTATGTTGGCCAGGCTGATCTTGAACTCCTGACCTCAAGTGATCTGCTCACCTCGGCCTCCCAAAGTGCTGGAATTACAGGCTTGAGCCACCATGCCTGGCCCGTAGGAGGATATTTTTGATTTCTAGATAATCAGTACCCCCTTTATTTTTATCCCATTTGTGTTTATAACTGTTATGTAGTGGTGATCGCTGTGGTTTTGGAAAGCTGTCATGCTATCATCGCAGGGCTCTGTCCCTTGGTCCTAGAATGCTCTTCTGCCTATCTGTAAAGCTTGCCCCCTTCCTTTTTTTTTTTTTTTTGAGATGGATCTCGCTCTGTTGCCCAGGCTAGAGTGCAGTGGCACGATCTCGGCTCACTGCAACCTCTGCCTCCTGGGTTCAAGAGATTCTCCTGCCTCAGCCTCCTGAGTAGCTGGGACTACAGGCGTGTGCCACCACACCCGGCTAATTTTTTATATTTTTAGTAGAGATGGGGTTTCACCATATTGGCCAGGCTGGTCTTGAACTCCTGACCTCGTGATCCACCCACCTCGGCCTCCCAAAGTGCTGGGATTACAGGCGTGAGCCACCGCACATGGCACCCCCTTAATTCTTTTGGTTCTCTGCTTGAATGTCAACATATCAGGAAGATCTTTTTTAAATTTTTTTAATAGAGATGGAGTCTCACTCTGTCTCCCAGGCTGGAGTACAATGGCACGATCTTAGCTCACTGCCAACCTCTGCTGCCTGAGTTCAAGCTATTCTCGTGCCTCAGCCTCCCGAGTAGGTGGGACTACAGGTTCGTGCCACCATGTCTGGCTAATTTTTTTTTATTTTTAGTAGAGATGGGGTTTTGCTATGTTGGCCAGGCTGTTCTTGAACTCCTGACCTCAGGCGATCTGCCTGCCTCAGCTTCCCAAAGTGCTGGGATTACAAATGTGAGCCACCCCGCCTGGCCAGGAAGGTCTTTTTTGAGAGTCTTTTTAAAAGAGCACTTGCCCTGCTTCAGGAGTCACACTGTTTCCTTTACTCTGCCCAAAGTATTTTTCTTTGAATATATATGAGCACTTGACATTTATTACCAAGTTATGCATTTGTTTTCATTGTCTTCCTTACTAGAATATAAGCTCCCTTGAGGGCAGGTGCTTTGATTCATTGCTTTACTTTCTTCTTTATTTTTTTTGAGACAGTATCTCACTCTGTGGCCCAGGCTGGAGTACAGTGGTGTCAGCTCACTGCAACCTTTGTCTCCTGAATTCAAGCGATTCTCCTGCCTTAGCTTCCCAAGTAGCTGGGATTACAGGCACCTGCCACCAGGCCCAGCTAATTTTCTGCCTTTTTTTTTTTGGAGATGGAGTCTCACTGTGATCTCCACCTCCCAGGTTCAAGCGATTCTCTTGCCTCAGCCTTCCAAGTAGCTGGGATTACAGGCATGTGCCACCATGCCAGGCTAATTTTGTATTTTTAGTAGAGGCAGGGTTTCACCATGTTGGTCAGGCTGGTCTTGAACTCCTGACCTCAGGTGATCTGCCTGCCTTGGCCTCCCAAAGTGCTGGGATTACAGACATGAGCCACCCGTCGGCCAAATTTTTTGTACATTGTTAATCAACTACTGTTTGCCAATAATATAGTCGTATAGGTAAGTTAGTGTCCACTAGAGGGAAGCATATATTTATGAAAAAACCTTTCAGATTCCTTTGAAAAAGTGAACTGTATGGATAAAAACTTTCCAAATAAAGTAATTTGAAAAGAGAATACCAAATACAAGATTAAGCCTCAGTATTCTACCCTGAGTGTGTATAAAGAAATACACATGTAACTTAACATATGGAAATCCATGACCTCATCAGCCCTTAAACTGCACATCCCAACATCCTTAGGTGTTGTCTATTAGATTAGCAAAAATAACCCTGAAAACTTTACCCCAGGGCACTGGTCAAGTAATTGCAATGACACATTATTTATAGCTCTGTTAACTGATTTACTTCTGTGATTTCAGATTTGCAGTAAATAGTGAATAATAAGACAGTTTTGATCCTTTAGCACAAAATTATCAATTTGGAAACATACGTTCTCAAGGAAAAGCAAAATGAAAGAAACCTGATATAAAGATAGTCCTACAAATGCTATTTATACTACTGAAAATACTGGAGCTGACACCAATGCCCCCAAATAGGGAGATAGTTAAGCAAACTATGGATTGCTTAAAAATCACAAATGATACAGCAAGACCCTGTTTTACTGAATCAAAGGTACTGTTGATTTTAAACGTATACCAGTATTAGATGTAAAAAAAGTGTGAAAATGCATCTTAGAATTGATGGAATATTTTTGAAATACATGAAAAATTAATAATAGAAGGAGCTAAACTGGGAGCCACTTTGTTTCAGCTTCATGAAAACTTTCTATTGCCATAGAGTGGTATAATGTTGCCATCTTTTTGCTTTTATCAGAATCTCCTTTGAAATTAGAGAAAAATATAGCACATCCTGACTGTGACCAAAAATTTAACTTTTTAGAGTTCAGAGCTAGTTTTCTTTTTTTTTTTCTGTCTTTTTAATTTTTTTGAGATGGAGTCTTGCCCTGTTGCCCAGGCTGCAGTGCAATGGCGCAATCTCCACTCACTGCAACCTTCACCTCCACCTGGGGTTTAAGCCATTCTCCTGCCTCAGCCTCCGGAGTAGCTGGGATTACAGGCACATGCCACCATGCCCGGCTACTTTTTGTATTTTTTAGTACAGATGGGGTTTTACCATGTTGGCCAGGCTGGTTTCAAACTCCAGACATCAAGTACTCCACCCTCCTTGGCCTCCCAAAGTGCTAGGATTACAGGCGTGAGTCACTGCGCCCGGTCTAGAACTACATTTTCTTTCTTTTTTTTTTTTTTTTTGTGAGATGGAGTCTCGCTCTGTCGCCCAGGCTGGAGTGCAGTGGCGCGATCTCGGCTCACTGCAAGCTCCGCCCCCCGGGTTCACGCCATTCTCCTGCCTCAGCATCCTGAGTAGCTGGGACTGCAGGCACCCGCCACCATGCCCGGCTAATTTATTTTTTTTTTGTATTTTTAGTAGAGACAGGGTTTCACCATGTTAGCCAGGATGGTCTCGATCTCCTGACCTCGTGATCCGCCCACCTCGTCCTCCCAAAATGCTGGGATTACAGGCGTGAGCCACTGTGCCTGGCCTAGAACTACATTTTCTAGTGTTGATTATTCTAGGAAAAATTGGAGGTTTTTTTTTTTTCAGCTTAGAGGCGATAATAAAGTCAATAGTGAATGCAAAGTGAAATTTCTTTTCTTTTTTTCCCTAGTGAGGCCAACTTCTCCAAAGCTCAGATTTTGTCAGATTTTCTGTTCTTCCCCCTGCTCCAGCCTGCATATTCCCTTGTTTAACCTCCTGCTGGCCTCTTGCTTACTTAGGGATAAGGAAGATTAGTTTTTAATCTGTTTGACAGCATAATGTTGTGGTTAAGAATACAGATGCTGTGATTAAACTCCCTGGATTAGAATACTTGCTTTGTGACCTTGGGCAACACAACCTCTGTGCGTTGGTATTTCCATCTATGAAGTCGGTATTTCCATCTATGAAGTCGGGATAGCAATAATCCTATCATAAGGTTGTTATGAGGATTAAGCAGCCTACTATTAATGAAGTCAGGAATGAATGCTTAGTAGGTGTACATAAAATGGAAATGTAGTCAGTCTTACTTACACGGATTGAAAATTGGTAAAACAAGTAGCCTAAATAAAATGTTAAAAAAAAAGTGATAGGACCTCAAAACAGAGATATTTAAAATAGGAATTATAGTCGTCTCTTAGGATTGGTTCCACGACCGCCTCCTCTCACTATAATCCAGATGATCAAGTCTCTAAGATGGCCTAGTATTTGCATATAACCTGCCACATCCTCCCATATACTTTAAATCATCTCTAGGTTACTTATAATACCTAGTATTAGGTTGGTGCACAAGTAATTGTGGCTTTTGCCATTGAAAGTAATGTAAATACTATATAAATAGTTGTTATACTGTATTTAAAGAAGAATTGTTTTCTTATTGTTGTATTGATTGATTTTTTTTTTTTTTTTTTTGAGATGGAGTCTTGCTCTGTCGCCCAGACTGGAGTGCAGTGGTGCGATCTCAGCTCACTGCAGCCTCTGCCTCCCGGGTTCAAGTGATTCTCCTGCCTCATTCTCGAAATAGCTGGGATTACTGGTGTCCGGCAACATGCCCGGCTAATTTTTGTATTTTAAGAGATGGGGTTTCACCATGTTGGCCAGGCTGGTCTCAAACTCCTGACCTCAGGTGATCTTCCTGCCTTGGCCTCCCAAAGTGCTGGGATTACAGGCATGAGCCACCGTGCCTGGCCTTATTTTATTTTTATTTTTATTTGAGACGGAGTTTCACTCTTGTAGCCCAGGCTGGAGTGCAATGGCACAATCTCGGCTCACTGCAACCTCCCCCTCCTGGGTTCAGGCGATTCTCCCGCCTCAGCCTCCTGAGTAGCTGGGACTACAGGTGAGTGCCACCACACCCAGCTAATTTTTTGTATTTTTAGTAGAGACGGGGTTTCTCCATGTTGGGCAGGCTGGTCTCGAACTCCTGACCTCAGGTGATCCACCTACCTTGGCCTCCCAAAGGGCTGGGATTACAGGCATCAACCACTGTGCCCAGCCTTATTTTTTATTATTACTTTTTTTCCGAAAATTATCCATTCAAGTTGGTTGACTTGCAGATGTGGAACCCACAGATATGGAGGACTAACTGTATTGTTACGTTATAGGCACTTTGGAGGGAAAAACACTGTTTAAAAAGGAAGCTTGACATAATTAATTTACTTTTAGCCAAGCTGTTTACCAACAGACTGTTTTGACAAATTTCAGGGTGCTGACACCTTTACGGCAAAAGTTAATATTGAAGTACAGTTGGCTTCAGAACTAGCTATTGCTGCCATTGAAAAAAATGGTGGTGTTGTTACTACAGCCTTCTATGATCCAAGAAGTCTGGGTAAGTTTGTTCCACGGTCATTTTCATCTTTCTCTCTTTGTCTCATGTTGACTACTACTTTTAAATTACTTAGTGAATGGCAAATGTTGGTACTAGTCTGGATGTAGTATTTGATCTACATCTACCATATGGATTATTATGATTTAAAGAATACAGCATGTTGCTGACACATACACCAAGGGCAAAAAAGGCTCTCAGCCCCTCCCCTGAACTGTAGACCTGCATCTGCCTGCCTGGCCAATTCTCTTGAATATCTAGCAGGGACCTCAAATATAGCATGTCTGAAATGTCTCTTTTTTCTCTTTTTTTTTAAGACAGAGTCTTGCTCTGTTGCCCAGGCTGGAGTGCAGCGGCTCAATCTCTGCTCACTGCAACTTCTGCCTCCCAGGTTCAAGCGATTCTCCTGTCTCAGTCACCGGAGTAGCTGGGGTTACAGGTGCCCGCCACCACACCCAGCCAATTTTTGTATTTTGGCTAGAGGCGGGTTTCAGCATGTTGTCAAGGCTGGTCTTGAACTCTTGACCTCAAATGATCCGCCCTTCTCAGCTTCTCAAAGTGCTGGGATTACAGGTGTGAGCCACCACGCCCAGCCCCTCTTTTCTGTTTTACTTCAGCCTGGCTCTTCTTGTAGTCTTCCCTATGTAAGTAAATGACAAGTCCATCCAAAATTTGGAGTCCTAAACTTTTTCTTTTATGCCCTAATAAGTCTTTTGAGTTGTTTCTTCAAACTGTGTCCACATTTGACCACTTCTCCAGCTACTACTGCCAGTCTGTCCTAGCCACTGTCCTCTTGCCTGGATGACTGGGCCTTCAGGTTGCCTCTGTTTTGATTCCATCTGCAGGGGAGTGACGTGGCACGAGGTTCCTTTTAAAGCATGGACTATCACTCCTTTGCACAAAACCTGCAGTGGTATCCACGCTGCTCCTGCAAGGCTGGCTGTGATCTGCACTAGCTCTTGTCCCTCCTGGTGTTCCCCTGCTCCCTCCATTCCCTTCCTGGCCACCTGGTTTGGCATTCCTCCATACACCGAACCCTGTGTACGGTGTACTTCAGCCTCGGCCTCTGCTGTTCCCCCTGCCTGGAGCTTCCCCCACTTGGAATATTCGTGGCTTTGGGCCCCACTGTTCCAGGTCTCTGCTTATTAGGAGATCTTTCTCACCTGTACTAAATAAAAGAGCATATGTACACACATGCACATGCATGGTGTGCACACGCACACACAGCACGTGCACACACACACACGCACAGTCACATCCCGTCCCCTTGCCCTGCATTGTGTTTGCCCTTGGCAGCTATCACCAGCTGACAAAGTATAAGTTCACTTCTCTTTCTCTGTTCATTCTTTTTTCCCATCTCTCAGGATGATGGAGACCCTTTGCTACCTGCTGTATCTCCTGCACATAGAGTGATGCCTAGTATCTAGAAGAGGCTCACTTAAATTTTGTTGAATAAATTAATTGGATTTTTCAAGTTGCAGAGATGACAACCAAATGTAACTTGTTGACTAAATGCTTTACAAAGGATTCTTTGGTGCTTTTACATTCAAATGGGAGTTAAACATTTCCTGGCCAAATTGCATGATTAGAAGAAAATTCTTTGAAAATTAATATATAAAAGGGAAAAAGGGAAGGATTTGTGTCGTCTGTATGTAGAGTTTGAAACAAATAACTACCATTTCCTTTTTCCCATAATTGAAAGCTTTTTAAAAATATTCATCAAAGGCCGGGTGCAGTGGCTCATGCCTGTAATCCCAGCACTTTGGGAAGCCGAGGTGGACGGATCACATGAGGTCAGGAATTCTAGACCAGCCTGGCCAACATGATGAAACCTCATCTGTACTAAACATACAAAAATTAGCGGGGTGTGGTGGTGGGCGCATGCAATCCCAACTACTTGGGAGGCTAAGGCAGGAGAATCCCTTGAACCTGGGAGCAGAGGTTGTAGTGAGCTGAGATCGCGCCACTGCACTCCAGGCTGGGTGACAGAGTGAGACTGTCTCAAAAACAAAAAAAATTTGCCGACATGATGATTCCGTTTTCCCTCTAGTTTATTATAGATGAGCATCTTTTCTTATTTTGGTCTATCACTCAGTTTTTAGGGTGAGCTGCCTCAAATATGAAAACCAGCATTTTTAAAAGAGTCACAGACATTTTGGAAGGACTTTTGCGTTAGTGTGTTTTTCAGTGATTGTTACCATAGAATATGGCGGTAGAGTTTGTTCTCTAGCCAGATGCCCTCTGCCACCCTGAGCTGGCATCTTCGGAGGCACCCTCAGCCTTGATGCTCTTGTGCGTGGCTCTCTGCAGCAGCTCTGCAAGTTGTTCCAGGAGCTTTTTGTTAAAAAAGTAATAAAACAAATCCAATCACAGGTTTATCACTTAGTAGTAATTTTGCCTCTGAATAATTTACTTTGTTGTACTTTAGTTTTCCAAGTTATAGAAAATTTTTTGCACCTTGGTCTCACTCTGTCACCCAGGCTGGAATGTAGCGGTGTAATCAAGGCTGACTGCAACCTCCAACTCCTGGGCTCAAGTGATCCTCCCACCTCAGCCTCATGAGTAGCTGGGACTACAGGTGTGTACCACCATGCCTGGCTAATTTGATTTTTATAAAGATAGGGGTCTCACTGTGTTGCCCATGCTGGTCTCAAACTCCTGGTTTCAAGTGATCCTTGGTGTGAGCCACCATGCTGGGCCAGAAATTTTTTTCTTTTCGTTTGAGGTGGTCTTGCTCTCTCAGGCTAGAGTGCAGTTCTACTCACTGCAATCTGAAACTCCTGGGCTCAAGAAATCCTCCCACCTAGGCCCCCTGAGTAACTGGGACTACAGGTGCGTGTCACCATGCTAACTTTTTTTTGTTTTATGTTTTGTAGAGATGAGGTCTCACTATGTTGCTCAGGCTGGTCTTGAACTCCTGGGCTCAAGCAATTCTCCTGCCTCCCAAGGTGCTGGCATTAAAAGCATGAGCCATTGTGCCTGGTCTACAAACTTCTTTCTTAAATATATTTTGAAGATACTTTCTTGATGATTCAAGAACATCCACTATTTACTTACCCTCTGTTGTAGGTGAAGTAGGTACGATGGTTTGTCCAGAGCATGACCTGGCTTTAGGTGGCTCTGCTTTCTAATTCTTGGTCTTGACCCTTAGCAGATAGCTTCCAGTTCTCATTTCTGTGAGTGGCCTGCCTGGAGTACCTCCTAATCACCATTTCTCATTTGCCCTGTGTGGAGATACTGCTAGGTAATGCAGTATATTAGAGCTGTATAAAACAGCTGTCAGATTCTTGCATTCAGCAAACAGCCAGAGGCTAGTGTTTGCTAGATACTGTTCCAGCTGATGGAGAGACGATAGTGCAAGAGTCAAAAGTCCCTTCCTGGCCGGGCGCAATGGCCTCACGCCTGTAATCCCAGCACTTTGGGAGGCCAAGTCAGGTGGATCACCTGAGTTCAGGAGTTCGAGACCAGCCTGGCCAACATGGCAAAACCCCATCTCTACTAAAAATACAAAAATTAGCTGAGCATGGTGGTGCATGCCTGTAATCCCAGCTACTTGGGAGGTTGAGGCATGAGAATCACTCGAGTCTGGGAGGCAGAGGGTGCAGTGAGCCAAGATCATGCCACTGTACTCTAGCCTGGGCAACAGAGTGAGACTTTGTCTCAAAAAAAAAAAAAGTCCCTTCCTTCACAGAGCTTATGCCCTGGTGGGTGATAGTTAACATCTGTCTCATTGTATACCAAATACTATACATGTGTGAATGGATTCCATGGATTACATCAGGTAAACTTTGTAACTGCTCTGTGACATATGTACTATTATTTTGAGGTTCTCAATAATTTCCTTAGTACTGTTTTGATTTCTGTAACCAGCTTCGGTTAAGGTTGCATTGCTAACACATGATGAGTACAGTGTCAGTTGTATTCATACAGTTATCTATTTGTGTAATTGCTTTCTAAGCTATCTAAAGGCCCTGTGGCATCTGTGATATCTTGTGCGTAGGCCTTTTTTTCACTATCTCACTTTCAGAACACATGTCTCGGGTCCTTTAAAATGTTTGAAAACAAAACTGGGGTCATGCAGCATTCCATGTTTCGTTTCACATAAGATTTCTTTGCCTGCTCTTTAGTTAAGATAACTCATTTTAGTAAAATTGGTTTTCCAGATACAGGTATGGTTGCTCATGCCTGTAATCCCAGCACTTTGAGAGGCCCAGGTGGGTGGATCACCTGAGGTCAAGAGTTCTAGACTAGCCTGACCAATGTGGTCAAACCCCGTCTCTACTAAAAATACAAAATGATCCGGGCGTGGTGGCACTTGCCTGTAATCCCAGCTACTTGGGAGGCTGAGGCAGGAGAATTGCTTGAACCCATGAGGCAGAGGTTGCAGTGAGCTGAGATGATGGTCTGGGCCACAAGAGTGAAACTGCGTCTCAAAAAAAAAAAAAATTATAGGAATTAATAATCAAGAGAAACTCTGTAACATCTCTATGGTACAGAGTTACATCTCTATGTTAGAGTTACATCTCTAGATATGTCTACGAGCTAATATTTGCATCTCACTTTTTAAATTTAAATTTTCTTTTAGACATTGTATGCAAACCTGTTCCATTCTTTCTTCGTGGACAACCCATTCCAAAAAGAATGCTTCCACCAGAAGAACTGGTACCATATTACACGGATGCAAAGAACCGTGGGTACCTGGCAGATCCTGCCAAATTTCCTGAAGCACGACTTGAACTCGCCAGGAAGTACGGTTATATCTTACCTGATATCACTAAAGATGAACTCTTCAAAATGCTCTGTACTAGGAAGGATCCAAGGCAGATTTTCTTTGGTCTTGCTCCAGGATGGGTGGTGAATATGGCCGATAAGAAAATCCTAAAACCTACAGATGAAAATCTCCTTAAGTATTATACCTCATAAATTCCCGTCCAAGAAAGCAGAGTTGTTAAAGAGTACTAGAATAGGGGCTGAAGGATCTATATTCCCTCATTGCATTTTCCTTATGTATAATTTTCCAGATGGTGATGTTACTTTTCAGTGTACTCATATGTCTCATTTTCATCTAAAATTAAATGGCAGGAAACAAGGACTGCATAGAGAAACTGAGTCTGTGTGGGTTCTGTCTCAAAGATACAAACTCCCTGATAGTCTATGGAAGGAAAATGACAACTATTTTCGAATATTTCTAGTTTGGTTTTTTCAATGATCTTTTCATCCAGGCCTTGTTACTGTTACAGATCAGAATGCACAAGTGGAATGGGATTGACCTGTAGGCCTGCTCTGCCAAGATGAGAGCAGATGGAATGAGTTGGTGACCCCTCTTAATCTGTAGCCTCAGGGAAACACGGCTACCCAATGTCAAGATGGTAAACCCTCAACTCGAAGAGTAAGATCAGGACGTATGCTTAAGGTGTAAGGCTGAGGAGTAGCTGGTAGGCAGTATGTTTGCCAGTGACACTGAAGGTGAGAGAAACAAAAATTACAAGTGAATTTATTTTCTCAATTCTGTGGTAAAAGTGTTATGGGCAGGCCTTTGTTCTTAGAGCTCCCAAGGGAGCAGTTAGTATGATTATTTAGCTTCTGAAAGATACTTTATATCCAAATCATATGAAGGTTTAATTTACATTGAGCAATTAAAGATTGACCTTGAATAATTCATAATTCTTCCACAGTATAAATAAAATGATTCCTGGCTAGTTATTTTCTTAAAAATAAAAAAATTTGAAAACCTCAACAATGCAATATTTATTTTGTTTGCTTATTGATCTCATATATTGCTCTTCTGAGATTCTATTTACAAAATAACTTATGTACCAAGATTATCTTTCAATTTTTTTTTTGTTTTTTTGAGACGGAGTTTCACTCCCAAGATGATGGCGGCCACTCCCAAGATGGCAGCAAGCCTTTTGTTCTCCGACCTGGGGTTCTTGGCCTCACGGATTCCAAAGAATGGAACCTTGGGCCATGCGGTCAGTGTTAATAGCTCTATTAGAAGTCAGGGGTCACGGAAGAGAACTGTGGAACCCAGTGACTAGTGTTCAGCTCGATTAGGATGAACCCTGGTCCCTTAGCCATGCAGGAACAATGGGGTGAGCCTCTAGCCTGATTGGGAGCGGCATTGGACACCTCGCTGGATCAGAAGCACAGTGGACACCCTGCTGGATCCAGAGGGGTGGAAGTCAACGGTGGGTCTGGGATGGCGGTGAACAGCAGTGGTGGACAGTGAGCGAAAGCTCAGCTCGAGCTGTAACAAACACAGACCAGAAGAGTATGCAGTTGCAAGACTTAATAGAATGAAAACAGCTCCCATACAATGGGAGGGGACCCAAAGGGGGTTGCCAACTTCCTGCTCAAATGCCTGGGTTTATATCCCGATCATTGTCCCTCTCCCTGTACTCTCAGGCGATATATGATTTGACTATTTCTTTACCTTCTGCTTTTAGCCTAGTTTGTATTTTAGTGAGCCCTCTTTGCTACCTGACTGGTTGGGTGTGAGCTGAGTTACAAGCCTTGTGTTTAAGGGTAGGTGTGGTCACCTTCCCCAGCTAGGCTTAGGAATTCCTAGTCTGCCTAGGAAATCCAGCGAGTCCTGTCTCTCAAAAGTAGACAATCATGATTAAGCCATTAACATTTTTCTTGAAGAAGGTAAGTGTTCTAGTATTAATTGATACACTTTTACCTATCTCAGACATAGGAGACCTTCATCTTTCAGTCATTACAAATGATTTTGAAAAAATGGTTCAAATATTATATGAGCAATGCAAACAATTGATAATGTGAGAATTAAGCTTAGTTAATGTAAAAGATTCAGCAGTTAGTAAGGATTTTTTTTTTTTTTTTTTTTTTTTTTTTTTTTTTTTTTTTGAGGCAGTCTCCCTCTGTTGCCCAGGGTGGAGTGCAGTGGTGCAATCTCAGCTCACTGCAACCTCTGCATCTGGGCCTCAAGAGAGCAGTTAGTATGATTATTTAGCTTCTGAAAGATACTTTGTATCCAAATCATATGAAGGTTTAATTTACATTGGGCAATTAAAGATTGATCTTGAATAATTCATAATTCTTCCACAGTATAAATAAAATGATTCCTGGCTAGTTATTTTCTTAAAAATAAAAAAATTTGAAAACCTCAACAATGCAATATTTATTTTGTTTGCTTATTGATCTCATATATTGCTCTTCTGAGATTCTATTTACAAAATAACTTATGTACCAAGATTATCTTTCAATTTTTTTTTTGTTTTTTTGAGACGGAGTTTCTCTGTTGTTGCCCAGGCTGGAGAGTAATGGCACGATCTCAGCTCACTGCAGCCTCTGCCTCCTGGGTTCAAGTGATTCTCCTGCCTCAGCCTCCTGAGTAGCTGGGATTATGGGCATGTGCCACCATGCCCAGCTAATTTTTGTATTTTTAGTAGAGACGGTGTTTTGCCGTGTTGGCCAGGCTGGTCTCGAACTCCTGACCTCAGCCTCGGCCTCTCAAAGTGCTGGAATTACAGGTGTGAGCCACAGTGTCTGGCCTCTTTCAAATTTTTATCCAGGATTATATAATTGACTTGTTATTAAATGATTCCTTAGAACCTAGGATTTGTAAAGAATCATGACTGGGACCATCTTTTTTTTTTGGGGGGGGTGGTGGTGCGGGACAGAGTTTTATTCTTTTTGCCCAGGCTAGAGTGCACTGGTGTGATCTCAGCTACTGCAACCTCTGCCTCCCGGGTTCAAATGATTCTCCTGCCTCAGCCTCCTGAGTAGCTGGGATTACAGGTGCCCGTCACCACACCTGGCTAATGTTTTGTATTTTTAGTAGAGACGGGGTTTCACTCTGTTGGCCAGGCTGGTCTTGAACTCTTCACCTCAGGTGATCCGCCTCGGCCTCCCAAAGTGCTAGGATTGCAGGCGTGAGCCACTGCGCCCAGCCAACCATCTTCTATAATAACACGAAATCCTGTGAATTTCAAAGGACAGGCAAAAATTTTAAACATGCTTTTATTTTTCGGAGACCCAAGTGACGGAGCTGGTGCGTTAGCATTCATTTTGGCTCCATTGATAGGATCCCCAAATCACAGTGCTTGAATGAGATAGTTTTTCTCTTGTGCATGAAGAGCTGTGATCAGTTGAGGGCTGGTTGCTGGATCTGCTCCACAAAGTCTCATCCCGAGGCACCCTCATTCCTAGAGTGAGATGCCCATTTTCATGATCCAAGTAGGCAAAGAGCAAGCCTGCTTTTCCTAAGGACGTTTCCACACAAAACTCTTGTTTATATACCATTGGCCAGAACTTGGATGCAGTCCCATTATTTCGAAGGGGGTTGAAGCCTTTACTTTGGCCGCTTCTGAGCTGAACTGAAAAATTCTATTACAATGGGTGCATAAGAGAGTAGACGTATTAGACAACCAGCAAGGTAACTGTCACCTGTGTTGGTATTGAAACCTCAACTCTGAAGTTAATTGACTTAACATAGACAAACACAGGAAAAGTACAGAATTATTTAATTCTATACCATCTGGAATGCTAGGTTCAGTAAGTTATATAATAGCCAATAGGTTGATTATTAATCTTGATTTACAAAGTACTTTTGAAGAGTGATGATGTCAGAGGCATTTGAACCACAGGACTCCATCTTGAACAGGGGCTGGGTAAAAGACCTACTAGGCTGCATTCCCAGGTGGTTAGGCATTCTGAGTCACAGGATGAGATAGGAGGTTGGCACGAGGTTCAGGTCACAAAGATCTTGCTGATAAAACACGTTGTGGTAAAGACGCTGGCGAAATCCCACCAAAACCAAGATGATGAAAGTGACCTCTGGTCATCTCCACTGCTCATTATACACTAATTATAATGCATTAGCATGCTAAAAGATACTTCCACCACGCCATGACAGTTTACAAATGCCATGGAAAGGTCAGGAAGTTACCCTATATGGTCTAAAAAGGGGAGGAGCCTTCAGTTCTGGGAATTGGTCACCCCTTTCCCAGAAAACTCATGAATAATCCACCCCTTGTTTAGCATATAATCAACAACCATAAAAATAGCTAACCAGCAGCCCATGCTGCTGCTTTGCTTATGGAGTAGCCATTCTCTTATTCCTTTATTATTATTACTATTATTTTTGTTTTTTGAGATGGAGTCTTGCTCTGTTGCCCAGGCTGGAGTGCAGTGGCATGAACTCAGCTCACTGCAATCTTCGCCTCCCAGGTTCAAGCAATTCTCCTGCCTCAGCCCCTTGAGTAGCTGGGACTACAGGCACCCGCCACCACACCTGGCTAAGTTTTTGTATTTTTAGTAGAGACGGGGTTTCACAGTGTTAGCCAGGATGGTCTTGATCTCCTGACCTCGTGATCCACCTGCCTCGGCCTCCCAAAGTGCTGGGATTACAGGAGTGAGCCACTGCGCCCAGCCTCCTTTACTTTCTTAATAAACTTGCTTTCACTTTATGGACTGACTCACCCCAAATTCTTTCTTGCCCAAGATTCAAGAACCTCTTGGGGTCTGGATCAGGACCCCTTTCCCGTAACAATGATAAAGCACAGGAAACCATCTGAGAAGAAACATTCACTTTTTTCTATGCCTGCTTTTAATAAACATTTTAAATAATAAAGCCATCTTCCTATGTTAAATATTTTACAAGTGTCTTTTTTTTTTTTTTTTTTTTTGAGATGGAGTCTCGCTCTGTTGCCTAGGCTGGAGTGCAGTGGCACGATCTCGGCTCACTGCAAGCTCCACCTCCCCAGGTTCATGCCATTCTCCTGCTTCAGCCTCCTGAGTAGCTGGGACTACAGGCGCCCGCCACCACACCTGGCTAATTTTTTTTTTTTTTTTTGTATTTTTAGTAGAGACGGGGTTTCATCATGTTAGCCAGGATGGTCTCGATTTCCTGACCTCGTGATCCGCCCGCCTCAGCCTCCCAAAGTGCTGGGATTACAGGCGTGAGCCACCGTGCCGGGCCTTAAATATTTCCAAAGTCATATTCGCATATAACATACAGAGGAAAAGAGAGGATAAGATACAAAGAAGGTTGCTAAGAAAAGCGCCAAGGTACAAAGAATGTGTTTTTGGCCAGGCGTGGTGGCTCACGCCTGTAATACCAGCACTTTGGAAGGCAGAGATGGGCGGATCACCTGAGGTCAGGGGTTCGAGACCAGCCTGGCCAACATGGGGAAACCCCATCTCTACTAAAAATACAAAAATTAGCTGAGTGTGGTGGTGTGTGCCTATAATCCCAGCTACTTTGGGAGGTTGAGGTGGGAGAATCACTTGAACTTGGGAGAATCACTTGCAGTGAGCTGAGATTAAAAAAAAAAAAAAAAGAAATCTTAGAATACAGTGAGATGAAGTTAAAAACATAGTGAGATGCCAGGAACTCTGTGTTATCAGGCCCGAGGGCCTCTTCTATCTTTGTTAAGGGGAGGGCTAACCTTCTCTCCTTTCGTACAACACATTTTCTGAGTATTTATTATTGGGGTATTTAAACTGCGCTCTCTAATTCTTAAGCCATTTAAAATGGAATCCATTAGACAAACCACTTCATCTTTTAGACCGTAAAATACAGTGACAAGCTTTGTAAAATATGAGGACTGTGTAAAATGACCTCTAAAGTCTGTTGTAATACACTGATGATAAAGATGTTGCCTTGGGCTGAGGAAAACTTCTTTGACCTCAGCCTATTTGCATAGAAATGAACTTCCTTAAATTTAAACACATCCTGTGTTCTGTATTCATGTAAGAGGTTCCATTTTTTTCATATCAGAGTGTACTGGCTTTGCTTTAGGTAAGTTACTGCCTTGCCTTATTTGTGCCGCAGGAGGTTTTCCTTTTGTGATTCAGTTCACAATTGTACGTTTGGAGGGGCTGGTACTGCCTCAACAGGAAAAGTTCTTAATGGGGAACAAGGGAGGAAGTTAGTCACCTAAAGATAGACCGCACAGGCAATAGCCTTCCAGGCTCAGAGTGACCCTTGGGTTCCCTCCCCCATCCTCCAAGTAGAATGACTACACTATCCTAACAACAGTTATGGAAGGGAAAAGAGACAGTCAAACATTAGACTTTTCACTGTGGTTGTCTTAGGTGGCCTACAGGTGAAAGGAAATTGGGATAGAATGATAAAGGGAAGAACGAAAACAGGAAACAGATGTCTGGTGATGAATAATGCTCAGATAGTACTCACTCAGTGAGCATGGGCTTAGTCACAAACAGCTGTATCCTGGTCTCAATATTAGAATCGTGCAGATAAGTTCTCAGCCAAAACAGGCACGTTCCACAAAATCTGTCCATTCTGTTTAATAAAGTTAATCCTCAAATTGCTGTACAGCCGGAAGACTCAAGTTCATTGTAACTACGCAGCAATACTGGGCTCTATGATGCTGATATACCATGGCCCTTCTGCAGTGTACGAGGATAATGGGGCAGAGAGTGTGCTAGCAGATGGTATTGTTATCTTGTTAAGGGTTCATAGTACTTGGAAATCTAAGAATAAAAGTAAGAATGCTTCAGTCTAGATTTTAGTCCTCTCATGGTATGTGGCTTCCAGTATACGTGGCTAGTTTCATCCAATCCATTGAGTTAATATGGATTTTAAAATATTTTTTAACTCCTTAGAGAAATAATTGCTAGGGATTTCTTGTCTATTGAGTTCCTGGGTTTTCTTTTTTAAAAATGCTACTCTCTATTCTTTGACAATGACTGTGGCTCTACCACAGCCGGGGAAGATGTCAGATAACAGCAGTGTAACCCAATTTAGTTGGTGTCAGAGAAAAAAGTGCGCTCTCTGATGTTCATACAGATTCCAGAATGGCTGCATTTTGATGCTTTACTGAAGAGACATAGCATGGTTGAAGTAGCACAGCTTCCATGTCACCAAACCTGGATTTGAATCCAGACTCTGACAGCAGCTGTGTGACCTTGGGCACATCACATAACTGCTGTGCTCTCATCTGTCTCACATGTGAAATGGAGATAATCATACCCACCTCTGTGCTTCTGTGTTTGGGAGACTCAGTGAGGTTATTTGCGGGGAGACACAAAGCTCAGCCAGTTTGCAGAGCCACCTGGAGCAGTTTACTTGGGCTCAGACGCCAAGACTAGTTGTGTGACCTTGATAGGTTACTTAACATCTCTGCCTCAGTCTCACCATCTGAAAAATGGGGGATGATTAATCCTAATGCATATGGTTAAGGAGATTGAAAGAAGTCAATGTTTGTAAAGCACTTACCATAATGCCTGACACATAAATGCCTCTGTAAGTGTTCATAAATCAAGTTTTTTTTTTTTTTTTTTTTTGAGACAGAGTCTCGCTCTGTCTCCAGGCTGGAGTGCAGTGGTGTGATCTTGGCTCACTGCGAGCTCTGCCTCCTGGATTCAAGTGATTATCCTGCTTCAGCCTTCTGAGTAGCTGGGATTACAGGCACATGCCACCACACCCGTCTAATTTTATATTTTTAGTAGAGACAGGGTTTCACCATGTTGGTCAGGCTGGTCTTGAACTCCTGACCTCAGATGATCCACCTGCATCAGCCTCCCAAAGTGTTGGGATTACAGGCGTGAGCCACCATGCTCGACCTCACTTGGCATAATGTTTTGAAAGTTATCCATGTGGTGGCATGTTCCAGTACCTCATTCTTTTTTATGGCCAACTAGCTTTCCATCGTGTGGAGTGTGTATGCATTCATCAGTTGGTGGACATGTGGGTTGTTGCCATGGTGGGGCTATTATAAATAATGCTACTGTAAACATATGTTTGCAAGTCTTTATGTGAACATGTTTTTATTTTTCTTGGGAAGATACTTAGCAGTGGAATTGCTGAGTAGACTAGAAAATTTATGTTTAACTTTTTTTTTTTGTTTTTGAGACAGTGTCTCACTGTGTCACCCAGGCTGGAGTGCAGTGGCACCATCTTGGCTCGCTGCAACCTCTGCCTCTAGGGTTCAAGTGATTCTCGTGTCTCAGTCTCCTGAGTACCTGGGATTACAGGTGCGCGCCACCATAGCCCAGGTAATTTTTTTGTATTTTTAGTAGAAACAGGGTTTCACTATGTTGCCCAGGCTGGTCTCGAACACCTGGCCTCAAGTGATCCACCTGCCTCAGCCTCCCAAAGTGCTGGGATTACAGGTGTGAGCCACCATGCCCGACCCATGTTTGACTTTTAAAGAAACTGCCAAATTGTTTTCCTAAGTGGCTGCACCATGTTACTCCCCCACAAGCAATGAATGTTCCTGTTTCTTACATCCTTGCCAACATTTGTTATTATCTGCATTTTTGATGATAACCATTCTAGTGGGTGTGAAATGGTTTCTCATTGTGGGTTTGATTTGCATTTCACTAATAATGATGTGGAACATGTGGAACAAGAATAGCTTCTTGGCCATTTGTATGTAAGAGACTTCATATTCTTCTATATACTTGAAATTTTATAAAGATAATTCTGATGATTATTGAGCATCCATATATACAGGAAGTTTTAAAAGCTTTATCTGTTCTTATTCAATCCTCACCAGACCCTTTTATTTATGCCATTTTATAGTTGAAAAAAATTGAGGCACAGAAAGGTCAAGTATTTAATACGAGGACATCTAGCTCGAAAGAAGTATTAGAGCTAAGATTTAAACCCAAGTCAACTGGCTCCAGAGACAATGTTCTTTTTTTTTTTTTTTTTTTTGAGATGAAGTTTCGCTCTTGTTACCCAGGCTGGAGTGCAGTGGTATGATCTCCGCTCACTGCAACCTCTGCCTCCTGGGTTCAAGCGATTCTCCTGCCTCAGCCTCACAAGTACCTGGGATTACAGGCATGCACCACGCCTGGCTAATTTTGTATTTTTAGTGGAGACGGGGTTTCACCTTGTTGGTCAGGCTGGTCTCGAACTCCTGGCCTCAGGTTATCTGCCCGCCTCAGCCTCCCAAAGTGCTGGGATTACAGGTGTGAGTCACTGCACCTGGCCTATGTTCTTGGATACTAGACAAACAGTTGTTATATACACATAGTACATTAAAATGATTTAAATGTTTTTATTATGGTAACATTTACGTGACACAAAATGTACAATTTCAACCATTCGTAAGTGTACATTAAGTCGCTTTAAGTGCATGATATACATTAAGTGCATTCACAAGGTTATGCATCAATCACCGCTATCCATTTCCAGAACTTTTTCATCATTCCAAACCTAAACTCCATTCAATTAAACTGTAACTCTCCATTTTCTCCTGCCCCAGCCCTTTGTAACTATTATTTTACTTTCTGTCTATTAATTTGTCTATTCTGTGTATCTCATATAAGTGGCACCATATGATATTTGTCCTTTTGTGTCTGGCCTATTTTACCTAGTTCATGTGGTTCATCCATATGACAGCATGTATCAAAATTTCATTCTTAAATTTAAAACAATTTTAATTATGGTACAATACATATCACACAAGACCAGATGTGGTGGCTCATGCCTGTAATCCCAGCACTTTGGGAGGCTGAGGCAGGCGGATTACCTGAGGTCAGGAGTTCAAAACCAGCCTGGCCAACATGGCAAAACCCCGTCTCTACTATAAATACAAAAATTAGCTGGGCATGGTGGCGGGCGCCTGTAATCCCAGCCACTTGGGAAGCTGAGGTGGGAAAATCCCTTGAACCTGGGAGGTGGAGTTTGCAGTGAGCCAAGATTGCATCACTGCACTCCAGCCTGAGAGACAGAGGGAGACTCTTCTCAAAACAAACAAACAAAATCACACAAAAAATACCATCTTAACCATTTTTAAGTGTGCAGTTCAATAGTGTTAAGTACGTTCACACTGTTGTGCAGCAGATATCCAGAACTTTTTCATCTTGCAAGATGGAAACTCTGCAAGATGGAAGCTCTATACTCCTTTAAACAAACAACTCCCTATTTCTTTTTTTTCTTTTTATTTTTCTTTTTCTTTTTCTTTTTTCTGTTTTGAGACGGATTCTCGCCCTGTCACCCAGGCTGGAGTGCAATGCCACGATTTCGGCTCACTGCAACCTTCGCCTCCCGGTTCAAGTGATTCTCCGGTCTCAGCCTCCTGGTAGCTGAGATTACAGGCGCCTGCCACCATGCCTGGCTAATTTTTTGTATTTTTAGTAGAGACGGGGTTTCAACATGTTGGCCAGGCTGGTCTCAAACTCTTGACCTCAGACGATCCACCTGCCTCAGCCTCCCAAAGTGCTGGGATTACAGGCGTGAGTCACTGCACCCGGCCAACAACTCCCTATTTCTTCCTCCCCTCCGCAAGTCCCTGGCAACCACCATTCATCTTTCCTTTTCAATGAGTTTGACTACTCTAGATAACCTTATTTAAATTGAATCATAAGTATTTGTCCTTTTGTGACCGGCTTATTTCATTTAGCATAATGTCATGCTTCACTCATCTTGAGCACGTATCAGAATTTCCTTCCGTTTTAAGACTGAATAATATTCCATCATATGTATATACCAGATTCTGTTTATTCACTCCTCTGTTGAGGGACATTTAGGTTGTTTCCATCTTTTGGCTGCTGTGGTTGATGTTGCTCTGAACATTGGTTTTCAAGTTCGAGTTCCTGCCTTTTTTTTTTTTTTTGACAGAGTCTCACTCTGTCACCCAGGCTGGAGTGCAGTGGTGCAATCTCGGCTTGCTGCAACCTCCGGCTCCCAGGTTCAAGCGATTCTCCTACCTCAGCCTCCCGAGTAGCTGGGATTACAGGTATGTGCCGCCATGACCGGCTAATATTTTCTGTGTTTTTCCAGTAGAGATAGGGTTTTACCATGTTGGCCAGGCTGGTCTCGAACTCCTGACCTCAGGTGATCCCCCTGACTCGGCCTCCCAAAATGTTGGGATTACAGGCATGAGCCACCGCACCTGGCCAAGAGTTCTTGCTTTCAATTCTTTTGGGTAGTAGGAGTGGAATTGCTGGGTCATATGGTTATTCTATGTTTGAACTTTTTTTCTTTTTTGAGATGGAGTCTCACTCTGTTGCCTAGGCTGGAGTGCAAGTGGCTCGATCTCAGCTCACTGCAACCTCTGCCTTCCAAGTTCAAGCAGTTCTCTTGGCTCAGCCTTCAGAGCAGCTGGGATTACAGGTGTGTGCCACCACACCCCGCTAATTTTTGTATATTTATTACAGACAGGGCCTCACCATGTTGGCCAGGCTGATCTCCAACTCCTGACCTCAGATTATCCGCCCTGCTTGGCCTACAAGGCGCTGTGCAGATAATTTTCAAATATTTATTTGATTAATCATTCCAAGGCTTGTTTATCGAGTACCTCCTAAGTCCCAAATTCTGGGTCTTCCATGGTGAATACAATACATGGTCTTTGCCCTCATGCAGTTGATAGTCTAAAAGCAGAGTTGTTCATGCAAATGAATATAAAATTGCAATGAAGATAAGTGCTAGAAATGGTGTTTATGTGGGACATGACTGCATACAAGAAGGTAATCTGATTTAGTAAGTGAAATCGGGGAAGGCTTCCTTGAGAAGTGACAAAACGAGGGTTAAGAGTGAGCCCAGTGAGATGATGAGAGCAGTCCTTCTGTGCAAAGGGAGCAGCGTGCCGCAGGATGCTGTGCCTGAAGGAAGCATTGCATTACAGAGATCTCAAAGACCTTTTTGGAACAAAAAAGCAAAGAAAGGCTGTAGGAAACAAGGTAAAAGACATTTCATCTTCACAGAAGTTTTTTAAACATTGAGGTGAAATTCGTATACCATAAAGTTGACAACTGAAAACAATTCAGCAGGATATCACACATTCTCAGTGTTGTGCAACCACCTCCTCCATCTAGTTCGAAAGCATTTCATCACTCCAAAAGGAAACTAATACCCATTAAGCAGTCTGTATTCACCTCTCCCTGTCTCCAGCCCCTGGGAACTGCTAATCTGCTTTCTTTTTTTTTTTTTTTTTTTTTTGGAGACGGAGTTTCGCTCGTCACCCAAGCTGGAGTGCAATGGCGTGATCTCAGCTCGCCGCAACCTCTGCCTCCTGGGTTCAAGCAATTCTCCTGCCTCCTGCCTCAGCCTCCTCCTGAGTAGCTGGGATTACAGGTGCCTGCCACCACACCCAGCTAATTTTTGTATTTAGTAGAGATGGGGTTTCACCATGTTGGCCAATTTGGTCTCGAACTCCTGACCTCAGATGATCCACCCGCCCCAGCCTCCCAAAGTGCTAGGATTACAGGCATGAGCCACCACTCCCGGCCTATTAATCTGCTTTCTATCTCTATAGAATTATCTATTTTGGATATGTTATGTAAATGAAATCATACAATATGTGCTCTTTGGTGTCTGGCTTCCTTCATTTAATATATTTTCAAGGTTCATCCAATGTTGTAACATGAACCAGTACTTCATTCCTTTTGATGGCTAAATAATATTCCATTGCATGTATATATCACATCTGTTTATCCACTCATTTGTTGATGAACATTTGGCCTATTTCTACCTTTGAGTTATTGTGAATAAAGCTGCTGTGCACATTAGAGTGCAAGAATTTGAGTCCCTGGTTTCAGTTATCTAGGGTATATGCTTGGGAATGGAATTACATGGTGATATGGTTTGGCTGTGTCCCCACCAAAATCTCAACTTGAATTGTGTCTCCCAGAATTCCCATGCATTGTGGGAGGAACCTAGGGGGAGGTAATTGAATCATGGAGGCCAGTCTTTCCTGCAATAGTCTCATTATAGTGAATAAGTCTCACACGATCTGATGGGTTTATCAGGGATTTCCGCTTTTGCTTCTTCCTAATTTTTCTCTTGTGGCCACCATGTAAAAAGTGCCTTTCACCTCCTGCCATGATTCTGAGGCCTCCCCAGCCATGTGGAACTATTAAGTCCAATTAAACCTGTTTTTCTTCTCAGTCTTGGGTATGGCTTTATTAGCAGCGTGAAAATGGACTAATATAGTAAATTGGTACCAGTAGAGTGGGGCGTTGCTGAAAACATAACCGAAAATGTGGAAGCGACCTTGGAACTGGGTAACAGGGAGAGATTGGAACAGTTTGGAGGGTTCAAAAGAAGATAGGGAAATGTGGGAAAGTTTGGAACCTCCTAGAGACTTGTTGAATGGCTTTGACAAAAATGCTGATAGTGATATGGACAATAAAGTCTGGGCTGAGGTGGTCTCATGGAGATGAGGAACTTGTTGGGAACTGGAGCAAAGGTGACTCTTGTTATGTTTTAGCAAAGAGACTGGAGGCATTTTGCCCCTGCCTGAGAGAATTGTGGAACTTTGAACTTGAAAGAGATAATTTAGGGTATCTGGCAGAAGAAATTTCTAAGCAGCAAAGCATTCAAAAGGTACCTTGGGTACTGTTAAAAGCATTCCATTTTAAAAGGGAAACAGAACATAAAAGTTCAGAAAATTTGCAGCCTGATGACGAAGTAGAAAAGAAAAACCCATTTTTTGAGGATAAATTCAAGCTGGCTGCAGAAATTTGCATATGTAGCAAGGAGTCTAATGTTAATCCCCAAGACCATGGGGAAAATGTCTCCAGGCCATGTCAGAGGCCTTCATGGCAGCCCCTCCCATCACAGGCTGGAGGCCCAGGAGGAAAAAGTGGTTTCATGGGCCAGGCCCAGTGTCCCCGTGCTGTGTGCAGCCTAGGGACTTGGTAACCTGTGTCCCAGTCGCTCCAGCTGTGGCTGAAAGGGGCCAACGTAGAGCTCGGGCTGTGGCTTCAGAGGATGGAAGCTCCAAGCCTTGGCAGCTTCCATGTGGTGTTGAACCTACAGGTGCACGGAAGTCAAGAACTGAGGTTTGGGAACCTCTGCCTAGATTTCAGAAGATATATGGAAATGCCTGGATGCCCAGGCAAAAGTTTGCTGCAGGAGTGGGACCCTCATGGAGAACCTCTACTAGGGCAGCGCAGAAGGGAAATGTGGGATCAGAGCCCTCACAGAGAGTCCCTACTGGGGCACTACCTAGTGGAGCTGCGAGAAGACAGCCGCCGTCCTCCAGACCCCAGAATGGTAGATCCAGCAACAGCTTGCACCGTGTGTCTGGAAAAGACGCAGGTACTTAACACCAGCCCAGGAAGGCAGCCAGGAGGGAGGCGGTACCCTGCAAAGCCACAGGGATGGAGCTGCCCAAGACCATGGGAACCCACCTCTTGCATCAGCGTGACCTGGATGTGAGACCTGGAGTCAAAGGAGATCATCATTTTGGAGCTTTAAAATGTGACTGCCCTGCGGGATTTCAGACTTGCATGGGTCCAGTAACCCCTTTGTTTTGGCCAATTTCTCCCATTTGGAATGGCTGTATTTACCCAATACCTGTACCCCATTGTATCTAGGAAGTAACTAGCTTGCTTCTGATTTTACAGGCTCATAGGCGGAAGGGACTTGCCTTGTCTCAGATGAGACTTTGGGCTGTGGACTTTTGGGTTAATGCTGAAATGAGACTTTGGGGGACTGTTGGGAAGGTATGATTGGTTTTGAAATGTGAGGACATGAGATTTGGAGGGGCCAAGGGTGGAATGATATGGTTTGGCTGTGTCCCCACCAAAATCTCAATTTGAATTGTATCTCCCAGAATTCCCACGTATTGTAGGAGGGACTCAGAGGGAGGTAATTGAATCATGGGGGCCAGTCTTTCCCATGCTATTCTCGTGATGGTGAATAAGTCTCACAAGATCTGATGGGTTTATCAGGGGTTTCCGCTTTTGCTTCTTCCTCATTTTTCTCTTGCCCCTTGCCATGTAAGAAGTGCCTTTTGCCTCCCACCGTAATTCTGAGGCCTCCCCAGCCATGTGGAAATGTAAGTCCAATTAAACCTCTTTTTCTTCCCAGTCTCGGGTATGTCGTCATCAGTAGTGTGAAAACGGACTAATACACATGGTAATTCCATGTTTAACTTTTTGAGGAACAGCCAAACTGTTCTCCACAGTGGCTGCACCATTTTACATTCCTGCCAGCCACTCATGAAGGTTCCAATTTTTCCATATCTTTGCCAAGATTTGTTATTGTCTGTCTTTTTGATTGTAGTCTTTCTAGTGGGTGTGGAGTGGTATTTCATTGTGGTTTTGATTTGCATTTCCCTAGTAACTAACGGTATTGATAATCACTTTCATGAACTTATTTGCCACTTGTATGTTTTCTTTGGAGAAATGTCTTTTCAGGTCCTTTGCCTATTTTAAAATTGTACCATTTGTCTTTTTATTGAATTATAATAGTATTTATGTATTCTGGATACTAGATCCTTATTATATATATTATTTGCAAATATTTTCTCTCATTCTGTGTATTGTCTTTTCACTTTCTTGACAGTGTCTTTTAATAAACAAAAGTTTTTAATTTCAATGAAGTCTAAATTATCTATTTTTTTCTTTTCTTTTGCCTATGGTTTTGTTGTCATATCTAAGTAATGATTACCTAATGCTAAGTAATGCAGATTTACTCCTAGGTCTTAAAATTCTCTGTTTTCTAGCTTTAGTTTTTCATTTGAGCATTTATTACTTTTGAGTTAATGTTTGTATGTGATGTGAGGCAAAAGTCCAACTTTATTCTTTTGCATGTGGTATCAAGTTGTTCCAGCAACATTTACTGAAAAGAAATATTCTGTTCCCATTGAATTGTCTTGTATCTTTGTAGAAAATCAGTTGGCCATAAGTGCCATTGAGCTATATATGTCTAACTTTATATACTTGATACATAAAGTCTTATAGAGTCTTGATTACTGTAGTTTTGTAGTAAGTTCTGAAAATAAGGAATTCTAGCCTTATTCTTCTTTTTCAAGATGGTTTTGACTCCTCTGGGCCCCTTGAATCTCCATACAAATTTGAGAATCACCTTGCCAATTTCTGCAAAAATGGCAGCTTGCATTTTGATAAAAATTGCTTTAAATTTGTAGATCAATTCAGAGAATATGGCTATTTTAACAATACTGTCTTCTAGCCAGACATGGTAGCTCACTTCTGTAATTCCAGCACTTTGGGAGGCCAAAGTGGGAGGATCACTTGAGCCCAGGGGTTTGGGACCAGCCTAGGCAACCTAGTGAAACCCTATCTTTACAAAAAAGTAAAAAATAAAAAATTAGCTGGTGGAACATGCCTATGGTCCCAGGTACCTGAGAGACAGGTGGAGGCTAAGGTGAATCCCTTGAGTCCTGGAGGTTGAGGCTGCAGTGAGCCATGATTGTGCCACTGCACTCCAGCTTGAGGGACAAAGTGAGACCATGTCTCAAAAAAAAAGTTTTCTAATCCATGAACATGGGCTATCTCTTATCAGCATGTGGTTTTGTCTTTTATTCTATTAATTTGGTGTATTACATTGATAGATTTTCAGATATTAAACCAACCTTGCATACCTGGGATAAATTCCACTTGGTATATAATCCTCTTTTATATGTTGCTGAATTTGGATTGCTTGTATTTTGTTGAGTTTTGCATGTATCATTTAAAATATATTTGTAGTTTTCTGTGACGTCTTTGGTATCAGTGTTATACTAGGCAAATAGAATGATTTCGAAGTGTTTCCTCTTTTTTTTTTTTGAAGAATTTTTGAAGAATTGGCATTAATTCTTTAAATATTTGGTAGAATTCACCAGTGAAGTCATCTGATCCTGGGCTATTCTTTGTGGGAAGTTTTTGATTAATAATTCTCTTTACTTGTTATACATCTTTTCAGATTTTCTATTCTTCTTTTTTATTTCTCTTTTTTTCTGTGATTTTCTACTCTTCTTGAGTCTGTTTTTGTAGTTTGTGTCTGTCAAGTAATTTATCCATTTCAACTAGGTTATCTAATTGGTTGGCACACAATTTTTCACAGTGTTCTCTTTATTTTTATTATTTTATTTTATTTTTGAGACAGAAACGTGCTCTGTCACCCAGGCTGGAGTTCAGTGGCATGATCTGGGATCACTGCAACCTCTGCCTCCCAGGTTCCAGCCATCTTTCTGCCTCAGCCTCCCAAGTAGCTGGGACTGCATGCATGCACCACCATGTCCAGCTAATTTTTGTATTTTTAGTAGAGATGAAGTTTCACCATGTTGGTTAGGCTGGTCACAGTGTTCTTTTATAATCCTTTTATTTATTTTTTATATTTCTTGAGACAGGGTCTCACTCTGGTTGCCCAGGCTGGAGTGCAGTGGTGCCATCTCAGCTCACTGCAGCCTCAACCTCCTGGGCTCAGGTGATCCTCCCACCTCAGCTTCTTGAGTAGCTAAGACTACGGGCAAGCATCACCATGACTTGCTATATTTTTGTATTTTTAATAGAGGTGAGGTTTCACAATGTGTCCCAGGCTGTTCTCAAACTCCTGGACTCAAGCAATCCACCAGCCTCGGCCTCTCATGGTGCTGGGATTACAGGTGTGAGCCACCATGCCAGGCCTCTTATAAGCCTTTTTTTTAATTTTGGGTTGGGACTGTTGTCTCATTCATTTCTGATTTAGTCGTTTGCTCTGCATGTAGTAAAAGATACCTTTTATATTACCATAAGAATATTTATAAACCAAAACTTTAAAATGTTTAAATTTTTTAAAATTTGAGACAGAGTCTCGCTGTCGCCCAAGCTGGAGTGCAGTGGTGTGATCTTGGCTTACTGCAACCTCTGCCTCCTGGGTTCACGCAATTCTCCCGCCTTAGCCTCTCGAGTAGCTGGGATTGCAGGCACATGCCACCACCCCTGGCTAACTTTTGTATTTTTAGTAGAGACGGGGTTTCTCCATGTTGGCCAGGCTGGTCTCGAACTCCTGGCCTCAAGCAATCCACCTGCCTCGGCCTTCCAAAGTGCCGGAATTATAGGCATGAGTCACCATGCCCTCCCCAAAACATTTTTTTAATGTAAAGAAACTTACATTTAAAATAAAACTAGAATAGTAGACATACTATGTGCAAATGCCATAAATTGACATCTAGTCTGCCAACATAAGGATTCTATACATTTTTCTTGTGTACTTTCTATAAGTCCTAAACCTTTTCCTTCACAGTGCCTTCTCATATCAAGCAGAGGTTTGTGGTTATTTCTCTTCCCTGACTTCAATATTACATTGACATCAAATCGTCACTCAACTGACTTTAAGATGAAAGACCACTGGTTTGGAGGACTAAGATTTATAATGCAGCAGGTGTTATAAACTGCTGACTGTCTTAAATATAAGGAGTGACTCTGGCCCAGAGAAATTCCTGGGGAGGCTGGGTCTCTTTTTATTGCTTCTCCCGTGTGTAGGTGGGACAATTCTTAGGAGGGATTGGGTCATTGTTCTGTGTACAGAAGTTGCTGGAGGGAGAGGTAGAAATTTGCTGTCTTGCACAGGGAGATGTGACAGAGAATTTTAGGCCATAGCCCAGTCCATCCAGCTGTAGCTCAGTGTTGCTGATAGCGAGCCTAGTTCCTCTCTGGAGTCACATTGGTCAGAATAACCTGACACTGGGAAGGGAGTTATTCTAATGCATACTTATTGCTTCCTATTAATGCCATATGTAGCATCTCTGCAATTTTATTGCATTAACTGGAGAATGAGAAAATGTTAGCTGCTGCTGGATATTGTCTGGAGTTAGAGAAGCTGCCGTTATATTCCCCTCATGACTCCCCGCTGGCCCCTGCTGTCGAAGCTTCGCTGTGGCTTCACTCTCAGGGCGTGTATCTGCCATCACTGCCTGCAAGCTGATAGCCTGGGACACACTATTGAACACCAAGCGCCTTTGAGCAGGCACTTGTCTCACTTTTCTCAAATGCTGAGTTGAAGGGGTGTCCACGCCTTTTTCCTCATTGAGCCAGTAGTCTCTTGGTTACTTGTATGCAGTAGTTATCGAGAGTGAAATGCTGACTTCTGCTTTGACAGACTAGAGTGAGGGACCCACGGAAGTCATGAGCACTGACCTCTGAGAAGCCTTCCAGCTCTGGAGCGCTCCAAATCATCCTCCTTTTCCCTCGAGTGGAAAAGTAGGTTTTGTTATCACAAAGTGAATGTAGCCGGCTCAAAATAGGCAAGAGTGCCACCTACGGACCAAATGGGAACATTCCTCAGGGAATTTCTAGGTTTGATCTTTGTCCTACAATTAATTGGGATACTTAGTTATTCACAAATTTATAATTCAACAAACAGGACACACAGGATACAATGCTGGACACTGGAGATAATAAAAAAAAATTTTTTTTCAGACGGAGTCTCGCTCTGTCGCCCAGGCTGGAGTGCAATGGCACCATCTCACCTCACTGTAACCTCCTCCACCACCGGGTTGAAGCGATTCTCTGGCCTCAGCCTCTTGAGTAGCTGGGATTACAGATGCGCGCTACCACGCCTGGCTAATTTTTGTATGTTTGTAGAGACGGGGTTTCACCATGTTGGCCAGGCTCCTCTCGAACTTCTGACCTCGTGATCAGCCCACCTCGGCCTCTCAAAGTGCTGGGGTTACAGGAGTGAGCCACCGCTCCTGGCCAGGAGATATTAAAATTAGAAAGGTAGAGTTATTGCCCCATGGGCATACAGAGACCAGGAGAAGCGAACAGGTAATTAAGGGAACAAATCATTAAAATACAGTGTGGTGTTATGCTGTAAATAATCTGCCTCCCAACACTCTGGTTCACCTTCAATTTTAAAGGTATTGGAACCTAAATCTGGGTACCACAAACCCAAGTTCTTTATTGGGAGAAGTTGGTGACCAAAAAAGAAAAAAAAACAAAAAGAAAAAGCAACCAAACCAAAAGTAGTAACACTGCCTTTTACCGTGATGTTCACTTGACCCTCTCAGAAACACTTTAAAGTTGGATACCATTATCTCTCTGTTTTTAGATGTCGACTTTCTTAAGTCTCCTAAACTTGCATTTATAGTACCTCCTAGCATCTTAAGAATACAGAATAGGCAAACTCTTAAAAAAGTCCCTTGCGACTATATATTATACATATGTAACTGAAAGCTGCAAATTATTTAATAAAGAGAAGCCTAAAGAGGTGTGCACTCACAAGCTAGCATGGTAGCAAAGGTTTAAAGTAAGAGTTTTGGAATGACTTGGTCCTGGGTTTATGTTCCAAGTTGGCCACTTACCCAAGAGGGCTATTAACACTCTAAGCCACAATGAGATACCATCTCACACCAGTCAGAATGGCTATGATTAAAATAAAAAAATAGGCTGGGCGCAGTGACTCACACCTGTAATCCCAGCACTTTGGGAGGCCAAGGCAGCAGGATCACTTGAGGTCAGGAGTTTGACAGCAGCCTGGCCAACATAGTGAAACCCCATCTCTACTCAAAATACAAAAAAATTATCCTGGTGTGGTACCCTGTGCCTGTAATCCCAGCTACTCGAGAGGCTGAGGCAGGAGAATCACTTGAACCCGGGAGGCAAAGGGTGCAGTGAGTCAAGATCATGCCACTGCACTCTAGTCTGGGCGACAGAGCGAGACTCTGTCTGGGGAAAAAAAAAAAAAGAAAGAAAAACAGATGCTGGCAAGGTTGTGAAGAAAAGGGAATGCTTCTACACTGCTGGTGGGAATGTAAATTAGTTCAGCCACTGTGGAAAGCAGTTTGGAGATTTCTCAAATAAAATAGAACTACCATTCAACCTAGCAATCCCATTACTGGGTATATACCCAAAGGAATATAAATCGTTCTATCATAAAGAAACACACACACATATGTTCATAGCTGTGCTATTCACAATAGCAAAGACATGAAATCAACCTAAGTGCCCATCAA
Source organism: Symphalangus syndactylus (assembly GCF_028878055.3). Classification (NCBI taxonomy): domain Eukaryota; kingdom Metazoa; phylum Chordata; class Mammalia; order Primates; family Hylobatidae; genus Symphalangus; species Symphalangus syndactylus. The sequence continues at coordinate 63,402,378 of NC_072429.2, read as the reverse complement.
AGGTAGATTGCTTAAATGTGGTTCATATACACCATGGAATACTATGCAGTCATAAAAAAAGAATAGGCTACGCACAGTGGGCAGATCACTTGGGTCCAGGGGTTGGAGACCAGCCTGGGCAACATGGTGAAACCCTGTCTCTACAAAAAAATACAGAAGTTGACTGGGCATGGTGAAGCATGCCCGTAGTCCTAGCTACTTGGGAGGCTGAGGCAGGAGGATTGCCTGAACCCAGGAGGCAGAGGTTGCAGTGAGCCATGATTGTACCACTGCACTCAAGCCTGGGTAACAGAGACACTGTCTCAAATAAATTTAAAAAAGAAGAAAGAAAATCTATTTTTTTTTTCAGCCATATGGATGGAGCTAGAGGCCATTAAATTAACGCAGGAACAGGAAACCAAATACTGCATGTTCTCACTTATATGTGGGAGCTAAACATTGAGCACATGTGGACACAAAGAAGGGAACAACAGACACTGGCGTCTACTTGAGGCTGGAGGGTGAGAGGAGGGAGAGGATAGAAAAACTACCTATAGCAGATTATGCTGATGATCTGGGTGACAAAATAATCTGTATATTGAACTGTCACAACACAGCAACATGTAATTTACTCACATAACAAACCTGCATATGCACCCCTTGAACCTAAAATGAATGTCATAGGCCGGGTATGGTGGCTCACGCCTGTAACCCCAACACTTTGGGAGGCCGAGATGGGTGGATTACCTGAGGTCAGGAGTTCGAGACCAGCCCGGTCAACATGATGAAACCGTGTCTACTAAAAATACAAAAATTAGCCGGGTGTGGTGGCAGGTGCCTGTAATGCCAGCTACTTGGGAAGCTAAGGCGGGAGAATTGCTTGAACCTAGGAGATGGAAGTTGCAGTGAGCCGAGGTCGCGCCACTGTACTCCAGCCTGGATGACAGAGAGAGACTCTGTCTCAAAAAAAAAAAAAAAAATAGAGTAATGGTTGAATATTCAAGTAGATTGATTTTGGGCAATTGTTTTTTTAATAATAGTTAATTCAACATCACCAATTCATCTCAAGTAATCCCTTGTAGAAAAGGAGAAAATGAGTTTGATTTATGGATTGTTAGCATCTAAAATGATCTTTACACATAATAAAAACTTTCTAATTCTTTTTAGGCAATCAGGCTTAATAGTCAAACTCACTAAAATGTGCTACATATATATAAACCAAGTCCATGCTACTCAGAGTGGTTTACGAACCAGCAGCATTGGCACCTCCTGGGAGCTTGTTAGCAGTTAGATTTTCAGTTCTCATCCTTCAATTTCTGAACAAGGTTCTGCTTTTTAACAAGATCCCCAGATGATTTCTGTGCACATAAAAGGTTGAAAAACTGAAACAAGTTAAGGAGCCTATATTATTATTGCAGTACCATATCCAGAACACTAGGCAGAGCTATTTCTTCACATTTTGGCTACTTCTTAAGGGTGTTTAGAACAGCCGCTGTAAGTTGTTTTGTAATTCTTTTTTTCCCATTGACATGACATTTTGCTATTTAAAGGAAGAGAAAACAGGCTTATGCCTGTAATCCCAGCACTTTGGGAGGCCGAGGCAGGTGGATCAGCGGAGGTCAGGAGTTCGAGACCAGCCTGGCCAAGATGGTGAAACCCCATCTCTACTAAAAATACAACAATTAGCTGGGCGTGGTGGCACGCGACTGTAGTCCTAGCTACTCGAGAGGCTGAGGCAGGAGAATCGCTTGAACCCAGGAGGTGGAGGTTGCAGTGAGCCGAGATTGTGACACTGCCCTCCAGCCTGGGAGATAAGAGGGAGACTCCGTCAAAAAAAAAAAAAAAAGCTATTCTGATATACAGATTATATCTGACGAATGATTGTGGAAAAGAAAATTTAAAAATTTCTCTATTAAAGTCTAAAAATTTTAGAAGGACTCAAACAATTATTTTAAAAGTCCAGGTAAATATTGAAGAATGAGATCACATTACTTGTATCGTAGATTGCAATGGAGCTGCAATAAAACTAAGTAAATTAAGTCGAAAAACTTTTGCTTTAAACTGTGGACATGATGTGTGTGTGTATACTTTATTTCAGGAAGTACACTCATTAAAGAAATGTGAAAAATATAACAACAAGGATGGCGTCATGTTATAACGACATAAATAAATGATGTTGAATCTTTAACCCATTAAACATGATCATCAAAGACATCTAGTCAAGGTCATGGTAAAAATGAACTTCCTGCTTCTTTACTTTAGAATAAACAAAGAAATCTATAAATTGAGACTTCAAGCTTACAGCTACGGGAACTCCAAGGCTCGGGAGAGGCTAAGTGACAGGAGGGAGAACTGGCCACAGCTGCTCGCCCTGCACTTCTGGGCTGCACCAAATCGCCACAGGCCTCACCCTCCTGGCTTTGTCTCCACACAGTGACAGCCCACTGACTCTTTTCATGAAGGGCGAAACACAGTAAGCGTTCCTTGAAGAACTTTTATCCTCTCTGCCTGCAGGTTTTGGGACCAGACTTCTGGGAGAGGGTCCCAGCTTGTGTTGGGCCTAATGACCTTGGGAATTGGAGTTCCCTTTTTTCCACTGCACCAGCTTATGAGCTCATGGTCCTCTTCAGTCTGCGTGGATGTGCACCTGTTAGGTTACTGCTGTAACGTGCAAAGACTGTGGATGGATGAAACACCCCAATAGGGAAATGAGAAATCCGAAAAAGTAGTCCATAAGCATACAGAGTCTGCACAACCTTACCAAGAATGAAATCATAATTGCAGAATCCAGTGTCAGTGAAAATGTGTGGAACTGGGTACCCTCTTACACCATCGTTGGGAGTATACTTGGCATATCCTTTTTGAGGGCAACTTTACAATGTTTGTCAAAGTAAAAAATCCTCATATTTTGGCCCAAAACCATGTTCTAAGCTAACAATTGTTTTCTAAGGTTGGAAGCCTGACAAAATGGCCTGCAAATGGGGAGAGTTGGCAAGTGCCCCAAACTGCTGCTGTTCCCTGTGCACCTGCCACCTGGGTCTATGCTATTTATTCTCATTTTAGTTAATTTTTTTTTTTTTGAAATGGAGCCTCACTCTGTTGCCCAGGCTGGAGAGCAATGGCACGATCTCGCTCACTGTAACCTCTGCCTCCTGGATTCAAGCGATTCTCCTGCTTCAGCCTCTCGAGTAGCTGGGATTACAGGCATGTGCCACCACACCAGGCTAATTTTTGTATTTTTATTAGAGACGGGGTTTCACCATGTTGGCCAGGCTGGTCTTGAACTCCTGAACTCAAGTGATCTGCCCTGCTCGGCCTCTCAAAGTGCTGGGATTACTGGTGTGAGCCACTGTGCCTGGCCATTTTAGTTGATTCTAACTGGAAATCAGTCACAGACATTGGCAGCTCAAGAGATAACTGGTTTTTTTGTCTTTTTTTCCCTCATGATGCAACAGTATTTCCTTTTAAAATTGAGACAGGGTCTTGCTATGTTGCCCAGGCTGGTCTTGAACTCCTGTGCTCAAGCAATCCTCCTGCCTCAGCTTTCTGAGTAGCTGGGATTACAGGCATGTGCCACTGCACCCAGTTATTTATTCTCATTTCATAGGTAAACCCAAAAAGAGCAGAACTTTGATCCCTGTAGCCAGTGAGTTGCCAAATCCAGATTTCAAATAGTCTTAGAAATACCAAATTGCACTGAAAATAAATGCATGGACAAAGGACTCATGGTGTTTAAGGGTTAAAATATTTTCTATTATTCAAAAAGGATTGTGAAATAAAGGCTTTTCCAGTTGAGCAGAGCACAAGCCTGGGCCAGCTGAACCACACTGCCTTCTGCGGCTTCTGATTACTCATGCAGCAGGAACTGGGAGAGGGTGTCCTGGTCTTTGTTCCCACTCCCTATTCTGACAGCTCCTCCATGGGGAGAATCTTTTCCATCTCTAAATGAGCTCTTGCAGGGCGAGGACTGTGTATTGGGTGTCAAGGTCAGAAGCAGAATCCAGTGTTCCAAATCATAACACAAAGAAAACCAACAAGGCTGTTTTTAGTTCCTAAGTACACTACATGATAACTGAGATACATTTAAATCATTGGAAGTGAAGAAAATTGGGGAAAAAGTTATTTATTTATTTATTTGTTTTCGATATGGAGTTTCGCTCTTGTTGCCCAGGCTGGAGTGCAGTGGCGTGATCTCAGGTCACTGCAACCTCCGCCTCCCAGGTTCAAGCGATTCTCCCGCCTCAGCCACCCAAGTAGCTGGGATTCCAGGTGCCCACCACCATGCTTGGCTAATTTTTGTATTTTTAGTAGAGATGGGGTTACACCATGTTAACCAGGCTGGTCTCAAACTCCTGACCTCAGGTGATCCACCCGCCTCGACCTCCCAAAGTGCTGGGATTACAGGCCTGAGCCACCGCGCATGGCCGCAAAGTTTATTTAGACACTTGCACTGAACCATAAGGAATATCCCTGTGTGCTGTGACTTCTTTGAGCTGGTCTGAATCCTAGCTATGTAGTTATGTACACTTCATTTTCATCAGGAGGACAGCCTGGCTGTCTGGCAAAACTAAAGAAAGATTATTTTGCTTATCTATTCCTCTCCCTCATAGCCCTCCCCAAATTATAAAATACTTTTGAAAGCATGTAAATGGTGTAGTAGTTGAGCTCATTTTCCTTATCTTGCAGGTATGCATAAGACCTGCTCAATCTACAAAACAAAACGAAAATCTCAACTTTATAAAACACTAATAATTTACTACAGTATTTCTTCAAACAAACACACAAAACTGGCGTTTATTGAGTGCTTTCTTGTGCCAGGCCTAGGTCTAAGTTCTTTATATAAATTAACTCACCCCTGGCAGCCCTCTTCCTGGGGCTGGTAGGAATGCCTGCCTGTGGTCTGTGCTGAGATGGGGCTCAGCCCCAGGGAGCATCTTGTGATCCTTCTGAGTGATCAGATGGCCATCAGCCCCATGGTCATCCTTGTCCATGATGCACACACTTAGTTGTCTTCTTGTTGTCATAAAAGGATACCAGTCTCCGCTGTTTCAGATAACAACCCCAGAAGGATCATTTGGAAGGGACTGTGGCTGTGTTCTGAAAGCTTCTTGACACCCCAGGTAAGGTCAAGAAAACAGCACACCAAAACTTGCAGAAGAGGTATCTGAGGCTTGATGAAGGTCCAGGAGAAAATGCTGCCGGTGTCCTGATGGCACAGAGAGCAAAGACCTTTGAGTGGAAACTCATGAACCACAATGACCAGGCCACAGGTGGTAGAGTTTGGAATGCTGGATTCTGCTTCTGACCTTGACACCTAATACACGGTTCTCGCCCTGTGATACTTGGACTCTGAATTGAAAAAGATCTAGAACTACCCTAACTGGTTTTAAAAATTATATGCTCTTTTGTGTGTGTGTATAAGAATGACATGAAAACCTGTATCTAAATAAAGTCTAATTAAGGCTTTTTTGTTTTTCTTTCTTTTCTTTTTTTTCTTTTTAAGATAGAGTCTTGCCCTGTTGCCCAGGCTGGAGTGCAGTGGTGTGATCTCGGCTCACTGCAGCCTCAACCTCCTGGGCTCAGGTGATCTTCCCACCTCAGCCTCTTGAGTAGCTGGGATTACAGGTGTGCACTGCCACGCCCAGCTACTTTTTGTATTTTTAGTAGAGACGGGGGTTTCACCAAGTTGGCCAGGCTGGTCTTGAACTCCTGACCTAAAGTGATCTGCCTGCCTCAGCCTCCCAAAGTGCTAGGATTACAGGTGTGAGCCACCGTGCCCCTCCTAATTAAGGATTTTTAATGATATATAAGATAAAAATTTGAAGTGATGTGAAAGCCTGTGTCATAGTTTAACTGGCAGTGTTTTTCTTCTTAGCGGCTTATAAAGTATTAGTACATCATAAAATTGACAGCACTTTAGATTTGTTGAAATATGGCATTTTAAAAGGTTAATTTTCCCGGAGCCTGTGGGCTGTGTGATGCCAGGGCCTCCCGCAGCCCCGCTGCGCCCGCACCCACGCTTCAGGGCGATTCCCCGCAGGCATAACCGTGCCACTTCCTTAACCAGGCTAAACCCCCGGGCTGTTGGGAAAGTTCATGCCATCACAATACCCAGGCTGTGTTATTTGCTTGTAGAGTCCTTTGAATTTTCCTCTGGAGCACTTCAGACACTTTAAAGTTTATTTTTATAATTATTTGATTTCTGTCTGCCGTCCTCGTTATGCCGAGTCCACCAGGGCCGGGATCTGGGCTATTTTATGCCTGGCACTAAGTAAGTGCTCAGAAGCCATCTTGTTGACCTGAAATTTTCGAAGGTGAGGGCCTCAGAGACCCTTGATGAGAATAATTTTAGAAAGGTTTACAGGCTGTGGCCTGGCGCTGCACCCGGGTTACTCCACTCCAGTTCCCAGTTGCGTCCTCCAGGCCTGGGGACTGCCTGGGTCCCCTTGTCTAGATCCTTCCTGAACATTCTGTAGGGAATAGGGCGGTGCCGGTTTATTCTACCTAAAGCATGCGTTTGTAAATGTCAATGTACAGCGGTTCGGCGGCGTTAGAAGGCTGGCTAGGAGTAAGCGAGACAATGGGTGAAAACAAGGTTGAACCCAGGAATCCGGGGAAAGGAGACACCGTGAGTGATGGAAAACGGGGAGCCGCTCGGGAGTGGAGCCCCCGGCAGAGCTGGGGTAGTAAGCCCAGTGTAGCAGGGAGCCGCCGCCAGTCGCTGTTGGGAAGCCTGGTAGCTCTTGGCCCAACCCCAAACCCTACAATCTGCGCTGTGCGCCTTCGCCACAGACGGCGCTGCCTGGGCGGGGAGAGCCCTGGGGCTGCGGTGTGGGATGCAGGGATTGGAACCACGTCATTGCTGAGGGCTCAAGCCACAATATGGATGAAGAGCTGTCTGGAATCGTGTGTCTATGGTGCCCACTACTTCCCTTTTCATCACCCTCGGTCGGACGCGTTCCACGGCCTGTACTTTAATGCCCGCTTGAGGTGAGGCTGGGTCACCCACACTTGTGGCCTTGAAAGGAGCCCCTGCCAAATCCTCAGCAGGGGCAGTGAAAGCGACCGTCATTCAACCAAATCTATATTTCACCCAGAAAAGGTGAAATCGGTGCCAGCGTTGTGCTGCAAAGTCCTGCCCGTGATCCCAGTTCCCGTAGAAACAGGTCAAAATCAAGATGGAGATGGTGAAGTTCACGCCTCATACGCGGAAGCTGTTAGGAGAACTGTGATGAATCCAGCCCGGGCTCTGTCAGGGGTGGTGCCAAAGATGCGTGTAACTCTGTGTTTCCTGCGTATAGCACTGGTCTCCTACTCGACCCCTAGGGGAGAGAGGGCCTGTGGGGCTGCAGGGAACAGGAATGGCCCTGCGAGGGCAGCTGCCTGCTCCAACTGCAGCTGGCCTAGCTGCCGTGACCTTTTTTTTTTTTTTTTAAACTGAAACTGAGTCTCGCTCTGTTGCCCAGGCTGGAGCACAGTGGCGCCATCTCCGCTCATTGCAACCTCCACCTCCCAGGTTAAAGCAATTCCCGTGCCTCAGCATCCCGACTAGCTGAGATTATAGGCGTGTGCCACCACGCCCAGCTAATTTTTGTATTTTTAGTAGAGATGGGGTTTCACCATGTTAGCCAGGCTGGTCTGGAACTCCTGACCTCGGGTGATCAGCCCACCTCAGCCTCCCAAATTGCTGGGATTACAGGCACGAGCCACCGCACCCGGTCAGCCATTAGCCTTTTACAGAAAGCCTGGTAAGGGCTCTAGACCCCCCACGGTGGTGTGTGTGTGAGAGAACACATACATAGACACACACACACACACACACACACACACACACACGAGCCTGGGAAAACTCAAGTCTAACCAAAGCATTAGGTCCTGTTTTTCAAAAGGGAGAGGAGCTTATTAGTTCCTTGGGGAGACTGATCATATGAATGGGAAACATTGACCAAAGGGGACAAGTGAAAGTCATGAGGTCAAAGCCATAAGCTAGGTAGAAGGGGCAGCCAGGTGTATGGGCAAGAGTCCTTGCTTAGAATACGGATGAGCATATTCACACCTGTAATCCCAGCACTTTGGGAGGTCGAGGCAAGCGGATCACCTGAGGTCAGGAGTTCAAGACCAGCCTGACCAGCATGGAGAAACCCAATCTTTATTAAAAATACAAAATTAGCCGGGCATGGTGGCACATGCCTGCAATCCCAGCTACTTGGGAGGCTGAGGCAGGAGAATCGCTTGAACCGGAGAGGCAGAGTTTGCAGTGAGCTGAGGTCGCACCAGTGCACTCCAGCCTGGACAACAAGAGGGAAACTCCATCTCAAAAAAAACAAAAACAGAAACAAAAATAAACAAAAAAAAAAGGATAAATTAAGGAGTAGAATGCGCTATTTGAAAGACCGAGGGGGAAGGTCAAAGTTTTGCCAGCTGTGCTGTCTTTCCTTTGGTAATGGTGTCTGCGTGTGTTGGTGCTGGCTCCTCTTCCCCCGGACCATGCCCTTACCTGATGCAAGAGGACTGTAGGTGTCTTAAGTGTGCACCAGCTCTGATGGCTGATCACCACGTGCTCTGGCTTCTCTCTTCTTTTCTTTCTTTCTTTCTTTTTTTTTTGAGACAGAGTCTTCCTCTGTTGCCCAGACTGGAGTGCAGTGGTGCAATCTTGGCTTACTGCAACCTCTGCCTCCTGCGTTTAAGCAATTCTCCTGCCTCAGCCTCCTGAGTAGCTGGGACCACAGGCATGTGTCACCATGCCTGGCTAATTTTTTGTGTTTTTAATAGAGACAGGGTTTCACCATGTTGGCCAGGCTGGTTTCGATCTCCTGACCTCGTGATCTGCCTGCCTCGGCCTTCCAAAGTGCTGGGATTACAGGCATGAGCCACCGTGCCCAGCCTGGCTTCTCTCTTCAATGACTTTCTTCCAAATGGTGCCTTTTGTAATGGCTGTTGGAGAAGTAAAGGGCTGAGTGCATCCGGCTTCCCGCGGGGTCCTGTGGCTGAGAAGTCCGTGTGCTGGGGAGGGAGCAAAGTCTCGCTTTCTCTCAAACATCTTGCAAGGTGCCTCAAGAGGCTTAGGGGCCTTATAATCATTTGGCAGCCTCATCCCTCACTTAGAACTGTGAATTGGCTTGCTTATTTGCCTTATAAAGCCCATATGTTTATGATTTTTTATTTTATTTTATTTTATTTTATTTTATTTTATTTTATTTTATTTTATTTTATTTTATTATTTTATGGTGCAGTCTCGCTCTGTCGCCCAGGCTGGAATGCAGTGGCACAGTCTTGGCTCACTGCAAGCTCTGCCTCCCGGGTTCACGCCATTCTCCTGCCTCAGCCTCCCGAGTAGCTGTGACTACAGGCACCCGCCACCACGCCCGGCTAATTTTTTGTATTTTTAGTAGAGATGGGGTTTCACCATGTTAGCCAGGATGGTCTTGATCTCCTGACCTCGTGATCTGCCCGCCTTGGCCTTCCAAAGTGCTGGCATTACAGGTGTGAACCACCACGCCCGGCCCCTAAAAAGCCCATATGTTTTCTTAAAATCATTTTCAGGTAAGCCTTTTCCATGGGTTTTTGTGATGATATAACATACTCAGAACCCATAGGCAAGTTCATTTTAAAAAAAGATGACCTCTTACAAATGGTTCTATTTCTTTCTCTGGCTATTTGGTGTCAAGATGACAAGTGGCTGGGAGGTGTGGGGTCTGTGTAGGAAGTCTCCCACATGGCCACACTGAGAATGTTTATTGTAGAAAGGGAACTTTTGCCCTGTGAAGTCACCTCCTCCGAGTCACCAGTAGCTTTCTGATATTCTATCACAGGAAATTCCTGGTGGTCCACAAAAGCAGTCTTCTGAGTGCAGCTGCAGAGAGAGACAGAAAATAATTGCTGAATTTGACAGTAAGGTCTGGGGACCTGTGTTCAGGGGTGGCCAGCACCTGGGCTCTGTGAGCTGCAAACTGGGAGGCTCTTTGAACAATGTCAGAATAATCCAAGGAACAAAGGTCAACTGACCTCTCATTGTAATGCACGTAATGCAGATAAAAAGGTACTGGAGGATGTCTTTTGTGTTTCAACAAGGTAGCTAGAAATTATATTTAGATTTGGTTGGTTTGAAGCTGTAGTAACTAAACACCACCCTGCCCCATCTTACCTAGCACTTAATATTCATTATCAAAACGTCAGCTGAAAAGTTTGGATATGGCAGTGGCATACTTGAAGTATCAGATTTTGAATGAAAAACCATCTTACATGTGTGATTTAAATGAAAAACATTAGTACACTGCAGATATTTCTGCATCAACTTCAAATCCCTGTGTGGCATAGGTCAAACCTGTTAATACTGTGGGCCTTAGTTGTCTTATCTGTAAATAAGGGAATTTCCTGAATCTTTACTCTTATAGATTTAAGATCCTGGCATTCTATGTTTTTCCATGTCTCTACCTAGGGAGGAGCAGGCACCATCTGGCACCCTGACTGGGTGGGGGAGCTGGACTTTGTGTCTCCAGGCCATGCCCAGGACTTGTGGATTTCACGGTGCAAGCATTCTTTCCCTAGAGTATCTGCTGCTCTGACTTTGTATTATAAGAATTAGAATGAACAGTGCAGTCTGAAAGATCAGTAGAGGCTGAAATAGAGATTGACTTCTCTAAAATAATGATAACTCTTCATCTGAGATTGTTTGTAGGCTTTTAAAAATCCACTTCAATAGATTTTTTTTTTCTGGAGTCCCATGCAACAAATCTAGGCTTTGAGTTAAATCTTCAATGTTTTCTATCGATAGTTTTTTTTTTCTTGAGTGCCTTTAATGCACCAAGTCGCTTGTGTGAGTTGGTCCACTGACAGAGGGTCTCTCCCTGACCATCTCAGCCTCCTCTGGTTCCTATTCCTGACGAGGCCTTGACTTTTGGACTTTTTGTCCATTTTTGCATTGCCCAGCTTTAGAGAGAATACCTTAAAATTGGTTTAGTCAGAATCCCCCAGCACCGATATCTGGTCACCGTTGATATCTAATCATTCTCAGTATCTCATCAGCTTCCTCACGCCCTACTATCCCATTGATATCTGATCACCCTGGCCCGCCTTCAGCCAGAATCCTCTCATGTTGGTTCAGCCAGATTCCCTCTTACCTCTGATATTTCCTCTTAATAATTTTCCATCCACTGACCCTCACCCTGATCCTTGGCTATAAAATCCTCACTTTCTCTTGCTGTGTTCGGAGTTGAGCACAGTTCTATTTAACTATTGTCCAGCTCTGGTCTTCAGGGAACCACTGTGAGGGCAACAATCTCATCTGATGTTTTAGAACTGCTGCAGTGGGATTAGCCTGAAGAATCCTTCTATGTCCGAGTTATTCTCTCTGCAGTAAGGTGGGAGGCCCAGGAGGGGCATGAATTCACAGGGGCCAAGGCAGGGATGAAATTGGGAAGAGAGATTCAATAGTCTTTGTGGCCTTCTGTTGGCAGCCTGCATGTTGTAGCCATACAACTGGCGGCTGCTGCATACCTCCCACCAGCCACAACAATTCATGGAAATTAATAAATGCATTTATTGGGAGAGGTCATGGGTAAAACAGGAAAATCAGTCCCCCAGCTTCCCAGACAAATACTCTAGAATTGAGTTTCAATAGAAACCAACAGCCTCTTTCACAGCACTGCGTATTTATAGCAAACAGAAGTGGTTCAAATTCTTATGTAGTTCAGCAAGGTTAAGTACAGTTCTTGTGTTTGTTTAGGTAACAAATATGTTTGGAGGAGGTTTATGTCACAAAATAGCAAGTGCTAGAAATTCTGGGATGTGAGAAGACTGAGTCAATGAGCCTGATTATCCTTCTCTTGGACTGCAGTCATAGAAAACAATCATTTTTTTGCTTAAAATGGACATGCAGTTCAATGAGGGAAAAATTAGCCTTTTGAATATATGGTCCTGGAAGAAGTGGATACATGCAAAAGAATAAAATTAAACTTCTTTCTTATATACAAAATCAACTCAAAATAGATCATAGACCTAAACGAAAGAGCAAAAATTATTACATTCTTAGAAGAAAACTTAAGAGTAAATGTGACCTTGGATTACTCGGTGCTTAGTTATCACATCAGAAGCGCAAGAAACCAAGTAAAAAATAGAAAAATAAGACTATATAAAAATTTAAACCTTTTGTGCTGCAAATGGTACATGAAGAAAATGAAAAGATAACCCAAAGAATGGGAGAAAGTACTTGGAAATCACATACCCGATAAGAAACTGATATCCAGAATATATAAACAGCTCTTACAAGTGAACAACAAAAAGATAAGTAATCCAGTTAAACAGTGGGAAAGGATTTGAGTAGCCATTTATCCAAAGAAGATATACAAATGGCCAATAAGCACATGGAAAGATGCTGACCATCATTAGCTATTAGAGAGATGCAAATCAAAACCACAATGAGATGCCACTGCAAGCCCACTGGGATGGCTATATTAAAGAAAGACAATAACAAGTGTTGAGCAGGTTATGGGGAGATTGGAACCCTTGCACACTTTTGATAGGGCAGCTGCTGTGGAAAGCAGTTTGGCAGTTCCTCAAAATGTTAACCATAGATTTACCACATGAGCCTGTGATTTCATGACTACATATACGCCAAGAAAATTAAAAACACATGTCCATGCAAAGACTTATACAAGAATGTTCTTAGTGACATTATTCATAATAGCCAACAAGTGGAAATAGCTCAAATGTCCATCAAATGATGGACGAATAGACAAAATGTGGTATATCCACCAGTACAGTGGAGTACAGTTCAGCAATGAAAAGGAATGAAGTACTGATACATGCTGTGACATGGATAAACCTTGAAAACAAGCTAAGTAAGTGAAGCCAGCCACAGAAGACCACATATTGTATGGTTCTCTGCATACGAATGTCCAGAATAGGCAAATCTATAGAGATAGAAAGTAGATGAATGGCGGGATGTAGTGGCTCATGCCTGTAATCCCAGCACTTTGGGAGGCTGAGGCGGGCAGATCGCTTGAGGCCAGGGGTTCGAGACCAGCCTGGCCAATGGGGCAAAACCCCTTCTCTACTAAAAATACAAAAATTAGCTGAGCCTGTTGGCACATGCTGATACTCCCAGCTACTCGGGAGACTGAGGCAGGAGAATTGCTTAAACCCGGGAGGCAGAGGTTGCAGTGAGCTGAGATCAAACAACTGCATTCCAGTCTGGGTGAGAGGGAGACCCTATCTCAAAAAAAAAAAAAAAAAGAAAGAAAAAAAAAGTAGTGAATGGTTTTCTAGGGCTGGTGTGTGTGTGTTTGTGTGTGTGTGTATGTAGTTGTTGAGGGAGTCATTACCAGTGGGATTCTATTTGGGATGATGTGAATATCCTAAACTCAGATAGTGGTGATGGTGTTATACAACCCTGTGAATATACTTTGGGAATAAATTGTATACTGTAAGGGGGTGTTTTTATATCTCAATACATCTTTTAGAAGAATTGACACTCGGGTAGGTGGGTAATAAGACATTATGATGCCCTTCCTAGGCCTGCTGCAACTCCCACTCGCCGTTTCTCCCTCTCACCAGATCCCTGTTCCAGACAGTCAAAGGGAGGCCTCGTCCATCTGGGCTGTGAGATAGGAAGGGAGCTGTTTCTCTACTCCTTCCTCTTACTTGTCTGATTTCCACAGACAGAAAAGAGGCCAACAACAAAAAATCCTTCAGGCTGTTTTTAGTTACAGAGAAAAGAAAAAGATAATCTACACATTGAAAAAATTATGTACCTTTTATTGTACCTTTCTCTCCAGAGCTTTAGAGATGTTTTTAGTACCTCAAATAATCTTTTTATAAATTATAAATATTTCTGTATTAGAAATTGACACTACCTATGATACTCTGCTTAGTTCCTTTCCTTTTACATATTTAAAATACTCGTATATATATATATAGAATGTCTGTTAGCACACTATTCTGAATAAGACTCCAAAGAATCTTACTTCCTTTGTTCTTTTATTTTTACTTATTTATTTTTGAGACAGGGTCTCACTCTGTCACCCAGGCTGGAGTGCAGTGGTGCGATCTTGGCTCACTGCAACCTCTCCCTCCCGGGCTCAAGTGATTCTCCTACCTCAGCCTCCAGAGTAGGTGGGACTTCAGGCATGTGCCAACACACCAGGCTAATTTTTGTATAAAATTTTGTATTTTTGGTAGAGACAGGGTTTTGCCATGTTGGCCAGGCTGGACTCGAACTCCTAGACTCAAGTGATTGCCTGCCACAGCCTCCCAGAGTGCTGGGATTACAGGTGTGAGCCACCACGCCTGCTTTGTTCCTGTAATAGAATTTCTTTTTTTCTTTTTCTTTTTTTTCTTTTTTCTTTTTTTTTTGAGATGGGAGTCTTACTCTGTCATCCAGGCTGCAGTGGCGTGATCTTGGGGCTCACTGCAACATCTGCCTCCTGGGTTCAAGTGGTTCTTCTGCCTCAGCCTCCCGAGTAGTTGGGATTACAGGTGCCCACCACCATGCCCAGTTAATTTTTTATTTATAGTAGAGATGGGGTTTTGGCATGTTGGCTAGGCTGGTCTAGAACTCCTGACCTTAGGTGATCCACCTGCCTCAGCCTCCCAAAGTGCTGGGATTACAGGTGTGAGTCACCATGCCCGGCCTTTAATAGAATTTCTTATGGTACCTTTTCTTTACATTAAAAAAAAGTTTGTGGGTATGTAGTAAGTGTGTATATTTATGGGGCAGATGAGATGTTTTGATCTAGGCATACAATGTGCATTTATCCTTTGAGCTGCACATAAACAATTGCATTCTTTAAGTTATTTTAAAATATACAATTAAGCTATTATTGACAATAGTCACCCTATTGTGCTATCAAATAGTAGGTCTTATTATTCTATTTCTTTTGGTACCCATTTTATGGAATCCTTTTGTTAACCATAGCTGGTTGTGGTGGCTATGAGAAGGAATCTTTTAGGTTTTCTACTTGCAGAGAGTGTGGTTGAACATGGTTCTAGATGGCAAGTTCTGATATCTATCACTACATGGATGCAGAGGACACACTGCTCATAGCTGCTTCCAGAGAATGGTTGAATACAGCAGGTATCCTAAGATCTGTTCTTGGATGTCTCTAACAGGTCACTTTGGCTCTAGGACCCTCCATTACCCTTGCTGAAACTTTTTCAGAACTATTCCGTAGTCTCCACACTCCAGCCATCCAACCTTCCTCCCCTCACAGAATGGGAGACCGTGTTGCATGGGACACTGACCTTGACTCTCCTGGTGGATTGACTACACTGGATCCCTGACCCCTCTGAGGGCTATCAGTGGTACTTCACCATTGTTGACACTCCTTCAGGCTACAGCGTTATTGTTCTAGTCTGATCAGCCAACTCCTGTCAGACCACTGTAGCCTGTGAAACTGATCCATGTCATGTGTCTGGTTTTCTGGACCATTTGCATTCTGACAATGAGGAGCATTTTTTCAAAGGGGAGTCAACCGTGGCCTAATAATCAAGTATTTGATGGAGTTTTTATGTGTTCCTGATATGGTTTGGATGTTTGTCCCCTCCAAATCTCATGTTGACACGTAATCCCCGAAATTGGAGGTAGGGTCTGGTGAGAAGTGCTTGGATCATGGGGGCAGATCCTTCATGAATGGCTTGGTGCAATCCTTGCAGTAATGAGTGACTTCTTGCTCCATGAATTCATGCAAGATTTGAGTTTTTAAAAGGGCCTGGAGCTTCCTGTTGTCTCTCTTGCTGTCTCTCACCATGTGATACACGGGCTCCCTCTGCCTTCCGCCATGTTTGTAAGTTTCCTGAGTCCTCACCAGAAGCAGATGCTGGTGCCATGCTTCTTATACAGCCTGCAGAACCATTAGCCAAATAAATCTCTTTTCTTTATAAATTACTCAGTTTCAGGTATTCTTTTGTAGCAACACAAATGGACCAGCACAGTTCCCTACCTTTCACAAGCTTTCTGTGTTGAGTATTGAAACTGCCTCCACAAAAACTGACTGAAAAATATTTCTCACTCTACTCTCTCCCCTTGTCCTGGTCCACGCACCACAGCAAGGCAGTTTGGTCACTGAATTTGGTTGTCTTCAGAAAGGAATTATCTTCTCTTGGCTGCTTCCTTGGTAACGATCAGGACAAAAGATGTGAGAGTGATATCATCAAGAAGTGTGAAGTGGCTGGGTGTGGTGGCTCACGCCTGTAATCCCGGCACTTTGAGAGGCCAAGGAGGGTGGAACAGCTGAGGTCAGGAGTTTGAACCCAGCCTGGCTAACAAGGCAAAACCCCATCTTTACCAAAAATTGGCTGGGCGTGGTTGTGCATACCTGTATTCCCACCTACTCAGGAGGCTGAGGCAGGCTTCAACCTGGGAGGTGGAGCTTGCAGTCAGCCAAGATCGCACCACTGCACTCCATCCTGGGTGACAGAGGGAGACTCTGTTGAAAAAAAAAAAAAAAAAAAACGAAGTGTGAAGTCCAGCCTGCACAACATGGTAAGACTCTATCTCTACAAAAAAATTAAAAAATTAGCTAGGCATGGTGACATGCCAGGACACACTCCCAGCTACTTAGGAGGCTGAGGTGGGAGGATCAGTTGAGCCTGGGAGGTTGGGGCTATGATTGCACCTCTGCTCTGCAGCCTAGGTGACAGAGCAAGACTCTGGCTCAAAAAAAAAAAAAAAAAAAAAAAAAAAAAAAAAAAAAAAAGAAGAAGTATGAAAAGTCTGAGGTTTTATCCTACTTGCAAGCTAACAAGTGAGCTTGCCATAGTATCAGGGGTGTTGGCAGAAAACATGAGACCTTTGGCTCAGAGACAAAGGACTTTATGTCTCATGGAATAACGGTAGTAGCCAGAGTTTAGCGTATTTACACCAGTTCCCCAAGCCCAGTTCCCATGGGGTAATGTGATGGTGGGCAGATGAAATCTGAGCATTCATTAGGTTGTGTACAAGAAAGGAATCCCAAGTTTAAGAATCCCAGTTCTCCATTAGCGGGAAATGAGTGTGTCTGATCTTTGCTCTAGGATAAAACATTATTACACTGAAAATTTAACAACACTGCCTTTGCTCTAGAGGGAGACATGATTATCCTCCAAGGCTGTTTGCCAGACAAACATTCTGGAAAAAAGAGTCTAGAACATAAGGAGTCTGTATCTTTGACCTTAAAATGTGCAGGGAGAAGCCCTGGGGGATGGTCTTGCAACAAACCTATTTTGAAAATTTGGGTTTCTGCTGTTATGAAAACTGGGGACAATGCTCTCTTCTTTCCTCAAGTGGCAGTTCCAGGTTTGCTTTGTGGGGCACCCTCTGGGTAACACCCCAGCCAAAAGGGAACCCTAGAGAATTCAAACTTCATTCTGGTTTAGCCACCTAGATTTTCTTGTTGGATTAACATGGCCTTAGGTCCTAAAAATAATGAACACGTGTTTGAATAGACTGCTTACCAAGTCTTCCTATGGGGGTCTGCACAGGCCAAAGTGGGGAAATAAGTGTTGTTGTGAGTTGTATTGTGTTCCCCTAAAATTCACATGTTGA
This sequence comes from Symphalangus syndactylus, assembly GCF_028878055.3. NCBI lineage: Eukaryota > Metazoa > Chordata > Mammalia > Primates > Hylobatidae > Symphalangus > Symphalangus syndactylus. The sequence goes on along the minus strand of NC_072429.2, from coordinate 63,384,878 downwards.
AGCCCTAATCTCCAATGTGACTGTGTTTGGAAATAGAACCTTTAGAGAGGTAATTAGGAGTCCTAATCCAATAAAACTGGTGTCCTTAAAAGAAGGGGAGCAGACACCAGATATCTCTCTCTCTCCACTCAAGCACAGAGGAAAGGCCATGTGAAGCACAGCAAGAAGCCACCATTTACAAGCCAGGAAGAGTGGTCTCATCAGAAAGCACCCATGGCACCTTGATCTTGGACCTCCAGCCGCCAGAACTGTGAGAAATGAAATTTCTTTTGTGTAAGCCACTCACTCAATCTGTGGCACTTTGTTATGGCAGCACAAGCAAACTAATAGAAGTGTTCTCTGTCCATTTAATAAAAGTTCCTTGTTCCTCTTGTACTTGACCCTTCCAAAGAAAGGTCTTGGTATGGGTAAGGGAATAATTGGACAAAGGGTGACGTTATAGCTACTGAAATGGACGACAATGATTTTGTGGTAGTAGAGGAAGAGGAACAACCCTGGCACTTGGAAAGGGAACCCCTTAGACCTCAGGAGGTATGGGGGAGTGAGTGATATTAGTGATCTTTCTCTGCAGCCTTTCTCAAAAAGGAAAATCACCCACAGTAGCTCTCTTAAGCTGTTGCAAGTACCTGAAATTTAAGACTTCTAGGTCTGCCATCCTCCTCCAGATGACTTTCACTGTGATTTGATTGCCATTCCCTTACCCTTGCTGATAAATCTGCTGGAAGTAGCAAAGGCAGACTCTCCTTTGTCCCTTGCCTTCTCCACACCCATTCTCACAGCTGTGGCTCCGTCGTTCTGTGGGGTGAATGAACGCGCCTCTCCTGCTGTACTAGTCCTCGTACAGACAGGACAAGTGGACTCTCCGTCCTTTAGGCCGTCATTCCAAATCAAGGTCTATACTCAATTACTTAAACTGAACTAGGAACCCTAGGTGTATCAGCTGGCCAGGAGGCCACAATGGCATTGTCAGTTTTTTTTCACACAGATCCCTCTGTGCTCCCTGCTGAATGATGTAGACCTTATTTGATGGCTGCAACAGTTGTAAGCTCTCTTTCCAGGGGCACCATGTGCACCCTTGATATTTGCTTTTAGTCTGGAAGCCAGGTGTTAATTAGCCTTTCTCATAGGGACTTGTACCATGGGGATGGCCATAACAGACCTTTGAGGGTTTAAGGAAACAGCACCAGGAGACCATGCAGCCTCAGATGATTGTGCAGAGCTCTCCAGAAGCAGCTGCTCTTGGTTCTGTGGCTTGTGGCTTGTGTCTTGGAGGGATAGGATAACTGACTTGTTATTTATGTAAGTCCTATGGCAGTTTTTTTCTGTGAGGGGAAGCGTCCAATGAGAAAAGGTGGTATGGAATTCGCCACTGCTTTTAGCTGAAGTGATCACAGCTATGACATTCTCCCCATAAAGCCATTTAAGTCAGTCTAAACCCACTGGCTAGGGTTGTTATGGTTGATGGGATTGCCCTAGACTTCCTCCTTCTGTACCTGGATTAATGTCTAGAGCGAAGTTAAAAAATCAATACAGAGGCTGGGCGCCGTGGCTCAGGCCTGTAATCCCAGCGCTTTGGGAGGCCGAGGCAGGCAGATCACCTGATATCAGAAGTTGGAGACAAGCCTGACCAACATGGTAAAACCCTGACTTTACCAAAAATACAAAAAAATTAGCTGGGCATGGTGGCAGGAGCCTGTAATCCCAGCTGCTGAGGCAGGAAAATCGCTTAAACTTGGGAGGCAGTGGCAGTGAGCCGAGATCGCACCACTGCCAGCCTGGGTGATAGAGCGAGACTCCGTGTCCAAAAAAAAAAAAAAAATCAATACAGAAAGTGAAGGAGAAAGCCACCTGGATTTCTGAGGTAGACCTTGATGGGTTGTGGGGTGTTCTGCTGATTGGATACAGGACCCTGAGAGGCGTGACTGAGGTCTGTACTGTAGGTTGGCCTATCCTGCTGCTTGGAGTCCTGTAGGCAGTAGCCTTAATTAAATGCCATATAAGACAAATTGGATGAGCTTAGCCAGAAAGTAGAAGTGAGGAGTGGATATTATGGGGAAACAATTCTCCATGGGTCTCTCAAGTTCCAGCAAATATTAATAACAGAGGCACTGACAGCCCTTTGTTCTAGACTATCTTTTCTTTTCTTTCTTTCTTTCTTTCTTTTTCTTTCTTTCTTTCTTTCTTTCTTTCTTTCTTTCTTTCTTTCTTTCTTCCTTCCTTCCTTCCTTCCTTCCTTCCTTCCTTCCTTCCTTCCTTCCTTCCTTCCTTCCTTTCTTTCTTTCTTTCTTTCTTTCTTTCTTTCTTTCTTTCTTTCTTTCTTTTCTTTTTTTTTTTTTGAGACAGAGTCTTATTCTGTTGCCCAAGCTGGAGTGCAGGGGCATGATCTCGGCTCACTGCAACCTCCACCTCCCAGGTTCAAGCTATTCTCCTGCCTCAGCCTCCCGAGTAACTGTGACTACATGTGCACACCACCATGCCCAGCTAATTTTTGTATTTTTAGTAGAGACAGGGTTTCACCATGTTGGCCAGGATGGTCTTAATCTCTTGATCTCGTGATCTGCCCACCTCAGCCTCCCGAAGTGTTGGGATTAGACGTGTGAGCCACCATGCCCAGCCTAGACTGTCTTTTCAAGGATGTTTATACAGCAAACTTTCTTGAAAGATATATTTCCCTCTGGAGCAAAGAACAGGTGTGCCTACTGCATGTTATGAATGATTTGGGCTTTTGAAGCCCAGAGTTCCTCCTCTGTACTGTAATGCAATTCATGGTGTGTTCAGGTGCCCCCCTGGGCCCACTGCATTCATCCCATGGGATTTGGGGGCAAGAAAGATGCAACATTCTGGTACCCATGTTGCTTGCTATATAGGAAGTAATAAAATTCTTTGTCTCTGATCCATGAGTCTCGTGTCTTTTGCCAACATCCGTGAAGCAAACGGTAACAGGCCAATTTATCAGCTTCTGAGTAGGGTAAAATATCAGATCTGCCAGTTTCCTGTGAGTAGGTGAGTAGTAAATGACCGTTAAGTATTCCATAAATCATGGATTGGAGAGAGGGAAGGAAACAATTAGTGCATATCTACAAGGACTTTCTTCTGTCACATAAAAAATTTAAAAACCCCTAGTCCTTATTGAGCACTTAACATATTTTTCTTAAATTTCCCAAAGTACTTGAAACAAGTACAGTAGGTATTTGTTTGGTTAACACAGCCTGTTTGCCTGTGTTGTTTATATTTTCCCTCTACATCTTTCTATGTTCCCTATTATTTTTTTGTCTCCTTTATTTCTCAGCACATGACCAGGCTCAAGGGTGATTGATACTTGCAGGAAGATTTTATTTTCAGGCTAGAATAGCATTCATAAAAAATAGGGCTCTGAGGCTGGATGCGGTGGCTCACACCTGTAATCCCAGCACTTCGGGAGGCCGAGGTAGGCTGATCACCTGAGATCGGGAGTTCGAGACCAGCCTGACCAACATGGAGAAACCCCATCTCTACTAAAAATACAAAATTAGCCAGGTGTGGTGGCAGGTGCCTGTAATCCCAGCTACTCAGGAGGCTGAGGCAGGAGAATCGCTTGAACCCAGGAGGCGGAGGTTGCGGTGAGCTGAGATCATGGTGAGTCAAGATTGCACCATTGTACTCCAGCCTGGGCAACAAGGCTGAAACTCCATCTCAAAAAAAAAAAAAAAAAAAAAAAAAAAAAGAATAAGGCTCTGAAACCCAATTGAGCCATGGTTGATCCAGGAAAAATGCAGATAGGGCCTCTGCTGAGGACTGAATTCCCTTTTAGAGTGTTTTATTTTATTGTGGTAAATAAACATAACAAAAATTTATCATTTTGACCATTTTGGAGAGAGTATGATTAATTCATTGATATTAAGTACAATCACAGTGTTGTGCAGCCATCACCACTATCTGTTTTCAGAAGTTTTTCATCACATCAAACAGAAACTCTACCCATTACACAGTAACTCCTCATTCTCCCCTCTCCCCAGGTCCTTAGTAACCACTATTCTACTTTATGTCTCTATGAATTTGCCTATTCTATATACCTCATACAAGTGGAATCACACCATACTTGTCTTTTTTTGTGTCTGCTTATTTCACTTAGCATAATATTTTCAAGCGTTATCCATGTTGTAGCATGTATTGAAATTTCATTCCTGTCTGCCTTTTGGCTACTATGAATAATACAGTTGTCTCTCTGTATTTGTGGGTTCTGCATCCATGGATTCAACTAATCACGGATTAAAAAATACTTGGAATGGCCAGGTGCACTGGCTCATGCCTGTAATCCCAGCACTTTAGGAACTGAGACAGGTGGATCACCTGAGGTCAGGAGTTTGGGACCAGCCTGGCCAACATGGTGAAACCCTGTCTCTACTAAAAATACAAAATTAGTTGGGCATAGTGGTGCATGTCCGTAATCCCAGCTACTTGGGAGGCTGAGGCATGAGAATCACTTGAACCTGGGAGGCAGAGGTTGCAGTGAGGTGAGATCACACCACTGAACTCCAGCCTAGGCTATGAAGTGAGACTCTGTCTCAAAAAAAAAAAAAAATTGGAAAAAAAATACAACAATAAAATTATACAAATTTAAAAATATAGTATTAACCATGATTTACATAGCATTTACAGTATATTAGGTATTATAAGTAATCTAGAGATGATTTAAGGTATATGGGAAGATGTGCATCGGTTTATATAAATACTACACCATTTTTTCCCTTATATCTACTGATTGCTTTCACAAAACTACACCATTTTATATATGGGACCTGAGCATCCGCAGATCTGGGTATCCAAGAGGGTCCTGGAACCAATCCACTACAGATCCTGAGGGACACTGGTGTACAAGTATCTGTTTCAGTCCCTGCTTTCAATTCTTTTGAGTATATATTGAGGAATGGAATTGCTGGATTATACAGTAATTTTATGTTTTGAATTTTAGAGGACCTGCCAAACTGTTTTCTATAGCAGCTGAACCATCTTACATTCCACCAGCAATGCATGAGGGTTCCAATTTCTCCACATCTTCACCAATGCTTGTTATTTTCATGAAAAATAAACGGCCATTCTAATTTGTGTGAAGTGGTACCTCACTGTGGTTTTGATTTGTATTTTCCAAATGACTAAGGCATGTATTTATTGGCCATTTGTTTATCTTCTGGAGAAATATTCATTTTCTTGGAAGAAAATCATCTCATTCTAATTAACTCACAAAGAATAAAATCATAACAGCCAGTTTAAGGAGGCCACACAAACATTTGCCCAGCCCCAAATTCTACACCATCTTAATGAAATTCTACACAGTTAGAACACCCTCTTCCATTTCAATTCTGAAGCAAGGAAGCTATAGATGACACAAGAGGTCTAACTGATGGTTATACTTTATACCTTCACTATCAATTATATTTTAATAGTGAATTAACTTGGTTATCAGAGCTGATTTTCCATTTCTCCAATTTGAACTTCTTGATTAGGCCTATCTGTTTGCAAGTCTGCACTGTTTGAGAACCTCATTGAAAGCCCCACAGAGCTTGTTGATGTCACCCTGGTTCTGGGCACACTCCAAAAACTGTTTGATCTCATGGAAACAAGGCTGCTGCTGCTGTGCTGGCCAGGTTCCCTGAGGCTGCCGGTAAGTGATGTCAGGTTTTGCAGGCTCTCCATTACTTCCTCCACTAAAGCTCCCAGTGAGGGCATAACCCAGTGTGTGCCCCACAGCAGCGCCTACAGCCACGCCAGCTGCAGTGGTTGCCATTTGGGCCATCAGACTTGGCTGCCGGGGCGCAGGAGCAGGAGAACCAACTGAAGATGGGGGTGCCACTGTTGGCGGCTGAGCTGCTGGGGCTGGCCTGGGTGTAGCGCTCATCTGAGGTGCCCGGCTGGTGGGAGGGGCCCTGCAGGAGGTGTGGCTTCGGCTTCCACGTGGCAACCTAGCTGCACGGCGGCTCAGCGTTTGGTAATACTCCTTTTTAAACTGAGTTGTTTGTTTTTGTCATTGAGTTTTAGGAGCTGTTTATTCTGGATACAAATCCCTTATCAGATATGTCATTTGCAAATATTTTCTGGCATTCTGTGGGTTGTCTTTTCACTCTATTGATTGTGTCCTTTGATGCAAAAAGTTTTAAACTTTCATTAAAAGAACGGTTCTTTAATTTTTACTTTTGTTGACTGTGTTGTTGGTGTTGTATCCAAGAAATCGTTGTCAAATCCAATCTCGTGAAGATTTTCCCATTTTTTCTAATAGTTTATTGTTTTAGCTTTTAACTTTAGATCTTTGACTCGTTTTGAGTTTAAAAAAGTATGATGTAACGATCCAACTTTACTTGTTTGCATGAGAATATTCAGTTTTTCTAGCACCATTCGTTAAGGAGAATGTCCTTTCTCCATTAAGTGGTCTTGGCACCCTTGCTGAAGATCATTTGACCCCGTATTTCTGGGATTATTTCTGGGCTTTCTGTTCTTTTCCATTGGTTTATATAGCTGTCCTTATGCCAGTATCACTTTTTTTTGAATACTGTAGCTTTGTAGTAAGTTTTGAAATTAGGAAATGTGAATCTTCCAATTTTGTTATTTTTCAAGATGTTTTGGTTATTTAGAATCTCCTGAGATTTCCTATAACTTTTAGAATCAATTTTTCTATTTCTACAAAACATGCTATTGGTATTTTGACAGGAATTTCACTGAATCTGTAGATTGTTTTGGGTGGTTTTGTCCTCTTCACAATATTAAGATAAAATGGAAATGTCTTTCCATTAATTTATCTTCTTCGGTTTCTTTCAGTCATGTTTTGTAGTTTTCAATGTACCCATCTTTCCCTCCTTAGTTAAATCTATTCCTAAGTACAGTTTACCCTTAAACAACATAGATTTGAGTTGCAAGGTTCATTTATACTCAGTTTTTGCAATAAAAGTTACACCAAGTGTGCCTGCCTCTCCTGCCTCCCCTTCTACCTCCTCTACCTTTTCTACCTGTGCTACCCCTGAGACAGCAAGACGAATCTTTTCTCCTCCTCCTCCTCTTCAGCCTACTCAATGTGAAGATGACAAGGATGATGACTTTGATGATAATCCATTCCACTTAATGAATTGCAAATATATTTTTTCTTCCTTATGATTTTACTTTGTTCTTATTTTTTCTTTCCCTCTTTTTGTAATTATCCAGACATTGTTGAGACTCCTTCTGATTTTTAAAATATCACTTTCTTTTCTCTATCTTACTTTATTCTAAGACTATAGTATATAATACATATAACATAAAATATGTATTAATTGACAGGTTGTTATAGATACGTTATCCGGTCAACTGTAGGCAATTAGTACTTAAGCTTTTGGGGAGTCAAATTTTGTATGTGGACTTTTGACTATGCAGGAGCTCAACTTATTCTTTTTGATATTATTGTAAGTTGAGTGTTTTTCTTAATTTTCTTTTCAGACTATTTATTGCCAGTATATAGATACGCAACTGATTTTTGTGGGTTGATTTTATATCCTGCAACATTGCTGAATTCATTAGCTCTAAAGTTGTGTGTGTGTGTGTGTGTGCACTTGCACAATCTTCAGGGTTTTCTACATAAAAGATCTTGCTCTCTGTGAACAGTGATAATTAATTATCCTTTTCCTTTACAATTTAGATTACTTTTGTGCTTTTTCTTGCCTAAATGCTCTGGCTAGAATTTCTAATCCTATGTTCAATTGAAATAGTGAAAGCAGGCAGCCTTGTCTTGTTAATGATTGTAGAGGAAAAGGTTTCATACTGTCTTTTCACCATTGAATGGTCTTGGCACTCTTGTCAAAAATCAGTTGACCATATATGCAAAGGTGTTTGGAGTATGATGTTAGCTGTGGGTTTTTCATATATGACCTTTATCATTTTGAGGAAGTTTCCTTCTATTCCTAATATATTGAGTGTTTTTTATCGTGAAAGGTGGTTGAATTTTTGTCAGGTGTTTTTCTGCATTAGTTGAGTTGATCATGTGCTTTTCTCCCCTGAATTCTATTAATATAGTGTACTATATTGATTTATTTTTTTTGTTGAAGTATTCTTTTTTCATTGTTTGCTTTTCTATTTTAAGTTGATAGATAATTGTACATATTAATGAGGTAAATTGTGATATTTTTATACTCATACAATGTGTAATGATCAAATCATAGTAATTAGTATATTCACCATCTCAAAAATTTCCTTTTTTTGGTGTTGGGAACATTCAAAATCTACTCTTCTGGCTACTTGAAAATATACAATAAGTTTTTTTTTTTTTTTTTTTAGAAACTGATGTTTATTTTCCATCGACCATTTTTCCATGTTGCTTAAGAGCCTGTGCAAGAACAGCTTAAGACCAGTCAGTGGTTGCTCCTACCCATTCAGTGGCCTGAGCAGTGGGAGCTGCAGACCAGCCTTCCGTGGCAGGCTGAGCACTCCAGTCTTCAGTAGGGAACTGCTGAATAGGCACAGAAGGCACCTGTACACCTTCAGACCAGTCTGCAACCTCAGGCTGAGTAGCAGTGAACTCAGGAGCTGGAGCAGTCCATTCACCCTGAAATTCCTCCTTGGTCACTGCCTTTCCAGCAGCAGCCTGCTCTTCTTTTTCAATCTCTTCAGGATCTCTGTAGAAGTAGAGATCAGGCATGACCTCCCATGGGTATTCACGGGAAATGGTGCCACGCATGCGCAGAACTTCCCGAGCCAGCATCCACCACATCAAACCCACTGAGTGAGCTCCCTTGTTGTTGCACGGGATGGCAATGTCCACATAGCGCAGAGGAGAATCTGTGTAACACAGCGCGATGGTAGGTAGGTTTACATAAGATGCCTCCGTGAGAGGCTGGTGGTCAGCCCTGGGGTCAGTAACCACAAGAAGCCGTGGCTCCCAGAAGGCTGCCTGGATCTGGTTAGTGAAGGTTCCAGGAGTGAAGCGGCCAGCAATTGGAGTGGCTCCAGTGGCAGCAGCAAACTTCAGCACAGCCCTCTGGCCAGTATTCCTGGAGGATATAACACTGACATCAGCAGGGTTTTCAATGGCAACAATAGCACGAGCTGCCAGCAGAAGCTTCTCCCAGGTCCTCTTCAGATTTATGATATAGATGCCATCACTTTTCCTTTTATGGATGTACTGTTCCATCTGGAAGTCAAGATTGGTGCCACCTAAGTGGGTTCCTGCTGCAAGGAACTTAAGGACATCCTCCTCCTTCATTTGCAGGACATCAAGGGCTCTGGTCATTGTGAAAGTTTCCCTTTAAGTTACGACGGGAATCCAGAACAATGCCATATGGACGCCCATACAGATACCGCGGAAAGGTACAATAAGTTTTTGTTAGTTTTCCTATAGTGTTATAGAACACTAGAACTTATTACTCTTATATAGCTGTGCTTTTGTATTCGTTAACTGGCTTTTACTATCTATCCTCTGCTCCCACCTACCTTTCCCAGGCACTGGTGACTACTATTCTACTCTCTACTTCTATGAGATCAAGTGTTTTTGGCTTTCACATATGAGTGAGAACATGCAGTACTTATCTTTCTATGCCTGGCTTATTTTACTTAATATTTTCCAAGCTCACTTATATAGCCACTAATGACAGAATTTCATTTTTTTATAACTAAATAGTATTCCATTGTGTATATATATCACATTTTCTTTATGCATTCATCTGTTTTAAAACTTTTAATTTTTATGGATACACAATAGTGGTACATATTTACATATTTATGGGGGTACCTGTAATATTTTGATACAAGTGTCACAGTGTGTAATGACTAAATCAGGGTAATTAGGATAGCCATAATCTCAAGCATTTATCTTTTTTTGTGCTAGAAACTTTCTTTTTTTTTTCTTTTTTGAGACAAGGTCTCAGTCTATTGCCTAGGCTGGAGTGGCTCACTGCTCTCTCAACCTCCCAGCTCAAAGGATGCCCCCAGCCTAGACTTCTGAGTAGCTGGGACTACAGGTGCACACCACCATGATCAGCTAATTTTTGTGATTTTCTTTTGTAGAGATGGGGTTTCACCATGTTGCCCAAGCTGGTTTCGAACTTCTGGGCTCAAGCAATCTGCCCACCTTGGCCTCCCAAAGTGCTGGGATTACAGGTGTAAGCCACCGTGCCAAACTGCTAGGAACATTCTAATGCCACTCTTTTACTTATTTTGAAATATACAATAAATTGTTGTTAACTATAGTCTCCCTCTTCTGCTACTGAACACTAGATCTCATTGCCTCTATCTAACTATATTTTTGTACCCATTAACCAACCTCTGTATCTTTCCTCCTCCTGACCACCCTTTCCAGCTTCTGGGAATCATCATTCTACTCTCTGTGTCCATGCGTTAAGTTTTTTTTTAGTTCCCACATATGAGTGAGAAATATGATATTTGTCTTTCTGTGCCTAGCTTATTTCACTCAACATAATGTCCTCTAGTTCCATTCATGTCATTGCAAATGACAGGATTTCATTTTTTTGGCTGTATAATACTCCATTATGTATATGTACCACATTTTCTTTATCCACTCATCCATTGACTATCCATTCATCTGTTGATGGAACTTAGGTTGATTCCATATCTTGGCTGCATGTCTTGTGAATAGTACTGCAGTAAACATGGGGGTACAGATATCTTTTTCATATACCTATTTCTTCTCCTTTGGATACATACCCAGCAGTGGGATTGCTAGGTCACATGGTAGTTCTATTTTTAGTTTTTTGAGAAACCTCCACACTGTTTTCCATAGTGGCTATACTAATTTACATTCCCACCAACAGTGCATAAGAATTGTCCTTTTGCTGCATCCTCACCAGCATCTGTATTTTTTTTGTTGTTGTTGCATTTTTTTTTTTTTTTGAAATGGTGTCTCACTCTGTCACCCAGGCTGGAGTGTGGTGGTGCGATCTCAGCTCACTGCAACCTCTGCCTCCCGGGTTCAAGCAATTCTCCTACCTCAGCCTCCCAAGTAGCTGGGATTACAGGTGTGCACCACTGTGCCCAGCTGTGTGTGTGTGTGTGTGTGTGTGTGTATTTTTAGTACAGATTGGGTTTCACATGTTGGTCAAGCTGGTCTTGAACTCCTGACTTCAAATGATCTGCCTGCCTCAGCCTCCTAAAGTGCTGGGATTACAGATATGAGCCACTATGCCTGTTCTTTTTTGTCTTTTTGAGAGAAGTCATTCTAATTGGAGTGATATGGTATCTCATTGTGCTTTTAATTTGCATTTCCTTGATGATTAGTGATGTTGAGCAATTTTTTCATATACCTGTTGGCCATTTGTATATCTTTGCTTGAGAGATGTCTATTTAGCTCATTTGCCCATTTTAAAATCAAATAATTTGAGTTTTTTGTTTTGTTTTGTTTCTTGCTGTTGAGTTGTTCGAGTTCTTTTTATATTTTGGATGTTAACCTCTTGTCAAATGAATAGTTTGCAAATATTTTCTCCCATTCAACAGATTGTCTCTTCACTTCGTGGATTGTTGTCTTTGCTGTGCAGAAGCTTTTTAGTTTAATGTAGTCCCATTTGTCTATTTATGTTTCCATTGCTTGTGCTTTTGAGGTCTTAACCACAAACTCTTTGCCAAGACCAATATCCTAGAGCATTGCTTCTATGTTTTCTTCTAGTAGTTTTATAGTTTTGGGTCTTATGTTTATGTCTTTAATTCATTTTGCATTGATTTTTGTATATGGTGAGAGATATGGGTCTGGTTTCATTCCGCATATGGATATCCAGCTTTCCCAGCACCATTTATTGAAGAGACTGTTCCTTCCCCAGTGAATGTTCTTGGCAACTTTGTCAAAAATCAGTTGGCTGTAAATATGTGGATTTATTTGTGGGTTCTCTATGCTGCTCCATTGGTCTATGCATCTGTTTTTTATACCAGTACCATGTTGTTTTGGTTGTTATAGCTTTATAGTATATTTTGAAGTCTTTAATGTGATACTTCCAGCTTTGTTGTTTTTGTTCAGGATTGCTTTGGCTATTCGGTTTTTTTCTGGTTCCGTATGAATTTTATGATTGTTTTTCCTATTTCTGTGAAGACTGCAATTGATGTTTTGATAGGGATTGCATTGAATCTCTTTATCACTTTTGGTAGTATAGTCATTTTCACAATATAAATTCCTTCAATCCATGAGCATGGAATGATGTCATTCCATTTTTTTGTGTGTGTATGTGTGTCCTTTTCAGTTTCTTTCATCAATGGTTTATAGTTTTCCTTGTAGCGATTGTTTACCTTCTTGGTTATATTTATTCCTAGATATTTTTAATTTTTTTGTAGCTATTGTAAATAGAATTGCTTTCTTGATTCCTTTCTCACTAGTTTGTTGTTGGTGGATGGAAAAATTACTGATTTTTGTATGTTGATTTTGTATGTTGATTTGTATTTTTGATTTGTTGATTTTTGTATGTTGATTTTGTATGTCCTTTCTACTAAGTTGTGTTTGGTTTTTCTTGCTTTTTTTAGTTCCTTGGATGAATCATTAGGTTATTTACTTGAAATCTTTCTACCTTTGTGATATAGGCAGTTACTGCTATTAATACAAAATACTTAATTTGTCAGTTCTAAGGGATTTTTGGTGGAGCATTTACAATCTTTTAAAAAATATAAGATCATGTCATCTGCAACCAAGGAAAATTTGATTTCGTCTTTTCCAATTTGGATACACTTTATTTCTTTCTCTTGCCTAATTGTTCTGGTTAGGATATTCAGTATCATGTTGAATAAAAGTGGTCAAAGTGGATATCTTTGTCTTGTTCTAGTCCTTAGAGGAAAATCTTTCAACATTTTCCATTCAGTATAATGTTTGCTGTGGGTTTTTCACATATGGCATTTCTTATTTTGAAGTATGTTCCTTCTACACATAACTTGTTAAGAGATTTTATCATGAAGGGATGTTACATTTTATCAAATGTTTCTTCTGCATCTATTGTTATGAGTGTATGGTTTTTTGTCCTTTATCCTGTCGATGTGATGTATCACTTACAGATTTTAGTCTGTTGAACCATCCTTGCATCCATGAGATAAATCCCACTTGAATACAGTGAATGATCTTTTTAATGTACTGCTGGGTTCGGTTTGCTAGTATTTTGTTAAGGATTTTTACATTTTTATTCATCAGGGATTTGGTCTATAGTTTTCTTTTGTGTTGTGTCTTTGTTTGGTTTTGGCATAAGTTTAATGCTAGCCTGATTAAATGAGTTTAGAAGAAGAATTCCCTCCTTTTAAATTTTCTGCCTTCCTTCCTTCCTTCCTTCCTTCCTTCCTTCCTTCCTTCCTTCCTTCCTTCCTTCCTTCCTTCCTTCCTTCCTTCCTTCCTTTCTTTCTTTCTTTCTTTCTTTCTTTCTTTCTTTCTTTCTTTCTTTCTTTCTTTCTTTCCCTCTCTGGCCCAGGCTACTACAATCTACTCGCTTTGCTGCTGCCCGCGCCACGGACTGCCTGGGACTGCCGGCGCGCGCCACCACTGCCTGCCTTTTCTCCTTTCGCTGCAGGCACGCGTTCGCCATCTTGGCCACGCTGGTCGCCGGCTCCTGACGCCGAGTGCTCTGCCCGCCTCAGCCTCCCGAGGTACTGGGACTACAGACGGAGTCTCGCTCACCCAGTGCTCGGTGTTGCCCGGGCTGGAGTGCGGTGGCATGATCTGGCCTCGCGGCAGCCTCTACCCCCCAGCCGCCTGCCTTGGCCTGCCAGGGTGCTGGGATTGCAACCCCTGCCCGGCCGCCGCCCCATCTGGAAGGTGGGGAACGCCTCTGCCCGGCCGCCCCGTCTGGGAGGTGAGGAGCACCTCTGCCCGGCCACCCACCGTCTGGGAAGTGAGGAGCGCCTCTGCCCGGCCACCCACCGTCTGGGAAGTGAGGAGCGCCTCTGCCCGGCCACCCACCGTCTGGGAAGTGAGGAGCGCCTCTGCCCGGCCGCCCTGTCTGGGAAGTGAGGAGCGCCTCTGCCCGGCCACCCACCGTCTGGGAAGTGAGGAGCGCCTCTGCCCGGCCACCCACCGTCTGGGAAGTGAGGAGCGCCTCTGCCCGGCCACCCACCGTCTGGGAGGTGAGGAGCGCCTCTGCCCGGCCACCCACCGTCTGGGAGGTGAGGAGCGCCTCGGCCCGGCCACCCACCGTCTGGGAGGTGAGGAGCGCCTCTGCCCGGCCACCCACCGTCTGGGAGGTGAGGAGCGCCTCTGCCCGGCCACCCACCGTCTGGGAGGTGAGGAGCGCCTCTGCCCGGCCACCCACCGTCTGGGAGGTGAGGAGCGCCTCTGCCCGGCCACCCACCGTCTGGGAGGTGAGGAGCGCCTCTGCCCGGCCACCCACCGTCTGGGAGGTGAGGAGCGCCTCTGCCCGGCCACCCACCGTCTGGGAGGTGAGGAGCGCCTCTGCCCGGCCACCCACCGTCTGGGAGGTGAGGAGCGCCTCTGCCCGGCCACCCCGTCTGGGAAGTGAGGAGCGCCTCTGCCCGGCCACCCATCGTCTGGGAAGTGAGGAGCGCCTTTGCCCGGCCACCCATCGTCTGGGAAGTGAGGAGCGCCTCTGCCCGGCCACCCCGTCTGGGAAGTGAGGAGCGCCTCTGCCCGGCCACCCCGTCTGGGAAGTGAGGAGTGCCTCTGCCCGGCCACCCATCGTCTGGGAGGTGAGGAGCGCCTCTGCCCGGCCTCCCATCGTCTGGGAGGTGAGGAGCGCCTCTGCCCGGCCGCCCCATCCGGGAAGAGGTGAGGAGCGCCTCTGCCCGGCCGCCCCGTCCGGGAAGAAGTGAGGAGCGCCTCTGCCCGGCCGCCCCGTCTGGGAAGTGAGGAGCGCCTCTGCCCGGCCGCCCCGTCCGGGAAGAAATGAGGAGCGCCTCTGCCCGGGCGCCCCATCCGGGAAGAAGTAAGGAGCGCCTCTGCCCGGCCGCCCCATCCGGGAAGAAGTGAGGAGCGCCTCTGCCCGGCCACCCATCGTCTGGGAAGTGAGGAGTGCCTCTGCCCGGCCGCCCCGTCTGGGAAGTGAGGAGCGCCTCTGCCCGGCCGCCCCGTCCGGGAAGAAGTGAGGAGCGCCTCTGCCCGGCCGCCCCGTCTGGGAAGTGAGGAGCGCCTCTGCCCGGCCGCCCCGTCCGGGAAGAAGTGAGGAGCACCTCTGCCCGGCCGCCCCGTCCGGGAAGAAATGAGGAGCGCCTCTGCCCAGGCGCCCCATCCGGGAAGAAGTGAGGAGTGCCTCTGCCCGGCCGCCCCATCCGGGAAGAAGTGAGGAGTGCCTCTGCCCGGCCACCCATCGTCTGGGAAGTGAGGAGCGCCTCTGCCTGGCCACCCACCGTCTGGGAAGTGAGGAGCGCCTCTGCCTGGCCACCCACCGTCTGGGAAGTGAGGAGCGCCTCTGCCCGGCCACCCACCGTCTGGGAAGTGAGGAGCGCCTCTGCCCGGCCACCCACCGTCTGGGAAGTGAGGAGCGCCTCTGCCCGGCCGCCCCGTCTGGGAAGTGAGGAGCGCCTCTGCCCGGCCACCCACCGTCTGGGAAGTGAGGAGCGCCTCTGCCCGGCCACCCACCGTCTGGGAAGTGAGGAGCGCCTCTGCCCGGCCACCCACCGTCTGGGAAGTGAGGAGCGCCTCTGCCCGGCCACCCACCGTCTGGGAGGTGAGGAGTGCCTCTGCCCGGCCGCCCCGTCTGGGAAGTGAGGAGCGCCTCTGCCCGGCCACCCCGTCTGGGAAGTGAGGAGCGCCTCTGCCCGGCCACCCATCGTCTGGGAAGTGAGGAGTGCCTCTGCCCGGCCACCCATCGTCTGGGAAGTGAGGAGTGCCTCTGCCCGGCCGCCCCGTCTGGGAGGTGAGGAGCGCCTCTGCCCGGCCGCCCCGTCCGGGAGGAAGTGAGGAGCGCCTCTGCCCGGCCGCCCCGTCCGGGAGGAAGTGAGGAGCGCCTCTGCCCGGCCGCCCCGTCCGGGAGGAAGTGAGGAGCGCCTCTGCCCGGCCGCCCCGTCCGGGAGGAAGTGAGGAGCGCCTCTGCCCGGCCGCCCCGTCCGGGAGGAAGTGAGGAGCGCCTCTGCCCGGCCGCCCCGTCCGGGAGGAAGTGAGGAGCGCCTCTGCCCGGCCTCCCCGTCCGGGAAGAAGTGAGGAGCGCCTCTGCCCGGCCGCCCCGTGTCTGGGTAGAAGTGAGGAGCTCCTCTGCCTGGCCGCTCCGTCTGGGAGGTCTACCACGGAGGCCAGAAGCAATGTGGGGGCTGGACGTGGTGGCTCACGCCTGTGGTCCCGGCACTCTGGGGGGCGAGGCGGGTTGATCACTTCGGGCTAGGAGTTCGAGACCAGTCTGGCCAACTTGGCGAAACATGAAGTATACAACAGACAAACCAACCAACCAACTCAATGACAACAAAACAGGTCTACCCTGGAGTCATACTCTAATTTTTTCTATTTTCCTCCCTTTCTGATCCTTTATCCCACTTTCTTTTTCTTCCTCTTCCTTCTCCCTCTTCTTCGTCAAATAGAGGATTGAGTTATTATCACTGATCCATATAAAGTCCCTCTCTCATTTATTTTAACTCCCACCCCCATTTCTATTCCCCGACTTCCCATGTGCAACCTTCCTAATATGTTTGATACGCATCTTTTTGTTTGTATGTATTTTTAGAAAATGTTTATTGTTTTTGTATGCAAAAAAAATTAATAAAAAAAAATTAGCTGGGAAAAAAAAAAAAAAAAAAAAAAAATTTTCTGGAAGAGTTTGAGAAAAATTGGTATTAGTTCTTTAGATGTTCAGTAGAATTCTGCAGTGAAGAGATGATGGGAGACTTTTTATTACAGATTCAATCTCATTACTCATAATTCGTATGTGTAGGTTTTCTATTTCTTCTTGGTTCAACCTTGGTGGGTTGTATGTGTCTAGGAATTTATCCATTTCTGCTAGGCTTTTGAATTTGTTGAAGTATAGTTGTAATAATCTCTAATGATCCTTTGTATTTCTTACGTATCAGTTGAAACATCTCATTTTTTAATTTCTGAATTTATTTGAGTCTTTTCTCCTTTTTTCTTGGTTAGCCTAGCTAATGGTTTGTTGATTTATCTTTTTAAAAAATCAATGTTTTATTTTGTTGATCTTTTTTATTTCTTGTCTCAATTTTACTTCTGCTTTGATCTTTATTATTTCTTTCTTTCTACTAAGTTTGGGTTTGGTTTTTCTTGCTTTTTTTAGTTCCTTGGATGAATCATTAGGTTATTTACTTGAAATCTTTCTACCTTTGTGATACAGGCAGTTATTGCTATTAACTTTCTTCTTAATACTGCTTTTGCTGTATTACATAGGTTTTGGTATGTTATGTTTCTATTTTCATTTATTTCAAATAGTTTTTAAATTTTCTTCTTTGTTTATTCATTGGCCTATTGGTAATTCAGGAGCATGTTGTTTAATTACCATGTATTTGTACAATGTTGAAAGTTCCTCTTGTTATTGATTTCTAGTTTTATTCTATTGTGATCTGAAAAGATACTTGATATGATTTAAAATTTTAAAAATTTGTTGAGACTTGTTCTGTGGCCTAATATGTGGTCTATCCTGGACAATGTTCCATGTGCTGGTGAAAAGAATGTCTACTCTGCAGCTATTGGGTGAAATGTTCTGTAAATGTCTGTGAGGTCCATTTGGTCTAGAGTGCAGTTTAAATTCGATCTTCCTTTGTTGATTTTCTGTGTAGATGCTCTATTCAATGCTGACAGTGGGGTGTTGAAGTCCCCAACTCTTTTTTTTTTTTTTTTTGAGAAGGAGTCTCACTCTTTCACCCAGGCTGGAGTGCAGTGGCGTGATCTCGGCTCACTGCAGGCTCCGCCCCCCCAGGGTTCATGCCATTCTCCTGCCTCAGCCTCCCACGTAGCTGGGACTATAGGCGCCCGCCACCTCACCTGGCTAATTTTTTGTATTTTTAGTAGAGACAGGGTTTCACTGTGTTAGCCAGGATGGTCTTGATCTCCTGACCTCGTGATCCACCCACCTCGGCCTCCCAAAGTGCTGGGATTACAGGCATGAGCCACCATGCCTGGCCTCCCAACTCTTACTGTATTAGAGTGTACCTCTTCCTTTAGACGTAATAGTATTTGTTGATATATCTGGGTGTTCTGATATTGAATGCACATGTATATTTACAATTTTTGTTTTGTTTTGTTTTGTGTTTTAGATAGGGTCTCACTTTGTCTCCCAGGCTGGAATGCAGTGGCATAATCAGAGCTCACTGCAACCACCTTCCAGGCTTAAGTGATCCTCTCATTTTGGCCCCTGAGTAGCTGGAACCGCAGGCATGTGCCAACATGCCCAGCTAATTTTTTGTATTTTTTAGTAGAGACAAGGTTTTGCCATGTTGCCCAGGCTGGTCTTGAACTCCTGAGCTCTGAGAGATCTGTCTGCCTCAGCCTTCCAAAGTGCTGGGATTACAGGTGTGAGCCACCACACCTGGCCTACAATTGTTATATTCTCTTGTGAATTGAAAGCTTTATCATTACATAATGACTTTCTTTTTCTCTTTTTACCGTTTTTGACTTAAAGTCTGTGTTATCTAACATAAGTATAGCTATGCCTATGTGCTTTTGATTCTCATTTGAATGGAATATCCCTTCATTTTCAGTCTCTACAGTGAGGTGAGTTTCTTGTAGGCAGCTTATATTTGAGTCATGATTTTTTAAATGCATTCAGCCAGGCTGTATCTTTAATAACTTAATCTGTTTACATTCAAAGTTATTTTTGACAGGTGAGGACATACTCTTGTTATTTTGTTAATTGTTTTCCAGTCGGTCATTTTGTATATTCTTCTTTTCTCTTGTTATTATTGTGGTTTGGTGGTTTTCTGTAGTGATATGTTTTGATTCTTTTCTCTTTCTCTTTTGTGTATCTTGTGTATCTTCTCTACCAGTAAGTGCTCACTGCAGCACAGTAGTTTTGCAGGCCTCTGTGTGTTTTCATAATAGTGATTATTGTCTTTTTGCTTCCAGATGGAGGACACCTTGAGCATTTCTTATAAGGTTAGTCTAGTGGTGATAAATTCCCTCATTTTTTGATTGCCTAGGAAAGACTTTATTTCTCCTTCCTTTCTGAAGGATAGTTTTGCTTTGTATAGTATTCTTGGCTGGCATTTTTTTAAATTGAATTTCAGCAATTTGAATATATCATGTCATTCTCTCCTGGCCTGTAAGGTTTTTGCAGAGAAACCTGTATTAGTCTGATAAAGATTCCCCTTATATGTTTCCTGGCACTTTTTTCTTGCTATTTTTAGAACTCTCCCTTCGTCTTTGACTTTTGACAATTTGACTATAATGTGCCTCATTAAAGGAGGATCTTTTTGGGTTGCATCTATATGGAGACTTTTGAGCTTCCTGGATCTGAATGTTTGTATATTTCCTTAGACTTGGGAATTTTCAGCTATTATTTCATTACATATATTTTCTATGCCTGTTCCCTTCTCTTCTCCTTCTGGAGTTTCCATACTATAAAAATTGTCCCATGGATCTTGTAATGGTGTCCCATGAATCTTGTAGGCTTCATTGGCTCTATTTTTTTCCTTTCTGACTTTTATTTTAGGCTCAGTGGGTACATGTGCAGGTTTGTTGTATGGTAAATTGCATGTTGTAGGGGCTTAGTGTATAGATTATTCTGTCACTCAGATAATGAACATAGTAACCAGTAGGTAGTTTTTTGATCCCCACCTTCCTGCTACCTTTCACTGTCAAATAGACCCCGGTGTCTATTGTTTCCTTCTTTGTGTTCTATTCACTCTCTTTCATTCTTATTTATTTGCTCTCTGCTGAGTAATTTCAAACAACTCATCTTCAAGTTCAGAAATTCTGCTTGATCAAGTCTACTGAGCTTCAGCAGCAGACTTGCTGTTGAGCTATTGTATTTTTAATTGTATTCATTGAGTTCTTCAACCACAGGATTTCTGTTTTTTTTCTTTTTTTTTTTTTTTTTTTTTTTGAGACAGAGTCTTGCTCTCTCCCCCCCAGGCTGGAGTGCAGTGGCGCGATCTCGGCTCACTGCAAGCTCCGCCTCCCGGGTTCACGCCATTCTCCTGCCTCAGCCTCCTGAGTAGCTGGGACTACAGGCACCTGCCACTGAGCCTGGCTAATTTTTTGTATTTTTTTAGTAGAGACGGGGTTTCACCGTGTTAGCCAGGATGGTCTCGATCTCCTGACCTTGTGATCTGCCCGCCTCGGCCTCCCAAAGTGCTGGGATTACAGGCTTGAGCCACCGCGCCCGGCCCTGTTTTTTTTCTTTTTAATAATTTCTATCTCTTTGTTTTACATCTCATTCATATCATAAATTGTTTTTCTAATTTTGTTGAATTGTCTATCTGTATTTTTTGTATTTCATTGAGTTTCCTTAAGATCATTATTTTGAATTCATTTTCCTACAATGTAGTGATTTTCTTTTCACTGGATTCTGTAACTAGAGTTATTATGTACCTTTGGTGGTGTGATATTTCCTTACTTTTTCATGTTTCTTCTGTCCCTGTATTTATGTCTATGCATCTGATAGAACAATTGCCTCTTCCAAATGTTTTAGAGTGACTTTCATAGAGAAAGACTTTCACCTGCAGTTGGATTTTAGAGTGCCAGTTGTGATGGGTGTGGTGACCCTATTTCTGGATAGGTGCATTAGCATACTCTTTATGCAGCTTCTTCTGTTGTGTTCAATGTCAATAATAACTGTGGACATCTCAGTGGCCTAGGCTGTAAAAATTTGTGATGGGGCAACGGTGGCATTGGTTGTTAATATCCTCAGTATAAAGGGCTTTTGTGGTCCTCCTATTGTTTTCTTTTCAATGAGGGGACTTAGCTGAGGGGATCTCTCTTGGTGTTGGGTCTGACATAGCCTACAAGCATCTGCAGTGGCACTGCATTACAGGTGCAAGTGCTTTAAGCAGTTGTGGGGTTGTGGTCTTAGGTTCATGGTCTCATGAACTTATCATGGCACCTGGGTCTTGGGGTGCAGGTTTGCTCTTTGTGGCAGGGTTGGATGTAGGTTGCCCACAGAGCCAGGATCTGTGACTCTATGGCACCCCCTAGTAGCTCAGGCCCAGGGGCGGAATTGTTGCTGAGATTATACCCCTGGGGGGAGGGCACAGCCCCGGCCTGAGTTTGGGGAAGAAGGGATGCTCTGGAGGTTTGAGCCTGGGAAGTAGGGTATGGCTGCAATTTGGGAAGCTGGGCCAGTAGGGCTCAGTGATAACTCAGGTCCCATTGGATGAGGTACTATGTAGTAGTGACTCTAGGCCTTGAGATGGTCAGGGTTGGGAGTATCTCAGATTCAGTGAGGCCAAGTGCAGTGGCAGTAAGTACCCCAGAATGGCAGAGCACAGCTATCATTTGGGCCCTGAGGAGTAGGGCAGAAGAAAGCACAGTGATGACTCTACTCCTCAGGAAGAGGGGTGTTTCAGCAGCTAAGACTTTAGTAGGCTAGTCCAGCTCCAGGGAAGCAGAATACTAGGTCTGTTTGGCCTGTAGGGCTGAGTGTCTCAGCTCAGCCATTGCTCCATTTCTCTGGGACACCAGATACTATTTCAGCTCAACCTTGGGATGTGGAGCTGCTCAACTCATCCAGGGCACCAATTCCTTAGGGGGCAATGTGCTACTTCAGCTCAGGCCTGGAAAGGCAGGACTGTTCTGGGTGGCCCAGGAACCATTTCCCTGGAATGCAGGATGCCCTGCGGCTTAGATACTGGTGTGTGTGTGACTGCTGTGGGTGGTCAGGGCACCACATCCTAGGATGCAGGGTGCTGCTTCAACTTAGGTACCAGAGAAGCATGAGTGCCATACATGTACAAGGTACTCTTTTCCCAGGAGACAGGGTACCACTTCAGCTCTGACCTGAGGGGCTGGGGAGGAGTAGGTGGAGGACCTTTGCCTCTGCTTGGTTCCGTAGGGAAGGGTGTAATAGCTGCTTACAGCTGAGCTTGGGGATGTTGGGCCACTGGGCTGGAGTAGCTCAGTGGTGGCTTAGCCTCAAGGATGAAGGTGAGCCATGGCTACTCACTCCCTGGACAAGACATTCTCCATCCATAGTTTCAAATCCAAGATGGCACAGCACAGTAGTTTTGCAGGCCCCAGGAGGTGGAGCACAGTGTTGGTGCCTTCTCTAGTGGGACCACAGCTACGTGGATTCCAGGCAGTTCCCTCACTGGGCTTAGTTCCTGTGATGACTGGAGGGGACCCCAGTGACGAGGCCTGTAGGTGTCCAAGGTGTTCATGCAGGTTGCTGGGATCCTCTTTCTTACCTCATTGCCAAAGGAGAAGGTCTCTCCTCGTTCCCAGCCCATCCTGCTTAGGGAATGGGATGGTGGAGGCTCAGTGTTTCCTTTGGTTCTCTTTGTGGCCATTCCAATTTTCTGTGCTCACCCAGATTTCTGTTACTCCTCTGATGCACAATGACACTCTCCTTCAGTTATTTTTATTGCAATGTCATCATTTATTCATTTTTCTGGATGTCTTTGTGAGGCGGACAAGCACTAAAGGCTTCTGGCCAGCCATTTTGCTCCATTGAACCATTCTTGCTTTCTGAGATTAAATCCCACTTAGTCATGGTGTTTAATCCTTTTAATATGCTGCTGAATTTGGTTTGCTAATTTTTTTTGAGGATTTTTGCATTAATATTCACAAAGGTTATTACCCTACAGTTTTCTTTTTTTGGCAACATCTTTGTCTGGCTTCAGTATCAGGGTCATGCTGGCCTCAGAGAATGACTTAAGAGGTATTATCTCCTGTTTAAGTTTTTGGAAGAGTTTCAGAAGGATTGGTGTTAATTCATTGCTAAGTATTTGGTATAGTCCAGGCATGGTGGCTAATGATTGTAATCTCAGCATTTTGAGAGGCTCAGGTAGGAGGATCGCCTGAGCTCAGGAGTTCAAGACCAGCCTGGGCAATGTAGGGAGACACTATCTCTACAAAAACATTTTTAAAAATATTAGCTGGGCATGGTGGCATGTGTCTGTAGTCCTAGCTACTTGGGAGGCTGAAGTGGGAGGATTGCTTGGGCCCAGGAGGTAAAGGCTGCAGTGAGCTGTGATCACACCACTGCACTCCAGCCTGGGTGACAGAGCAAGACCCTATCTCAGGAAAAAAAAAAAGCATTTGGTGTAATTCACAGTAAAGCCATCTGTTCCTCAGCTTTTTGTTGTTGATGTTGTTGAGAGGTTTTGATTATTGATTCAATCTCCTTACTAGTTTTGTCTATTCAGATTTTCTAATTAATTATCAGTCAATTTTGATAGATCATATGTTTTCAGGAATTTGTCCATGTCATCTAGGTTATCCAATTTTGAAGAATACACTTGTTTAGCACAGCTTTTAAAGATAGTGATGAATTACACATGACATAAAATTTACCATCTTACCCATATATATATATATATATATATATATATTTTTTTTTTTTTTTTTTTTTTTTTTGAGACAGATCTTCATTCTTGTTGCCCAGGCTGGAGTGCAATGGCACAATCTCGGCTCACTACAACCTCCACCTCACCCAAAGTGTTGGGATTACAGGCGTGAGCCACCATGCCCGGCCCGTCTTACCCATTTCTAAATATACAGCTCAGTGGCATTAAGTATACTTAGTTGTGATCCATTACAACATCCATCTCCAGAAGTCCTTTCATCCTGCAAAACTGAAACTCTGTACCCATTAAACAATAATTTCCCACTTTCCCCTATCCCCAGTCCCTGGCAACCACCATTCTACTTTCTATCTGTATGAATTTGACTACTCCAGGTACCTCATATAAGTGGTATCATCCACTGTTTGTCCTTTTGTGACTGGCTTATTTCACTTAGCATAATGTCCTCAAGATTCATCCATGTTATAGCAAGTATCAGCCTTTCCTTCCTCTTTATGGCTGAATAATATTCCTTTGCATGTATAGACTACTTTTTCTATGTCCATTCATCCATCAATGGACACTTGTGTTGCTCCCACCTTTTGGATATTAGCACAGTGTTTTCAGTCACAAAAACCTGATTTTGAGAACTGTTTCTGTACTCGTGAGCTTTTGGACCTTGGGTAACTTAATTTGTGTAATCCTCAGTTTCCTCATCCCTAATAGGGGGATAATGATAGTGTCTGTATTGTAGAGTTATTGAGTTAAATGACTATATTTGAAGCACTTAACACATAGTACCTCCATAACCATTAGTTACCATCAGCACAGTTGTGCTGGAGAGTTTGTTTTTAGAATCAAATAGCCCTGTGTTCATCTAGTTATGTGACTAAGGGAAGTTATTTGAGTTATGGTTTCCTTATTTAAAAAATGGAAATAAAAACACACTAATTATTTTATTTGACAAATGTTTATTGATATCTACTCTCAATATCTGCATTATTCTATGAGATGGGATACAGGTGAACAAAACAGAAAAAGTAATCCATGCCCTCATAGAACTTACTTTCTAGTGGTGTGAGAACTGAAACAGCAATAATTCTCAATTCATGTATTAAACAATACTAGGAAATGGTGCTTGTTTATCAAGACTAACAGTTTACGTATGAAACCCTACAAGACCTTCACCTCAATCCTCCCACCAATTCAAAGCTGGTATGTCATAAATCGTCTGATTCCAGCCAATTCTCCTCCTTACAAGATCATCCTTGGCATCACCTAGTTTAAGCCTTAAACCCCTACAAAGACTCTGCTCTAACTTCTCATTTTGAAACACTACTAAGATTCTGTCAAAGTGGTCTGCTTCCTTATTTCAGGAAATCTCATAAACCCGGTTTTGATTGACTAACAGGTTTTTCTGGTGATTGGGTAGTCAACAACAATAAACAAGTGTGTTAGTCTGTTTTCATGCTGCTGATAAAGACATACCCGAGACTGGGCAATTTGCAAAAGAAAGAGGTTTATTGGACTTACAGTTCCACATGGCTGGGGAGGACTCACAATCATGGCAAAGGCAAGGAGAAGCAAGTCACATCTTACATGGATGGCATCAGGCAAAAAGAAAGCTTGTACAGGGAAACACCCCCTTATAGAACCATCAGATCTCATGAGACTTATTCACTCTCATGAGAACAGCATGGGAAAGACCTGCCCCCATGATTCAATTACCTCCCCCTGGGTCCCTCCCACAACACATGGGAATTCAAGGTGAGATTTGGGTGGAGACACAGCCAAACCGTATCAACAAGATACATAAATTATAGAGTTGTGATAACAAGATGAAGGGAGAGGGCTCATGGGGAGGAGGCTTTGCAGGGCAGATTGTTTTATTTATTTGACTTTACTCTGAGTAAGGATGAGAAGCAATTGGAAGGCTTGAGCCAGATAAGTGGCATGATCTGCTTTATCATTTAGCAGGATGACTCTGGCATCCACATTGATAAATGACTGAAGAGAGCAAAGATGGGGAACCAGAAGGTGGACATGGTGGTTCATTCTCATAATCCCAGCACTTTGGGAGGCTGAGGCAAGTGGATCACTTGAACTCAGGAGTTCGAGAACAGTCTGGGCAACATGGTGAAAACCCACCTCCACAAATAATACAAAAATTAGCTGGGCATGGTGGCACAAGCCTGTAGTCCCAGCTACTTGGGAGGCTGAGGTGGGATGATCACCTGAGCCCAGGGAGTTTGTGGCTGCAATGAACCATGATCACGCCACTGCACTCCAGCCTGGGTGACAGAGTGTAACCCTGTCTCAAAACCAAACCAAACTAAACTAAACTAAACTGAAGGTGGGAGCCAGGGACCATTTAGGAGGCTCAGACTGGGGTGGTAGGGATGGATCTGGGGAGAGGTGGTTGGAGTCTCTTACCTATTTTGAAATTGGAACCAATGGAATTTGTCAATGGATCAGATGGGAGTGTGTGAGGAAGCAGCTCACCTATCCTACAGGATGTCATGAGCTTTCAACATCACGATGTTTGTAATCTGTCAGTGCTCAGTAAACAGCAGCAATTTGAAGATTCTTACATGTTTCTCCTCTGCCTAAATCTGGGTGTTCCCAACTCTGTCACTTGCTAAATTGCCAAAGATGCCTCTTTCCCCAGGGGCACCTTCCTGTTGCTCTCACTCAAGCTTAGGTGTCCTCCATATGCCTCCATCATCCATTCTCCTTTGCGAGCACCACATGTGGGCCCAGTGCTGTGGACTCCTGCAGCTCCTTACTTGTTTCTGTTCCCCTGCAGACTGCCCTCTCCATGAGGCCGGCCTCGTCTGCCCTGCTCACTACTGAATACTCTGCACCCAGGACAAAGCCTACAACACAGCTGGTGTCCAGCCCATGCTTGTTGATTATTATTAACATCTTTTTTTTTTTTTTTTTTTGAGACAGCATCTGGCTCTGTCACCCAGGCTGGAGTGCAATGGCGTGATCTTGGCTCACTGCAACCTCTGCCTCATGGGCTCAAGCGATTCTCATGTCTCAGCCTCCCAAGTAGCTGGGATTACAGGTGTGCACCACCATGCCTGGCTAATATTTGTATTTTTAGTAGAGAAGGGGTTTTGCCATGTTGGCCAGGCTGGTCTTTAACTCCTGGCCTCAAATGATCCGCCTGCCTTGGCCTCCCAAAGTGCTGGGATTACAAGTGTGAGCCCCTGTGCCTGACCTTAACATCTTAATAATCTGTAATGAGGAAAGAAGGGTAGTTCCTTTATCTCAAGCATGAATTTTGGGTTCCACTCACAGAGGCTCTATGCCTGTAATCCCAGCACTTTGGGAGGCTGAGGCGGGCGGATTACAAGGTCAGGAGATCAAGACCATCCTGGCTAACATGGTGAAACCCCATCTCTACTAAAAATGGGGTTTCAAAAAAATTTTCAAAAAAAATTAGCCAGGCATGGTGGCGGGCACCTGTAGTTCCAGCTCCTTGGGAGGCTGAGGCAGGAGAATGGCATGAACCCAGGAGGCGGAGTTTGCAGTGAGCCGAGATTGCACTACTGCACTCTAGCTTGGGCAACAGAGCGAGACTCTGTCTCCAAAAAAAAAAAAAAAAAAAGGGAGAAATAGCTATAAACCACGACTAGCTGTGGGCAAAATTGTGAAGTAGCCAAAGTCCTATGGAGTTTTTGCATTAATTTTGATTTTTTTTTTTTTTTTTTCGGATGGAGTCTCACTTTGTCACCAAGCTGGAGTGCGGTGGCACGATCTTGGCTCACCGCAACCTCCCAGGTTCAAGCTATTCTCCTGCCTCAGCCTCCCGAGTAGCTGGGACTACAGGCGCATGCCACCACACCCAGCTAATTTTTGTATTTTTAGTAGAGACAGGGTTTCACCATGTTTGCCAGGGTGGTCTCCATCTCTTGACCTCGTGATCCGCCCACCTTGGCCTCCCAAAGTGCTGGGATTACAGGCATGAGCCACCACACCCGGCCTAATTTGGATTTTTTAAAACATTTAACTAAAATGTTATTTAATTATTGAGTTTTTGGTATCCCTGTCATTTTTGTGCCCTGGGAAAGAAAGTACCTCCCCACCTTACCCAGCCCTGGCCCTGCTGGAGAGGCAGTAGGGGTTAGGAAGTCTCTGTGGGATGTGGGATTAGGTAAGCATGGCATTTTTCTGAGTGTTATATGAGGTGTTTTGAAGAGAAAGTCTTAAAGGCACCAAGGTGAATGTACTAGTCTGCTCAAGCTGCCATCACAAAATCCCTAAGGCTGGATGGCCCAAACAACAGACACTTATTTTCTCATAGCTCTGGAGGCTAGAAATCCAAGGTCAAGGTGCCTGCAGGGTCGGTTTCTGGTGAGGCCTCTCTCCCTGGCTTGCAGATGTCCACCTTCTCACTGGGTGCTCACATGAACTCTTTTTTGTGTTCACTTGGAGAGAGAGTCATGGTGCCAGTTCTTTTCTTTTCTGAGACAGAGCCTCCCTCTGTCACCTAGGCTGGAGTGCAGTGGTGTGATCATGGCTCACTGCAGCCTCAAACTCCTGAGCTCAAGCAATTCTCCTACCTCAGCCTCCCAAGTAGCCAGGATCACAGGTGTGTGCCACCATGGCTGGCTAATTTTTTTTTTTTTATCTTATAGAAAGAGGATCTTACTGTGTTGCCCAGGCTTCCTTTGCTTATAAGAACATCAGTTCTATTGCTTTGGGCACCCCCTTATGACCTCACTGAACCTTAACTACCTTCCTAAAAGCCTGACCTCTGAATGCAGTCACATTGGGGGTTATGGTTTCAACATACAATTATTTTGTATTGGAGGCACAATTCAGTCCATACCAGTGGGTACCCAGCCCCCATTCAGATCATGCTGCCTGGGGTAGGAGCTCGGTGCTGAGAGACGAACAGGTCGGGTTTGGATTTGGGCTCTTCTTCTAATTAGCTGTATCTTGAGCTAATCACTTAACTTCTCTGAACCTCAGCTTCTCCACCTCTACAATCAGTCCGTATTTCTTATCTCACAGGGAGATGGAGGGCCTAATCTGAGATGCATATAAAAACCTTGAAGATAATTCTCAGTAAACTTTAGGTTTCCTCCCTTTAGCAAACTAATTGGAATTCAGGAAGCAGCAACTGGCACTGTAGTTTGAAGGCAGTTCTGTTCATTGACTTCCGGCAGCTGCAGGGCTCGAGGGTGACATTACACAGAGTCTGTCTATGATTTCTCTAAGTTTCAGTGGCTGCACACCCTTATCCCACATAAGATTAGATTTTCACGCAGACATTGGGCAAGAGTCCCAGGCCTCACAGATATTCTTTGGTCAACCAGGAACTCTCCATCGCTGTCGAGTACGAGGGAAAGTGCCGAGTCATGGATTTGTTTCCTTCAGATTTTGTGTGGTTCTTATCATGTTCTTCAGGAAACATTAGCACACCCAGCTATTAATAATGATGATGGAATGAAATTTATGACTAAATCCGGGGTGGAGGTGAGGGTCACCTGCCTGCCTGGCTAACCTATACTTCTATCTATCCAGGAAGGAAGGGAGCTATCTGGAGGCAGGCTAAGGAGATAGGAATGTCCAACATGCTGGGAATCCCTCGACTTCACGCAACAGGGCAACCCAAGCCTCCCAAAGGTCGGGCTTGGGCGGGAGGGGTCAGTGTTGTCATTGGCACATTTTCCCAACCAAGTCCAAAATCCCTTAGTAGGCGAAGAGTTGAGATAGGGAAACAGTACCTGGGGCTGCACTGAGAGTGAGATGATGGTCCTCATCCCAGTGCAGATGGAATCTTTGTTTAGATTAACAGAGGACTGTACATACACCCTCTAAACAGATTAGATATTTTCCCTGGGAACTTGCTGTAATTCTTACTCCCCTTGTCCCTCTTTTCCATGAAAGCATGAGGTTACACTGATGAATGCTCCTCCCTTCCTGCACCCCTTCTTCGGCCCTTGCCGCCTCTATGTCCCTTCAAATGCCCTAACAGTGTTGATGAGCAGAAACAGTGTCAGATCATGATGTCAGGAATAATGTCAGATTTCTGTTTGGTGCCTAGGACCTTCCAAGATTTATGGCTACCAGTAAATCACAAGAGAGACTTTCCTCCCAGAAGGTGAAGGACAGCTATGGACATGCCTCTCACTGAGTAGTCTCTTTTAGGCAATTGCCGGCATTACTGGATGCAGAAGCTCATTTATTTCCCTACAACCTGAGTGGAAAACTTCACTCAGGTGCTGGAATATATGCTGTGCTCCCATTGCCCATCAAATCCAGACCTAACCGACATAAGGGAACGTTCATTTCAACTATTATTGGTCCTTTCCCCTTATAGCATTCATCCTTGAGAAGTTTTCACAACAGAATTAAATTTCCGACATTTAAATCAGGTTAATGATTAACTCAAGGAACCCAGAAAAAAATTTCTATTGCAATCTGTTATTGGAAACAGAGGAGTAATGCACTGCAGCTGACTGGAGCCACGAACTTGGGCAAGCCCTCAGCATCTGCAAGTGCACCGGCAATACAGAACCACAGGCCACAGGTGACTTCTTCTTTTTTTTTTTTTTGAGATGGAGTGTCACTCTGTTGTCCAGGCTGGAGTGTGGTGGCACGATCTTGGCTCACTGCAACCTCTGCCTCCTGCATTCAAGTGACTTTCCTGCCTCAGCCTCCTGAGTAGCTGGGACTACGGGGGCCCACCACCACACCCAGATAATTTTTACATTTTTTAGTAGAGACATGGTTTTGCCATGTTGGCTGGGTTGGCCTTGAACTCGAGACCTCAGGTGATCCACCAGCCTCAGCCTCCCAGAGTGCTGAGATTACAGGTGTGAACCACCATGCCTGGATCACAGGTAGCTTCTTAAATTAAAACTTAAATTAGTTAAAATTAAAAATTCAGTTCCTTAGTTGCACTAGTCACAGTCAAGTGCCCAGTAGCTACATGTGGCTGTGGCTACAGCATAGAGCAAGCAGATATAGAATGTTTCCATCAGCACCTATTTCATCATCTGAGAGGGGAGTGACAGGGACCTCAGATGTCGCATGAGATGGTGCACGTAGAGACACTTTGTATATTATGAAGTGCAACACAAGCCTTGCCAGACTTGACTTGTCATTTGGATGAATGCAAAGTGGATTCCAGGTTCCTAATGAAAAGCTTTATGAAATAATCTGAATCTTTTGGTGTACCTGTTGAATGGTTTTCTAAGCCAGCCCTATTTTTTTTCCTATTATAATCCGCAGTGCTGAGAACTCACCTTTTCTGGGCAGAAAGCGGGTAAAATTCTTGTCCACTCTAACTCCTGGATTCCCACTGTCCTCAATCAATCAACACCTCCTCCTGGATAAGCTCAGGGACTCCTTTTTGTCCCAACTCTCGGTCTCCAGTTCTACAGCAGCATAGTACCTTTGGGAGGGCATAAAACTACCTTTCCTCTGCCCCCGCTGTCATACATAGACGCTGTCCCCTTCTCTCCACATCCAGCCGTGGCTGCCCTCTCAGGCCCTCCATTCTGATGATGGGCCACATGAAGATGTTAAGGACCCTTGGCAAACTCTAGGGTTTCTTTACAATTAGTAATCTTTTCTGATGATCTGAAAGTGTGTTAGCACACTTCTCCCAATGCTCAACAGCATGAAAGGCTGTGTTCTCTCCTGTTCCAAACAGCAGGATCTTCTTTCTCCCCCTTAACACCCCTCCATCACCATCACCACAAGTTCCTGCTCCCTGCACGCTTGTCTTGGGAATTAAGCTGTGGAGATGTATGCTGGAAGAGAAGGAGCTTGGGCCTGAGGTAGGTGTGGGCTGGCTCTCACCTCTGTCGTGGCTTAGCTTGTGACTTTGGCAAGTTACTTATCTTCCTTGAAGCAAGTGTTTGTCTGTTTTCTTTCATCTGCATAAATGAGGGTAATAGCATCTATTTTGCAAAACTGTGGTAAGAACAAAATGAGCTATGGGCTAAAATGCTTAGCGCAGTGCAGTGCCAGGCATGTGGCATTTGGCATACAGCTGGTGCCACAGAAATCAGTAGTTGTGTTTATCCAAGAGCTGTCCTCAGTTCTGGCGGAACATGGTGTTTACCCTTTCCCTTGTAAAACAATGGAAGGATCTCAGACACTTCATTGTCTAAACATTGTTGGATGGGACTAAACAGCTTCAAGTGAATGTGCCAGCTACAACAGGCATGTTGCAACAAATACTCTTCTTTATCCCCATAAAGCCATTCCCTCTTCTTTACCTTTATAACAGAATCCAGATTTTGTTTAGGTGTCTGGTGTCCAGGGCTCCCTCTCCAGGTCCAAAGAAATGTTGACTCTTTATTGGTCCAAGCAATTGGGTTAATATTCTCCTTGCTGGTGATTCATCTAAGAATGGTCATGTGATGTACTTGTGATAAGTGAGACATAGAGGAAGTGGGGGAGGGGTAGTTCCAAGGACAATTTCCTGCCCATAAAAATAAAAGAAAAACAACTGGAGACATTGGCCCTTCTTCTTTCACCCAGAGTGGTTGTGCCCCTGTGGAATGACTGAACCTGTGGCCCTTTTGTGTCATGAGGGGACAAGCTTGAAGACCAAGGCCAACATGCTCAGATGGCAGAAGGTAAAGATGGAAAGAACCTGGCTCCACGAAGTCCTCGAGCTGTTATGTTAACCAGACCTAGAATCATCCTATTTCTAGATTTTTGTTGAGATAATAAATTTATTTTATTTAAAAAATCAATTAAAAGTAGGATTTTTCTGTTATTTATAGTTGACAGTCTCCTAAATGATTTCTAATACAAATAATCAATATGTTTGCATTCTAGTTATTTCTATATGTGTCTTATATTCTCTACTTAACCCTCTGTTCTTTTTTTTTGAGACGGAGTCTTGCTCTTGTTGCCTAGGCTGGAGTGCAGTGGCGTGATCTCGGCTCACTGTAACCTCCGCCTCCTGGGTTCAAGTGATTCTCCTGCCTCAGCCTCCTGAGTAGCTGGGATTACAGGCATCTGCCACCATGCCTGGTTAATTTTTATACTTTTAGTAGAGACAGGGTTTCACCATGTTGGCCAGGCTGGTCTTGAACTCCTGACCTCAGGTGATCTGCCCACCTTGGCCTCCCAAAGTACTGGGATTTCAGGCATAAGCCACCGTGCCCAGCCAACCCTCTGTTCTTCTTAGATGGTATGCTGTATCTTTCTCCCTTGTTCAATCCCTAACACCTGGTTCACCATCTTGCACATACAAGGCACTAACATGGAATTTATAAATAAATACGAAAGTGAAATATGGCCCTTGAAATGACAGCTTGCTTCCAACAGATCTTCCACTCCAAGATTTTAAGATAGAGGGTTGGTGGTGAGAGGAGACCTGAAGATGATCCACTGCGATAGAGTCTAGCTTTTTGTGTTATATGTGGTATATCCTTCTTCTGGGAACTCTGACCTCAAAATTTGATATTACCATTGACTCTTTTCTCATTGTCAACTCCTCATATCCGAAGAGTTGCCAAGTTCTGGTTGTATTATTTTGACTCTTCAGCTTATCCAAAATAATTAGAGAAATCTGGGGGAAAACTCTTTTATACTGTCCAAGCAAATGACATTGGTCTGAGACAGAAAGGCCATGTAATTCTTTTGAACAGGAACTGCGTCTTTTCAGGAGGGAAGTCTACTAGGAAAGCCACATGAAGATAAAAAAGCTGTTTAGGTTGGGCAAGTTGGCTCATGCTTGTAATCTCAGTGCTTTGGGAGGCTGAGGCAGGAGGATCGCTTGAACTCAGGAGTTGGGGGCAGCAGTGAGGTATGACTGTACCTCTGCACTCCAGCCCAGGCGACAGAAGGGGACCCCCACAGCTTTTTAAAAAAAAGCTGCTTGGAGAATGGATGGAAAAACATGAAGGCACCATGGAAATTGGCTCCAAGTTCCCGGTCCTCTAGACGTCATCCTCTGGTGTGAAGGCCTCTGCCCTCCTGACTGCTGGAGACTGCTGTCCCCTTCTCTCCACATCCCAGCCGTGGCTGCCCTCTCAGCCCCTCCGTTCTGATGATGGCCAACATGAAGATGCTAAGGACCCTTGGCAAACTCTAGGGTTTCTTTACGATTAGTAATCCTTTCTGATGATCTGAAAATGTATTAGCACACTTCTCCCAATGCTCAACAGCATGAAAGCCTGTGTTCTCTCCTGCCCCGAACAACAGGATCTCCTTTCTCCCCCTTAACACCCCTCCATCATCATTCTTCCCAGTGCACTGACGGGCAATGAGCACTCTTGATGGAGCGGCCCCCAGGGAGAAATGTTCCAGCTGGGACAAGTGACATTCTGTTGGAGAGGGGACTTGTGCACCTGCAGAGGTCTGAGAAGCTGTGAGTCCACACTGAGCTCTGTTGTCTTCGTTCCCAGCCACGACGTCTCCCCTGGGGGGCTGTTCTCATCTGAACAAAGTAGGCAGGGTTTTCAGGATGAAGTCTCACTGGGATGCTGTAAGTGCTTTCATCTCCATATTGAGAAATTTTGTGTTTTCCATCCAGATTAGAGAAAAAAGAAATAAGAGGAAGAAACAAGTGTACCATGAGGGGAATAAAAGAGATAACAAGTCAGGGAAAAGTGCCTGGTGAAAAAAATGGAGTAGAAAGACAAAATGGGCTGAGCGCAATGGCTAACACTTGTAATTGCAGCACTTTGGGAGGCTGAGGTGGGCAGATCGATTGAACTCAGAAGTTTGAGACCAGCCTGGGCAACATGGCAAGACCTTGTGTCTACAAAAAGTACAAAAATTAGCAGAGCATGGCAGTATGTGCTTATAGTCCCAGCCACTCGGAAGGCTGATGCAGTTGGATCACTTGAGCCTGGGGAGGTCGAGGCTTCAGTGAGCTGTGATCATGCTACTGCCCTCCAGCCTGGATGACAGAGTGAGACCCTGTCTCAAAACAACAACAACAACAACAAAACTATTGGTAAGAGGCTTAAAAGAGAAGACAGAAATAACCACAAACAACTCTGAGACCAAAAAATAGTTCACATATAAAAAGAAAGTCAAAATGGTCCATGAAATATATAAAAAAAGTTAGGGATAAATCAAAGTAAAGAAGATATTGGTGTAATCTGAGAAGACTGGCACATGTCAACCTGGCTGCTTTTACGAAAATCCTTCTTTCCTAGTCCTTTTTAAGAATGATGAGGCCGGGTGCGGTGGCTCACGCCTATAATCCCAGCACTTTGGGAGGCCGAGGTGGGCAGATCATGAGGTCAGGAGATTGAGATCATCCTGACTCACACGGTGAAACGCCGTCTCTACTAAAAAATATATAAAAAATATTAGCCGGGTGTGGTGGCGGGTGCCTGTAGTCCCAGCTACTAGGGAGGCTGAGGCAGGAGAATGACATGAACCCAGGAGGCGGAGCTTTGCAGTGAGCTGAGATCGTGCCACTGCACTCCAGCCTGGGCGACAGAGCAAGACTCTGTCTCAAAAAAAAAAAAAAAAAAAAAAAGAATGATGTATTGCTTGGTAAATGTTTTTGTAAGTTTTTTGGACATACTACAAATAGTGTGAAATAGCTTTCTTATTGTTTAACTGATAGTCACATACTGTGCCTTTCATGGTCCTTTTCTTTATAGAACCTAGAATTTTAGTTGTGAAAAGGGGGCTGGAGAATACCTATTGTATAGTCATTTTAGAGAAAAGGAATCCCCAGTCTGGAACAGTGACTTTCCCGGTGTTGTGTGGCTGGTGACCCAGGAGAGCCAGGACCCTGCCCTGCCTGAGCTGGGGCTCCGGGCTGCTCCAGCGCCCACCCAGGCTCCCGCTCTCTCTCTAGGCCTCCCGATCTGCAGACCCACTCCTGTCTCTCCACCTGGCAAAAGTGATTACTGCTGTGGCTCTTTCTTGTCTTATGAATTTAAATTAGTACTTAAAAATTACCAAATAACATTCTAACATGAATATAAATTAGTATTAAAACAATTACAAAATAACATTGTAACATCTTACAATGTAATACCTAATTTTTTTTCTTTTTCTTTTTTTTTTTTGGAGATGGAGTTTCACTCTGTTGCCCAGGCTGGGTGGAGTGCAGTGACACGATCCCAGCTCACTGCAACCTCTGCTTTCCAGGTTCAAGCAATTCTCCTGCCTCAGCCTCCCAAGTAGCTGAGATTACAGGTGCCCACCACCACACCTGGCTAATTTTTATATTTTTAGTAGAGACAGGGTTTTGCCATTTGGCCAGGCTGGTCTCGAACTCCTGACCTCAAGTCATCCACCCCCCTCAGCCTCCCAAAGTGCTGGGATTACAAGCGTGAGGCACCACGCCCAGCCAATACCTAATATTTATATAGAAATTTTACCATGTGCTAGGTATTGTGCTCAGGGTTTTACATATATTAACTTTTAATCCGTAAGTAACAATATAACATGTTAATGGTTGAAGGCTGATGGCTAATATTTATAGAAGTTTTACCACGGGCCATGTATCGTGCTGTTGGCGGTTGGATTGTCGCCTGTCCCCCATTCATATGTTGAATTCTTACCCCTTTGAACCTCAGAATGTGACCTTATTTGGAAATAAAATTGTTATTAATTAATGTAAGTCCTAATCCAATGTGACTGATGTCCTCATAAAAAGGGGAAATTCAACACAGAGACAGGGGGAAGATGACAGGAAGACAGGGCATTTTCAGCCAAGGAGAGTGGCCTGGAACAGACCTTTCTCTCCCAGCCCTGGCAACACCAGCCCTGACAACACCTGGATCTCAGGCTTCTAGCCTCCAGCACTGTGAGACAACACATTTCTGTTGTTTAAGCCACCTAGTCTGTGGTACTTTGTTTTGACAACCCTGGCTAATTAATACACCTGCTGAGCACTTTACAAGTATTAACTCATCTAATCCTTACAATTCAACCTATGAGATATGGAAATGGAAGAAAAAAGTTAAACACCACTGGAAGGAAGCAATCAACCTAATCCAGAATGTGGAACATTCCACAAGACAAATGATGTGGTTTCTCCAACAAAACAGTGATATGACTTTAAAAAAAAAAAAGGGACAATAACCACATCCAATATCCAGACCCTATTTGCGTTTTACCAACTGTAAAAATACATCTTTGAGACAACTGGGGAAATTGGCTTTGGACTAGATGTGACATGATGTTAAAGAATGACTGTTAATTTTGCCAGGCGTGACAGTGGCATGGTGGTCACGTTAAAAAAATGCAATCCTAATTATCAGTGATGGGTGAAATGGCATGATGCCTGAGAATTTTTTCAAGGAATCTAGAAAAAAGTGTTTGGGACCAGATGATGTATACATGGCAGCTTACTATTCTGCTTACTTTTAAAAATATGATCTAAAACTTTAACTCATAGAAGCAGAGGGTAGAACAATGGTTACCAGGGGCTTCGAGAAGGGGGAAATGAGTGGGGAGGTGTTGTTCAAAGGGTCCAAACTTTCAGTTATAGGATGAACAAGATCTGGGGCTCTAATGTACAGCACGGTGGTAATGGATGTGTTAAATTAATTTGACTGTGGTAATCATTACACAGTGTGTATGTATATAAAAACATCATGTTGTGCACTCTGAATATATATAATCCTTATTTGTCAATTAAATATTTTAAAATAAAAAAAACACTAAAAACAAATTTGAAAGCTTCCAAAAAAAAATGAGAAGGCCGGGCGCAGTGGCTCACGCTTGTAATCCCAGCACTTTGGGAAGCCGAGGCGGGCGGATGACAAGGTCAGGAGATCGAGACCACGGTGAAACCCCGTCTCTACTATAAATACAAAAAAATTAGCCAGGCATGGTGGCGGGCGCCTGTAATCCCAGCTACTCAGAGAGGCTGAGGCAGGAGAATGGCGTGAACCCGGGAGGTGGAGCTTGCAGTGAGCCGAGATTGCGCCACTGCACTCTAGCCTGGGTGACAGAGCGAGACTCCGCATCAAAAAAAAAAAAAAAAAAAGAGAAAGCCTATGGGATTCTTTTATTGCTATTTTACAGATGTGGAAACTGGGGCTCAGAGAGGTCTGGTAAGTGCCTTGGAAGAGCTGAGACCACTCAGTCTGAATTCAAAATGTAATTCCAAATAGGCATTTAAAAATATTAATATTAATGGCAAAGTGATAACGCTTACCTCGCCATTCTATACCAATTCTCTGTGATATGCAGGGGCAACATCATCCCCACTTCAGAGGTGGAAGCAGAAGTCTAGAGAGGTCAGGTATTTACTAAAGAATGCTGAAACCAAGAGTGAAACCAAAGTTTCTCAACTTTTAGTAAAATGCTGACAGCAGTCCCAGTGGACCAATGGCATCACATTTAAGAGGAAGGATTTAGGGACAGGACTTCTGGGTTGCAGTCCCCCTTGGTCAGCTCCCTTAGCTTTGTGGGCCTTAAATATCCCATATGTGAATTGGACAGCACCACTCCTTCTGCTGCGCCAGCCTCCCAGGGCCCCTTGAGGTGCAGAGGGACTTGGTGAAGAGGTTGGCTAAC
Source organism: Symphalangus syndactylus (assembly GCF_028878055.3). NCBI lineage: Eukaryota > Metazoa > Chordata > Mammalia > Primates > Hylobatidae > Symphalangus > Symphalangus syndactylus. The sequence continues at coordinate 63,347,099 of NC_072429.2, read as the reverse complement.
TGCAAGAACGCTGCAGAAATGCTACTAGCCTTTTCTATCTGAGCAGTAGTGTTTATCAGTTGGCGTGAAGACAAAAACGTGGCTAATGGGCTCTTAGGAGAGGCAATTTTGGGGGCAAAATGGAGCAGAAGGAGTTTCTTACCATGCCATCAGATTTATACTCATCAGACTTCAACTGCTTGAGATAAAATTCAGGGCATAGGTTGGATCTACTGAGGCCAGTCCTGGGAGGTGCTTGGTGTTCCTGACCTTTCTCTTGGCACTGGGGTTGTGGATGGTACACTTTTAGCCCGAAGTTCTCAGAAGCAGCCTGCATTATCCATTAGGGCCTGTCCATCCAGTTCAAGTTCACAGTGATAAATCTCACAGCCCCTGAGGGTCCTCACAAAGGTGGGTGTGGTGTGCTGATAGCAGGCATGATTAAGTGCTTTCCTGTGTCAAATATAGCTGTAATATACTACAAACAGGCAGTCAGGCTTTATACAAACTGATCTGGCTGCTATCAGCTGCTCTGACATTTTATACTAATACTTAAAATAAATCTAGAAACAGGAAAGAAAGTACAGAATTATTGTTTTAAGCAGCCTGTGAGAGCTTATCTTCAAAGTGGCAGAGGTTCTATTGTATTTAGAGAAACTGCTCACTCCTTGGGCATGAAGTTTGTTGCAGGGACTCTGGGCCGCCTTGAGCAGTTTCCCACGTGAGTGCTGAGGGCTGCCTCCAGGCAGAGCACTCACCGCTGCCCAGGGGCTCTGTCCCTGCTCCTTGCTCCTTGCTCCAGGGAAGACCTTCCAGTGCACCCGAAGCCCCAAACACACTTTAAGAGGCAATTTAGAATTCCCCTTTAAAACAAACAAAAACATCACATTTTCCCTTGTCAATATTGGTTTTGCCTTCGCATGTGGTGTCTCTGCCCTTGTATGTTTCACAGTTGAAAACAGAAGGAGGCTCCTGACTTTCTGGAGTTTCTTTCTGGACTGAGAGACCAAGGGAGAGGTGCCCATGAAATAGAGATCTAAGACTTTTAAAAAGAACGTGCCGGACGCGGTGGCTCATGCCTGTAATCCCAGGACTTTGGGAGGCCGAGGCGGGAAGACCACCTGAGGTCAGGAGTTTGAGACCAGCCTGACCAATATGATGAAACTCCGTCTCTACTAAAAATACAAAAATTAGCTGAGTGTGGTGGTGCACGCCTGTAATACCAGCTACTTGGGAGCCTGAGACAGGAGAATCGCTTAAACCTGGGAGGCGGAGGTTGCAGTGAGCTGAGATCACGCCACTGCACTCCAGCCTGGGCGACAGAGTGAGATTCTGTCTCAAAAAAAAAGAACACAGAAATCACTGAGCTCCCCTAGGAATTCTCAATTCTGGCAACACCTTGGTCACTCGGGGGGCTTTTTAAAAATACTGATGCCCAGGGTCCAGCTTAATTGTTCTAGAATTTTTGAGGGGTGAGGATTGGGGCATTGGCATGTTTATAAACCTCCTTAGGTCATTCTAATGGGCAGCAGAGTGGAGAAACAGCCATTTATTCATATGGTTCATCAGACAGATGGCAGGAAGGAGTGGCTGCCGCCTCCCACAGAGTGTGAGGACGGGACCAGGGCTCTCCAGTCCCCTTTCAGGAATCTGCATTAGACACTATGATTTATTGGTGCTGTAACCGAGATATATCTAAGAAGGCACTGGATGCTAAGTACTTAGTGCTACTTGCAGTCATGGTTGGTTTCTTCCTCAGCTTTATCTCATAATTTAAATTAGTTTTTTTCTACCAACATAATCAAAGGATCTTATTTTTTTGTGTCATTTCTGTAAAATGCCTTTATTTTTTGGCTCCTCCTTCCTTACTCAAAACAATTTCGTGTAGATTTGAGTCATGAAAGACTTTAGAAAGATTGACGCTCATGTTCACTTTGTAAAACTGAACCAACAATTAAAAATGACCTGGCTGGGATAGCACAGAGAACTGAGTTAAATTGGTGGCTGCCTTAAGTGCCACTTCTGGTGTTGTTTGTAAGAATGAGGAAGCCAGTTACTCCCTCCGCTCTGATGCCTGCATTTTTGGTGGATGTTTTCAAAACATTTAAAACCAACTACACAATACATGCAGTACATGATTATGGAGATTATATATTTGGAATTTTCTCGGATAGTCTTATTTTATTTTATTTTACTTTTCAGACAGAGTTTCGCTCTGTTGCCCAGGCTGGAGTGCAGTGGCGTGATCTCGGTTCACTGCAACCTCTGCCTGCCGGGTTCAAGTGATCCTCCTGCCTCAGTCTCCCGAGTAGCTGGGATTACAGGTGTGCGCCAGCGCGCCTAGCTAATTTTTGTATTTTTAATAGAGACGGGGTTTCACCATATTGGCCAGGCTGATCTCGAACTTCTGACCTCAGGTGATCTGTCTGCCTCAGCTTCCTAAAGTGCTGAGACTAGAGGCAAGAATCACCATGCCCGGATGTCTTATTTTATTTTTATTTCTTTATTTACAGATTGGGATGGTGTTCCCTATGGTGCTCAGGCCAATCTCAAACTCCTGGCCTCAAGGGATCCTCCCATCTCAGCCTCCTGAATAGCTGTGATTACAGGTGGGAGACATGCTGCCCAGCTCGATAGTCCTATTTTACATAGCCTATCTTTATATTCACATAAAATAAAAAGGACTCAGAAATTTAACTACTTTGTTATCCAAGTGATATCTCCCAGACTGTAGCAAAAATTCGATAAAATGCACAGTCAGCTGTTGTGTTTCAGCTTCTGGTTTTGGAGAAGATGATCAGTCTACAGACCTTCCGTTATGCTGATGGAGCCTGCCTGGGGCTCTAAGATGCAGGCATGGGCCCTTGCTCCTGCTCTCTGGTCTGTGCCTCACACGTGGGGGCAGTGACTCCTGAGGCCAGGGCTACAGTGCAGCATGGAGCCTCAAAGCCTGTCCGTCTTGTCAGCTTGTCCCGGCTAGCAGATCTTGAAGGGCATCGGGAGATGCTGACGAGGCTGCTTTTGCAAGCCATCACCCGCTCTTCATTCTTCACGCCTTTGGTCATGAAGCCTTCCCCACTCCCTGACTTCCCACATCACATCCTCTACTATCTCAGCCCCACACGCTGTGTGCTCTGGATGCTTGCTGTGTATCCACAGGCCTGCAGACTCTGCAGTCTCCCTCCTGGCTGCCTTGACAGCCTCTTCAATGCCTTTCCTGCTTCACCCTTGCTATCTTCCCACTCACTATCCATCCACCTGCAGCATCTGGTCATGCTCCTCCTGACTAAAAAATAGACAATTCCTGGCTGGGCGCAGTGGCTCGTGCCTGTAATCTTAGCACGATGGGAGGCCGAGGTGGGCAGATCACTTGAGGACAGGAGTTCGAGACCAGCCTGGCCAACATGGCCCAACCCTGTCTCCACTAAAAATACAAAAATTAGCCAGGCATGGTGGTGCATGCCTGTAGTCCCAGCTACTCGGGAGGCTGAGGCAGGAGAACGGCGTGAACCTGGAAGGCGGAGGTTGCAGTGAGATGAGATCGTGCCACTGCACTCCTGCCTCCAGCCTGGACAACAGAGCGAGACTCCATCCAAAAACAAACAAACAAACAAACAAACCAAACAATTCCTTAGGGGCCCCACTGTCCAACATACTTCCTGATGCCACCCCATAGCCTAATTGTCCACCTTTCTTTGTGCTCACTCTGCCCACCAGGCCATGGGCTGTGCTCGGGAACATGGATGGCTGTGTCCCGACTCCAGAGGTCCTGATTTCATTAATCTGGGTGCCACAGGAGCATGGGGATTTTATTGTGCAGCCAAAGGCTCTGCTTAGCTTTTGTGAACTGCTCACGGTGGCCCAAGCTTGCGTGCTTTCTTATCTCCTGGCCTTCGCATGGGCTGCTCTCTCACCCTGGATGTCCTTTCCCACCTACTTTTTTTGGCTACCTGTCCACAGAACTCAAGGAGGAGGCTATCAAAGAGTTCAGTGTTAGCTGTGGGGCAGGGCAGACCAAAGGGAGGTTCAAGGGAGATTCCACACTTTCAGGACCAGTAAATCATCATTTTGTAAGAATATGAGAGGAAGGGCGTTACATGGAGGAGTGAGGGCTACCCTCCCCCATGGAAAATGGGCTTTGTCTTTTCATTCTGGCTGGCTGTGGTTCCAGACCGTGTCCTCTAATACAAAGAAAGATTGGAAATGTGATGCTTTGGGGACCTTGGAGGCCATTCCATTTGTGAACTTCTGTGTCCTTACACATTCTTGGCATAGCTTGCTTGCTTACTTGCAACTTTCTCCCACCTCTACATATTACAGAGAGGTGGGGGCCTCAGGTCTCCAGGTCTGATTTGCCTAATTGGGGGTGCAAGGGGTGGAGGCAGGGAGGGGTTGTTAAAACCTCTTCAGGAACTGCACCAATCACGATGATCACTCCCCAAAGATAGGAATACAAATTGGCTTTGATTACCCCATTCTATTTATATAACCGATAGAGAGCCGTTCAGCTGATTAGTCAAAGCAGCTTGAAACTGATCATTTCCTTCAACCATCTAATTATATTTTATGCTCCCCTTTCCCCCACAAACATCCTTAACATTATCTTATTCTGATTTGTACAAGAACTTACAGATTTTATCTTAGAGGACTATCAAATACATATCAACAAAAACCCAAGTTCATGTAACTAAAGGAGAATTTTAGGTCAGTCCCAAAGCGAGCCCTGTGTAACAATCTATTGCTATGTGCAATCCCAGGTGCTCACAGTATGGGTGGAATCGAAGTAGCTATGGCTATTAGGCACCATAAATACTAGCAATGAACATAAGACCTGGATTCACTCAAATCCCAGCACTGCTGTTTACTAGTGTGTGACCTGAGCAGGTTTCTAGCCTCTCGGTACCCCTGTTTCCTTGTCTCAGAAACGGATAGGATAATAGTGTCTATCTCAGAGGTTGGTGTGAGATTTAACTAAGTGCCTTGTGAAGTGCTTACTTAGCTCTTTATAAGCACTTAATAAATGTTAACTTTAAAAAAATGCCTAGGATTTTTTTTTTTTTTTTTTCTGACAAGGCCTTCATCTTGATGTTAGAAATGCCACTTTTTTTTTTTTTTAAAGAGATTAGACTAAATAGTTCTCATAAATCAAAGATGACATAAGAGGCCAGGTGCGATGGCTCATGCCTGTAATCTCAGTACTTTGAGAGGCTGAGGAGGGAGGATTGCTTGAGCACAGGAGTTCAAGACCAGCCTGGGTAACATAGCAAGACCACGTCTCTACAGAAAAATTAATAAATTAGCCAGGCATGGTGCCCTGTGCCTGTAATCCCAGCTACTTGGGAGGCTGAAGTGGGAGGATAGCTTGAGCCCAGGAGTTCAAGGCTGCAGTAAACAATGATCATGGCACTGCCCTCCAGTCTGGGCCACAGAGCAAGACTCTGTCTCACAAACAAAAAAGTGATGGCACAAGACAGAAAGTCTCCTGTCCAAGTCTAAGTCCTGGTGTCACATGGACTCTCTGCTTTACCAACATGACCCTTGCAACACGCATTTTACACCCAGGAGTGACAGGAGTGGTCCAGTGGCTCTGGGTCATGAGCTGGCTTGGTGGCAGAGCTGTGATTGGCTCTTTGGGTACCGTGTTATCCCATGACACCCGGCTTCCCATCTGCATTGGGCATGACTTTCTTGCTCACACTAGACCAGGTGCTACCTTATCCCATATCACTTTTTATCATCCCCTGGGGCCTCGAATTAAGCGGATGTCAGAAATATTGATCATTTCTGAAAAGACAAATTTGTAACAGAAACCCAGGGGGACTTTTTCCTAAGGATCCTTTGCTGTCCCCCATCCTAACAACCCTGCCGGTAAGGGATGAGGACAATGGCTCCATGGTGGAAAACAGAGACCCATGCATCAGAAAGGAAAGTTATCGCAGTTGTTTCTAAAGCATAGATCTGCAAGTTCACAGGATTTAACCAAACAGGTACTCTTTCTTAGTTCAAATGAGAGAAATACTGAGCATTTAAAGCTTGTGGCATCAGGTGTGGTGGAGAGTATTGTCTCTTGTGGTTTACTGAGAGGGTAAAAGCTCTTGTAATTAACTTAGTGCCAAGCAAGCAGCATGATCAGAGCTAGGTAACATCCAAAATAGGTCAATAGAAAGAGAAGAAGTCACCAAAAGAAGTGGGTAACTAAGATATTTAGGGTTAGTGCTATACATACCAGTATGTTCCCCATCCCCAAAGGTTTTTCTTCTCTTTAATCACCACACAACAGGAAGTTCTGGAAGGTGACCAGGCACATACCTGCAGTGGGTCACTCCAAGTACCTGCACGGGGTCACTCATCCAGCTCTGGGTTTTGGACACATTGTCAGACAAGGGTAGGTTTGAATGCCACTTGTCTTTAATCACGTCACCACACTGATAGCCTCCTAGCAGCAACCATCAGTGTAGTAACTGTGTGTAATTCAGACCTCACCTGGGAGGTGAATGGAGCTTGGGTGATAACACTGAACAACGCAGGCACCCTTCACGGTCGGAATTTCACCAAGTGCCTTTGAGGTTGCATCAGTCTCGGGCTTCACAGGCAGAGGGAGGGGCACAGGCATAGTGATGACATTGTTTAAAGACAGGCATTGATTAGGTGGCCCCTAACACTGGGGGTCGATCTGTCGAGGTTTAGGGGGTTGCTTTGCTGTGATGCCACCTGCAGAGTTGGGACAATGCTTAGGAAAGCTGAGACCTGCCACCCTAAACTGGACAGAACCTACACAGATAACCTTTGGGAAGATCCTTAACCTGACTCCCTTCGTACCTGCAAGAAGCCACTGTAAGATTAGGAAATGTAATTACATCTGATAAAGTGACTGCCGAGACATTGTTTGAAGAGAGGGCTTTATCAGCCCTATTGTGTGAAGATTAATCGAGACCTGGATCTCCTGCTAGCCACTGGTCTCAGGCATCCAACAGAATGAAATCTGATTATATTAGAATGTTTATATAGTAGCTCCATCTTCCTTAGACTTTCAACACTTTATAATTTGTTCCCTTTGTTATACACTAGCCTGGGAGCCCACAAATAACCTCCAGTAGAGTTGGACCTGTCCCCAGGGCTCTGTACTGGTGATGCATTGACTGGCTTCACATTCTCCAGTGCTTGCTCTGTGCTCCTCCCTGGAGCATGTGCCTTGCAAAGCACTGACTTCATTACATTACAATTCTGTTTCTCTGCCTCTCTCCCCACTGGATTGGAAGACCCTTGAAAGACAGGCACTTGCTTATTTTGTGTTCCTAGAGCCTAGCACGGATTTTGTCTTCTAAGACTCATTCCCCACGTACCTGCTCAGAGAAACCTGGGCTTTTCCCCCTGGGGAATATTGGAAAGGTGGGTGAGGGTTGAGCAGATCAGAGGAATCCATGAGACCCCAGGAGGATGGGTTGACTAAAACCCTGGAGGGGAGGAAGAGGACAGGCAGGTGGGGCAGAGCAGAGGAGAACATTCCCATAGCTGAAAGATGTTCACTCCAGTGCTGAACTGGAAGGGAGCATCTCATCCAAACTTCTTATTTCATCAATGGGGAAACAGAGCTTGAACAAGGTCCCACAGATTGTATCACGAGGAACGTCCCATGTGACATTCAGCCATGAATACCACCTAAATGTCCACCACGCTTACAGAGATAGCATACATATTTCTATTCTTTTTATTTTATTTTATTTATTTTATTTTATTTTATTTTTGTGATGGGATCTCACTGCGTTACCCAGGCTGGAGGGCTTTGGGTATTCACAGGTGCAATCATAGCTCACTGCAGCCTTGAACTCCTGGGCTCAAGCAATCCTCCTGCCTCAGCCTCTGAGTAGTGGTGAGTGGCGCCAGGCCTGGCCACGTTTCTATTATTTTATAATTAGATAGGAAAGAAGATAACATTTTAATGAATCAGGGGATTGGGTCTAGATCTCAAGAATTGGGACTCAAAGAATCTTAAAAATACATGACATAGCTGGACACCCAAAAAACAGACACTTTCAGTTAAGATCCTACCACAACTTAGAAAATGCCACTTTAGTCTGTTTCTCGAAAACTAGGTTTGACTGAATGGGCCTAACAGGAGAGATGTTTACTGCGGCTCGGCTCGTTTACCAACCAGGGCTCCACCTCCCTCAGGCTATTTCCACCTTTTACCCAGACCTTAGACTTACGAGGGTCCCTGCTGGGCTTGAGTAAGCAATCAGCATGTCCCCAGCACCCCACCCCAATGAGGAAAGGAAGAAATACAACTTTTGCAAATATGGAAAGCAGCTCTCAGTTAGTCGGTGTAAAAAGGAGAGCGCGATGGCTCATACCTGTAATCCCAGCACTTTGGGAGGCTGAGGTGGGCAGATCATGAGGTCAGGAGATTGAGACCATCCTGGCCAACATGGTGAAACCCCATCTCTACTAAAAAAAAAAAAAAAATACAAAAATTAGCTGGGCGTGGTGGCACATGCCTGTAGTCCCAGCTATTCGGTTGGCTGAGGCAGGAGAATCACTTGAACCTGGGAAGCGGAGGTTGCACTGAGCCAAGAGCGCACCACCACACTCCAGCCTGGTGACAGAGTGAGACTCCATCTCAAAAAAAAAAAAAAAAGGAGAGGCCAAGAAGAGGTGCACCTATCAGTAACAGCCCAGAAAGACCTAGGCTATGGCACATGTTCAGTACCATCCTTCCCTCCATACCTGGTCATCAACACAAAATACAGATAACTTACTTGCATAAAGAGTATGCCCACCTACGTAGGTCTTTTTGTTCCTCAACGACATTCCAGTGAGAAAATTAAGACAGTGATTGCCCCTATTCCATAGATGGAAGAAGAGACCACAGAGGGGTTGAGCAGCTGGCCTGGGGTCACCCACAAAAGGTGAATGTCAGGGCTGGTGTTCTTTCCTTCCAGTTACACTTTATGGGCTCCTGTCCAGACATAGGAGTACTTGTTAGACACTGCAAGTACTTAGACACCTTCTCGAAGGGGTCGGCCTAAGAGACCCAGCTTTTCCCTTCTGAGTGCCCCCACCTCAGAGGCTTTCTTGTCTCAGGGCATCAGTACCAAGATCTCTCTGTATCAAGGTCCTCTGACCCAAGGAGGAAGGGAAAGGCAGAGAACTTGATCACAGAACACATTGGCAACCACCACATTTTCCTTCTTGGAAACATCTGGGTTTTTGTTTCCCTGCTGCTCAGTAGAAAACACCCAGCTATGTAAAACCTCCTAGTTAGAAGTCACCGCCAGCTCTGTGTAGGAGCTGAGATGTGAAATAGATGATTTCCATGTAATTTTCCATCATCCCAGGGCCTTCTTAGTAACTGTCTCCAGTTGGCTGGTTATTCAATCCTGGTGCAGACAGTGCCAATACAAAGATGTCATGTGACCCAGAAATCCGTGTGCAGCAAGAACCCTTGGTAGCCATAGAGTTTTTGTTGTTTTACTCCAGAGATTTAAAAATTCATTTAGTGATTAATGCCCATTCCAGGCCTATGCACAGCAAAACAATCTCTTGCAGTTGAAGTTGGCCTTTATATTCCCTTTAGAATGAACGTATCAAACCATCCACTGATATACTTAAAAGCCTTAAGAGCATCTTCCACGTGTATAGAGCGTCCTTGTAGTTCCAAAGGTGGCTTTGCAGGGAGGCAGTAGCTCTGGCTTGGCACTTCCAAAGATAGTTTTTCCTGGGCCTTCTCTCTTGAAATAGGAGCCATAGGTTTTATATATACTTAATAAAAATCAGAGAAAAGACAAGAGATTTCCAGTGTCCCCAAATCAGATGGAGGAGCCTGTAAACCATCCTTACTTACACGGCCAGTGTGGTGGCAGCCCAGGTGGTGAGAGGAACCATCTTCAGGGGGACAGACCTGGAGATTGAAAATGAAGGGAAAATGTGGAAAACTGGGATTTAACCAACTCGCCCTTGCATCTGCCACAATGGGACATTGTTAGGCCTGGGCTTCATGAAACAATAGGCTTCGATAGGACATAATACCCATTCAGAGGTCAGCTTTACATCCTAGCTCTTGGGCCACTGAGCTCCCTTTGAATTTGCAACTGCTGCACACAATGTGTGTGTTACAGATTATTTGGCCTAAGTCTCTTCCTGTTCTCCCTCCCCCATGATTTAACTTCTGCTCTACTCTTCCAGTAAGTCCAGGAGGGCTTTTCTCTCTGGAAATGTTGGGAATTTGCCACAGGGCTTTCCACTGCCGGAATCCACACCACTGCTTTTCCTGGCCATTTCAAAATGTGATGAGCACATCGCATGAATGGATTTTAAGCACACATTCGTTCAAATGTGTCTGTACCCCAAATTCTCCAAGAGTGTAATCCATCCCCAGGCCAAATCACTGGGTGTTTTTGGTGAAGAATCTACTATTTATTAATGAAGGACCACACTCATTTTTTATAGTGGAATGCATTCTAAATACAAACCATTGAAGCCTTCATAATTTTTTCAAAGATATAACCCACCAAAGAGAAAAGTGAAAAAGAATAAAAGCATGCTCATAAAAAGGCTTGTTGTAGCAAAAACCTGAATAGAATATTAATATCCAGTGTTATACAACTTTCTATCCTAGAGCAATTTTATAGTATAACATGAGAGCTATACTGGCAAAAAATAATGTCACATAAAAAAGTAGAATATAAAACTATAAGAAACCATTTCTGCATATGGACAAATGCTGCAAAGTAATAACTAAAATAAAAATAGTTGTAATAAGAATGTTTGGGGGATTTGGGAGAGTATGGCTCTTTACAGTCTTTAATTTATTTATTTCAAATTTTTTTAAATTTTATTTTTATATAGAGACAGGATTTCACCATGTTGCCCAGGCTGGTCTAGAAGTCCTGAGCTCAAATGATCCACCTGCCTCGGCCTCCCAAAATGCTGGGATTACAGGCGTGAGCCATCGTGTTCGGCCTATTTTTTTATTTTTATGGGTACACAGTAGGTGTATATATTTATGGGGTATTTGAGATATTTTGATAGCCATGCAATATGTAATTATCACATCAGAGTAAATGGGGTATCTGTCCCTTACAGCATTTATCATTCTTTGTGTTACAAATATTCCAATTATACTCTTTTACTTATTTTAAAACGTACAATACATTATTATTGACTGTAGACACCTTTTGTGCTATAAAATACTAGATCTTATTTATTCTAAGTTTTTATTTTTCAAACTTTACATTTATTTATTTATTGAGATGGAGTTTCTCTCTTGTCACCCAGCCTGGAGTGCGATGGCATGATTTCAGCTCACTGCAGCCTCTGCCTCCTGGATTCAAGCAATTCTCCTGCCTCAGCTTCCCGAGTAGCTGGATTACAGGTTCGTGCCACCAAGCCTGGCTAATTTTTATATTTTTAGTAGAGACGGGGTTTTGCCATGTTGGCCAGGCTGGTCTCAAACTCCTGACCTCAGGTGATCTGCCCACCTTGAACTCCCAAAGTGTTGGGATTACAGGCGTGAGCCACCGCACCTGGCCACATTTTTACATTTAAAATAATTTTGTTGAGGAAAACTTTCCAACAATAATAGGACAATTCCTGTAGGAATGACAGTTTGTTCCATGGATCCGTATGTGGTTTATTGCATGGAGATACTTTGTCTTACAAGTTACATTTGCCTGTGGTGTATTCTCAGCGATGGTCAGAACTGTGGGTTATGTTCTGGCTTTGAAGTAGTCTCAAGGATGCCTGAAGTGTGCAGTGAGGAGCCCTGGAACCAGGCTACCTTTTTTTCTTCCTGTGAAGTTGCTATAAAGTGGAAAGGAGAAAATTGACAGGAGTCAGTCCATCCCAGTTAATGCCTTACAAGCACAACCTCCTATCCAAAGAGTGTTTGATACTCATTTCAGAGAAGGGGCAACTGGGATTCAGATGTTAATTAAAATGCCCAAGGTCACTCAGTGAGTCAATAGATAGGATCTGAGTGTGAGCTCAGATCTACTCTAGATTTGCCAGTGACCACTAGCAATGCAAGGTTAACCCTCCCTCAACTTTTCCCTGAGAAAAACGAATTCTCCTGTTTCCCCCTTCATGTAGCTGTTACCTTTTTAAAGTAGAATGCCTTGTTTTACTTTCAAATGAAAAGAACCGTAGTCTATGTCAGAGACATTTAAACTTTTGCATGTGACCCGCAGTTGAAATCTGTCTTCTATATGACCCTTATAAACATAAACAAACACACAGTTGAAGCCACAGTTTCATAAGACACAATCTGTCTTTATCCAATCCCAGGGGTAGGATCCAGAGGCCTTATTCTTTCCCAGGACACCATTATACTGCTGAAAATGGTGTTTACTAAGAGCAGCCTTCCTATTTCCCAAATGGCATGTAACTTCACTAGACCACAGAGGACTCCTTTAACAGCACATTCCCCAGCCCCAGGGCTGTGCCAGCCTGAGTACTAATCAAGGGTGCTTGCTATTCTAAGAACTTCACATGCATCCTTCTTTAGTCTTCACAATTTAGCTGTCCTCATTTTAGAGTGGAAACTGAGAAGTTTCCTTCTTTTTTCTTTTTTCTTCTCCCGGAAGAAAACTTCCGGGAGAAGTTAGCAACTTGTGCCGAGTTATAGAGCTTGTAAATGGCAGAGCCAAAATTTGAATGTTTGAAAACAGAATACCATAGGTGCTAAAAAAAATACCTGTAAAATACATTTTCTGCAATCTATCTAAGGCAAATCTGATCTAAGGCAAATCTGATCTAAGGCAAATCAGAGGAGAAAGGTATAATCAAGAAACATTAAAAATGTATATACTTCCGGCCAGACGTGATGGCTCATGCCTGTAATCCCAGCACTTTGGGAGGCTGAGGCACCCGGATTACCTGAGGTCAGAAGTTCGAGACCAGCCTGGCCAACATGGCGAAACACTGTCTCTACTAAAAATTCAAAAATTAGCCGGGACTGGTGGCGGGTGCCTGTAATCCCAGCTACTTGGGAGGCTGAGGCAGGGAGAATTGCTTGAACCCGGGAGGCAGAGGTTGCAGTGAGCCGAGATTACGCCACTGCACTCCAGCCTGGGCAACAGAGGGAGACTGATCTCAAAATATATATACTTCCTTAGTTTTTTCAGCTCTGTTTCACCAAAGAAGGTGTTAAAGATTGCCTGAGGGAAGTACCTGGAACTTATCAGGGAAATAAGCTAATGGTGGCTTTCCTTGAGATTCAAGCTTACCTACTCTAGATTTGCCAGTGACCACTAGCAATGCAAGGTTAACTCTCCCTCAACTTTTCCCTGAGAAAAACGAATTCTCCTGTTTCCCCCTTCATGTAGCTGTTACCTTTTTAAAGTAGAATGCCTTGTTTTACTTTCAAATGAAAAGAACCGTAGTCTATGTCAGAGACATTTAAACTTTTGCATGTGACCCGCAGTTGAAATCTGTCTTCTATATGACCCTTATAAACATAAACAAACAAACACACAGTTGAAGCCACAGTTTAATAAGACACAATCTGTCTTTATCCAATCCAATATGTTTTTATTTTATAGTAAAATAATTCTGTTTATAACTCTGAATAGATTGCAGGATCCATGGATTAAAAACTCAAGTTAGGAACCTTAACTTCAGGTTCTCACAGACAAGTTTTAGAGCTGTGTCCCCAAACACACATCTCCAGAGCTATCCCCTCCACTTTCATATCTACTGGCTGTTTATTCATTGGTTAAGATGTGCTCAGCCCTGGAGCTGTTCTATCATAACTTATATCTTTGACAGCTTCACCAGGTTGGGTGAGAACTTTCTGCATTGCAGAGTATGTGGCTCCCTTCTTTTCTCTCTCTATCAAATACTCAGTGAGACTAGCTGGCCTCTGAGCTTGTTGGATATAATAAGGTACAAGGATCCTGGTAGAACGCAGAGCTGTTTGAAGGCACAAGTCCTATGTTCAGGGAAATGGGGAAACAAAGAAACTGTGTGAGAATGTGAGCCCAGACTTTTTATGAGCTAGGACACTCACCTGTCTCTGGTCTGCTACAAGGAAGAAGAGTGGAAACGCTCCTTGGATGGAAACAGGAAGCATTCATCACATCGACTAGTGCTCTTATGTCCTACAAGGGTATGGGTGCCTCTCAATTGCCTTGTCTTTAGGGAGTACCTGTTTATGAGGGGAAGTTTCCTTCATCGTAGAACACAGAACACAGAACATTTGCTAAGTAATGAGTTGGTTTTTTGACCATGAGAATTTCCTGGTCTCAAACCTGGGTTATATATGAGAAAGCTGAAGTTGGGGGGTAAACTCTCTAAGGTCCGGTCTTGGTAGAACCATGGGTTCTTTCACTACCTGCACTCCCTATACTCCCTGGATTCTCTACTTCTCCTGATTCTACACATTATCCCCTTAAGAATGCAACATTGTCAATAATGGATCCCACCGTATGTTAATACACAAGGTTATGTGGTTCTAGCTATTTTTGAGTAAGGAAGGAAAGAAGAAGTGTGCAATTTGGGTACGAGACACATACATGTAACATTGTCAAGTCATCTGCAAAATACAGGATGTGAAACTTTCCAACCTTCTACTTTCCAGGCAGAATTGATCACTTTTAATTCTTTAATGTTACTGGGCAGAATATCCAGCTCCATGGCCCGCTGTTTGATTTTAAAATGGGACCATAGAATGCATACTTATTAGGGCAAGAAACAGAATATTTGGAATAAGCCATATCCCAGAAAACTCGTTCATTCATTCATTCATTCATTCATCACACAAACATGCTTTGTGCATCTACTAAACATTACTAGTTATCAGGAAATGCAAATTAAAACCACAATGAAGTATACCTCATGCCCATTAAGAATGAAAATGCCAAATGTTGGCCAGGGTGTGGAATGACTGGATGTCTCAGACCTTGCTGGTGGGAGTGTAAAATGGTACAGCCACTATGGAAAACTGTCCGGCAGCTCCTTATAAAGTTAAATGCGCATGCAAACTATGACCCAGCAATTCCCAAGAACTGTGAACACCTACGTCCACAAAAAAAACTTGTACAAGAATGTGCATAACGGCTACATTCATTATAGCCCCAAGCTAGAGACACCCAATGGCCAGCAACAAGAGAATGGATAAACAAATGGTAGTTTAATCACACAATGATTCAACTAGACAACAATGAAAATGAATGAGCTACACCTATAAGCACAGCATGGACAAATATCTTAAATATTGAAGGAAATTAAAATATTTTAGCTTATAATATATATTTTGACATGTTTTGAGATGGCTGTTCAGAGTGCCAACAAAGGAGCCCTCAAAACTGTTTTTCAAGGGGATGATTTACATCTGTAGTGAATCTGCACTGAGGCAACCAGGCCTTCAATTGTCTGGACCCAGGAAAGATTATCTGAGAGTCTGATATTTTATTTATTTATTTATTTATTTATTTTTGAGATGGAGTCTCACTCTGTCACCCAGGCTTGAGTGCAGTGGCATGATCTCGGCTCATTGTAAACTCTGCCTCCCAGGTTCAAGCGATTCTCCTGCCTCAGCCTCCTGAGTAGCTGGGACTACAGGCACCCCCACCCCCACCCCCGCCCCCCGGCTGCCATGCCCAGCTAATTTCTGTATTTTTAGTACAGAGGGGGTTTCACAATGTTGGCCAGGCTGGTCTCAAACTCCTGACCACAGGTGATCCTCCTGCCTTGGCCTCCCAAAGTGCTGGATTATAGGCATGAGCCATCACGCCCTGATGAATCTGCTGTTTTTAAAGGTCTGAAAGAAACATTTACCATCTGTTCTCTTTGAGGGCTGCTACCTCTGTGGTTTTATTTGTGTAGCAAGACCACCTTTGCTAGCCAGGTTTCCTCTCCCTCTCATAATCTGTCTTGCCAAAATAACCTGATTTTCCACCATATTCTGTTTTCGGCTATGCTCTGGGCCCCATTCCTTCTGTAACCTCAGGGTGGCCTGTAATCTTCTGCGCCACATTGGGAGTTGAGGGAATCACCCTGTTCTCTCCTGTGTGTGCATTTTTCTTTGGCCCCTACAACATTAAGTTAAGCTAAGAAACCAGATACAAAAACAATACGTACGGCCTGATTTCATATATATAAAGGTCAAAAAGAGACAAAAACAAATCAAAAGTGATCAAAGTCAGCATAGTGGCAGCCTGGTGAGGGAAGCTGGATGAAAGGAGCCAGAGGGAACTTTCCGCACAGATGAGAAACATCCTATGTCTTGATTTGGGTGTTGGTTACACAGCGTGTACTCTTGCAAAACCCATCAGCCTGTACAGTTAAGATCTGTGCATTTTATTGTACGTAAAATTTACCTTAATAAAAGTAAATTGGGCCTTTGAGAACAAGCAGAGGTTTTGAGGTTCAGAAGAGGGAAAGATAATTCAAGGTGGAAGGATCTACTGAACAAAGATTGGCAAATGTGTGTGCTGTTTTTTGTTTGTTGGTTTGTTTGTTTTGAGACTGAGTCTCGCTCTGTTGCCCAGGCTGGAGTGCAGTAGCGTGATCTTGGCTCTCTGCAACCTCTGCCTCCTGGGTTCAAGACAGACAAACAAACAAACAAAACTTTATTAATAGATGCAGAAATTTTGATTTCATATGATTTTTGTGTGTCAAAAATATTACTTTTTTTTTGAGACAGAGTCTCACTCTGTCACTCAGGCTGAAGTGCAATGGCACAATCTCAACTCGCTGCAACCTCTGCCTCCTGGGTTCAAGTCATTCTCCTGTCTCAGCCTCCTGAGTAGCTGAGAATACAGGCGCCTGCCACCACGCCCGGCTAATTTTTGTATTTTTAGTAGAGAGAGGGTTTGGCCATGTTGGCCAAGCTGGTCTTAAACTCCTGGCCTCAGGTGATCCGCCCTCCTGGGGCTCCCAAAGTGATGGGATTACAGGTGTGAGCCACCGTGCCTGGCTTTCTTTTGATTTTTTCAACCATTAAAAAAATATAAGAACTATTCGTGTCTTGTGGGTGATACAGTGATCAATAGGTGACCAGATCTGGCCTGTGGATCTTAGTGTGCTGACCTTTGGCCTGGGGTGTAGAACAGCTGGGCCAATGATATTGTAAGTATCAGTTGCTGGATAATCATGATGCTGGCCCCATCAAAGGCAGTGTGTAGTGACTGGAAAGAGATGACTGCCTGGGGAGATGTTTCCAGGGTGGAGTTGATAGGATTTGGGTGAGAACTTTGAAGAATGTGGAGTCATGGAGAATTCTAATTTGGGAAACTGGATGGATAATTAAAGCAGAATTAACCAGAATTAGAAGGAGAAATTGAACAAGGAGGGAGATTTGGGGGGAGACTAATAAGGTCAGATTTGGGTGTGTTAGGTTTGATGTGACTGTAGGACAATCATGTGGACATGCTCAAAGGCAGCTGGAGGTAGAACATGCCCAGGAACATGGGTCACACGGGGCCAGGGGAGAGCAGGCTGGAGACACTGATGTGAGCGTCAAAAGCATGTCAAGTGTAGGTGAAGCCAGAAATCGCAAACATATAAATACTGGGTTTAATTAAACCTAAAACATTTTATGTACTTTCTAAGAAATAATAATGATGGAATATGACACACTATCACTTCCAAGACATGGAGACAATCATGCACAACCCAGCTTTATTCTTCTGTCTAGAGACACTCGTGGCCAGGTGCAGTGCCTCACACCTGCAATCTCAGCACTTTGGGAGGCTCAGGTGGGAGGACTGCTTGAGACCAGGAATTTGAGACCAGCCTGGGCAACATAGTGAGATCCTGTCTCTACAAAAAAATTTTAAAAAATTACCCAAGTGTGGTGGTGCACTCCTGTAGTTGCAGTTACTCTGGAGGCTGAGGTGGAAGGATCGCTTGAGCCCAGGAGGTGGAGGCTGCAGACAGGTATGATGGCACCTCCACACTCCATCCTGGATGACAGAGTGAGATCCTGCTTCAAGAAAAAAAAAAAGAGATACTCATTAAAAAAAAAAAAAGAGATAGAAAAAAACACAGCAGGCAAATCCATATAAAAATAAGGCAGATTTAGCAATATAAATATTAAACACATAGATTTTGTAGCCAGAAGTATAAAACAGATAAAGATGGGCATTTCTTGTTTTCATCATCGTCATCGCTGTTGACATCATCATCCTAGATAATTTCTTTAAGAACGTATAATGTGTCAGAGGCTAGTCTCAGCTCCCTACATGTTACGACACTTGATCTCCCAGACACCCCAGAAGGTGACAGTCACCAGGATCTCCATTTTAGAGATGAAGCCACTGATACCCAGTGAGTGGAAGGAGCTGCCACAGAGCCGTGAGTGGCAGAGTCACATAGACGCAGGCATTGGCCCAGCTAGTGCTCTCATCCAGGGGCCATTGGCTTTTGACAATATGGATCAGCGGGACTAGTGACCAAGAAAATAGAAGTGTCATAGATCTTTTATTTTATTTTATTTTATTTTTTTGAGATGGAGTTTCGCTCTTGTTGCCCAAGCTGGACTTCAGTGGTACAATCTCAGCTCACTGCAATCTCCACCTCCCGGGTTCAAGCGATTCTCCTGCCTCAGCCTCCCGAGTAGCTGGGATTACAGGCATGTGCCACCACGCCCGGCTAATTTTGTATTTTTAGTAGAGACAGGGTTTCTCCATGTTGGTCAGGCTGGTCTTGAACTCCCGACCTCAAGTGATCTGCCTGCCTCAGCCTCCCAAAGTGCTGGGATTACAGGTGTGAGCCACTGCGCCTGGCCGAAGTGTCATAGATCTTTATGTGCCTGATCGCATACATTTGGAAAATAAAAAGCAAAAATGGCTAAGAACATGAAGAAAATGGACGAAGTTCTAATTATTTGGAGAGACCAACATATCTCTTAATAGGCAAATTAGTCAGATAAAAAAATTAAAACTGTGGAGAAGTGGAAAAATTGACACTCTTGATATAACAGACGTACAGTATATGGAAGACTTTTTTTTTTTATTTTGAGATGGAGTCTTGCTGTCACCCAGGCTGGTGTGCAATGGCACGGTCTCGGCTCACTGCAACCACTGCCTCCTGGGTTCAAGCAATTCTCCTGCCTCAGCCTCCCAGGTAGCTGGGACTACAGGTGTGTGCCACCACACTTGGCTAATTTTTGTATTTTTAGTAGAGATGGGGTTTCACCATGTTGGCCTGGCTGGTCTTGAACTCTTGACCTCAGGTGATCCATCCACCTTGGCCTCCCAAAGTGCTGGGATTACAGGCATGAGCCACTGGGCCTGGCCAGGAAGACATTCTTGACCCCAAAGCAGAAACCATGCAGGTCACAATCAATTAATGGTGCAACAAAGTTAAAAATGAGCAATAAAAGCAAGTTAAGAGAAAGAAAAACCCAATCACTAGGACATTTAAAAAATATACTCTTAAGGCTGGGCAAGGTAGCTCACGCCTGTAATCCCAGCACTTTGGGAGGCTGAGGCAGGTGGATCACCCGAGGTCAGGAGTTCCAGACCAGCCTGGCCAACATGGTGAAACTCTGTCTCTATTAAAAATACAAAAATTAGCCGGGTGTGGTGGCACGTGCCTGTAGTCCCAGCTACTCGGGAGGCTGAGGCAGGAGAATCGCTTGAACCTGGGAGGTGGAGATTGCAGTGAGCTGAGATTGTACCACTGAAGTCCAGCTTGGGCAACAGAGTGAGACTCTGTCTCAAAAAAAGAAAAAAAAAGAAAAGAAAAACAAACAAACAAACAAACAAACATACTCTTGAATCACTCTTGGGTCAACAAAGAAATTTTAAAATGTAATTTAAACAATTTACAAATGAATAATAAAGAGTGCTTTAATATTAAATTTCAACCAAAGCAGCTCCAGAGGAAATTGTTTTGGTTTCAAATTCAACTGGTGGAAAACAATAAACATTTCAAATGGGCAAACAATCTAGAAAAAGGACAACAAAATAAAACAAAGGACAGAGGAATGAGGAATTGCTATAGCTATAAGCGGAAATTAATGAATATAGAAGAAAAAAGTAGATGATCAATACAAGTTCAAAAAGAATATAAATATTTGACAATTTTGATTAAGAAAAAAATGAGAGAAGACATTAGAGAACAGCAGTAGAAATAAGACAGGAAACACAAATACAGATAGTGAAGAAATTATAAAATTATTTAAAATACCAAGTGCAGTAGGTCGAAGAGTATTCCCCCTCCCCAAATGTATGTCCACCTGGAAGCTATGCATGTCACCTTATTTTGGAAAGAGGATCTTTGCAGATGTTATCAAGATGAGATCATACTAAATTGGAGTGGTCCTAAATCCACTGTGACTAGTGTCCTTAAAAGAAGAGAAAAATTTGGACAACACACACACACTCTCACACACACACACACACACACACACACACACACATCACCATGTGGTGACAGATACAGGGATGGAAGTGATGTGACGAGTCTACAAGCTAAGGAACACGAAGGATGCCGCCAAGCACTGGAAGCTACAGAGAAACATCGAGCAGATTGTTTTCCAGAGCCTCTAAGGGGCACCTGGGTTTTGGACTTCCAGCCTCCAAAATTGTGAGAGAATGAATTTCTGTTGTTTTAAGCCACCCAGTTTGTTATGAAAGCCACAGGAAGCTAATACAGTATGTAAAAATTTTATGCCAATAAATTTGAAAACATAGATGAAATGTGTGATCACCCAGGAAAATTAACTCACGGAAAGGTAAAAAGCTTGAAATTGTGATCAAGTATCAGCCCCACCAAAAGATTTAGCCTGCATAGTTTTATGGATAGAATCTAGCTAATCTGTAAAGGGTAGATGACCCCCATGTTATATATAATATTTCAATGCATGGGAAAAAATGAGACGCTTTTAAATTGTTTCAACAAGGCTAACATGTCCTGATATTAAAAGAAGGGAAGGAGAGCACACAAAAATAAAACTGCAGGATTTTTTTTTTTTTTTTTTTTTTTTTTGAGACAGATTCTCCCTCTGTAGCCCAGGCTGGAGTGCAGTGGTGCGACCTTGGCTCACTGCAACCTCCACCTCCCGGGTTCTGGTTCAAGCAATTCTCCTGCCTCAGCCTCCTGAGTAGCTAGGATTACAGGCACACACCACCATGCTCAGTTAATTTTTGTATTTTTAGTGGAGACGGGGTTTCACCATGTTGGCCAGGCTGGTCTTGAACTCCTGACCTCGTGATCCGCCTGCCTCGGCCTCCCAAAGTGCTGGGATTACAGGCATGAGCCACAGCGCCTGGGCAACTGCAGGAATATCTTATTTATAGGTGGTAAATTTCTAAGCAAAATACTAGTAAATCCAACCATGCGACTTTAATAAAATATACGGTATGGCCTGAGTGTGTGAGGCGAAGGAAACATGAAGAAATTTAGTCATGGAATTGAAGGGAAAAACAGTCATAATCATTTCAATAGGTTTTGCTATAAAAGTGTTAGATAAAATTCAGCAAACAACGAAAAACAAAAAATGGTAATTTGGCAATACAGAAAAGCTGACCTACCCAGATAAGAGGCATCTATGACAGAATCGTTAAGGTGAAGATAGAGATAAGAAAAGAATGCTGCTCCTGCTGCTGTATTCAATATTTATTCTGGAGTTTCTGGTCAATACAAAGACATGAGATACAAGTTTTTGCAGACATCAACTGCAAGATGGTTAGAACTAATAAGAGTTCTGCACAATAGGTGGACTCAAGGCCAACATTATAGCTTTGTTATATAGAAGCAATGACTGATTAGAAAATATTATTAAAAAGCTCCATTAATAATATCCACAGATTTGTAAAATACTAAAAAGAAAGCTAAAAAGTGCATAAGACTTATGTGAAGAATAAACAAAATTTTACTGGTGGAAGGAAAAGAAGATTTAAATTTATATGAAGCGAAATACCATGACAGGTATTTAAATATATAACAGACATTAAATAGTGATATTAAATAAATGGCAGATATTTAAGTATATGGAGAGAAATACTACCCAAGATGGAAGCTATAACATATCTTCCACCACCGTTAACATATCTCTTTATGAAGAAAGAACACAGCATATTTGAAATTAGGCTATTTCTGGAAACAGTAGAAGTTACCATTTATTAAATGCCAACTAGATGCCAAATACTCTAAAATTTTATTTCAATTAAACTCTCATAAGCCTCAATTTTCTCATCTGTGACATGGGATAAAAAGCCCATCCTGGGCCTGGCGCGGTGGCTCATGCTTGTAATCCCAGCACTTTGGGAGGCTGAGGCGGGCGGATCACGAGGTCAGGAGATCGAGACCACGGTGAAACCCCGTCTCTACTAAAAATACAAAAAAATTAGCCGGGCGTGGTGGCGGGCGCCTGTAGTCCCAGCTACTCGGAGAGGCTGAGGCAGGAGAATGGCATGAACCCGGGAGGCGGAGCTTGCAGCGAGCCGAGATTGCGCCACTGCACTCCAGCCTGGGCGACAGAGCGAGACTCCGTCCCCAAAAAAAAAAAAAGCCCATCCTGAAGTGCTGTGAGATTTAAAAGAGCAAACACATTAAAACAATAACTCTTGATGGGGCACGGTGGCTTATACCTGCAATTCCAGTACTTTGGGAGGCCGAGGCAGGTGGGTCACCTGAGGTCAGGAGTTTAAGACCAGCCTGGCCAATGTGGTAAAACCCTGTCTGTACTAAAAAAATATATATAAAAATTAGCCAGGCATGATGGTGCGAACCTGTAGTCCTAGCTACTTGGGAGGCTGAGGCAGGAGAATTGCTTGAACCTGGGAGGCAGAGGTTGCAATGAGCCAAGATCATGCCACTGTACTCCAGCCTGTGACAGAGTGAGACTCCATCTCAAAAAATAAATACATAAAAAATAAAACAGCGACTCTTTTTACACAGCGCCTGCCACCTAGTAAGAACTCAAGAAAATTACAGGAAAAATAATGTGTTATTTAACAAATATGTTCTTTCCTTTTTATAGTAACCTCGTCGAGGAGGAATTTGTATTGATGAGTACATTGAGGCAACGGTGAAGTTCATATTTGAAGAGTGTTTCATTTGGTTTTAAAACTTGGTCGTATCCTTCCATATTATACAGGTATTCAGGATATGTGCTGATATAATCATAGAGAGATCAAACCCAGAAGAGAGACCAAGGGTTGCAGAGGGAAGAAAATATGGTGTGAAGTCAAGCTCTGAGCATTGCGGTACCTTGCTCAGAAGTACCGGCTTGAGCCCTGAGCTCTTCCTCTGCCATAGTCACTGGCAAACGGTAACTGCTTTGTTGTGTAGATTTGGGCAGTCCTTTGCAAGCCTGGTAAGTCACACAAACACACACACACACACACACAAGCAGCCAAGGTGTCCTTCTGGAAAGCCGCGGTTTGGAGGCCTACATCAATTCAGTTCCTCCCTGAAGTCTTTTCCCCCAATAGCTGTGCCCACTTCTGAGTTAGTGCTGGTTGAAGTGCACTAAAGACCTGCTTGGGTCAGAGATCTGTTTCTGCACCCAGGGATTCTAATCCATGGGTTACCTTTTTTGCCCAGTCTCAAATAGCTTTCCTTTATAACCCTATCACAGTTATTACTTAATAAGTTCTTGAGCAATTATTTACATTTTGTGTGTATTCTCTCCTGTATCCCAGGCTGGGGCAGAACCTTTGTGGGGTTTCCTCTCCATTATTTCTTGGTGTTGTGAAGGGACATCAGCCCATGTGGCCACACACAGCTCTTGGGTTCTTTGAGGCAGATGCTGGTACCACCCAGAAGTCTGAGGTGTGAGGGCTCCCGCCCCAGCCCCACTCCACTTCCAGATTGTGAGGGAAGGACCCTTAGCTGGAGTGTCTCCCATGTAGACATTAAGCAAAGCAAGCTCCAGATCTCTGGCCTCAGCTGGCCCGAGAAGACTATTCAAGGGAGACAGAACATTCTGAGGATCTGCATCAGGGGATGGCAGACTAAGCTGTGGGCCAAATTCTTATAAATGAAATGTTGGAACATTTGGGTGTTGCCTGTCACCTCTTTCCTGACATACTGGCAGAGTTGAGTGGTTGCAGCAGAGACTGCATGGTCCACAAAGCCTAAAATATTTGCTTTCTGGCCTTTACTGCAAAAGTCAGCCAACCCCTGATCTAGGGCCTAACTTGGAATCTGCTTGTTGACACGAAGCATTCAGGAATCCATCTAAAGCAACAGGGAGGGGACGACAGAGCAGAGAAGGAGCTTCAGGGGCCATTCTGAAGGGCTCTGGGGACAAGGTTTACTGTTATTCCCTGTTTGTGCAAGGATGGGCCATGTCTAAACCTTAAAAAATTTTTTTATTGTGGTAAAACATACATAACATGAAATTTACCATTTTAACCATTTTCAAGTGTACAAGACAGTGGCATCAAGTACATTCACATTGTATGCAACCGTTACCACCACCATTGGCTTCCAGAACTATTTTCTCTTCTCAAACTGAGAACTTTGTGAACCATTTCTCCTGTCTTTTTTTCTTTTTTTTTTTTGAGACAGTCTTGCTCCGTTGCCCAGGCTGGAGTGCAGTGGCACATTCCCAACTCGTTGCAACGTCTGCCTCCCAGGTTCAAGCAATCCTCCCACCTCAGCCTCCCAAGTAGCTGGGATTACAGGCATGTGCCACCACACCTGGCTAATTTTTGTATTTTTAGTAGAGACAGGGTTTCACCATGTTGGCCAGGTTGATGTTGGAACTCCTGACCTCAGGTGATCCACCTGTCTTGGCCTCCCAAAGTGCTGGGATTACAGGCATGAGCCACCACACCAGGCCGATTTCTCCTGTCTTCAATGCCTTTATTCTTACCAGTAAGAGCTCACTTTTAGGATTCATCATGATAATTAATAAGTTGCTGGTGTTGGCAATGAGTGTCTGTTTTTGACACTCAGGCTGCAGAGGTGCAGATCTTTGGTGCTGACTGCGCTGTGCCTGACAGCAGGCTGGTGATGCCACCTGGGGCACTGCATGGACATGCAGTGCCCAGTTGATCTGGAGCAAGCACTCTGGATGACACATGAACATTTGAGTACTGCTCTTGATACTGATGAGAACCATTGTTTCAAACTGGACATTGCCTAGTGGTGCCCCGAAGTCCTGCTCTCCTAGAATTCCCACGCAGGTTCCCTGTTCCTCTCTTCTTCCCTTCCCGGCTTCCTTGATAGCTGGGCAGTGCTCAGATTTCCACCAGGGCTGACTGGTGCCGGGTAGATGGAGTTCCATTCGGGTGAATGACTCTGGGAGAGGCCCTTGTTCTCCTGTCCAGATGCGCCATTGAACAGTTGCCAGAATTTGCACACTGTTGACACTCAGGATGGGGCTGAATGGTTGCTGTCTCCTCTATTCCTTCCCCCTTACTTCTGGCCAGAGCCCAACTGTGGGGGTGGGGGAAGGAAGTGAGAAGAACTGGTGTGTGTTTTTTACATTGGGGATAAGTATGGGAGCATGGATGGGTAAGTGGATTCATGGTTGGAGGAAGCGAAATAGGAACTACTTCGCCTTTCCCCCAGGCTGAAAAGGGCTTTGAAGGTCACCAGGATGGATGCACTCACTGGGCAGGATGGAGAGACATGGACCATGAGGAGCTAAGTGACATGCAGAGTCCTCCGGGGCCAATCACACACCTCATAGAAGAAGAGCTTGAACAGACTTCATGTCCACATCCCTGTGACTCGAATGTTGAGTATACTCGCCTGGATTGGCTGTCATTCAAAAAAGACCCAAGTAGAATGTAGCTTCAACTGCAGGACTTTAAATGAGGATGTTAGAAGTTAGAAGGGACTGGGGAAATACGCTGGTCTGGCGGCAGGGAGAGGAAGATGGTCAAGGACACCATATAAACAGGCCCGCTGCTCTGAACATTCAGTCCTGATCTGCTCCACCCCTCGCTTTCCCGGCTGCGGTCTTGCGGGCTCTGGGGAGGCTCAGTGTCTTCAGTCACAGCCTTCCTCATGCGATGATCTCTAGGGCAAAACTCTGGTTCTCCCAGGGAGTCAGACTCACTGAGTTGGCATGGCCTTCGTTGTCCTGTCTTACTAAGCAGGACCCTGTGGCGACAGTGAAATGGACGATAGACATCAACGCTCCAGGAAACCGCAGGATTTTTTAAAAATTTAATTTTGATGTGAATTATCTTGAGATTTGCCTTGCTTTAAAGCTTGACTCTTTGTAGGGTGCAGTAGTTCCTGAAGTTGCTTGTCCACACCATCACAGGCCCTGGGCAAATTAACTGATTGACCTCATTTTCTACCTCTCCATCCTCAGATAATTATCTCGAGTTTTTCCTGCCTTTGATTTAAGTTGAGAGAGGGCTGGGGAAGACAGAGAAATAGAAACAGGGAGAGAGAATGAATGCGTGATTGGATCTTTCCATATCTCTTTAAAATTGAGTTGAATGCGTGGGTGGCTCATGCCTGTAATCCCAGCACTTTGGGAGGCCGAGGGGGGCGGATCACTTGAGATCAGGAGTTCGAGAGTAGCCTGGCCAACATGGTGAAACCCCATCTCTACTAAAAATACAAAAATTAGCTGGATGTGATGGTGGGTGGCTGTAGTCTCCGCTGCTAGGGAGGCTGAGGCAGGAGAATTGCTTGAACCCAGGAGGCAGAGGTTGCAGTGAGCTGAGATCATGCCACTGCACTCCCATCTGGGCAACAGAGCAAGGCTCAGTGTAAAAAAAAAAGATAAATACAATAAAGTTGAGTTCAATGCTAACATTAATTTCTGGCATGGGAGTACTTGTATTAAGATATTAGGTTAATGGCTAATAATAACTTTTTTTGTTTGTTTCTGAAAGGTAGAAACAAGCCAGCGAGACCGTTTGGGCATGCTTGTGTCACTAACTCTCTTTGGGACGATATTACAGTCTAGTGAGATCAACCAATGAGGTCAGCTGATCCACTTTTTTATTTTTCCTTTTTTAAAAAGTAAAAGCTGGAGAAAGGAGCTGGCTAAGTCCAAGGCTATTTAGATTGTGTGTGGTTTTCTGGAAAACATCTTCAGTGCACGGGGTGAGAAGTTGAAGGTTTATTTTTACGCGTCTGTTTTTAGCTGCACATCCACATTGCTGGCTCATGGTGGAAGCCCCTTTGTATGAGACATCCCTGACTGCATTTGACCCGGGAGCACAACCCATGCCAAATGATCATTTCTCACAGGCTGCTTGACTTTCTGGAGAGAGGAAACACCTTGATAACTCACTGAGATGTGTTATGTCAGAGAAAGTGTGCCATGGATCCCCGACAGCTCCCACGGGGCCCCTCAGCGGCGCAGCGTGAGTGCCAGGGCCTCCCCGCTCCCCTGCCCAAGGCCCACTGCTCTTCGCCTCTCCTTACCCAGCCGTGTACACCTGGCTGCCATTTTCTCAAAGACACTTACGCAGTGGTATTTTGTAACGACGTCAATTCTTTTCCTGCCTGACTCAGAAGATTACAGTGACTCAATGCTGGCTGGTCAACCTTAAAGATTAAATCGGGGACATTGGCTTAATGATTTTAACAGCTAGTGTAAAGGATTTCCCAAGTATGAGAATCAGGATGGGAAGGAGGGTTGGGATTTTATTCAATCTTAAAGAGAAAGTCAGTAACACAGCTGAAAGTAAACTTTACTTTTGTATTTCTTAAATAAAAAGCTTCAAGTTTAAAAGATTTAAACAGAAATATAGTATAGGTTCTAATGGAGAATCAACATACTCCAAATGGATAAAATGCCTTACCATGTGAATGAATATCCAACTATGTGTTGGAAACTATGCAGGAATCATTATTATTCTATGATTGTGATATTTATTTGCTCCAGTTCAGTGCTTCTCAAATGTTAATATGCCTAAGGATCTCCTGGGGAACTTGTTCATAATGCAAATTCATGGGTCACATCCTCAGACCTCAGTAGGTGTGGAGTGGGCCCCAGGAATAGAAATTAAATAAGCGCTCCCAGTGATTCCAATGCAATGCAGATGGTTGTGGAGATGGGGCCCCCTTAGCCACCCTCTGGGCACTGACAGAAAATGAAGGAAAAATAAGAAAGCCTATGGCAATTAAGCTTTATGAACATAGCTGCCCAGAAAAACCTTTTTTTTTTTTTACTCCAACTTCTAGCATCCCAGAGAGAAATACAGTTTCAAAAGAAGGGAAGCCCTGGAATAGTGATTTCTTTGTAGAGCTTAGTATACTGTCTAGAAGTATTTGGAAATCCATTTAGCAGATAATAAAAATTCCTGCCTGGAATTTGCTGAGAACAAATCTAGGATGTGTGCTCCAGGATTCTGTGTCTGGTCTGGAGCGCTTCCCTTTTGAGCTCTGTGTCCTTGCTGTCCATCCTCCCAAGCAGTTGCACATGGTGGTGGGGCTGTGGTGCCGGCCAGGTGGGAGGGGGAATGCCTGGGCAAGCCGGCTGCCCGGCCACTGGGCTACTCTGCCAAGCTGTTACTGGGCGCTGGGCTGCTGCATATGGGTCAAAGGAAAGGAGAGGGGTGAGTGATAGCCTCCTCCTTGGCTTACAGAGTGTGTCCTCCCTCAAATTTAGGAAAGTCTTATTTTTCTCTTTGAGGAGAATCAGGTCAAATTACTTTATTTTTAAAATACTGTGTGTAGACTCCATGGACCAATAGAGATGCAGTACTTGCAAGAAAATATCAACAACAAAAATGCCTCTTTTCTTTTGTGATTTATTTTCCTGCTGCCATCTTGAAAGGCACCAGTCACTTGAAGCTTCTTGGGAAGGCAGACATGTTATGTGAGGTGACTGATTCTGCCCTTGGTGCCTGTGAGTTCTGTATAAATTACCTACTGGACTTGGATATCTCACAGAAACTGCAAACTTGATGTGCACAAAAACTGGGTGTACTATCAAAATCCCTTTGGTGTTTTTTGCAGAAATAAAGTTCATCCTAAAATTCATATAAGAGCTCAAGGGACTCTAAATACCCAAAATAATTTTGAAAAATAAGAACAAAGTAGGTGAACTCTTCCTAATTTCGTATTACATATTACAAAGCTACAGTAATCAAAACTGTGTGGTACTAGCAAAAGAACAGACCTAAAGACCAATGCAATAGAATAGAGAGCCCAGAAATAAACTCTTGTGTATATAGCCAAATGATCTTCAACAAGGGTTCCAAGACCACTTAGTGGGGGAAAGAAAGGTCTCTTCAATAAATGGTGTTGGGAAAACAGGATATTTATGTAGAAAAGAATGAAGTTGGACCCTTATTTTACACCATATGCAAAAATGAACTCAAAATGGATTAAAGACCTAAACGTTAGATTTGAAATCATAAAACTCCTAGAAGAAAACATAGGAAAAAACTTCATCACATTGGATATGGCAATGAGTTCTTGGATCTGATACCAAAAGCATAGGTGATAAAAAGCAAAAATAGATGGCAGGGCCACAGTGGCTCATGCGTGTAATCCCAGCACTTTGGGAGGCCGAGGAAGGAGGATTGCTTGAGCCTAGGAGTTTGAGACCAGCCTGGACAACATGACAAACCTTGTCTCTACCAAATATAAGAAAAATTAGCTGGGTGTAGTGACAGGTCC
Organism: Symphalangus syndactylus; assembly: GCF_028878055.3. Classification (NCBI taxonomy): domain Eukaryota; kingdom Metazoa; phylum Chordata; class Mammalia; order Primates; family Hylobatidae; genus Symphalangus; species Symphalangus syndactylus. The sequence continues at coordinate 63,317,618 of NC_072429.2, read as the reverse complement.
CTGTTACTCGGGAGGCTGAGGTGGGAGGATTGCTTAAGCCCAAGAGGCAGAGGTTATAGTGAGCTGAGCTCACTTCACTGCAATCCAGCCTGGGTGACAGAGTGAACCCTACCTCAAAAAAAAAAAAAAGTGCAAAAATAGATAAATGACACACATCAAACTTAAAATCTTTTGTGCATCAAGGGATGCTATTACTAGAGAGAAAAGGCAGCTTATAGAATTGTAGAAAATTTTTGCAAATTGTGTATCTCATAAGGGGTTTATATCCAGAATATATAAAGGAATCCTACAACTCAACCACAATAAAAAAAAACTCAATTAAAAAATGGGCAGAGAGAGGACTTCTGGACCCTGACATCAGGGCTGCATGGGGAAGGGGAGACGTGGAGCAAAGAGTGACCATGATGAAATTAGCACAGTGGCTTTGGGGACTGGCACTTCTAGGCTCCACCTAAGTGGACCGGACCATGGAACCCCTAAGCCTGGAGCCGCCCTCACCCTGCTGGGAGGTCCTGTGGCAACTGCCTGCCTGCTTGCTGGTGTCTGCCAGCTGCTGTACCCTGGGCGCTGGGCACTATCATGTGACCACTTTCCACAATAGCTGAGAAGGCTGCATTCAAGCTGCAGAACAGATCCAGGAGGCTCCAGATGACTCAGCCCTCAGGGGGCTGTGCTTCTGATACCCTAACCTCATTCCCAGCCTGGACAGTCCTTCCCAGTCCCCATTAAAGAACAAGTTTATTTTCTTAAAAAAAAAAAAGAGAAAAAGACTTGCATAGAAAGTTCTCCACAGAAGAATACAGATGGCCAATAAGCATATGAAAAGATGTTCAACATGATTGATCATCAGGGAAATGCAAATCAAAACCACAGTGAGACATCACCTCAAACCCATTAGAATGGCTACTTCAAAAACAACAACAGAGAATAAGTGTTGGCTATAATGTGGAGAAATTGGAACCCTTATACACCGTTGATGGATTGTGAAATGGTGGAAAACAGCTATGGAAAACAGTGCAGCGGTTCCTCGAAAAATTGAAAATAAAACCACTGTGTGATCCCACAATCCTGCCTCTGGTATATGTCCAAAAGAACTGAAAGCGGAGTCTTGAAGAGATCTTTACCATGGTCACAGCAACACTGTTCACAATAGCCAAGAGCTGGGTGGAAGTCACCCAAGTGTCTGTAGATGGATGAACGGATCAACAACATTTGGTATGGACATACAAAGGAATGTGATTCAGTCTTAAAAAGGAAGAAAATTCTGACATGTGCTGCAACCTGGATGAACCTTGAGGACATTACGCAAAGCGAAATAAGCCAAACATGAAAAGACAAATACTGTATGATTCCATGTATGTGAGGTTCCTAGAGCGGTCAATTCCACAGGTACAGAAACTAGAATCCTGGTTACCCCGGGCTGGGGAAAGGGGAACAGGGAGTTATTGTTTAATGGGTACAGAGCTTCAGTTTTGCAAGATGAAAAAGTTCTGGAGATGGATAGAGGTGACGGTTGCTTAATAATGTGAGTGTACTAAACCACTGAACTGCACGCTTAAAAATGATTAAGATAATAACAGCATTGAGAGGATAACAGGACTAATTCTTTGACAAGACTGAGCACCTAGGTTGCTCTAAAAGCACTCAAAGGGCATCTGAATCAATCCTAGGGATGCCTGAAAACTTCCAAAAGTAGGTGACTGAAGCTGACTCAAAAGTACAAGTATTGTATTTTTTTCAATGCTAATATGTACGCTTTTCTACCTTTTTACCTCTTTTACGTTGGGATATGTCTTACAATGCATGGTAAGTCATTGTGTGTCTGGGTGCATTTTTTCTTCATCAGTGGTGCGTAAAACAATGATGCATCTTGGGCTTGTTCAAATGTGGTGCCCAAGCCAGAGCCTGCCCTTTCCAGAAATCTGCACAGCCCTAATAGTCACCAAATCTTACAGATTCCACCTGCATAACACACTCCTCTGCATTTCTACAACCACTATTCCCTACTGCAAGCCATTTCAGCAGCCTTGTTCTTTTCCCTCTGCTCCAAAGCTTGTCTTCTGCTAGCATAATCCACCCTTCAACCAGGCTGATCTTTCCAAAAACAAAATTTGGTTACATTACTTTCCTTCAAGACGAAGTCTGAGCTCAATTGAGCAGCATCCAAGGCCTTTTACAATCTAGTCTGTATTGGCTGCTCTGATCTAGTCCCTGTGGGCTGCTTCAGGCTGTTTCCCCACCTCCTGACCCTTGCTCTTGGCTAACTCCTGGCTTATTCTATGGAATCTAATGGTGTGTCACACCTTTCTTTTAGGGAAAATTAAGAAAGAAAAACGGACTCCCAATCAAACCGTGACATGCTGACTTAAGCCGGTTCCTCCGATTAGGTGATCTGAGTGCAGGTTGATAGGGAAGAGCACCCCAGAGCAATGCCTGGATGGGAGTGAGGGCAGAGGGCCGGGCAGCGGGAGGGGTAAGCTGCACTGAACAGGGAGGGGCCTCAGCAGAGCCACAGGGACGCTGCAGTCGGAGCACTTCAAAGATGTCTGGCACGAGGGCCCAGGAGCCAGAACTTTGTACCTGTGCACAGACTTGTCACTGGATGTGGGGCGCAGCTTTCTCCAACAGCAGGCAACTCTCTGAAAGGGGCACCCAGCTAAGAGCTGTCCTCTGTCAACACTCCAGGGAGATGGACTTGGAGGGGGATCAGGGCAGCATCCACCTCCACCTTATCCACTGTAAATGTCATCAGCTGGGAGACGAAGTCTAGTACTAGACATGCTAGGGTGTGAAAAGGTATACATCTTATCGTCAATAAAATACGATCTATCTGTGACTGGTTCCTCTTCTGCTCCTGCTGCTTGTGGTGATGGCCAATGGCCCCGACTTGACCTTCTGCATCTGCAGGAAGTGGACCCACTAGCCAGGGAAGTCCAAGAGGACCAAGGTAGGCTAGCAGGAGAAGGCCACCACGTGAGAATCGCGTCTGTCCCTACCCATGGCACTCGAGCCATGCCAGGCGGGGCAAGGGTCTGCCTCCTCCCTTGGCTCTGCACGCTGCTGTTCCTTGAAGGATTCGTTGTGTATATTACATTTCCATTGCAGTGGGCTCCCGCGTGCCCTTTTCTCTTGGTTCGTCCCCTTGTTTTACTGCATAATACACTCTGTGAAAGCACCCAAGAGGGCTTACATGAGAGCTCAGTTTTCTGATTCTTTGTACATTTTTATTCTATCCTCACAATTCACTAATTGCTTGACTGGGTATAAAATTCTCTTTGAATTTCGAAGTTCTGTAACATCCAGCTTGGCTGTTAAGAAATTTGATGGCATTTGGATTCCTTTTCCTTTGTTTGTCACCTGGCTTACTTTTCTTCCTTCTGTTCACATATAGGGAGACAAAATTTTCAATGATATGTCTTTGCATGTATAAAAAAAAATTGTGGAGGGTATTTGGTGGATTTTTTCAAACTGCTAAATAATACCTAATTCCACTTATTGTGGAAATTATTCAGATATTATTTGTTATGGTTAAACTCCCTCATTTTTTCTGGTTTCTTTATATGGAATGCTATTTATCAGATGTTACAACTTTTGGATCCACCTATTAAATATTTTACTTATTTCCTGTTTTCTATTTATAATCTACATTTATTTGATTTTAATATTCAACATTCCATTGATTTTTAAAATTTCAAATCTGATATTCATGCGACCCATGGTCTTTTTCTTCTTTAATCCTTTCCATATCTCAGATATGTATATATGCATATATACATCTATATATACACACACACACACTTCCCATCATCTTTCTTTGAAGGTGTTATGGTTCCTTCTATTCTCTGCACTGGCTTTGCTTCTTCTTGTCCCCCGCTTCCTGTGCTTCTCTGTTTGTTTTGGTCTGGTGGTGAATATCTTCCATTTGTCCTCCCAGTCTACACTCCAGCCCCGACAGCCCCACCCTTCTGCTTTTTGCCATGGTGACTTTTGCCTCTAGCAGCTTCTTTTGCCTCTAGTGTGTTTGGGTTGTGCCTGTGGCAGAGTGGGACGGGGGAGAGGGGCTCAGAGTATGGGTTTCCCCAGACTCCTCCTAGCCAGGGAAGCTAGATTCTTCCCTGACAGGCCACTGTTCCAGGTGAGTGGCCTCTCGACAGTGACATTCTGCAGATGTTGGCAGCTGCTCCTTGTGGCTCAGCAGACTTTGTTGCTAGCCTCTGAGCACTGCTTGCTTTTGCGGACTGCTCCTCCAGTAAACTGACTTTAAATTTCCAAGTTTTAGTATGACGGCCATTTTTCTCAGAATCTTAGCTGATACTCTTTTTCATGTGAGAAGCTTTCTTCAAATGTAGAATGATCTGCAGCTGTGTCTTTGCATCTAAGAGTGAGGCAGTCAAATGCTGACTGCGACCCTGGCATGTTGTGGGGGCTTGCTACCTGGCAAGCGTCACGGTAAGACATGCAGGACAGACAATCGCTTCATTGGGGAACTCTCAGATGTCACCATCTGGATATATTTTCTCTGGGACTTTCTTGGGTGAACAACAATGCTCTATTTTCTACCTGATGGGGGAGGAGGTAGAGGTGGCTGCTGGTATCTGTGAGCAGGACAGAGACCCAGACTGCAAAGGTGCATAGGTGGACCAGTAGGGAAGCATCCTGTGTGAGTTGTCCTCTCAATCCTGCCCTCTTCTGGCTCTGGTCTTGGAAAAGAGGGAGGGGACGAGAATGGGGATAGAAAGGAAGTTGCTGCCAGCTGTGGGTGATGTCAGGGCCGACCTAGGATCTAGGTCTTCTTTGTCCGGTTTCACACGATTCTCTGGTTTGTATGGCACCTCCTCCTTCCTTCCAGGATACGCTGTCCTTGAGAGTCTGGGAATGAATTCCTGGCCTCTCAGCTCCCTCAGGCACATGTTTAGATTGGGCTAAGTCAGCTACCATGCCTCCTTCCACTTTGTGTCTATGCAATTTACTGAGTTTTTTTTTTTTTTTAACTTTGATTGTCTCCTCTTCCCTTCTTTTTATAATTTTGAGTCAGTATCTTATGTTGTTCCTTTACTGTCACTTTGGCAGGGTTTTTGAATAAAGAAGAGATGAATGTGGCCAGACGCCATGGCTCACGCCTGTAATGCCAGCACTTTGGGAGGGATTAGTAAGGGAGGCTGAGACAGGAGGATCGCTTGAGCCCAGGAGTTCAAGACCAGCCTGGACAACATGGTGAAACCCCGTCTCTACCAAAAATACAAAAATTAGCCAGGCATGGTGGTGTGTGCTTGTAGTTTCAGCTACTCGAGAGGCTGAGGTGGGAGGATCGCTTGAGCCCAGGAGGTTGAGGCTGCTGTGAGCTGTGATCACACTGCTGCACTCCAGCCTGGGCAACAGAGCAAGACCCTGTCTCAAAAAAAAAAAAAAAGGAAAAGGAAAAGAAGAGATGAATGTATGTACATGTTACTTTTAGGAACAAAGGAAAAGAAAAAGAAACTTTTTCTTAGTAAGCAAAAGTAAGAGATAGTCTACCCTTGGATTCTGAGCCATTTTGTGACTTTATTTCCTTCCTGGTAAATAGCAGAAGAGTGTAAGAATAACACTTTCTTTAAAGAATTTCCAGGAAGATTGAATTAGTTACTATAAAGTGCTGAAAACAACATGGGTTACATAGTTAGCACTACCTGTAAAGGACAGTAAAACACATTTGATTTTAAAATATTCTGTTGTGGCCGGGCATAGTGGCCCGGCACTTTGGGAGGCCAAGGCAGAAAGATTGCTTGAGCCCAGGAGTTCAAGACCAGCCCAGGCAACAGAGTGAGACCCCATCTCTAGAAAATATAATAATAATGATAATAATAAATTACCCGGGTGCAGTGGCATGCATCTGTAGTCCCAGCTACTCGGGAGACAGTTTGAGGTTGCAATGAGGTATGATAGTGCCACAGCACTCCAGCCTGGGTGACAGAATGAGATGCTGTCTCAAATAAATAATAAATAAATAAATAAAATCTCTGTTGAGAGCAATAGAACTCTGGTATAGGGTCCTGAGATTCCTTGGCATGGATCCACCAGAAGCTGATTCTACCAGGAGCTGGGGCTTGGCTAGCCCAAGGACTGAGATCATCTGGGGTCACAGTGTGAAGCCTGCAAGGGATTTGGGGAGCCAGAAGTGGGAGATGGCAGAAGATGGAGCAGGGGCATTGGGAGTGTGCAGCCCTCTTTGACCCACCAGCCACTCTCATCCTGCTGGGTTGGGCTCAGGTTGGGATATGCAATTTATGCACCATTGCAACCTGGAAGAATAGGAATCTGCCCAGAATACCTTGGAAGAACTCATCAGGAGACTGACTGCGGGAATAGGAAATAATGATGCACTTGAAAGACATACTGCTGTAAGCAGTACTGTGAAAAACATGGAAAAAGGTTTAGAGAAAATCAATCAACACATGTGTAGGCTGTACCAAGCATTTGAAATAAATCAGGGAAGTCTTTTATTAATTTTAATTTTTAATATTTCATTTATTTATTTATTTACATATATATATTTTTTAATAAGATGAGGTCTTGCCATATTGTCCATGCTGGTCTCGAACTCCTAGGCTGAGGCAATCCTCCCGCCTTGGCCTCTCATGGTGCTGGGATTACAGGCGTGAGCCACCACTCTTGGCCCAGGGAAGTCTTAATAGAAGACAAAACCTAGTGTACTTATAAAATCTTGATCTCTCTAATTGTCTTATTTGTCCATTCATTCAATATTTATTGAGCACCAACTATATGAAAGATGGCATTAAAATATTACAAAGAAAAATCGAACACCACCCTTTTCCTCTAGGGTTTTCCATCTAAGTGAGACATTGTAAAAATCACTACATCAAAGTAGCATGTGATGAGAAGTAAAGTTTGATCCTATTATGAGGGTCAAGGAAGGCTACACACTCCCAGTGCCCCCTCCTCATTTTCCTGCGACCTCTTTAATAGGTGTTCTAGAATTCAGTGGAAGAAGAAACAAACATAAGCTGAAGATGGCCAGTGAAAATATAGAGGGAGGCTGCAAGCTTGGGTCTTGGTCTTTCTGCTTCTGGAGCCTGGTTGCTGGTTCATCCTCACCCTAGACTCTATGCCTAGCAGTGCTGAAATACATGTGTCCTCATGCAGGTCACACTGTATCTCCCAGCAGCCTATAGCAGCAAATCATTTCCTTGGAATGCTCTTCCTCAACCAAGAAAAAGGTCTCTGTGTGGCTAATGGCTGGGTGCTCCCCAACCTTTAAACATCATCTTTGATGCCAACTTTTCTGGGGGCCTCTGTGACCACCTGTGACTTAGTGAGGGGCGTTTTTCCCATTTTGTAAAATAATTTAACATATGCCAGCCAAATAGAGTGTTTGTATCTTTATTCAATTCAATTCAAACATATCAGGCTGAGCGTGGTGGCTCACGCTTGCAATTTCAGCACTTTGGGAGGCCTGGGCAGGTGGATCGCTTGAGGTCAAGAGTTTGAGACCAGCCTGACCAACATGGTGAAACCCCATCTCTACTAAAAACACAAAATTAACCGAGTGTGGTGGAGTGCACCTATAATCTCAGCTACTCGGGAGGCTGAGGCATGAGAATCGCTTGAACTCAGAGGGTGGAGGTTGCAGTGTGCCGAGATCGTGCCACTGCAATCCAGCCTGGGTGACAGAGCAAGACTCTGACTCAAAACCAACCAACCAACCAACCAACCAACCAACCAACCAACCAACTAACCAACCAACCAACCAACCATATCTGCCAGTGTACTATGGAACTACAGACCCACAACTGAGGCAATGCAAGGGAAGGCTCGATATGCTGATTCCTCAGCTCTTAGTAAACCATGCGTGGTGTCAGGGGTGTCCAGAACCTCTATCTACTGTGGGTGACTGCATCTCCATGGTGTAGCTGAAGGGACAGCTCTGAGCCATGACATGAAATGGATTTCTGGTAAACCTTTGTGAGAGAAGGTGAGAAATGACAATCTAGCATAGATTAACACTCTCTGAAATGTCAGGGGAGTTTTGTACGGAGTTTTCTAGAGCCCCTGCTTGTCCCACTGCGTGACTTAGCATCCTGCCTTGTAATCAGCCCTCATTACTGTATCTCCTTGTGGCAGGTCTTGCAGACAGTTGTGTTCCCAGCACCCAGTACTGAACACTTACACTTTTGTAGATGGAGTGTGGCTGGGGAGGCAAGAAGAATAGCAAAAGGAACTTGCAGAAGGAATTTGCAAGTGTGTGCATGTGTGTGGGGAGAGGAAAAAGTTTTCTTCTTGTTCACTGGGAATGACTACTCCAGTGAGCTGGACTGGGCTCCCGCAGACACAGGCAAGAGGGCAGACAACGCACATCTCAGCCTGCAGACTAAGGGGGCACTCCTTTGCTTTAAAATTCCTCTACCTCCATCCTTGCTGAGAAAAGTGTAGTCTGAGGACCCGTGGCATCAGCATTAGCTGGGAGGTTGTTAGAATTGAAGACTCTCAGCCCCACCCAGGTCCACTGTATGAGCTGGCAGCTTCCCAAGATTCCCCAGGTGATTCAAGTGCACCTTAAATTGTAAGAAGCACGCTTCATTTGATGCCAAGATTTTCCCAATTTTACTAACTTTACTTGAAATTTTGTCCAATAACTCCTTACTTCAATACTGTATACCTTTTCATTGATTGAATTTCTTTTTTTTTTTTGAGATAGGGTGTCACTCTGTCACCCAGGCTGGAGTGCAGTGGTGCAATCTCAGTTCACTTCCACCTCTGCGTCCTGGGCTCAAATGATCCTTCCACCAAGGATCTACTGTTTCCCAAGTAGCTGGGATCACAGGTCTGTGCTACCACACCCGGCTAATTTTTGTATTTTGTGTAGAGACTGGGTTTTGCCATGTTGCCCAGGCTGGTCTTGAACTCTTGGGCTCAGGTGATCTGCCACCTTGGCCTCCCAAAATGCTGTGCAAGCCACCTTGCCAGGCCCAATATTGAATTTCTAATAACCTCTTGTGAATTGTTGAAAAAATGTTAAAAACGAGAAAATAATTTCCACACAGAAAGCAAAGCCTCTTCTCAACACCACACCTTGAGTCCTTGCAAAGGACTGCATGGTATAACCACAGGATGGTTAAGGTCCACTGGCAGGATCTGGACATACATCGATTGGTGACATGAAACCTTGGTGACTTCTAGCTCCATGAATTTCCTGCAATAGCATCAGTCCATGTATTTCATCTTTCCTCGCGAAGATGAAATAGTATTTATTGAGGGGTAAACATATTAACTTATTCTTTAATAAACTTTTATGTTTATTTTTATTTTTATTTTTTTGAGACGGAGTCTTGCTCTGTCACCAGGCTAGAGTGCAGTGGCGCCATCTCGGCTCACTGCAACCTCCACCTCCTCGGTTCAAGTGATTCTTCTGCCTCAGCTTCCCGAGTAGCTGGGATTATAGGCACCTGCCACCACGCCCAGCTAATTTTTGTATTTTTAGTAGAGATGGTATTTCACCATGTTGGCCAGGATGGTCTTGAACCCCTGACCTCCCGTGATCCCCCCATCTCAGCCTCCTAAAGTGCTGGGATTACAGACGTGAGCTACTGCTCCTGGCCTCTTTAAGAAAATTTAAATCTTAGAATAGTTTTAAATTTACAGAAATGTTGTGAAGATAGTGCAGAGAGTTCCCATATACACCTACCCCAGTTTCCTCATTGTTAGCATCTTACACTAGTAGAGTGCATTTGTCACAATGAATGAACTAATATTGACACATTATCACAAAGTGAAGTCTATACTTTCTTCAGATTTCCTTAGTTTTTCCTCATATCCTTTCTTGGTTCCAGGATCATGGAGGATCTCACACTATATTTAGTCATCATGTCCCCTTAGGCTCCCTTTGGCTGTAACGATTTCTCAGACTTTTCTTGTTTTTCAATATATTAATTTTAAAAACTCTTTTTTATTTTGGAATGCTCTTCCTTCCCCTAGCAGAGCAGAATTCTACCAAATGAGTTCCCATAACACTTTAAATCAGATTTAAGAAAATAAATATCCACTTATGAGCTCCTGGAGGGTGGGGCTGGATTATTTTAATCAATCTGCTGCTCCAGAATCCAGCACTGGTCCTGTTTCTGGCACAAATAGGTGTTCAGTAAATTATGTAGTCGGTTTCTTGATTGATTCTTTACTGTTGCCTTGCTGGCACAGTTGGTTGATTCTTTACTGGGCTTATAATGATCCATGGGATAAGATTTCTGCTTTTTGTTGTTGTTTTTAAGACAGGGTCTTGCTCTGTTGCCCAGGCTGGAGTGCAGGTGGCACGATCTTGGCTCATTGCAGCCTCAACCTCTTGGGCTCAAGTGATCCTCCCGCCTCAGCCTCCCAAGTGGCTAAGACTACAAGCACACACCACCATACCCAGCTAATATTTATACTTAAGATCCCCATTCTTAAAGATCTTAGAGGCTGGATGAGAGAGACAGCTGTAGAGAAAACTATGTAGAATGAAACATCGTTTATGTTGTTTATTGTTTATCTGGGGAACTCTGCTGGACCCATATACAGAGTTGGGAGAGAGGGTAATCCTTTTCCTGGAGACCATTCCCAAATGTCAGTTGCACAGTATTAATCCATACCTGTGTAAATTGCAAACCTCTTATTGGGAAGCCTTTGGTGCAGACAGATAATCATAATTATGCAGTGTAGACAATGCCTCCCAAAATGATCTCGTGTGTTCACAGAACAATTTCTACACAACCATCTTTGCAGGTGGGAATCAACCAGGCTGGCAGTATTCCAGGCACTTAAGCAAAATGCCTTGAAAAACATTTTTAAAAAGAAGTTTTTCCAGAGTCATATTCCCCTTGATACTAAAGACCTTCAATATTTCAAGGAAATTATATCTCATCTGTTCTTAAGCCATTTTTTTTCCCCACTGAAACCAGTTGTCTTGTTAAACTGTAATGCCCAGTAGCTCTTTCTTAGCACTCTAAGGCTGCATGGTCCAAGATGATAGACACTAGTCATATGTGGCTTTTTAAATGTAAATAATTAAATTTTAATAAAATTTACAAGTCAGTTCCTCAGTCATGCTCGCCACATTGAAAGTGCCCAGTAGCTATACATGGCTAGTGGCTACCATGTTGGACATCACAGGTATAGTACACACCGTCATCAAGGAAATATCTGTTAGGCAGCTCTGCTTAAAAGACAATTTTCTTTTTTTCCTTTTTTCTCGAGACACTCTCTTGCCCCGACTGGAGTGCAGTGGCGTGATGTCGGCTCACCACAACCTCCACCTCCCAGGCCCAAGTGATTCTCCTGCCTCAGCCCCCTGAGCAGCTGGGAATATAAGTATGTGCCACCACACCCGGCTAATTTTTGTATTTCTAGTAGAGATGGGGTTTCATCATGTTGGCCAGGCTGGTCTTGAGCTCCTGACCTCAAATGACCCACTGCCATGGCCTCCCAAAGTACTGGGATTACAGGTGTGAGCCACCGCACCCGGCCAACAACTTTCTTTTTATTTTTCCTTCTTCTTTTAATCAGAAAGCTACATTTTTCCATTTTTAAAAAAATGCAATTTAAAGGAGTACAATGAATACAATTGGGGGTGAACAAAATTCTTACAAAAACGCATATATCATAGGGAATAAGGAAAATGTCACAAAAATCTGATTTTTTAAGGTTTAAGGGGTCCAAAAGTTTTTATACCAGGAGAGTAAGGCTTTTCAGGCCTCCCAGCCTTTAAAAATAGAGTCTACAATTTTCAGTCTTATTCTCCTTTCATGGGCGACCTGATTTTGGATTAAATCTTAGGACCTGTGAAGAAATTAGTCGTGGTGTATTTTACGTACTATGCGCATTATCCCTAGCCCTTTTCTTACTTCAACAAATGTTGGCACCTTCCTTAATTTATCTCAGTGGGTCTCAGTACACTGGAGAGGAGCCAGAGAGAGCTTCAGGTGAGACGCACTCACTAGGGCAGGTGTTGGGGAGGAGGAGGGAGAGGGAGAAAGGAAGAGAGAGAGAGGATCTTAGGCAGACAGATAGGGCCCAAGGGAGGAGGAGAGGGCAAGGATGTATAAGGGCAATTTCCTTAACTTTACAAAGGACTTACGAAGATGTAAACATATTTTTGCCTTCATTGCCGTGTGAACTGTGGGTTTGGATAGGTGAAAGAAGAAAGAAACAGCTGGGCGTGGTGGCTCACGCCTGTAATCCAGCACTTTGGGAGATCAAGGTGGGTGGATCACCTGAGGTCAGGAGTTCATGACCAGCCTGGCCTACATGGCAAAACCCTGTCTCCGCTAAAAATACAAAAATTAGCTGGGCGTGGTGGTGGGCGCCTGTAATCCCAGCTACTGGGGAGGCTGAGGCAGGAGAATCACCTGAACCCGGGAGGTGGAGGTTGCAGTGAGCTGAGATCGTGCCATTGCACTCCAGCCTGGGTGACAAGAGCGAAACTCCCTGTCTCAAAAAAAAAAAAAAAAAAAGGAAAGAAACTGACTTTTCAGTTTATCTTGCTCTTTCTTTCAAACTTTGTTCTATGTGCAAGTATTACCTATTAAAATAATTGCATTTAAAATCATTAAATTTAAAACAGAGGGCATGAAAAGCCATTCCAATGTTAGCAACTGTTGAATTACTCAAGGTAAGTATAGACTTACTTCAAAAAATAAGCCATCTTATTTCTCCCCAGAGCTAGAAATCATCTCTCTTTCTTTCTGATGTATTCCTGTGACTTTTCCTATCTTCACAGCTATTGTGCACTTGATTTCATTTCCAAAGCTCTCTGATCCTGCTGTTTGCTTCTCCACTGTGTTACAGCTGGGGCTGAACAATGGACCTGCCCAGTGCTGTTAGCATTACATTTTCATACAATGTCTCCCTGCCAGCATTGAGCAACACTTGGCTTGGTAAATCTTGTGATATGATACTTATCAGGTGTTCCCTAACTGTAGCTGTCAGCATACCAGCAAAGTCTAACAGCAACACACCTTCTATATATTAAATTTCTAATTTCTAAAGTTTTAATTTCTTGGAACTATGGTTGATGCAACAGTGCCCCAATAAAGTAAAAGAATTTAGATAGTACTCTAGTTTCTATGCCTCTTTTGTGAGCACTTCAAGTAGTCTTTTGATCCATTTTTCACTTTACATTTCCTAAAAGTAAGCCAGACTTATTTAGTGAAGGACTTCAAGATTTTCTAATTTTGTAAATGAACCAATTGCTATTGTAGACATAATAATGACTGAGTAACATCAAAATAAGAAAGCTCAACTTTGGCAAAGAAATCCATTATTTTCCAAACTATGGGAAATTTCTGATGAATAGCTTGTGAGAAACCAAAGCCATGAACTTATATATAAAGGTGCTACTTGAATTAATCCCAACTATACATAAATATGCCATTACTGAAATTTCACTTCTCACAAGGGACAGGAAATTAGAAAGAAAGAGAAGTGCTTAGATGTTTAGACTTAACTAGAGATTTACTCAAGACAAACCATGGGTAGAATGGTGGAAGGAAGCAAACCTTGGGAAGATAGTTTCTACAAATTATTACTATTATTATTATTATTTTTTGAGACGGTGTCTTGCTCTGTCACCCAGGCTGGAGTGCAGTGGCTCGATCTTGGCTCACTGCAACCTCCGCCTCCCGGATTCAAGCGATTCTCCTGCCTCAGCCTCCTGAGGAGCTGGGATTACAGGCACAAGCCACCATGCCTGGCTACGTTTTGTATTTTTAGTAGAGATGGGGTTTCGCCATGTTGGTCAGGCTGGTCTTGAACTCGTGACCTTGTGATCTGCCTGCCTTGGCCTCCCAAAGTGCTGGGCTTACAAGCATGAGCCACTGTGCCCAGCCAACAATTATTTTTTAATCTAGAGCAGTTCCCTCTCCCTTGGGTTTTCCTTGCGTTGAATTTTTGAGAGTCTAGAGCAGCTATCCTGTAGAATATTCCATATTCTGGATTTTTGATTTGTCTGATCATTTCTTTTTGAATAAATTCAGGGTTAAATATTTTGGGAAGAATTCTTCACAGGTGCATCACACCAAGTGGCACATAATGTGAAGCCATCCCATGACAGTGAAGTTTGTTCACTTCATTAAACCTGTCACTGTCAATCACTCTATAGTGAAGACAAAATTTTCCTATTGCATTAATAGGGAGATTTGTAGGGTGCCCCACCCTTTTTTTTGAGACAGGGTCACACTCTGTCACCCAGGCTGGAGTGCAGTGGCTCCATGTCAGCTCACTGCAACCTCTGCCTCCCCGGTTCAAGCGATTCTCCTGCCTCAGCCTCCCAAGTAGCTGGGATTACAGGCAACTGCCACTACGCCTGGCTAATCTTTGTATTTTTAGTAGAGATGGCGTTTCACCATGTTGGCCAGAGTGGTCTTGAACTCCTGACCTCAGGTGATCCGCCCACCTCACTTCCTAAAGTGCTGGGATTACAGGCGTGAGCCACTGCACCTGGCCAGGGTGCCACTTTTGAGCTTTATGAATAACCTGTTTATGGAATTGGGCATGCTGGTCAAAGTGTATAATTTTGTTAGATATTGCAAAATTCCCTTCTATATGATTAGTGCTGTTTTCTACTCCCACCCTCAATTTCATAGCAGGCTTATCTTCCCGTATGCTTACAAAGACAGTGTATTGTCAAACCTAAAGCTTTTAGGAATGTGATAGGTTAGACATGGAATCTCAGGGTGCATTTTACTTATGAATTAAGTTGAGCATATTTTATTTTATTCTTTTGAGACAGAGTCTTGCTGTCACCCAGGCTGTAATGCAGCCGTGCAATATTGGCTCACTGCAGCCTGGACCTCCTGGGCTCTAGTGATCCTCCCATCTCAGCCTCTCCAGTAGCTGGGACTATGGGTGTGCGCCACCGCACCCGGCTAATTTATGTACTTTTTGTAGAGATGGGGTTTTGCCATGTTGGCTAGGCTGGTCTTGAATTCCGAGCCTCAAGTGATCTGCTTGCCTTGGCCTCCCAAAGTGCTGTGTTTACAGGCGTGAGCCACTGCGCCTGGCTTGAGAGTATTTTAATATGTTCAAGTGCCATTATCTTTTTCTGTGAACTGCTATTCTTGTCTTTTTTCTATAAACTTTTAACTTTTCCCCTCAATATTTAAAGTGCATTGTAAATCAGAGAGATTATCCCTTTATCTGGGATATAAACTGCACATACTCTCTCCTAGGCTGTCATTGCCTGGTAATATTCCTTATGGGGATTTGTTGTCATCATTATTATGGAAAAGTTTTAAAATTTTTACGACATCAAATTCATGAATCTTTACTGTTATTGCTTTTTGATTTTTTTATGAGACATGGTTTAAAGGCTGCCCTACATCTAGTTTATAAAAGAATTCACCAGTTTCTTTAAGTGTTTTGTATTATTGCATTTCCTACATTTGTATTTCTTATCCATTTGGAGCTTATTTTGGTGTAAGGCCTGAGGAAATTTAATTTCTAAATGAAATCATACTATATTACCTCCCCAAGAAAGCCAATTTTAAGGTGAAATTCTCATTTAACAGACAAAGCAGTATGTTTAGAACATGTAAAGAACAATAAATCAGGCCAGGTGTTGTGGCTCACGCCTATAATCCCAGCACTTTGGGAGGCTGAGGCGGGTGGATCACCTGAGATCAGGAGTTTGAGACCAGCCTGGCCAACATGGTGAAACCCTGTCTCTACTAAAACTACAAAAATTAACCAGGTATGGTGTCACACTCCTGTAATCCCAGCTGCTCGGGAGGCGGAGGCAGGAGAAATGCTTGAACCTGGGAGGTGGAGGTTGCAGTGAGCCAAGATCATGCCACTGCACTCCAGCCTGGGCTACAGAGTGAAACTCTGTCTCAAAAAAGAAAAAAAAAAGAAAAAAAAAAGAACAATAAATCAACAAAATAGGGAAGACAACTCAGTGTCACAGGCAAGAGAAGTTGAAAAGGTATTTCACAAAAGAGGGAGTCCAACTGTCCAATAAGCATATGAAGCAGTGCCTGCCAATCACACCACAGTGGTGAGATACTCTACACCCTCACCAGAGAGAGGCAAAAAAAATAGCAACATCAAGTTTTGGCAAGGACAATGGACACTGTCTGAGAATGTGCTTTGGAAGACTCTGTGGCAGGAATTATTACACTTCAGGATGCACCTTCCTCATGATCCAGAATTCTGCTGCTGGGTTTGTAATCAAAGGAACTGAGTGGTGTGTTCCCCAGGTGATGTGTGCATGTTCATTGCAGCATTACTTTTTTTTTTTTTTTTTTTTTTTTGGGACGGAGTCTCACTCTGTCGCCCAGGCTGGAGTGCAATGGTGTGATCTCAGTTCACTGCAACCTCCACCTCCTGAGTTCAAGCGATTCTCCTGCCTCAGCCTCCTGAGTAGCTGTAACAACAGGCATGCGCCACCACACCTCGCTAATTTTTTGTATTTTTAGTAGAGATGGGGTTTCACCACATTGGCCAGGCTGGTCTCGAACTCCTGAGCTCAGGTGATCTGCCCGCCTCAGCCTCCCAAAGTGCTAGGATTACAGGTGTGAGCCACCTCGCTTGGCCACAGCATTACTTTTATAATTGCCTAGTTAGAAACAACCCAAATGTCTTTCAACAGTAGAATGGATGAATAAATTTATAAGATGGAATATGTTATATTTATAAGATGGAATATGCTCTTGAAAGAATGAATAGGGCTACATCCAACAGCCTGAACGAACCGCACACAGGCAATGTTGAGCAAAAGATGTCAGATACAAGACTATGTGTCATACGACTTCATTCATATAAAGTTTCACGGTAGTTGTAACTAAGCTATAATGCTAGGTTGAAGACTTTGCTGGTAAAACTACAAAGAAATGCTATGAAGTCATTACCATTAAAGTCAAAATATTGGTTATTTTGGAGGGCAAGGAGGGGTTTGTGATTGGGAAGAGGCAGACAAAGAGCTTCCGAGATGGGTGCCAGATTCTGTCTCTGACCTAAATGGTAGTTTCAGGGTTTTTGTTTTCCAAAAAATTGTTAAGTTCTTCATTTATATTTTAGACACTTGTGTATCCAGATAGCTCCTGCCTTTCCTTCAAGCCCCGGCCTGGAAATTGTTGGATTATCTAAAAGGGTGCCTCCTAATCTTAAGAAAAACATTTTTATTCTCGGATATTGTAAGGTTCCTGAAAAAGTGTGAGTTAGCTATCCGGTTCTTTTCTTTTTCAGTAGGTAGAAACGAGCAGATGTAGTTATATGGTATCTTGGATTTTTGCTTTCATAAGCTAAATAGATTTGCAATCTAAGAGATTTCAGGGTAGCAGAATACTATTAACAATTATAGCTGCTGGGGAGAGGGGAGGGTAGGACAACATTCCAAATAGGATGTTGGAAAAACATCCTATTTTAAAAGTTCTGTTTTGCTTGAAATTTTGCAAAAGCACGATTATTTTTCTATGAGAATAACTTTAAAAAGGGTGACTGAGGCCAGATGTGACCGCTTATGCCTGTAATCTCCTAGCACTTTGGGAGGCTGAGGTGGCGGATCACTTGAGCCCAGGAGCCTGAGACAAGCTTGGGCAACATGGCGAAATCCTGTCTCTACAAAAAATACAAATTAGCCAGGTGTGGTGGTGCATACCTGTGGTTCCAGCTACTTGGGAGGCTGAGGTGGGAGAATCACGAGCACAGGAGGTCGAGGCTGCAGTGAGCCGTAATCACACCACTGCACTCCAGTCTGGGTGACAGAGGGAGACGCAGGTGTCAAAAAAAAAAAGTGACCGAATCTCTTTTATTAGTGGAGAATAACATAGTGACATGTCTTATAGTCACTTAAACCTTTAATTTTTACAACCATTTAACCATTTTTAAATTCTCGGAATTACTTAACCATATGTATTTCATCCCCATTTGATAGATGGAGAGATTGACACACAAAACAGCCAGTAACTTGTTTTAAGACATCAAATTAGTGACGAAACCAGAACTAGAACTTGGGTCTTCTGTATTCTAGCTGAATTACACATTTTCCTAGATCCCACTGATCTTCAGGTGTTCATTAAATTCTTCACCTAAGAAGAAAACAACCACAGGAATTTTAAAGTTCCTGGAAGTTATTTGGAATGAACACCCTCCCTCCTCCACAGTGTCCTGTCCAAATTTAGACTCTATGAGTAAAATTTATTAACATATTTTTACTATGTGCTTTAATGCAACTGTTAAAATTTTCCTGTACTTTCAAAAGTGATTTCTGGTTTGCCATTTATCATCACCAAGATGTAAAAGTAAAAAGATTTTTAGACCGGGCGCGGTGGCTCACTCCTGTAATCCCAGCAATTTGGGAGACCAAGGCGGGTGGATCACCTGAGGTCAGGAGTTCGAGACCAGCCAGGCCAACATGGCAAAACCCTGTCTCTACTAAAAATCCCCAAATTAGCTGGGTGTGGTGGTGCACGTCTGTAATCCCAACTACACCGGAGGGTGAGGCAAGAGAATTGCTTGAAACTGGGAGGCAGAGGTTGGAGTGAGCCGAGATGGTGCCACTGCACTCCAGCCTGGGCGACAGAGGGAGACGCAGTCTCAAAAAAAAAAAAAAAAAAAAAAAAAAAGATTTTTAGGTCTGCATATTTTTTTATTACAGAATTAAATAGCCAAACCAAAATATAAAAAGTTTTAAAAATCCTATATAATCTGTATGCATTTTTGAATAGAGAATCGGAGGCAGATATACATTTCATGCTGATTCGTTGGATGCAGATTTCTGGTTCCAGATATGCGTTAGCCTGAGTCCTGGGCTGGCCGAGAACACAGGCATAAGGTGTGTTGTGTACCTGTCATAGATTGATTTCTTAGGTAGTCAAAAGCCACACGCTGAGAAACTGGAAATAATACCTAACATACAGAATGCCAGGCTTGCTTCTAAGCGCTTAGTATATAGTCACCTAATTCATCTTCCCAACAAAGCTAGGCACCATTATTATTTTCATTTGATAGATGGGGAACTGTGGCCTAGAGTGAGGAAGTGACATGTCACTGCACATAGTCTGGGAGTCCTGCTCTCAATCACCTCACTCCACAAGGTTGGAGTGAGTCCTGCTCTCAATCACCTCCACGAGGTTGACACAAATTTCTGTTATTTTGGATAGTTCTCTCATAATTAATTTCAAGCTTTTGTTTGGCTTCACAGTTTGGGCAGTGTTGCCTGCATCTGGAGGGGTCAGTGCACAGTTGAGCATTCCAAAGCGATGCTGACTCTGTGTCCTTGCCTCTCTTGGTAATCAGCGACTTTCAGTGCCTGGTTTATTTTCATTCACTCAGAAGTCAAATTTCAAATATGCTAAGTTGATAAGGTGCTAGATGAAAGGAGGCTGTTTGGAAGGTTTCAAATCTGCAAGCTATGAGTCCTTCCACCCCCCCAACTCCAAAAATGTCCCCAACACTGGGAAGGTGCTCCCAGTGAGGGCCCACTTAGATGCAAATTTCTGGCTTCTGGTTAGTTTGTTTTGCATCTATCACCCAGCCTTGAGTCTCCGGAAGGACCCTCCACTGCCAAAGACAAAGCACTTCACATTCACACCCATGAGCTAGTGATGAAGGCAGGATAAGAGGCCTTTTCAGGATGAGATATGGGGCAGAGTCTCAGACCACACATTTCTGGAGGCCTTGTTTTGTATAAGGCAATTGCAAAGAGCAGTCTCCTCTCAGTAAAGGGTGGCAGACTTCTTAAATCCTGCTAATGGGGTTTGACAATGAGGGGATTAGGCTTGAATCTGGGCAAAGTGGAAGAGGCTGGCTAGAGAGGACACTGGGTTTTCCTTGATTCCAAGCAGGTGTAGAATGCCTAAGAGGAAACCTGTTTGTTTACTCAACCAAGATGTCCCTAACCTGGTTCCCTCTATTTCGGGTTGAGCAAACACCAGGTCTATTATGTGTCACCCAGACTAATATTAATCATTTAAGACTTCTGTTCAAAGCCTTCAAGGTCACTTTGCTAAATTTCAAGTCTCCGCCTGATTTCACTGCCTAAGGTGTTTGACCATAGGGGAAGAACTCAGATTTTTGTTCTGGCTCTGCCTTTAGAGAAGTCCAAATTCATCATTCTTAGGGATTGTGGCACCAATGTCCAGGACGACAGACCGCAGGGGCCCTGGTTTCTCCCACTCTCAGTCCTCAATGCCCGGCAAACTGGCGAACTTGGAATGTTAAGAAATGTGAGCTATTGAAATACAGAACTTGAGAAACGATCCCAGGGAACATGACTCACTGTGTGACTGGTTTCAGTGGTTGCTCTGTGGAAACTGCTCCACCTGTTCCAGCTACAGTGGTTTCCTGCTCTGTCCCGTTGCCTGGCACTCAACACTCTGTGAGGCATGGTCACCACTGCTGGCCAGAGAGGGAGCCCGGGCCTCCCACCCCGCACAGAGCAGACCTCCACCATCTTGGAAGTTGGGTGTTTGCTTTTGGCCTGATTTAGTTGGCCTCAGTGAGATGTTTCTTAGCAGTGTAGGGATTGGGTATTTGCTATAAGAATTGCTGCCATGTTGAGTGTGTGTGTATGGGTAGGAAATGGGGAGAAAGTTTTATTTTTCAGAGCCTTTGTAGTTCTCATCAACTCCATCTTATCCACACTTAGATGTCATTTGTTTTGCTAGCTGAGCCCCTAGAAGCTGATGGGCCTCCTAAACTCAGTTGTAAGTCAAAAATTGGTATTTTGAAACTAAGTCCTGAAATTACTCTTAAATAGAGGTATTTCGCATTTCCCACAAATGTTAATAGGACTGGTTTAAGTGGAGAAGAAATGCAGTTACATTTGTCTGCCAAATAAATATTGGGAATCACTGAATAGTGGAACTCCCCCTGCTTCTATTATTATTATTATTATTGATTATCATTATTATTATTGAGACAGGTTCTTGCTCTGTTTCCCAGGCTGGAGTGCAGTGGTGCAATCATGGCTCACTGCAACCTTGACCTCCCTGGCTCAAGCAATCCTCCTACCTCAGCCTCCTCAGTAGCTGAGACTACAGGTGCAGGCCACCACGCCTGGCTAATTTTTGTATGTTTTGTAGAGACGGGGTTATACCATGTTGCCCAGGCTAGTCTCAAATTCCTGAGCTCACGTGATCCTCCTGCCTCAGCCTCCCAAAGTGCTGGGATTATCAGGCCCAGCCTCTGCTTCTATAATTTAGTAAAAATAGGAAGAAAATTTTTACTGACAGTGAATTTTAGAGATATCTTATCCATTTTTGAATAAATTGTTCACGTTTGACTTTTCTCTTTGGAAACTCTTTTCACTTCTTGGGAGACAGTCAGGGAGTTGGCTGGGTGCAGTGGCTCAAGCCTGTAATCCCAGCACTTTGAAAGGCCACGGCATGTGGATCACTCGAGCCCAGGAGTTTGAGACCAGCCTGGGCAACATAGTGAGAACTTGTCTCTAAATAAATAAATGAAATCAAAGTTAAGTCTCCTAGAAAGCATTCTTGTAACTGGAGCCATACATTATAAAATGAGTAGGTTTTAAAATTTTAATTATGGATTTACAGAGGTAGAAGAGAAGACAGGTGAGCAGGGGGCTGTGAGCAGGACACCACTGTGCATGATGACACTCTGGCTGCCTCCACCTGCTGCCCATCTTGAAGCGCCTACCTCATGAGGCTCTCCAGCCTTTCATCTTTGCCAATCCAAATCCTCCTCGAAGGCTTCCTCTAGTTTGTATCTTTTAAAATGCAAATTGTTTTCATGCTGCAGTCTCTTGAGCTCTTTCACTCTTCTCCTTTCTTGGTCCATAATAGGAGAAGCTTTCTATCATAAGTAGAGTTAGATTTTAGTTTTGTAAGAGTTATATTTGTTTAAGTGTGGTAGCTCATGCCTGTAATCCCAGCACTTTCAGGGGCCCAGACACGAGGATTGCTTGAGCCCAGGAGTTCAAGACCAGCCTGGGCAACATACCAAGACCCCATCTCTACAAAAAATTAGCTGGGCGTGGTGGCATGCAGCTGTAGTCCCAGCTACTCAAGAGGCTGAGGTGGGAGGATTGCTTGAGGCTGCCATGAGCTATGATCATGCCACTGCCCTCCAGCCTGGATGATAGAGTGAGATCCTGTCTCTCTCTCTCTCTCTCTCTCTTTTGTTTAAAAGAAGCTGGCCGGGCACGGTGGCTCATGCCTGTAATCCCAGCACTTTGGGAGGCCAAGGCAGGTGGATCACCTGAGGTCGGGAGTTAGAGACCAGCATGACCAACATGGAGAAACCCTGTCTCTGCTAAAAATACAAAATTAGCAGGGTGTGGTGGCGCATGCCTGTAATCCCAGCTACTCGGGAGGCTGAGGCAGGAGAATCGCTTGAACCCGGGAGGCGGAGGTTGCAGTGAGCTGAGGTTGTGCCATTTCACTCCAGCCTGGGCAACAAGACTGAAACTCTGTCTCAAAAACAAAAACAAAACAAAAAAAAAAAAAAAGAAGAAGTTATATTTTGCTATAATGTCAATTGCCCCCTCTATCCATTAGGATTTAAGCATGATTAAGTTTTTCCCAACTTAAAAAAAAAAAAAAATCCCTCTCCTGTTCCTCCCTACCCCTGCTGCATGCTGTCTTCACTTCTTTTATCTATGCCTCAACCCAGAGGCTTCTCCACTCCTTGGAATTGAATAATGACCTCTTTGTTGCCAAATTCATGGTGCACTTTTCCTTCTTCCCTTGGTACACTCCTGTGGCATTTAACTTGGGTATTAATTCACTCCTTTTTGGCTGAATCTCTCTCTCAGTGGCCCCTGAACACTGATGGTCCTCTGAACTCTCAATAAACTCTTTTTCAGCCTCCTCAGAAGCCTGTCTTCCACTGCACATCCCTGTAAACTTTCTCTTCTGCCCTTACTCCCTTACTGGGGTCTCTGCAGGCTACACAGCCTCTGGGAGTGGGGAGGGTCATCTATTTCAAGCCCAAGCTCTTTAAATTGTCTCTGTGATGGCCAGTGCCGGGGGAAAAGAGTCTGCAGGGACCCCTCTCAGTTGAGTTCCTTTCTGGCTCTCAGTTTAAGACAAACTCCTGGCCCAAGGTCATGGCCCTTTCCAAGGGAAGCCACATCCCATGACCTGTTTAAAGGCCCAATTTCTCGCCTCAATTCAGGTCAATTCTGAAGGGCCATCTCCACCCACAAAGCTCCCTTTGAGATCAGGGGAAGCCTTTGTTGTGACTGGATCGTGGTTCAGCTTCTTCACATGCCTGAGCTGGCTTCCATCATTTTCCCACATGTGTTGACCCTAAGAGCTTCTCCATGGACAACAACCTCCGTCTCAGAATCTTCTTCCCAGGAACTACCTGTGGCCTCTATATGCTGAAGGTCTCCATCTTTACATTTGCAGCCTGAATTTCTTTCCTGAAACCCAGATCCCAACCTCTGTTGTTTGTTGGATATCATTATTTGGGTGTTAAAACAGGTTCTTCAAACTCCACAGGTCCCAACCTATGTTCATGTCTTCCTTTCCAGTCCATTCTCTTCTCAGTGGGCTCCTTCTCTCTTTTTTTTCAAATTTTTTATTTTTGAGACGGAATTTCGCTCTTGTTGCCCAGGCTGGAGTGCAATGGTGCAATCTTGGCTCACTGAAACCTCTGCTTCCCGGGTTCAAGCAATTCTCCTGCCTCAGCCTCCCGATTAGCTAGGATCACAGGTGCCTGCCACCATGCCTGGCTAATTTTTGTATTTTTAGTAGAGACGGGGTTGCACCATGTTGGCGAGGCTGGTCTTGAACTCCTGACCTCAGGTGATCCATCTGCCTCGGCATCCCAAAGTGCTGGGATTACAGGTGTGAGCCACTGTGCCCGGCCTTTCTCTTAATAAAGTGGTTCAAGCCAGATACCTAGAAGTTACCCTTGGTCTTTTCCTCGCTGTTCCCATTCAATCCATCACCAAGTCTTGTTGATTCCTCATTTCCACTTCCTTGTGATAAATATTTCCCAGATGTATCTATTCTTCCATTCTCTTTGCTGTTACCTTATCTCATGTCTCCACCATCACTTATTTCAATTTTCTCCTTTGCCTCCAACTGCCTCCTGAGTAATTTCCTTGGAATGTAAGTATTTTCATGCCGTTGCTCTGCTTAAACCTTTCAAGGGATTCCTATCTCCCTTCTGTCAAGTCCAAAGTTCTTGGCCAGGCATGGAGATTCATGATTTGTCATTCGGCCCTTGCTAACCTGCATGGCCTCCCTCCTATCTTGCCATTGCAGCACTGGTCCCCAGGACTAGCCATGTAAGTCTTTGAGGAGTGATCAAAAAAGTCATTAGCTGCAAAAGACTTTTTTCTATAGATGTTTTTTCTTTCTTTGTCTTACTTGCTTCTCTCTCTCTCTTTTTTTTTTTTGGCTATCCTTCCTACTAAACTATATGTTCCCTGAAGGGTATAGAAAACATACTGAGTGAGTGCTTGTAGAATGGATAAAAAAAGTGTGAAAAGTGAGATCTGAGTCAGTGAAAAATGAATGGAATTTGTAAGCAATAGAATACACTGAAAACTTCCCAGGGGTTTAATGAGTGGGCTTAAATCCTGTGTAGGGATTTGGATTGCAGAAGAGAAAGAAAGTATACATATGTGACTCTAAGAAGCCAGTGCATTTGGGAACCAGGCAAAAAAAAAAAAAAAAAGATCTTGCTTCCCCCATGATGAGGACAGTTCTAGTTTGGATGGGAGTGTTGGGGGTGGGTTGACAGGAGCTAGAGATGGACACCAAGCTAATTTGTGAATGGACTTGTGCCAAGCAGAGCTGAGGAGTTTTAATTTGTGATTATTTCAGTTGTAGATGGTTGTACTTCAAGAAACTTCCACAATGTGTTAGAAAATGTTTTCACTTTGAACGCTAGCAGGTAAATATTCTGCTAATGGGTAAATATTCTAAAAATGTTGTAGTAGAAGATGAATGGAGAAAAAGACGCGATTTCAGAAGCTTTGTCTTAAGCAGATAGTTCTGTCCCTGTAACTGGTAACAGAGGTATGCTACCAAGGTGGCAGGATGAATTAGGGCTCAGAGAGGAGAAGAAAGGGAGAGAAAAGAGAGAGTCCCAGGAGGTTGTGAATAAAATTCCAAATGCCCTGCTCCCAGAGCTCCAGAAAGAAAGCTGTTCTTACCCTCTGGCTAATGCAGGATTTAAGGTGATCTGGGTCAGTGCTGGTGAGCGCCATAATTTTGGGGGTCTCCTTTGGGAGACTTACTAAAAGTATCCTCTCCTGCATTCTAGACGTTCTTCTGAGGGTTATGTCCCCTGTATCTGTGATGTCGTCGGAGTCTGAACTCTGGATCCATATTTTAACATGTAGCTAACAAAGCCCTTTACCTCTGATGACTTGTTTTGTTTTGCGTTTAGCAGGTGTCAACCATTTCCAAAACAAAAGACATATTATTTGTTACTTCAGTAAACAAACAACACCCCCTATGATCACTTGATTTTCTGACTTGTTTTTGTGCTTACCAATAACTCTCTTCACAGCAATTTTAATATGCCTTCTGCTTTCCTATTTTCCTATTCTCTGCCTTTCCTATAAAGGAAGGGCAGAGATGTTTAGATTAGCCTTGGGGTAAAATTCTAAGGTGTCTGACAACTTGAGGGATGTTCTTTTATTTTTTCTTCTGGGTTACAGAGATGTTTTTTTTACCTTTTTTGGGTTATGTTCCAGTATTGCTTGAATTATTTTTTAAAACAAAATTTCTTAGGCCGGGCGCAGTGGCTCACACCCGTAATCTCCAGCACTTTGGGAGGCTGAGGCGGGTGGATCACCTGAGGTCAGGAGTTCGACACCAGCCTGGCCAACATGGGAAAACCCTGTCTTTACTAAAAATACAAAAAATTATCCAGGTGTGGTGGCATGCGCCTGTAATCCTAGCTACTCGGGAGGCCGAGGCAGGAGAATCACTTGAACCCAGGAGGCAGAGGTTGCAGTGAGCTAAGATTGCGCCATTGCACTCCAGCCTGGGCAACAAGAGCGAAACTCAGTCTCAAGAAAACAAAACAAAACAAAATAAAACTTCTTTTCTGAATGGTCTTAGATTTATAGAACACTGTGAAAAGAGCACAGAGAGTTCCTATATGCCCTATATCTAGTTTCCTTTCGTATTGACATCTCATATTAGTATGGGATATTTGTTATAATTAATGAACTACTACATTACTATTAAATGAAGTTCATATTTTATTCAGATTTCCTTAGTTTGTTATTTTTTATTTTTTTTGAGACAGAGTGTCACTCTTCTCACCCAGGCTGGAGTGCAGTGGCATGATCTTGGCTCACTGCAACCTCCGACTCCTGGGTTCAAGGGATTCTCCCGCCTCAGCCTCCCGAGTAGCTGGGGATTACAGGCACTCGCCACCACACTTGGCTAATTGTTGTATTTTTAGTAGAGACAGGGTTTCACCATGTTGGCCGGGCTGGTCTTGAACTCCTGACCTCAGGTGATCTGCCCACCTTGGCCTCCCAAAGAGGTGGGATTACAGGTGTGAGCCACTGCGCCTGACCTTTAGTTTGGTGTTGTTTTTGCTTTGTTACCTAACATCCTTTTTCGGTTCCAGGATTTCATCCAAAATACCACATGACGTTTAGTCGTCATGTCTCTTTAGGCTCCTCCTGGCTCTGACAGTTGCTCAGACCTTCTTTGTTTTTGATGACTTTCACAGTTTTGAGGAGTACTGGTCAGGTATTTTGTAGAATACCCCTCAGATGTGTTTATTCTGATGTTTTTCTCAGTTTAACATGAGGTTATGGGTTTACAGGATGAAGACCACAGAAGTCAAGGGCTATTTTCATCACATTGTGTCAAGGGTACATACTCTCAACATGATTCATCACTGGCGATACTGACTTTGACCACCTGGCTGAAGTAGTGTTTGTCAGTTTTCTCCACTGTAAAGTTCCTTTTCTCTATCTTCCAAACTGTACTTCTGGAATGAAGTTGTTACATGTAGTGAACACTCAAGGAGTTGTGCTGCACCCCTCTAAGGGCGGAATAGCTCCAAAAATTGTTTGCATAGGAGATTGGTCTCTTCTTCCCATTTTTTTCTTCAATAATTTATTGAATTTGTACTCATGGATATATATTTTATACTTTGAACGTAATCTAATACGAATTTATTTTGCAGTTCTAGTTGTTCCAGTTTTGTCAGGAGCTTGTTAGTTGGCCTCTATGTTCCTTTGACATATACTCCAGTCAATGTAGGTTTTTGTTTTGTTTTATTTTATTTAGCATTTCTGTATTTCCTGGCTCTATAAAATACCTCCACTCATCTTCTATATTCCCTGTCCTGTCACAGAATCAGCCATTTCACCAAGAAGTTCTGGTTCCTTTTATTGGTGAATAGTATTAGAAAACAAGAGCTAGGTGTGCTTCTTGCTACTGGTGTGTCATCACTTCAAGACCCTTGTAGCTGACAAAACGAGGAAATATATGTGTGTACACTAACCTGTGTGTATACACATATCTACACATTTTCCGTATGTGACTATTGCGTCTATATTAAGCTAAACATGAGTTCATGCTGACGTTCCCAACTCTAATCTGTTATCATGTGGATTGCTCTAGACTCTTCCTCTCGCTTATTTGTAAACTCCTGTTCCAGCTGTGAGGACTTCGACTTCCATCAACTGCCATCCGTTTACTTAATTGTTCAATTGCAGTGTACATGTATGGTAGCATTAGAATTGTTAGCCTGTACTCCCATGGGAAACAACTTTCATCAACTAGAGTAGAGTCTGTCCAATTTCATTTGCTTTTAGTCTTGAAGGCTTCACTCATTTCCAAAGGTGCTTAAGTCAGCACCCTTTCTTCCCATCCCACTAACGAGACTGTTTCACACATTTGTAATACAGTTAGATCCTCTTATCTCATTCTGGGATTCCCGACCTCCTACACAATTTTTTTATTTGCATACATTAAGGATCACTCTTTGTGCTGTAAAGTTCTATGGGTTTTAACAAATGCTTAAAGTTATGTATACATAATTATGATATCATGCAGAGTAGATTCGCTGCCCGTGAGTGGAGATCACTCCACTGCACTCCAGCCTGGGCAACAGAGCAAGACTCCATCTCAAAAAAAATAGTAATAAAATAAAAGAAAATAAAAAAAGAATAGATTCACTGCACTAAGAAATCTGTGCTTCACCTATTCAGTCCTCTCCCACAAGTCCTTGTAATCACCCATCTTTACCATTGCTGTGTTGCCTTTCCCAACATGTCGCATAACTGGAAGCTTACAGTATGTCATATTTTCAGACAGGATTCTTTCATTTAGCAACATGTATTCAAGACTCATCCATGTCTTGTTATGACTTACAGATCATTTATCTTTTATCTCTGAATAATATTTCATTGTATTTGTATATCACAGCATATTTATCCATTCACCTATTGGAGCATATATTGAATGTTTCTAGTATTTTGCAATTACAATAAAGTTGCTGTAAACATTCACATGCAGGTGTTTATAATGGACATAAATTTTCAGAGAAGTTGAATACATACCTAGGAACATTATTATGGAATCCTATAAGACTACGTTTAGCTTTGTAAGAAACAGCCAAACTGTCTTCCAAATTGCTGTACCATTTTGAATTCCCATCAGAAATGAGTGAGTGTTCCTATTGCTCTTCATCCGCAGCAGCAAGTGGTATTGTCAGGTTTGGGAGTCTGGGCCGTTCTCATAGGTGTATTGTGGCATCTCATTGTTATGTGTTTTTTACTTTTAACTTTCCATTGAGTAACTAGTTAAATTACTTCACAGAACGGGTTGAAAGCTGATATATGGCTGTCTTTTTTGTTAGAAGTTTTAGAGAGTTATTTTTGAAAGTGTTCTAAAATATAAATTTAATCATTATGCTATGTAAGCATACAGTAAGATCTCAATGTCATCAATAGGTTCGTGGAACCTGCAACTTTAGGTGAAATGATGTATAATGAGATCAATGTTACTTAATATAAAATCTTAATTTTGGTATCAATATAAATTTTAATTGATATAACCAAGAGTTAAGTTCCTATGGCATATTTCTAGACACAAGAACATCACCAAACTTCTAAATAAAGACCCCAAACACTTTTAATATTAAATATTGAAATAAATGTGAGCTATAAATAAATTTAAGAAAGATTAATAAAAACAAGAAAGATAATTATTTGCCCAATTATTGGTGAATCAGTGAGTGATAGTGGTCATAGTTATGGTGAGTTAAATCAAGGAATAAATGTTTGCAAAGTGAAATTATAAGAAGCACCTCCTCCCACCACACAGTTCAAAAACCATCATAAACATAGCGGGCTTGCTGAATGATTTCGTTTCACATCATTTGTGTGATTATTGTAGACTTTACACATTTTTATTTTATAATCATTTGGATTCATTCATTTATTCCAGCTCACGGTGCAACCAGAGCTTGTCCTGGCAGCTCATGGTTCAAGACAGAAACCAGCCCAGGTCACGACGTCATCCCTTCTCAGGGAGAACTCTCACACTCCCACGCACACACCCACTCACTCTCCACACACTCTCTCACACTCTCACCCACACACACTCCCACAGTCACCCTCCCACACTCACTGCAACACACTCATTCGTACTTACATCCACACTCACTCCCACACCCACATGCACACTCCCACTCCCACTTTCACACACACTTCTACACTCCCACACACTCCCACAGGCACCCTCCCACACTCACTCCCACACACTCCCACAGGCACCCTCCCACACTCACTCCGATGCACTCACGCTTACATCCACACTCACTCCCACACCCACGTGCACACTCCCACTTTCACACCCACTTCTACACTCCCACACCCTTACTCTCACACTCACTCCCACACTCACTCCCACACCCACATGCACACTCCCACTTTCACACCCACTTCTACACTCCCACACCCCTACTCTCACACTCACTCCCACACTCACTCCCACACCCACATGCACACTCCCACTCCCACATTCACACACTCCTACACTCCCACACACTTCCACACTCACACACCCCCACACTCACACTCACACTCATACTGGGACCGTGTAGACACGCCAATGAACCTTTGGGATATGGTAGGAGACTAGAGAACCCAAAAACTCCCCGCAGATGTGGGGAGACTGTGCAACCTTCACACAGACAGTGGCCCCTGCAGGAATAGATTATTTTTCTCATCAACAATATAACAAAATGGCATTACTCGAGGACCTGCTGTATATGGTTTGATGAGTCAAATCTTTACAGTGCAAGTTTGTTCAGTTGGTGCGTAACGTCTTTACCATCTGAAAATTCCAAAGAACAAATTTTTAGGGATGCAATCAAATGTGATTAATTTACCATCTATTGGACACTTTCTATGGAAATGGAGTGGAAAAAATAATATACAAGTTCTTGTCATCCAAGTTTTAAACTAATATGCATATGTATTACTTTTATTGTAAGTTTAAAGAGCCGTAAAATAATTATCCTGAATAAAGCTAATACAGAAAGTATCTTCTTACAGAAATTTAGGTGGAAAACTTTTTATTTAACCATGTGGTTTTTTTTTTTAAAAACACAACTGTCATGAAAGGACAGCAGTTCATTTTATATTCTAATTCTATTTTGTATTCTTAAAATAAGAATATTAAATTCAAGGAAAAGTTTCTTCTCCTGAGCCGTTTTTGGATGGTCCTGAACTCCTGCCGTCTCTGCCCTCTGGCATTGCCTGAGTTTCCGTGGTAAGGCAGGTTAATCTTTGCGGCTACTGCAAAGAGCGCAAGGAACTCATCTGTCTTTCATTGTCAAGTAGGTCGTTCCTTAGTCCTCTCTGGGATTTGGGTTGGGTAAGAATGATTTATGCGAGTAGGTAATTTTATTCACATCTCTTTATTGTTTTAGAAAGCTGAAGTTGAGTAATGATGTAACCTTTAACATCAGCAGGCTTATTTAACCCTACATTTGGTTTATTTAAGTTAATACCATCCGGTAGTTGCCTATTTTGATTTTCCCGAATCTTTGAACTTTGCCCCCTCTTTATTCTTGATAAACCCAGGGTCTGCCCTTACCATCCTGCTTGGTCTCTTTTGGGACTTGCCAATTACACGTCTGCTTTGGTTTAGAAAAATCGTTTCTGTGCATTTAAAAAAACCTCCACCCAGCGATTCCTGATATAATCACAGAGTAGACTGCTTGAAATGGCCAGTTGCAGGATAAAGGAAAGATAAATCAGAGGGAGTTGTGTCTCCCTGTCATGAAATCTAGTTTTTGACCCTAAGGGTTAGGAAGCCTGACAATCATCTCCTGCTTTGGGCTTGGTCCTGAGCTCCCCGCGGCGGACGTCGGTGCCCAGGCTGTTCCGTTTGGGTGGCCAGCTTGCTTTGGCCCAGGGGGTTCCCATGGCAACAGTGAGCTTCCAGGTATTCATGTGGGTGGTGTGAAGAATGGGAAATGTTGCCAAAATTCCCTGAGTGTTCCATAATCACCTTGAGATCTGACTCACTTGGGGCTGTCACGTGGGGAGACGAGGGCTGTGGATTCGAGGCAACCATCCATCTGTTATCAGGACTCAAGTTGTGATTTCTCTCTGTAACCCACAGTTCGAATCTGGAAACCAATATAATCTCAAAACACATTGCAACTTTAAATTGTAGGGGGAGAAGAAATGAGCTCCTTTACACTGCATCAGTCTAAAATAATAACTTTTTATTACTACAGAAACAGCACATGATCATTGTAGAAAATTAGTAAGTAAAGCAAAAATAAAAATGAAAACACATCACCTTCCCTTCACCTAAACCCACTACTGTAACACGTGTGCATATCCTTCATATCCTTTTTTTTTTTTTTTTTTTTGTGACGGAGTTTCGCTCTTGTTGCCCAGGCTGGAGTGCAATGGTGCGATCTCGGCTCACCGCAGCCTCCGCCTCCCGGGTTCAAGCGATTGTCCTGCCTCAGCCTCCCGAGTAGCTGGGATTACAGGCATGCGCCACCATGCCCGGCTAATTTTGTATTTTTAATAAGACACGGGGTTTCTTTATGTTGATCAGGCTGGTCTTGAACTCCCGACCTCAGGTGATCTGCCTGCCTTGGCCTCCCAAAGTGCTGAGATTACAGGCTAGAGCTATTGCCCCCGGCCACGTGTGTATATCCTTCTGGATATTTTTCTTCATGTACATATAGGTGCATCGTTATTATTATCAAAACGACACCACATGATACACACTGTATTGTGACCTATTTTGTCAACCAAACATTTCCATTTCAATAAATTTTCCTCTCTTGTGTATACCGTCCAAACCACATTCAGATTCCCCCTTCCTCTCGCAAGGAAATATCCACTTTGATGTCATCATGCGTTACACTAGGTTGTTGTAATCTATGTATAAGGGAAATTTTTCTATTTATATCAGCGTTTGCTCAGGAGATACAAAAACTGAATACTGTGTTTCATGAAAACAGATTCTAGCCAAAGGACGCTGACAAAGCAGCAGGAGCTTTGCGTGACCCTTGTATATCAGCTCCTAACCGGGCCGAACTGAAGACTTTTTCTTGGCCAACAAACAATCGTACTTTTTAGCCAACAGTTTGCAGAGATTGGTGGACTCCATCCTATCCAGGATGCTAGTTTTCATTCCTAGCTAATATCAGCACCATACGTACACTGCCACCACCTTCAACCTTTGACTTTTCCCTGGGTGAAGCATTCAGTGAATTTCTGTATTGATGCATATTTTCTCATCTGGCCAGGAATTAATAATTTGACCTTATGGCTGGGTGCGGTGGCTCATGCCTGTAATCCCAGCACTTTGGGAGGCCGAGGCGGGCAGATTGCTTGAGCTCAGGAGTTGGAGACCAG
The DNA here is from genome assembly GCF_028878055.3 of Symphalangus syndactylus. Taxonomy (NCBI): domain Eukaryota; kingdom Metazoa; phylum Chordata; class Mammalia; order Primates; family Hylobatidae; genus Symphalangus; species Symphalangus syndactylus. Next base: position 63,284,803 of record NC_072429.2, on the reverse strand, counting down.
CCTGGGCAACGTGGTGAAACCCCGTCTCTACTAAAAATACAAAAAAAAAAGAAAAAAAAAATTAGCTGGGCATGGTGGTGTGCACCTGTAATCCCAGCTATTTGGGAGGCTGAGGCAGGAGAATCGCTTAAACCCGGGAGGCTGACGTTGGGGTGAGCCAAGATCACGCCATTGCACTCCAGCCTGGGTGACAGAGCAAGACTCTGTCTCAAAAACAAAACCAAAAGAAAACAAAAGACTTTGTATTTTTTCTTTTTTCTCTGGTACTCTGTTTTATTTTTTTAAATGTACACTATTAAAGGGATTTATTGGTAGTATTGGAATTATTAGGCAAGTTGAGTTGATCGTTGCAAAGGTATATTTAGTTGGGTCGTTTGGAGACGCACTCTAGATAAGGCGGTCAGGCTGTCTGCCTGGCTTCCCCATTCCAGGGCTCACCTGGTACCAGCTTACCTGTTGGCTCCTCCCGAGGGCTGCATGTTTCTGCGGGTCCATTTCATCACATTTTCAACATGGGGATTCTACATCTGTCTTCTTCAGATTTGAGGTTGGATGTGTTTCTTTGAAGCTGGATGGAATTATCTTAGGAACAGTTCTTCTGAAGTATGTTTATTTCCCCGGTCTGCAGGTTTGTCCCAGTTTCTTAGACAAACAACTGGACTTTTGACTCATCCATGTCAATGAGTAGAATTCACAGGCTTCTCACGCTGGGCCCCACAAAATGTATAATTCCCAGAACTCACCTAAATCTAGGGTCTCAAATTTTGTAATCATTTCATTTTAGTTTGACAAATCAATGTCTGCAGTTCCTTTAGCTTTGATGTTATAAAGTGGATTTATTTCCAGTTTTTGTAGTGTGTGTTGTAACTAGCAGAGCCATGAGTCAGAGGGTTGGGTGTTCTCTATTTTGCATGGAACATGCCGTGAAACACTGCACAAAATGCTTACTGCTCCCAGGTTTAGTTTCCTCACCGGAAAATGGAGCGAACACTCCCTTCACTGAATTCTCCTTAAGGCTGAAGAATAGATAAGTGCTAGAAATCATTTATCTGTAGTTACTGAATAATGATTTAGAGATTAAGGATAATTTATTATTTTAACTTGCATTTTGTTATCTTTTAAAGTGGGTTATTCTTATTATTTTTTGAGACAGAGTCTCACTCTGTTACCCAGGCCGGAGTGCAGTGGTGCGATCTCGGCTCACTGCAACTTCCTTCTCCAGGTTCAAGGGATTCTCCTGCCTCAGCCTCCCGAGTACCTAGGAACATGATTATGGAATCCAGGCACCCACCATCATGCCCAGCTAATTTTTGTATTTTTATTAGAAACGGGGTTTCGCCATGTTGGCCAGGCTGGTCTTGAACTCCTGACCTCAGGTGATCCACCCGCCTCGGCCTCCCAAAGTGCTGGGATTACAGGTGTGAGCCACCGCGCCCAGCCACGAACTGAGTTATTCTTAGGGATCCTAAGAAATCGTTGGCGTGACTCCAGATGTGTGGGGTAGACTAAGAGTTGATGAAGAACTTGCTCTGGTTCAGGGCCCCTTTGGTTCAAGGTTTACAGGGCTTTGAAAAACCTTGGAGTCTGCCCTCTAACCAGGGAAGGGCTTGCTTTGGAAAAGGCTGCAATCAAATTCCCCTTGAGAAAGGTAAAAGTGCTGGAGGGAGCCACCTATTGAGATCACATTTCATTACACCAGGAAAATTTTCTTTTTAAAACAGTAAAACTATAGGATCAAATGTGTTGATAAGAGATAATAATATTAAGAATAATAATGATTATAATGGTGATGGCTAGTTTTTTGTTTTTTGAGATGGAATTTCGCTCTTGTTGCCCAGGCTGGAGTGCATTGGCACAATCTCAGCTCACTGCAACCTCCACCTCCTGGGTTCAAGTGATTCTCCTGCCTCAGCCTCCTGAGTAGCTGGCATTACAGGCACCTGCCACCATGCCAGGCTAATTTTTGTATTTTCAGTAGAGACAGGGTTTCACCATGTTGACCAGGCTAGTCTTGAACTCCTGACCTGGTGATCTGCCCACCTCCTTCTCCCAAAGTACTGGGATTACAGGCGTGAGCCACCGTGCCTGGCTGGTGACGGCTAGTTTTTTTATGTATTAACTCTAGCATCAGGCACGGTTCCAAGTACTATACATGTATTGTTATATTATTAATTCTTACACCACTCTCATTAGGACAACATTATTATCGTCATCTAGGCTGGTATAGTTTTATTTTTTTAACTTTATCTTTTTCTATTATAAAATACACATTACATGAAATGTACTGTCTTAGCAATTTTTAAGAGGCATTAAATATATTCACGTTGTTGTGCAGCTATCACCACCGTCCATCTCCACAATATGATCATCTTCCCAAATTGAAACTCAGTACCCATTAAACACTAACTCTCCTTTGCCTCCATACCCCCAGCCCCTGGCAACCACCACTCTGCTTTCTGTCCCTGTGAATTTGACTATTCTAGGTACCTCATATAAGTGGAATCACACAGTATTTGTCTTTTTGTGTCTGGCTTATTTCACTTAGCATAGTATCCTCATGGTTCAACCATATTATAGTGCCTATCAGAATTCCTTTTCTTTTTAATACTGAATAATATTCAATTGCAGGTCTTCATCATGTTTTGTTTATCCATTCATCTCTTAATGGACACTTGGGCTGCTTCTACCTTTTGGCTGTGTGACTAATGCTGCTATGTACATTGGTGTGCAAATACTCTTTTCTTTTTTTTTTTTGAGGCAGAGTCTCACTCATCTCTCCTAGGCTGGAGTGCAATGGTGCTATCTCAGTGGCCGGGAGACCATCCTGGCCAACATGGTGAAACCCCGTCTCTACTAAAAATACAAAAATTAGCTGGGCATGGTAGTGCATGCCTGTAGTCCCAGCTACTTGGGAGGCTGAGGCAGGAGAATCACTTGAACCCATGAGGCGGAGGTTGCAGTGAGCTGAGATCACACTACTGGACTCCAGCCTGGTGACAGAGCAAGACTCCATCTCAAAAAAAAAAAAAAAAAAGGAATCACTTTATTGTTCTTCACAGGAGCTGCACTCTTTTATATTCTCATCAGCAATGCACAAGGGTTCCAATTTCCCTACATCCTCTCCAAAACTTATTTTCTAGGCAGGTGCAGCTTGATAAATGCCTAGAAGCTTGGAAATGGAACAGAATTGAAGCAATTATGATATTCATAAATAAAAATCCTTACAGTAAACTTTGGCAAAACATAACTTTGATGACAGATTCTTATGAAAAGTTTTAATTTAAGTATTTGATTATTGCTATAAACATCGTTTTTAATTAATTAAAAGCCTTCAGTATGCTTGGGGAAAATGAGTGAGAGTTTTATGCTAAAAATGGCTAGGATTAATTTAAACCATTCCTCCTACGCAGGGCTGAGGAGCGACCCATCACCTCAAGCAGGGAGCCCATATCATCTGATAGTTTGTGAGAAGCAAACTATTGTAAAGTCAGAGTTGAACAGAGCTTTATAAAATGAAAGTTTTGACAAAAAAGCCATTAAAAGATAGAAAAAAAAAAAAAAGATCCAGCTGGGCGCCAGCAGCTCACACCTGTAATCTCAGCACTTTGGAGGCAGAGGTAGAAGGATTGCTTGAGCCCAGGAGTTTGAGACTAGCCTGGGCAACTTGGTGAGACTCCTTCACTACAAAATGTAAAAATTAGCTGGGCGTAGAGGTGTGCCTGTGGTCCCAGCTACTTGGCAGGCTGAGGTGGAAAGACTGCTTGAGCCCAGGAGGTCAAGGCTGTAGTGAGTGGTTTCGTGCCACAGCACTCCATCCTGGGCAACAGAGTGAAAGCCTGTCTCAAATAAATAAATAAATAAACAAATAATAGTAATAAAAGAGTTGTGGGAATGAAATCGTCTTTGTTTAGAAGGAGTTTTCTTTTTCTTTTTTGAGACGGAGTCTCGCTGTGTCACCTAGGCTGAAGTGCAGTGGCGCGATCTTGGCTCACTACAAGCTCCGTCTTCCGGGTTCACGCCATTCTCCTGCCTCAGCCTCCTGAGTAGCTGGGACTACAGGTGCACACCACCACGCCTGGCTAATTTTTGTTGTATTTTTTAGTAGAGACAGGGTTTCACCATGTTAGCCAGGATGGTCTCTATCTCCTGACCTCGTGATCCGCCCACCTCGGCCTCCCAAAGTGCCGGGATTACAGGTGTGAGCCACTGCGCCCAGCCTAGAAGTTTTCAAGATCTGAAACAGCACGAGTCAAAACGGTTTCATTTCTTTCTGAAAAGTTTATTGGTGCAATATAGGCAGGCTCTTTGTTTTTTACATCCAGCCATATGAGTTAGTGGCCTGCTCTGTCCTCAGCCTGTGAAACCAGCCTCTTAGAAATGCTCTAAAATCTTTAGAAAAAATAGATCTGCAAAATTGCTAATGCAATTGTCCTAGGCCTCACTTTAAAGCTGAGGTCTGAGGATGGCGACATGTTGTTAGTTGAATCCTCCTGGACCTGGCATACACTGGAGAAGTTTTCAGCATGATAAAAGAAAAACTTCAGCTGAATTAAATTTAAAGCTGAGGCAGGAGAATCCACTTGAACCCAGAAGGCAGAGGTTGTAGTGAGCCGAGATCGTCCCACTGCACTCCAGTCTGGGGGAAAAAAAAAAAAAAAGGAAAGAGAAGAAAAGAAAGGAAAAAAGAAAAAAGGAGTTTAATTGAGCAATGGACAATTCACAAATCAGGCAGTCCCCAGAATTACAGCAGATTCACAGAGACTCCAGGGGTGCCTCGTGGTCAGAACAAACTTATAGACAAAAAAGTTAAAGTGATGTACAGGAATCTGAAGTGAGGTACAGAAACAGTGAGATTGGTTACAACTCTGTGTTTGCCTTATATGAATATAGTTTGAACACTCAGCAGTCTATGAGTGGTCGAAGTATGGCTGCTGAGATTGGCCAAGACTCAGCTACTGTTTTGGGTGCATACTATTAAGTTAGGTTTTCAATTTTGTCTGACTGTTAAGCTAGGTTACAGTTCATCCACAAGGACTTAAATATAGAAGAACAGAGTTCTTTTCAGGCCATATTTAGTTTGCTTTAACAAGCATCATTTAGTATTTTCTCTCATTCAGCCAGGACTGAATAATGATTTGTTTTTTAAAAAATTAAGGTAAAATACACATAAATAAAATTTACCACCTTGACCATTTTTAAGCAGACAGTTCAGTGCCCTTACGTGCATTCACGTTCTGTGCAACCATCACCACCCACCATCTCCAGAAAGTGATCATCTTCCCAAACTGAAACTGTAACCATTAAACATTCTCTCTTTTCCCCAGCCCTTGATAACACCATTCTCCTTCCTATCTCCATGGATGTGACCTCTCTAGGTACCTCATATAAGTGGTCTCATATAACATTTGTCCTTCTGTGCCTGGCATGTTTCACCTAGCATGCTGTCTTTGAGGTTTATCCATGTCATAGCATGTGTCAGAATCCCTTTCCTTTTTAGGGCTGGGTAATAGTCCATTGCACGTACGTATCACATTTTGTTTCTCCAATTCATCTGTCAATGGCCAGCCCCTTAGGTTGCTTCTTTCTTTTGGCTATTGTGAATAATACTGCTCCGAACACAAGTGTAGAAATATCTTTTGGAGTTTCTACTTATAGTTTGTTTGGGTATATATAACTATTGATTATTGTAGCCTAGAAAATGTTATTTTCAGTTTAGTTCACCCCACTATTTCATTGAACAGCATTGTTTGTGTACCATGTTCATGTAAACAACAGTGAAAAGGAGAACAGAGTCTAGCTTATGGAAGGCTTTCAAATTGACGAAGAAACATTACTTAAAATAATAATGATAATATTTCATGTTATTGTTTTATTATATATGCCAGTGGTTTTATTATATATGCCAGTGGTTTTAAAGACTTTTATAACGCTTTTTTCGGGCCGGGCGCGGTGGCTCACGCTTGTAATCCCAGCACTTTGGGAGGCCGAGGCGGGCGGATCACGAGGTCAGGAGATCGAGACCACGGTGAAACCCCGTCTCTACCAAAAATACAAAAAATTAGCCGGGCGTGGTGGAGGGCGCCTGTAGTCCCAGCTACTCGGAGAGGCTGAGGCAGGAGAATGGCGTGAACCCGGGAGGCGGAGCTTGCAGTGAGCCGAGATCACGCCACTGCACTCCAGCCTGGGTGACAGAGCAAGACTCCGTCTCAAAAAAAAAAAAAAAAAAAAAAAAAAAAAAAAGACTTTTAGCATATTATCTAGGAAGCAAGCCAAACAAGAGCATTCATTCTGAATTCTCATTTTTCTAATATAGCTAAAACATAAAAGTAGAAACTCTAGAGTTAGATGCTGTTGTGAGTGAATGTAGCTCTGTTGCTTAATCAGGATGTTACCCAAAGCCACAGACTTACTTCTCCGTAAAATGGGTTTGTTACCTTGTGGTGTCATTGTGGGGCCAGGAAAGGGCCTGTCAAGGGGGCTTTCCCAGGCGACTTCAGAAGGAATGGCCTGGTTGCCCTGGACACCATGTCACCATGGAGGACCCCATGTCAGAGGAGGACCCTGGTCCTGCCCTCAGCAGGGGCTGGCTCGCAGGTGGGGAGACAAGCCATTTTCAGTATCAGCCCTCCACAAGGGTTGTTATTTTTCCTGTCATGTTTGTTGGGGTCCAGCTCAAGTTTGTTTTTCTTGCAGAAAGGCAGGAAGGCCAATTTGGAACACACACAACTCACATGTCATCGGCGATGACTTGGCCCAGCGCTTGGCATTGGCTCCCTGACAGTTAAAAGGCCCAGGGTAGGCGAGCCCCATAGGCAGGGCTCAGGGCCGAGGAACAAGGAAAAGGAGGGAGAATACAAGATTCTTATCTGCTCAGCCCCTCCATTCTTTTCCCTGCTCACTCCCCCCCAAGGGACCTCTGGCTTCGGCTCACACTGGCTCCAGCCTGCAGGTCCCCTCTTCTGCAGCCGCCTCCACTTTCTGTCCACCTCTTCCTCTTACTGAATGTGTGAGGAAGCAGCCCACCCTCAGGGAGGGAAAGCCTGATCCGCAGAGATCCATGCGGAGCCCTCTGGGAGGCAAAGGCAGGAAGAGGGAGAAACAGCATTTTCCAATTTGGACCCAAGACAACCCATGGTTATTTGAGAAAAGCTGGGTGTTTTTCCATCCAGACTTAAGTAGTGTTGGGAGTTGCCATGTAGAAGTTTCCACTGGCTTGAACTATACGGCTGCTCTGTGATGGAATGATGGGATCCTGCAGGTGTGTGCAGATGCTTCAGTAATGTTTTCCGGTCTTCCCGCATAAAGACACTGGGCATTAGGAAGACTGAACCACAGCCTCACATCTTAGAGAAGAATTACTCCAAGTCCAGGGAGCCTTGTATGGGTAAAATTGGAAATTAAAAATACATATATAAACAAAAATACTTCTAAAATATGTTCCAATGTTCTCAGTAACTAAGTCTCCTTCAGTCAATCTACTAATATTTCAGGAGTCAGTGTTACTTTGAGAGCATTTAACCTCTCAAAGCATCGGTTTTCTCTCCAGTACAGTGACTAATGGTGGAGTTTTGCAGGGTTCTGCGAGAATTCAGAGAGACCATGCTTGGCGTAGTTCCTAACACCTCGCAGCCTCCCCCAAAAAGACAGCTGCTTTTGTATTCCTATGTGCGCATGGCTTCTGAAATAAAAGTATTGGTCTGAAAGCTGTCTTTAAAAAGTTACACTTTACCTGGAGGTATAAGACTAGCTCATTAAACATTCAAAACTATTTGTTGAGTGAACTAATACCTTTACAGTTCCTCTTTTGTGTATTTTATCTCTCAGCTACACAATAAGGCAGAAACTGTTTTCCATTTCCTCGAGGTGAACTGTGTCTTTCATGTAAGATGCTTGTTGTCATGAAGTTTCCTTTTAGGAGGATTAAACATGATCCCTGCTGCCCTGTGACGTATCTTATTTGTTTATCAAGCTTTTCACAAATCACATAGCAGCCGTGGTAGACAATATTCCTAGAGACACTGCAGCAATGCCTCCTACCTCACAGGCTCTTTGCAGGGTGGCCTGGTCCATCCTTGTCAAGAGGTGGTGATGTCTCTTTCTCATCACCTTGAATCTGGGCTGCCCTGTGATTGCTTTAGGTAATAAGCAGTGGAAGTCATGGTCTGGGACTGCCAGGGCTGAGGAAGGGCTGACAACTGTTCCTGTGTTCTTGGAAGTCCTGAGTCCCCATGGAAGCAGTCTGGCCACTGGAGAAACCATACAGAGAGGCCACATGCGGAGGCAGAGGGCTTGAGACTATGTAAGGAGTTCTGCTGTTCCTCGTCTCTGCTGAGCCCCGGCCCTAGCTAACCTGCCTGCCGAACACATCCGCGTGGCATAGCCACTGGCAAGACCAGAAGAAGCAGCACTCAGCCCAGGCCATGTTGCAGAATCGGGAACAAATAAATAAATGGGTATTGTTTAAGCTGCTGGGTCTTGAGGTGTTTTCTTATGCAGCAACAGATAACCAAAACATTAAATAAACTGATGTTCATTGTAATTGACTATTTTCTTTTCTTTTTTTCTTTTTTTGAGATGGAGTTTCCTTCTTGTTGCCCAGGCTGGAGTGCAATGGCGTAATCTCGGCTCACTGCAACCTCTGCTTCTCAGGGTCAAGCGATTCTCCTGCCTCAGCCTCCTGAGTAGCTGGGATTACAGGCACCCACGACCATGCCTGGCTAATTTTTGTATTTTTAGTAGAGACGGGTTTTTACCATGTTGGCCAGGCTGGTCTCGAACTCCTGACCTCAGGTGATCCACCCACCTCGGCCTCCCAAAGTGCTGGGATTACAGGTGCGAGTCACTGCGCCTGGCCAATTGAACTATTTTCAAATGTTTAGTAAGAAGAATATATAATAATATTTTTGATTCATCTATCTTTAGTTTATCAGTCAGATCTTAGTTTGACTCATACAACTTTATCAGCAAGATCTTGTGAAGATAATAACACTTGACAACTTTATTAGTATTGCGTTTTTTTAGATTTACCAATTATATCTGTCTTTTTTGTATTTTAATTCTCCCTTTCCTTTTCCTAGTTATTTTTATCATAGAATACAAGATATTTTCAAAGTGTTAATCCTAACTGGTCACAGTAAATGTTGGTCATTTTGAGAGTTTTTTAATGATCATTTTCTCTGTTCAAATTATTCAGGATATTTAGTACCTTTAAGCTCCCTTTTTAAAATTATTTTTTATTATTTTATTATTATTATTTTTTGAGATGGAGTCTCACTCTGTCACCCAGGCTGGAGTGCAGTAGCACCATTTCGGCTCACTGCAACCTTCGCCTCCTGGGTTCAAGCAATCCTCCTGCCTCAGCCTCTTGAGTAGCTGGGATTACAGGCACCCACCACCGCTCCTGGCTAATTTTTATATTTTTAGTAGAGATGGGGTTTGGCCATGTTGGCCAGGTTGGTCTCGAACTCCTAACCTCAGGTGATCCACCTGTCTCAGCCTCCCAGTGTGCTGGAATTATAGGTATGAGCCACCGTGCCCCACCTGGTTTCTTTTTTCTATTGAATTCTCACTAAATTTTGATTTTTTAAATCATACTTTCATTCCATTCCTTTATAATTTTCACTAAGTCCAGAAATGCCATTTAAGTTCATTTGCAGTTTACGAGAGGGTTTTCCTTATCTTTATTAATTAGTTTCTATTTAGTTTATCAACAGTCTATTTCCTCTTCCTTATTGCTAAAATCATGATCCTTTTCTCTCTCTCTCTCTCTTTTTTTTTTTTTTTTTCCGAGGCAGGGCCTTGCTGGAGTGCAGTGGTGTGATCATAGCTCACTGTAGCTTCCAACTCCTGGCCTCAAGCAATCCTCCCACTTTAGCCTCCCAAAGTACAGGGATTACAGGCATGAGCCACTTTGCCTTCTCTTAATTTTAATAGTTTCCTTCTCTCCTGTAAAAAGTTTATCGTGAGCCGGGCGTGGTGGCTGATGCCTGTAATCCCAGCACTTTGGGAGGCGTAGGGGGGTGGATCACTTGAGGTCAGGAGTTTGAGACCAGCCTGGCCAACATGGCAAAACTCCGTTTGTACTAAAAAAAACATACAAAATTAGCCAGGTATGGTGGCTCATGCCTGAAATCCCAGCTACTTGGGAGGCTGAGGCAGGAGAATCTCTTGAATCCAGGAGGTAGAGGTTACAGTGAGCCAAGATTGTGCCATTGCCCTCCAGCCTGGGAGACAAGAGCAAAACTCCATCTCAAAAAAAAAAAAAAAAAAGAAAAAAAAAGTTGATTGTGAAATTGAGAATAGTAATGCAGAGGTGGATAACAGATAATACTTAATGCAAAAAAAAAAAGTCTGTGGTAGTGATAGTGAAGTCAATTATCTTTCAAACCATCATTTTAGCAAATTCTTTTTGTTTTGGAGAATGCCAGGTAATGTCCCTATGGGGCGGGTGGAAGATGCGGTGAGTGGGGGCAGGCGGCTCCCAGGTGCGAGAGGAGTGGGTTGGTGCAGCATTACGACCATCCAGCAGCTGGCAGTGAGGACTCAGCTCCAGGGGTCCTTGTCTTTGCCCAGTGGCATCATCATCCCTGGAACCTTCCGCTCCTACTTCCAAAAACTCCTGGCTTTCCCATTGTTCATGCCTCTAGCACCTCATCCTGTGGCGTGCTCCACAAGTCAGATAGACAGCCATCCTGACATCAGACCTATTTCACCACAAAATGATGTCAACTTGCACAGTTCACAAACTATGTTTTATGATCATGCCTCTTATTTAGAAGTCTTAGCAAACAAGTTGTAATGGAGACAGAGGAAAAAAACCTAGAACATTAAAAACTTACATTTATATCAAAGTTACTACTTCTTAAATAAGATAAAATTAGTTTCAAATTCATAAATGATTGTAGAGTTAGAATATTTTAGCATCTCTTTAAAATCGTAATTAATAGGTAGCATATAGCATTTACTATATATAATTTTATATACATGTTAGTTTTTTGGTAGGTTATTACAAATCGTTTCTAGATCAGGAGGCACACTGGCTATTTTGTGATCTCAGATATCTTATTTTTTTTCTAGAATAGATACACATGTGGATAATGTAGAATTTCTAGATTATAGGTCACATTTTCTTGCTTTCGGCATGTCCAGTAACTTTTTATGGTATGCTGGGCATTAAGGATGAGAGGTGGAGGTGTGTACATTAAGTTGTCTTCTTCTTTTTTTTTTTTTTGAGGCGGAGTCTCGCTCTGTCGCCCAGGCTGGAGTGCAGTGGCGCGATCTCGGCTCACTGCAAGCTCCGCCTTCCGGGTTCACGCCATTCTCCTGCCTCAGCCTCCCGAGTAGCTGGGACTACAGGCGCCCGCCACCACGCCCGGCTAATTTTTTTTGTATTTTTAGTAGAGACGGGGTTTCACCGTGTTAGCCAGGATGGTCTCGATCTCCCGACCTCGTGATCCACCCGCCTCGGCCTCCCAAAGTGCTGGGATTACATGCGTGAGCCACTGCGCCTAGCCAAGCTGTCTTCTTTTAAAGGGTGTTGAATTTTGTCCTAGCCAGCAGTTAAATTATTAGTGGGTTTTCTCAGTCCTACCAGGCGGGTCGATTTCTGTTTTGTGCTTAGCCCCGCGATCTGGCTCTTACTCTAGGATATGTTCTTTACCCAGAAGGCCTGGTCTTCCTGGGGTCTGAGTTGGATGCCTGCCATGGGCAGCAGCATCTTCACTCCGACGGCGCATGAATCAGACGTCTCCCTGCCTGATTGGCCTTCCGGGCCTCTGTGGAGCTCTCAGCCTGCAGCGGCTCCTCTCTGCAGGGCCGCCTAGAATTTGCTCTGTACTTGTGCAGTTCAGCTTTTTTTTGTGAAATGCTCACACAGACTTCAGCTACCTTCTCCTCTCCAGTCCTTTTCCTCAACATTCCAGCGGCTTCAGCTGCCCCAAACACCACTATCAACCTCCCAAGTCGTAGAGATCGGAGTTCTCTGCTTGGGCTCACCTCCCTGTGCTGAAGACTGGAGGGCGAGGCCCCCAGGCTGAGTAAATTGGGCTCATTTTGAGTGGTTTCATCCTTTTCTTTAGGACTACCATCCTCTTCTTCCTCTTGTCCAGTGTTGCTTTATACACTGAGTAGTCCAAATGCTTTATACCTTGAGTAGTTGTACGCTGTTTACAGCAGGAGGCTAAGGCAGGAGCACATTTCTCCATCAGGGCTGGAAGCTGAAGTTTGAATTTCTAAATCATGGCAGTTGATGTTTGGGAGAAGTAGCGGAGGTTTCAGAATGGGATTACTCAAATTTAATTCAATTCTTCGGTGTATATAATTTTTACAATATTTTCTGTAGTTTTATGGTCTTCAGTTTACATGAAATGGCAGCCTTTTATAGCCTGAAAGAATCTTAAAAATCTTTTCAGTTCTTACTTTTAGAGATAAGAAAACTGGAACCCCAAAGGGTAGAGATTTGTCGAGGTGAAAAGTTGGAGGAGTGGCAGAACTGACTTATTCTCTTTGTTTATGAATTTAGTACCTCTCATGGAAGACAGAATTGCTTCTCTCCTTCTCTCATACACATACCCATTGTCTCTTATTTTCTTTTCATTTCCTCCTTTTCTTTCTCTTTGTTTCTGTTCACAAAAGGAAACTTTTTTTCCCCCTTTGGAAGACAAATACTAACATAGATTCTGGATGGCAGTGAAGTCTTTGAAAAAATGGATTGGTTTTAAGTAACAACAGAGAGGAATCTTCTATTAAACAATCAAACTTTGGAAACAGAAAAGGGAGGCGGCAACGATGACAGCTTTATTCTACAGGCTATGTGAACATTTTCACATTTAGACTATTCAGGTTCAAAGGGCGAACATATTTCTAGAGGTTAAAGAATAAACACTAGGTTTCTCTGCTGGTTAGAAACAGAAGCCATGCCAGGTATTTCAGCCAGAGGAATTGAATCCAGGAAATCAGTTACAGGACTGTTGGGAGGTTGAGAGAACAAATTGGCAATGTTGAGGTGGCTCAGATATTAGGAGCTGCGGCAAGCAGCTATTATCCTTAAAACTTGGGGAGCATAAGGGAAGAGGTGGTGTTGTCAGAACTTTGGAACTTAGAGAAAGGGTCCCTTATGGCTGACCCTTGTGCCTTTGAGGCAGATGCTGGGGGGCTAGTGCTTGACCTCTGAGAGTCTGCTTCTGGGAGCATGGAGAAGCCGCTGCTGGGAGTGCCAAGAGGATTGGAGTCTTAGCTTCCCTCACTGCTAGGCATTTGGTAAGAGCTAGAAACAGAAAGTAAGTCCCTTCGGCTCTCTTCTTACCTAGCAGTTGGTGGGAAATGATGACAATCCAGCTAGTGAGGGGGTCTGGGGAATGTGGTTCGCTGAGTCCCAGCCTGCCTCAGAGTCACAGGGCAGTGTGGTGTTTCCTCAAAAAATGAAACAGAATTACCATGTGCCATGGACTGCATACTTGTGCCCCTGCCCTTTCTGATGCTGAGCTCCAAATCCTCAGTGTGATGGCCTGTGGAGATGGGGCTTTTGGGAGGTAATTAGGTCATGAAGGTGGAGCTCTCATGAATAGGATTTGTGTCCTTATAAAAAGAGATATGAGAGAAATTATGTCTTTCTCCCCCTCCCTTGCAACCCACCCCATGAGAATACAACAAGAAGGCAGCATGGTGGCTCACGCCTATAATTCCAGCACTTTGGGAGGCTGAGGGGGTGTGGATCGCCTGGGGTCAAGAGTTCGAGACCAGCCTGGCCAACATGGTGAAACCCCATCTCTACTGAAAATACAAAAATTAGCTGGATGTGGTGGTGAGTGCCTGTAATCCCAGCTACTCGGGAGGCTGAGGCAGGAGAATTGCTTGAACCAGGCGGAGGTTGCAGTGAGCCGAGATTGTGCCATTGCACTCCAGCCTGGGTGACAGAACAAAAACTCCGTCTCAAAAAAAAAAAAAAAAAAAGAAGAAGGCAGCAGTGTGCAAACCAGGAGGAGTGTGCCAGCACCACATTTCTGTTGTTTAAGCCACCCAGTCTATGATACTGTGTTATGGTAACAAAAATGGACTAAGACAGCATATAATCCAGTAATTCCACTTCTGGGTATGTGACACCAAAAAACTGAAACTATTAAACTGATACGTGTACCCCCATGTTGATAGCAGCATTATTCACAATAGCCAAAAGGCAGAAGCAACCCAAGTGTCTATGCATGGATGGATGGGTAAACTACGTATGGTATATACATATAAACGAAACACCATTCAGCCTCAAAAGTAAGGAAGTTCCAACAAACACTGTGCCATGGAGAAACCTTGAGGACATTATGCTAAGTGAAGTAAGCAAGGCACACAAGGAAAAATATTGTATGATTTCACTTATATGAAGTACCTAACAGGGTCAAATTCACAGAGACAGAAAGGAGAAGGGTGGGTACTGGGGCCTGGGGGAGAGGAAAATGGAGAATTGTTGTTTAATGGGTACAGTGTTGTACAACAATCATCAGTATTTATCATCGGAATTTTCACTGCGAATGTACTTAATACCACTGAACACTATATTTAAAAATGGTTAAATGACAAATTGTATGTTAATATTTTACCACAAATAAAAGAAAGAAATCACAGACCTTAGTCATGGAGTGGGGAGCTGAGAGAATTTGGTCAATAACAAGCACAGTTGCTAATGACTCATCCTTACTAAAGCCCACGGTAGCTTAGGATGAAGTTGCCTTCTGCAATGGTAATTTCACTATCCTGTCAGAGTTTCCTGGTTCTAAGGCCTTTGCATCTGAGACATGGTATCACACTATAGATCAGGACATATTTTCATGTGCGAGGGAGTGCGCCCAAGTTGTAAAGAATAAAGTACCACATCCTTTACATGTCACCATATGTGTTTTTATGGACATGCCAGGCCTCAGGCACATTCCTCTGTCTTGTATGAGATTTATAACAGCAAACTCCATGTAAACACACACGAGTAAGGTCATGCAAATATGTTCATCTTTTCATTCAACAAATATTTCATTCAAGAAATATTCACTGCCTGCCATGCACCAGAAACTCTTCCAGGGAATCAGTGAATGAGAGAGCAAAACAGTGAAAAATTTGCGTCTCCTGAGTACTTCCATTCTAGAGTGTGTCTATGTGTGTGTGTGCACACGCATGGATGTGTGCAGGGGATGGTAGGGGATGGTGGGTGGTGGTGGAGTGAATTATCTAAGCAGAGTAGATACCAAGAATCTGCACTCAGTGCTAAGTGGGGAAATAAAGCCAACAAAGGGCAGAGAGAGGACGAGCAGGGCTGATGGGCTTTTCAGGGAAGTCTCAAAGAGGGCCCTTCCAGCCAAGACTAGGACGTGAGGGCATGTCTGGTGGAAGAGCACCCGGGCAGAGGGGTAGAATGAGGAGCAGGGCAGAGTCCCTAGCGCCCCTGGTGCAGTTGAGGAAGAGCAGGGAGGTTGGTGAGACTAGAGTGTGGGCATGGGGTTAGAAAGCAGGGCCTAAGTGGGTGTGGGGCCTCTTCCAGAGCCACAGAAGGATCTTTGCTTTTGCTGAGTGAGCGGGGAGCACTTGGGGCAATGGGGCAATGGGAAGAGCTAGGCAGAGGCAGGAGAATAGCTAGGACAGGTGGGTGAGGTCTGCAGGGCAGGACAGGGCAGGGCAGTGGAGGGGGGGATGTATTTGGATTCGGGATATAGTTTGAACACAGAACCAACAGGATTTTCTCCTTGGATCAAAGATGGGGAGTGAGATAAAGAGGCATCAAAGATGACTGGGAGATTCCTGGCCCATTCTCTCGAAGAATGGGACTGCTGTTTCTGAGAGTGGAAACACTTTGGGAGGGTTTGCTTTTGGCCAAGTGAGCACACCAGACCCCTGAGTGGAGGTGGAGGTTGGCAGTGAGGATAGCGATTGAGTCCAGAGTTAGCCATGACGGTGTTTGCAACCTGAGGTTGGATGAGATCTTGGAGGGAATGAGGAGAGTTGGGGAAAAAATGAGATTGAAGGTTTAATCCTTTCTTTTGGGCTCAAAGGAGCTTCAAGACCTTGGACTCATTGTTGAGCCTCTTGAGAATCTCTGCTTCTGTTTGTAAGAGAGGATAACAGCAGCCACCTCACCTCACCGGGATACTATTATGATTACTGAGGTGATGAATGCGTGGAAGCTGCTCACATGAGTTCCCAGTACTGTCTCTCCTCTCCTAGAAAGAGAGGCAACAGGGTCCACAGAGCTACTCCAAAGCCATCTGATTGCAAACAGCCTCTAAAAGAAGCCTGGGAAAATTTCCAGGGAGATGTTTCCCATCAGCTCTGCTGCTCCCCTTTCAAACCTTGCATTTGGCCACTCTCTAGAGGTTGGTCCCCTCCACCCATCTTTCAGAGACTGTCTCCTTTGCTGCTGTCCTACACACCCCCTCCTCCTTTCCAAAACCTAGCTGGGCTTCTGCTCCAGTTTTGCAAACACCATTCTCACCTAGGTGCCAAGATAAACTGGCCGGAGGTTACTGTTGATGGTGCCAGTGGGTATTTGGTTAACTTTCTCAATCAACTGGAGGTCATAGGGCCCACCCCGAAAAGTAGTTGCCCTAAAAACCTGCTATTCTCCATCAGTGGGTGGGAGGTGGGGAGGGAGTGGGAGATGAGAAACCAGGAAGCAGAGATTTCTGAGAGGATCTAGAAAAAGAGAGATCATCTACACGCTGTCAGGCGGTTTTCATGCATAACTGATAAAACCATGCTGTTCTTGAAATTAAGATAATGGCATTGAATAAGAGCACATGTAGACTAAATATACTAAATGTACGATTGTCTCATCCTGATCAACCTGATAGACCTAACAATAGGCTCAGCACAGTGAGAAGGATGATGGTGTGCCTAACAGTAGGCTCAGCACAGTGAGAAGGATGATGGTGTGCTTGATCTTGCGTTGCTTGTCCAGAATATTGTGAGAAAAGTCCATTAGTGCCAGAAAAATAACTTGAAGGTGAAGTGCCTTCTGACAGTGCTTCCAAAATACACAGATTTAATGAAAAGAGGAAAAATTTAGCGAAGATAACACCAGCATTGAAAAACAAAGCCTGTTTCCAGGGAAACAGCAATATTTTTCTTTTTAATGGAAGCAGAATGTGACAGTGGACTTGAGAATCCCAATCCTTAAACTCAACTTAAGAGTCAGGAGTTGAGTAAATTCCATTATTTTTATAGATTTCACAAATTAATTCAGAAGTCTGTTCTTGGCAAAGTTTACGCATTCTGAAATAATGGTTTTTACAGTTTAAAATTTTGAATTTCCTAAGTTACTTTTCTATAAATGTCTTCTTTGTTTTTGATGATTATTAAAGCAAAAAAGTGCCCATGTTCCCCCCACCCCCCATTTCAGAAAGCACTGAAAAAACAAAACCAAGAAAAGACTGATAACCTCACTGCATTACTAAGTGGGTTGACTATGTGCTTGTGACAATTTTAGTTATCACGCTGGTTATTTGTCCTTCGAAAATGTTTTCCTGGCAGGGCGCGGTGGCTCAAGCCTGTAATCCCGGCACTTTGGGAGGCCAAGGCGGGTGGGCCATCTGAGGTCAGGGGTTTGAAACCAGCCTGGCCAACATGGTGAAACCCCGTCTCTACTAAAAATACAAAATTAGCCAGGCGTGGTGGCACATGCCTGTAATCTCAGCTACTCGGGAGGCTGAAGCAGGAGAATTGCTTGAACTTGGGAGGCAGAGGTTACAGTGAGCCAAAATCACGCCATTGCACTCCAGCCTGAGCAACAAGAGTGAAACTCTGCCTCAAAAAAAAAAAAAAAAAAAAAAAAGAAAGAAAATGTTTTCCTCTGCCAGATGGGATACCATAACTCTGTCTGAGAAGCTGCTTTTCTTACTGAGCAATATGTTCCGAGCACGCTTCCAGGCCAGCCCTAACCTGTATCCTGGCCTCCAAGCCCAGGGCTGGGCTTCTGGGCTGCCTTGTCAATATTAACAAGGTTGGTAGAGTCCTTTGCCATGACAAGCTGATCGTGTAGTGAAGGATAAAGAAGCAGGAAACCAGAATACGCTCCACAATGATGTAGCCAGGTGTCTGATAGAAGTCTGGCTTTGGGAAAAGGGATTTTCCAGGTGGGACTTGAAAGATAATTTAGAATTAGCCAGGCCAAGAGCAGAGGGTGCTCTGGGCAGAGAGGAAGGCTCTGGGAGGAGAGACCTCAGGGTTGAAAAGCTGGGTGGAGGTCGGCCTGGCCTGGGCAAGGGCTGAGTCAAGGTCAGAGGAGAGATAAGCGCCCAGGAGTATGTTGGGGAGTTCAGACGATCCTAAGTACCTTGAGAAACTCTGAAAGGGGGAGTTTGAGTAGGGGAATGACAATCAGATTTGGATTTTGGAAAGATTATTCTGGAGGGTGGAGGGTGTATGGGGACACCAGGGAGAGACAATGACACCAGGGAGGGGGCCCTGTCAGAGTTTTAGAAGGTAGAAAGAGAGCAGGAGAGAGAAGATTGATGCCAGCAGCATTGAGGCAGTAGAAAGGAAAGGGCTCAGTGTTTGCGCTGGTGTGTAGCCTTTGAGGAAGGGCACGTTCGGGGGGGCGGGTGAGCTGTCAGCCACTTCAGATCACCTCCTGCCCCCCGCTAAAGACTGACTGAAGCGGGGCAACCCTTACAGACCAGGTGGCCCTGTGTTCCTGTGGCCTTTGGTGAGGCTGCCACTGGGCCTGTGTGGCAGCTCAAGTTCACTCTGCCAGGCCTGCCTTGACCTCCCCCGAATCCCAGGAGCCCGCCCAAGGGTACACTGGAATAAAGCTCCGGTGCGCTAACCTCCATCTCGAAGCTGCTTCCTTGGGAGCCTGACCTGTGGCGGTGACTGTGAGCCACGCGGAGAGTTACTCAATGTAATCAAGAACTAACGGGGTGGGGACAGGGGGAACCCGGGACGTAGATGGCTTAGCGTGGGGCATGGGCACTTGGGGGCCAGCGGAGACATCCGGGAGCGGGTCAACGAGGTCCATGGTTTTGAGGTGGAGTCTGGTTTGAAGTCTTTTGGGCAACGTGGTATTCCTTGCCAGCCTTTCCTCCCAAATACTTCCAGTTTCTTAAATATACTTTGTTTTCATTTACCTCAGAGTCTTTATACAAGCTATTACCCCTGCCTGGAACATTCTTTTTTCCCTTGATTTCTTCTATTAATACTTTCTTCTCATTCTAAGGAAGTGACTTCCTCCAGGAGGTCATCCTGGATGCACCGGGCTCTAGTTCAGGGGCCTGAGGAGCATCGTACACCCGGCATTTCCCACATCACAGCCCTTGTCATGTGATGTTATAATTGCCTATTTTCTTCTTTGTGTTCTCCCCAAAGTTTATAAACTTTGAGATACGAGACTTTGTCGGAGTTGTTAAAGGCTTTATCAGCAGCACCTAGTGTGGTTCCCGATGCAGGAGGTGTCAGGAAATAATTGCGGAGTGAACCAATGGTAATTAAAACAGACACCTGGAAAGAAGAGGAGGAATACATAGAGTAAAGGTGTAGCCAGGCGCAGAAGAGGAAACAAAGATAGCAGGGGAGGGTAGCCAGGAGGTAAGGGTCATTTGCTCACTAAATTTAACCAGAATTGATTATCCAAACGTTGTTGGACATTTAAGTCCTCCCAACATTTTCTTAATAATTTGCTATGACAAACAATATCTTCATAAGCACCCTCCCACATGTAGATTTTGTGGACGTTTTTACATAATACCCATAGGATAAATGTATAGAAGTGGAAATTTCAGTGTCAAAGGATTTCCTGTTAAATTTTTGATATTTTTAGTGCCAATTTATCCTGCAGAAACATATTATTTTCTGCTTATTCCCAGCCCTGAATTATTTAACATTTTAAATATGAAGCTCTTGTTTATTTTGAAAACTGTGATAAAATACATATAACATAAAGCTACCATTTTCACTATTTTTAAGTATACAAGTCAGGGGCACTGATTACATTCATAATGTTGTACAGTCATCACCACTATTCACTTTGAGAACCTTTTTTTAAAATCATCTCAAACAGAAACTCTGCACCCATTTTACAGTAACTCCCTTTCTCCCCTTCTCATTTGTTCCTGAGAATCATTTGCATTTTTTAGGAAGGAAGCTTGGGTTCATTGCATTTTCATCCAACAAGCGGAATGGCAAGTGACTTAAAAACTTCTGATTCTGCATTAGGCCAGCAATCTTGAACGTGGGCAAGTAAGCATGTCTTTATGCCAAGGCATGGGGCATAATAAAATACAGACTCACAATGCCATGGAATAGGTAGACTTTGAGGTTTCATAGACCCAGAAGAACATCTGTTGGTAATACTTAGGAGCTCCTCAGCCAATCTGGGGATATTTAATTATGTAATTATTTCAAATAAGCCAAGAATCACATGTTTAGGATTTTGGAAGCCTATCCCAAACTAGAAATAAGATACAGAAAGGTTCTCATTGTTTTTGCGGGTGAAACACTTAACCCTGAGTATCAATGATGTTGTAGCTTATCCAAGCACTTTTAAGGAGTGCTTACAATTTTTTCAGAAGTTTGTAAAGACAAGTTTAGTTTTTGCTCCGAAATGGTTTCCTACATTCGTGTTAAAGATTGCATTTAATTCCTATATTTCCACAGTACCTTCTGGAGAGTGCTCATGGGAAGGCAGAATAACCTTAGGCTAAGACACTGTGGGAACGAGATGAGAATCTATTTGGGCCTTGATAGGGATCCCGAAGTTAAGATATGTGGAGACCCTTCAAACAATAGCAGTTTGCAGCTCTGCTAATTATTGGCTCTTGCCTATCTGTTACCGTTAGAATTACTGAGCAAAAAGGTATTGTATTGAAACCCTGGCTATAACAAGAGGGAGAATTTATGGAGGATTAACTTTCTTTTATCTTTTTACCTTCTAAATAGGGGAATAGTCTCACAAACTGAATTAAAGGGAGGTGTTTTCTTAAAGGCTTTGAAGTTTTTCTTTACAAACAGAGTTGAATTTATTTGAGCCCTTTCCCTTCAAAGTAAAAGCCCCACAAGGAAATGATTTCCTTCATGCATTTCTTGCCTGTTGTGAATTAACAGGAGTTACACAGTAAAAGAGAGGGCCTGATAGGGAGTGGGGGCAAGCCAATACCTCTAGAATATAAAATAAATGCTGATGGGCTCTTAAAATGACAGAACCATTTTTGTAATGATGAAAAGGTTTTCCTTCTGCATCCTGGAAGCATGAAACCCTGAGGATGAGGATAAAGCTAACAGACAAAAAAATTCTAGAACTGCAAATCAAAACCACAATGAGATACCATCTCACACTAGTTAGAATGGGATCATTAAAAAGTCAGGAAACAACAGGTGCTGGAGAGGATGTGGAGAAATAGGAACACTTTTACACTGTTGGTGGGACTGTAAACTAGTTCAACCATTGTGGAAGTCAATGTGGCGATTCCTCAGGGATCTAGAACTAGAAATACCATTTGACCCAGCCGTCCCATTACTGGGTATATACCCAAAGGATTATAAATCATGCTGCTATAAAGACACATGCACATGTATGTTTATTGTGGCACTATTCACAATAGCAAAGACTTGGAATCAACCCAAATGTCCAACAACGACAGACTGGGTTAAGAAAATGTGGCACATATACACCATGGAATACTATGCAGCCATAAAAAATGATGAGTTCATGTCCTTTGTAGGGACATGGATGAAACTGGAAACCATCATTCTCAGCAAACTATTGCAAGGACAAAAAACCAAACACCCCATGTTCTCACTCATAGGTGGGAATTGAACAATGAGAACACATGGACACAGGAAGGGGAACATCACACTCTGGGGACTGTTGTGGGGTGGGGGGAGGGGGGAGGGACAGCATTGGGAGATACACCTGATGCTAAATGACGAGTTAATGGGTGCAGCACACCAACATGGCACATGGATACATATGTAACAAACCTGAGCATTGTGCACATGTACCCTAAAACTTAAAGTATATTAATAATAAAATAAAATTTAAAAAAATTCCAAAAAGATATGCCCCTAAGGTGTGTGCATCTCCATCTTGTACTATTCATTTGTTATTTTAAAAGTAAATTTTATTGCATATATTTGGTGCTATTTAAATTCAGCCAAATGCTGTCCGATGGTGGGGCTTTCTGTATTTCAGCCTCTGAAAAAAATAAACAAGAAAATCATGTGTAAATGTTTAAGATAGCCAAAACTGATGTCTTACAAGTCACCAATTTTCATGGCCACCCTACCTCCAGAATAATTTTCCATTAAGAGTGTCCTCTGCAGCAGCCTCAGCTCCCCAGCCGGTTCTACCCCACTGAGCTCTCCAACTGCACCTCCTTTCCAGGACTATTTCTTCATGTGTGCAATGGGGATATAAATGTGGGGTAAGTCAGGAAGCTATAATACTTCTGGGATAGAGGCATGGGAATAGAGAAGACGTTCACTTTATGCACTTTTGAAACGTTTTGCATCAATTTTATTTTATTAAAAAGAAAAAGTTGGGTGAAATGAAGCCATGTGTGTAGGTGTGCTGGCTCACTTTTGTAGGTGACTGGTCATGTCCTGGCTTGGGTCTGCTGTCAGCGTGACTTTGGGTGAGTGATGACATGAGTCTGGCTTCACCTTCTCTGGTGGTAGAATGAGGGGTGTTGAGGTGCAGACGTCTTTTGGAATTTTGAAAGCAAGCATTACTTCCTTTGGAGTTGGGCTCTGGAGAGCAGGAAAGGATTGGGAACGTTTGTAGTGGCGGACAAGTTGCAAAGATAGTACAAAATGTTCCCGTATACTCCTCACCCAGTTTTCCCCATTCTTAATCTCTCTCTATATATATGTGCATATTTTTCCTTTTGACTTAATTTCTTAAGTACTTAAGAGTATCTCAAGCCTAGACACTTTGCCAACTATCTAAAGCTCACCTCTGGATGTTTAGACACAAGTAACCTATTAATGTAACATTCTGAGGAAGTCCCTCTGGATCCTGCTCCAATCTTGACTGGCTGCCCTTCCTGTCTGAGGATTCCCACTCCCGCCTCTGTGCTAGGTTTCCTGTTCCTAAAAGCCACATTTCTCTCTTCCTTGGTTTACTCATACATAAGCTTTTAAAATAGCTTTCTGAGAAAAAATACATGGGAAATAAAATTTTGCATGTCTAAAAATGTCTTTATTCTAGCTTCGTACTTGACTGATAAGTTGGCTGCATACAGACTTTTCCTTTCAATTCCCACGCTGCTGTTGGGACATCTATAGCCATTATGATTATGAGCCTTTGAAGGGGATCTGTTTGTTTTGTTTATTTTTCCTTTGTGGAAGCATATGTCACGCTATCTTTATTCTCAGTCTTTTCTTCCCGTGTGTATGTATATTCCTTTTTTTATACTACCTGTTCCTGTTTCATGGTTGCAATATCGTCTCTTAGTTAATATTAGTTTTGGGGGAGAAATTTCTTCCCCCTGCACGGTCCCTTATTTCTTCCAAGTTGGTTTTTCTACTTGTTTTGGTCTCTGTTTCTGTCTCTGTCTCTATTTCTCTCTCTTTCTCTTTCTCTCATTCTTTAATGATAAACTATTTCCTCGGGTGTTTGATAATCCTGGACAGGCAAAAAACAGTGGATTGGAAACTCCAACACACAAAGTTGTTACTGTCAGGAGATGGTCTGGACTCATAAGTTGAGCAATGTCTAATGTAATTTTTAAAAAAGTGTTTCCTCCTGAGAAGGTCATATTCTCTAGAGAAGGCTGTCCTCATCTCCTGGCAGAAAGAGGAAGCCATCCTGCCAGTATTTTGGAAGCTGCATAGAGGAAGAGGAACCCAAGCTTCAGCAAGCAGTTCCCTTGTTTCACGATTGTAACCCACCTTTACATATGGGGTGGCCCAAGCCAGAGACTTGGGTTAGCTCTCTTCAGGGAATAAACCTCCATTTTTTCCCCTCTGGTAGGGGAGGGTAATCGGGTAATTGGAGATCTGATAGTTGCTTACGTAGACTTTCAATCAGTCACCTAGTTTCCTAAATATATCTAGGTCACCCATTTACCCCTCCTTCAGGTATCTGATGTGGTATTTCCAGAGGCTGTGGAGGATTCATATTAATCAGTTTGATTGTCACCTCTCTCCATAGGACTATGCTGCCTTGGGTCTGCTGATTCATTTGTGACTCTCCATCTACTTTCTAGCATCCAAAGTTATTGCCGTTAGCTCCTTTTTGTTCTCTCCTTTTCTGTAGATTTCTGTCTTAAAATCTATTTCTTCATTTTAGTGGGATTGCAGTAGAAATGATAATAGGTGCATGTATTCCACCTGCTATGTTTTTATTAGTGGTCTCTGTTTTTGTCATTTTCTCCTCTTGATGTCTTCACTTTTCATCCTATTACTTATCCACCTCATGATTAAGCGTTAGAAAAGAGTTTGCCAAATAATTTTACACTTCAATGACACAGAGACCAAGAAAAAGAAAGATTACTTGACTTAGAGAAGAGCTGAGAAAATGGCAAGTCAAATGTCTTAATTATTCTTTTATATTACTTTTTTAATTGAAACAGAATCTCGTTCTGTCACCCAGGCTGGAGTGCAGTGGCAATCTGATCTTGGCTCACAGCAACTTCTGCCTTCTGGGTTCAAGCAATTCTTATGCCTCCAGCCTCCCAGCTAGCTGGGACTACAGGTGCACACCACCACACCAGGATAATTTTTGTATTTTTTTTTTAGTAGAGCCAGGGTTTTGCCATGTTGGTCAGGCTGGCCTCGAACTCCTGACCCCAAGTAATCCACCCACCTTGGCCTCCCAAAGTGCTGGGATTATAGGCATGAGCCACTGTGCCCAGCCTTAATTATACTATTCAATGAATCTCCAGTCCAACAACAAATGTCCTGTCTTATTTACATACTAAAGGTGTGGTGGTTGCTATCAACAGGCTCGAAAGTCCTCTAACAAGACAATTCCACAGCAAAAAAAATTTTTAGGCAGTTGTTTGCCTAGTGGAATAATACAGCATACATTCTATACAGGCAAAAGTTCGCTAGAATTTGTTGACTTGTATTTTCAACAGTGCCCTACCACTGAAAGTGGCAGTGGAGTTGCAATAAAAATAGTATTTAAAACACATTATAAAAGATAAAACCACTTTATAGTCTTAACTACTATAGTGTGATTTTAATCTGCTTAATGCTTCTCTCGAAAATAAACTGAAATAAAAGTTTTTGTATTTTTTGACATTTGAAACTATTTTTTTCATTAAAAATCAATTTATGTGAAATTGTGGTTTTCTTTTTCTTTTTTTTTCTTTTATTTTTTGAGATGGAGTCTCATTCTGCCACCCTGGCTGGACTGCAGTGGCACAATCTAGGCTCACCACAACCTCCGCCTCCCAGGTTCAAGTGATTCTCCTGCCCCAGCCTCCGGAGTAGCTGGGACTACAGGTTCACACCACCACGCCTGGCTAATTTTTGCATTTTAAGTAGAGACGGGTTTCACTATGTTGGCCTGGCTGGTCTTGAACTCCTGACCTCAGGTGATCCACCTGCCTCGGCCTCCGGAAGTGCTGGGATTACAGGCATGAGCCACCACGCCCGGCCTATGGTTTTTTATTTCCTCTTGATGCTTAAAAACCTTTTGAGACTCTGGGGAAAACTGTAGAAGACATGACTTTAAAAACAGGGTCGTATGTCTCCAGTGATGGTGTGCCAGCCTCATATATTCAAAGCAAAGTTCCTGCTTCTGCATTTATTCATATGCTGGGTAATTTAAGCTACTAAATTGAAAGCAAATAAGAAAAATAAGGGAGAACAAGAATCAGGAAACAATTAAAAGTACTGAACATTTATTGAGTGCCAGTTATGTGCTGGGCATTTTCATGCATGTTGAAGTCTTTGCCTAGAGTTTTCTTTGTTGAACAAAAACCTTAGTGGGCTTATAACTGAGAACTTTGTATATAGGTAATGTGCTCTACCAGAAATTTAGTGTGAAGACTACTATTATTATAAGATAGCAACTATCTTCAAAGGAAAGATATCTGTAATTTGCTGTTAGAATGGCAATGTATTCTTTTAGGAACTTGCTGTGCAGAAATATATATATATATTCATATATAAAGTCAACTCTCCGGCCAGATGTGGTGGCTTACACCTGTAATCCTAGTACTTTGGGAGGCCCAGGCAGGCGGATCATTTGAGCTCAGGAGTTTGAGACCAGCCTGGGCAACATGGTGAAACCCTGTCTCTACCAAAAATAGCTGGGGGTGGTGGCGTGTGCCTGTAGTCCCAGTTACTTGGGAAACTGAAGTTGGAGGATCGTTTGAGCCCGGGAGGTCCAGGCTGCAGTGAGATGAGATTGCACCACTGCACTCTAGCCTGGGTGGCACAGTGAGACCCTGTGTAAAAAAAAGAGTATAGTCAACCCCATTATTCATGGATTCTGCATTTGTGAATTCACATGCTTTCTAAAATTTATTTGTAACCCCAGGACCAATGCTTCTGGTTGCTTCCATGGCCATTTGCAGATGTGCTGAGGGGAACTTGAGTTGCCTGCCCATGAGGCAGAGCCAGGCAGTGCTCTGCATTCTTGCTTCAGCTCTCACACTGTGAGCACATGTCATTTTGGCGGTTTATTTGTTGGCATATTTTTTGCATGTTTGCACTTTTTGTTTTGGTGATTTCTCTGTTTAAAATGGCTCCCAAGCATAGTGCTGGACTGCTGTTCAGCATTCCTAAGCCCAAGAAGGCTGTGATGTGTCCTACAGAGAAAACACATGTGGTAGATAAGCTTCTCTCAGGCATGAGTTACAGTGCTGGTGGCTGTGAGTTCAATGTTAATAAATCAACAATACACAGTCATGCACCACATAATGACGTTTTGGTTAATGACAGACTGCATATATGATGATGGTCCCATAAGATTATAATAGAGCTGAAAATTCTTATCACCTACTACTTAGTGCATGCCTTAAATCATTATTTTAGAGTATATTCTTTCTATTTAAAAAGTTGACTGTAAATCAGCCTCAGGCAGGTCCCTAGGGAGGTATCCAGAAGAAGGCATTGTTATCATAGAGATGACAGCTCCAAGCCTGTTGTTGCCCCTGAGGACAAGATGTGGAGGTGGAAGGCAGTGATAGTTATGATCCTGACCTTCATAGGCCTAGGCTAATGCATGTGTTTGTGTCTTAGTTTTCAACAAAAAAATAAAAAAAAAACCTTTAAAAATTCAAAATAGGCCGGGCGCGGTGGCTCACGCTTGTAATCCCAGCACTTTGGGAGGCCGAGGCGGGCGGATCACGAGGTCAGGAGATCGAGACCACGGTGAAACCCCGTCTCTACTAAAAAATACAAAAAATTAGCCGGGCGCGGTGGCGGGCGCCTGTAGTCCCAGCTACTCGGAGGCTGAGGCAGGAGAATGGCGTGAACCCGGGAGGCGGAGCTTGCAGTGAGCCGAGATTGCGCCACTGCACTCCAGCCCGGGCGACAGAGCGAGACTCTGTCTCAAAAAAAAAAAAAAAAAAATTCAAAATGAAAAAGCTTGTAGAATAAGCATGTAAAGAAAATACTTCTGTACAGCAGTATAATATATTTGTGTTTTACACTATTACAAAAAGTCAAAACTTAAAAACATAAACTAAAAAGTTACAGTAAACTAAGTTTAATTTATTATTGAAGAAAAATATTTTATAAATTTAGTGTAGTCTAAGTGTGCAGTGTTTATAAAGTCTATAGTAGTGCACAGTAATGTCTTAGGCTTTCACATTCACTCCCCACCCACTCATTCAGTCACCCAGAACAACCTGCAGTCCTGCAAGCTCCATTCGTGGTGAGTGCTCTGTACATGTGTACCATTTTTTATCTTTTTTTTTTTTGAGATGGAGTCTTGCTCTGTCTCCCCGGCTGGGCAGTGGCGTGATCTAGGCTCACTGCAACCTCTGTCTCCTGGATTCAAGCGATTCTCATGCCTCATCCTCCAGAGTAGCCGGGATTATAGGTGTCCACCATCACACCAGGCTAATTTTTCCATTTTTAGTAGAGGCGGGGTTTTGCCATGTTGGCCAGGCTGCTCTCGAACTCCTGACCTCAGGCGATCCACCCACAGTGGCCTTCCAAAGTGTTGGGATTACAAGCGTTAGCCACCACGCCCGGCTCATTTTTTGATCTTTTATGCTGTATTTTTACTGTACCTTTTCAATGTTTGGATACACATTGTGTTACAATTGCCTACAGCATTCAGTACAGTAACATGCTGTGCAGGTTTGTAGCCTAGGAGCAATAGCCTATACCACACAGCCTAGGTGTGTAGTAGGTGCTACTGTCTAGGTTTATGTAAGTACACTCTGTGATGCTTGCATGAAGATGAAATCATCAGACCATACACTTATCAGAACCTATCCCCATTGTTAAGTGATACATGACTGTATATTATATAATGAGTCAATACACTAAAAAACACATGACACAAGATTATATATATTAATCAACTGACAAAAATCTTGTGACCAGAGGCTCACAGAAACCTAATCTTTTATTTCCACCAGGAGCAATGCTTCAATATTTTCTAATTCAGTGTTCCAAGTAACTTTATAGGACACAACTACTGTGAATAATAAGAATTGACATGTACACACATACACCACTATCTTCAAGAAAAAAAAATCAATTTGGGGAGATATAAAAATAAATAAAGATAATGCAAATGGAAGCATTTGAGTGACACTCAAAGAAAACAACTCAAACACATTGGCAGCCGAATGGAGAATGAGTCCATCTATTGAACTAATTTTTGGTATTCAAGTAAAACTCTTTCCTGCCAATAAAATGGAGGGGTGGCACCTACTGCTTGGCTGCTTTCTGCTTTTTTTTTTTTTTTTTTAGTACAAACAAGGCTGTACTCAAAATATGGATAAACATATCCATGTGAATTTTATATAAGGTTCTTCCTTGTAGAATAATTTTTCCTCATTTTCCTCACGTAGCAAAGAGAATGTTTCTTTGATCTCTTCCTGCCATCTAGGCAGCACAATTCAAACTGCTATTTAATATCCTTTGCCCTGGTTTATGTTCCCTGAATGTGACAGATCGTTCTGTTTGTAATCTGCATCTAATCTGTATTTCTGCCAAGTTTCAGCTCTTGTTTTTCCTATTTAGCAGTGGACCAAAGTTTCAAGTGAAGCGTTTAAAGCTGGAGTTTGCAATTCACAAATGAAAAAAAATTAACTTAAAATGGCCGTTCTTGGAGGAGTGTGACTTGGATTAATTTGACTTTTTCTATCATTTAACGTGATATCAAATGCTTGAAGGAACTTCAGAAATTCTGGCAGAATATCAGCCAAGCTTGGCCTGGTTTTCTCCTGCTGCCTCTCTCCACTGTCCTCCTCTTCTTCTCCCTCCTGAGGTTCACAGAAGAGTCTGTCTATAGCATAGATGTCATGATATTGAGTTCATTTATTCACGGTTTCTAAGACTTGATCAGTGCTTTTTTTTCCTTTCTTCTTCTT
The DNA here is from genome assembly GCF_028878055.3 of Symphalangus syndactylus. Lineage (NCBI taxonomy): Eukaryota > Metazoa > Chordata > Mammalia > Primates > Hylobatidae > Symphalangus > Symphalangus syndactylus. The sequence goes on along the minus strand of NC_072429.2, from coordinate 63,255,329 downwards.
TTTATTTCATATCTGGGGCCCTTCCATCGTCTCTCCAGGAGCACCCCTTAGCCCCCTTTGGCTGGCTCTCTCCCCTTCTCTCCCTCCCTTCCTTCTCTTCCCCTCACAGCGGGCTCATTAATCCAGTGCCTTTACCCCGAAACAATTAATCCCAGGTTTTCTTCAGATTTTCTCTATGCCTCTGATTTCTCTACTCAGACTCTTCACTTTTTCCAATCAATTCCCAGTCATTTGTCTTGATGAGAGTCCATTTCCCATCTAGGATCACCTGGTAGCTTTTGCCAGAGCATTTTTTTCTACCAGACCCACAGGTGGTTTAAGGAGAATTTAGAACAGCTATCTAAGTGCAGTTATTGCTGAATGACCTTGGGGTCAGTAGGCATGACTGAGAGGAGGAAGTCCATCAGCCCAGGACAATGAGCAGATGGCCTTGGGCACAAGCAATCCACACAATTGTATATTTTCTTTCAGGTTGGCTGCCAGTATATAATCTCAGTGTTATAACAGTAGACTGATTCAGTTACTCTTAAAAGCACCAAAATCTATTAAAAATAGTTTATAGAAGAAAAAAAGAAGGATCCTTAAACATATAATATTGAAAGCACTAAATCCAACTGTTGCATTTTACGAATAAGTTATTTACAAGTTTTACTAGAAGTAGGACCATAACTCAGGCCTACAGAGTTCTAGTACAGTGCTATTTAATTCTTAAGTAATTAATCAATGATTGGCAAGTGTAGCAAAGTAATTAATGACTGGCAAATATTTGGGTTTGTTTCATTATTAAAATCAATCCTTTTATTAACAGTATTGTGAATTAGTATAATCATTAGTTTTTGGTGAATATTTTCAGTTGCCTTGCAGATAGACATTTTTAACAACTTTATAGAGGTAAAATTGGCTTACAATAAACTGCATATATTTAAAGTACCCAGTTTGACAAAATTTGACCTATGTGTACGCTCTTGGAACCATCACCACAAAGCAAAATAATGAATGTATCTGTTACCATCACACATTTCCTTGAGCCATTTTTAAATTCCTCTCTCCCACTCCTTTTTGTTCCATCCATGCCCCCAATGTTTGGCAACCACTGATTTGTCTTATGTCACCATATGTCAGGGTGTATTTCCTAGGATCTTATCTAAATGGAATTGTACAGGTTGTACTTATTTTTGTCTTTATTTTCTTTTTCACTCAGCATAGTTTTTTCAGATTCGTCCATGCCATTGCCTAAATCAATAGTTTGGTTCACTTCATTGCTGTGGCTCTACCATATTTGTCTTTATCCATTCGCCTGTTGATGGGCATTTGGGTTGCCCCCTTTTGGGTTATAGACATAGTTTTCCGACTTTGGAAGGGTTGACATTTTGGGCTGGCCAATTCTTTGTCACAGGAGCTGTTCTGTGCACTGTAGAATGTTCAGCAGAATTCTTGATCTCTACCCATTATATGCCAATTGCACCCCCGCAATGTGACAACCAAAAACATCTCCAGACATTGGCAGATATCCTCTGGGAAGCAAAATCACCTCAAATTGCAAACTATTGGGCAAAAAACAGAGCTGCTGTGAATATTAAAGTAGAAGACTTTGTACTGAAAATACGCCTTCATTTCTCTTGGATAAATACAGCAGTGGAATGGCTAGGTCATATAGGTGCTTATTTAACTTAAAAAAAAAATCAAATGGTATTCAAAAGTGATTAAAAGTTTCCTCCAGCAGGGCGTGGTGGCTCACACCTGTAATCTCAGCACTTTGGGAGGCTGAGGTGGGCTGATCACCTGAGGTCAGGAGTTGGAGACCAGCCTGGCCAACATGGAGAAACCCCCGTCTCTACCAAAAATACAAAATTAGCCGGGTGTGGTGGCACATGCCTGTAATCCCGGCTACTTGGGAGGCTGAGGCAGGAGAATCGCTTGAACCTGGGAGGCGGAGGTTGTGGTGAGCCTAGATGGCACCATTGCACTCTAGCCTGGGCAACAAGAGAGTAACTCTGTCTCAAAAAAAAAAAAAAAGTTCCCTCCAGCAGCGTGTGAGAGTTCAAGTTCCTCAACATCCTTGCCAATACTCGATGTGGTCAGTGTTTTCAATTTTACACATTCTAATAGGACTGAAGTGGTATCTCACTGTGTTTTTACTTTTCATTTATCTGATGACTAACAATATTGAGCATCTTCATATGCTTATCTTCTTTGGTGGAGTTCTTGGAGATCATAATCTTTCATCACTCGATGACCCATGTCTTAAAAACTGTTATTTCATACATTTTGTCCATTTATTTAGTAGTTGCAGGTTGGAGGGTAGACCCAATCCCTGAGAGTTGGTCTTGGCTGAAATCAGGACTCTGGACACCTGCCTACACATGTTTTCCTAGCAGTTACTCACAGCCATGTAACTCCCTGCTGTATGTCCCCTCTTTCTTCAATTTCCAGTCCTTAGACTTTTGCTTTTCTTGTTTTTGGCTTTTAACATTAGTTTGCGGCCGGGCGTGGTGGCTCATGCTTGTAATCCCAGCACTTCGGGAGGCCGAGGCGGGCAGATCATGAGGTCAGGAGATCGAGACCACGGTGAAACCCCGTCTCTACTAAAACTACAAAAAATTAGCTGGGCGTGGTGGCGGGCACCTGTAGTCCCAGCTGCTCGGAGAGGCTGAGGCAGGAGAATGGCATGAACCCGGGAGGCGGAGCTTGCAGTGAGCCGAGATTGCGCCACTGCACTCCAGCCTGGGTGACAGAGTGAGACTCCGTCTCAAAAAAAAAAAAAATAAATAAATTAGTTTGTTTAATGAAAAGTTTACATCATGTGTTTTCTCTTCTTGTTCTTATTTGCTGACTTCTGTTGCATCTTTAAAAATTGCCAGGGAGCTTATGCACAGTGGCTCACGCCTGTAATCCCAGAACTTTGGGAGGAGTGTTAGAGGCCAGGAGTTCAAGACCAGCCTAGCAACAAAGTGAGACTGCTTCTCCCCATGGGGTCTCTACAAAAAAAAATTTTTTTTAATCAGCCAAACATGATCCTAGCTACTTGGGAGACTGAAGTGGGAGAACTGTTTGAGCTCAGGAGTTCGAGACCGCAATGAGCTATGATTGTGCCACTGCACTCCAGAATGGAACAAAACCCTATCTCTAAGAAAAAAAATTGCCATGGTAGCTAAATGATGTTTACAAGTTTTAATTAAATAACCAGATACACAAAGGATTAAGAGGATAAATGGATGGAAGGGATGGATAAAGATTGAAAATATCACTTCATTCCATGTAGAGATTTACTTTTGGTGTCCTTACAAGTAAACAGGTACAAAAGAAAACAAGTTATAAAACGGGTTTCATCAAAGTTAAACACTTTAAGAATAAAAGTTAATAAAGCAATAAAGTAAGCTACAGATTGGAAGAAAATATTTGCAACACATTCAGCTTTATACAGCTTAAAAATAAAAGTGGTCAAAAGACATTAACACACATTTCATAAAAGGAGGTATGCAAATGGCCAGTGCGCGTGCAAGGGCGGACATCATCCTTAGTCATTAGGGAAATGAAAATTGAAACTGCAGTGATACCACTACACATACACTAGAATGACTATTACTAAAAGGACTGACTATGCCAAATACCGGAAAAGACATGGAGCAACTGGAACTCTCATACTTTGCTTGTGGGAATGCAATATTGTGCAGTCACTTTGGAAAACGGTATGACAGTGTTTTATAATGTTAAATATTTATTTATCCTATGACTCATCAATCTGAGTCGTAGATATTTTTCTTTTGGACATGAAAACATATGTCCATGCAAAAAACTTTTATGTAATGTTTATAGAAGAATTATTCATAATAGTTCAGAACTGGAAAGCCCAAATGTTCATCAATAGGTGAATGGATAAACTTGACATGTCCTTATATGGAATACTACTCAGCAATAACAAAGAGTGAAATGCTAATACGTGTAACAATCTGGAAGAATCTCAAAAATATGCTTAATGAAAGAAAAAGACTACACATGTATGATCTAATTTATATGAAATCCTAGAAATGGCTAAAACTATAGTGACATAGGGCAGAACAGTCGTTCTTGGGGTCAGGGGAGAGAACCAACTGCAAAAGGACAGGAAGAAAGTTTTTGGGTAATGGAAGTGTTTTATATTTTGATTGCATTGTAGTTATGTAACTGTTTACAATTGCCCAAATTCATCCAACCGTACACTTAAGAGAGGCAAATTTTATTGTATATAAATTATCCTTCAATAAAGCTTGAGTAGGGGAGTAAATGGGTGATATTTAAATTGGAAAGATAAATAGGGAATAACTATTTTTTATAGTGAATGGTGCAGTTTCTGATCTGACATCTCATTCTGTGTTTAGGCTCTTCCACACTTTGTGGACACGCTTTCTTCAGGGATGTTTTAAAGAAAATAATATAAAACTTTGATGTGTCTTCAATTTTTTACTGAAAACTTTAATACAAATGCTGCACAAATCACTAGGAACATGCTACAAAACCAAACTAAACTTGCAAATATGTGATTAGCAATTTAGGCTGGGAAGTGAAGACACACTATTGGCTCCTTATATTTTACTATCTTTGCTTTAAAAATGTGTGCTATTAGACTGTGATTAAGGTGTTTGGGTGAAGCACAACGAAAGAAAGAAACAGAATGAAAGAGCACTACCGAAAACATGTACTTTCCTCACTGAGGAATATTAAAATCAAAGCCTAATTTGACAGCTTAAATGTTGTAGGTTCAGCAATAAATAGTGGTGTGTTCAATAGTGACCTTTTTCCCTTGGGTCTTTGAAAACCTGAGATCCACTTTGATTTTCTGAGCTAAAGTGTCCGGAATGGAAACATTGCCAGAATTATGCTTTAAAAACACAGGCAGTAAAACCACAGAAGCGTATAGAGAAAAAGGTCTTCAAGTTGTAAATCCCAGTGGGTAAGGGGTTTTTCAAAACACAATTTCTGGAAAATCTCTTGCTTTTCTAATCTACAGTGTGGTGCATTAAACAGGGCTTAGAGACCTGTGTCCAATCATGGTATCCTGTGGGAACAGGAGGGCGTGTGCTGCTGAGCACCAGGACACTCTTCTCTTGCTTTCTCCTTTGTTTGTTTGTTTTTGAGACAGAGTCTTGCTCTGTCGCCCAGGCTAGAATGCAGTGGCACGATTTTTCAGCTCACTGCAACTTCCACCTCCCGGATTCAAGCGATTCTCCTGCTTCAGCCTCCTGAGTAGCTGGGATTACAGGCGCCCACCAACACACCCGGCTAATTTTTTTGTATTTTTAGTAGAGACAGGGTTTCACCATTTGGGTCAGGCTGGTCTGGAACTCCTGACTGACTTCAAGTGATCCGACCCCTCAGCCTCCCAAAGTGTTGGGATTACAGGTGTGAGCCACTGCGCCTGGCCTCTTCTTTCTCCTTTGATGCTTTGTTCGGCTTCCTGATTGGAGTTTAGAACACATTTCTTTCTCTCTCTCTCTCTCTCTGTCTCTTTCTTTCTTTCTGTCTCTGTCTCTCTCTCCCTCTTTAGTAGATACATCAACTTCCTCCAAAATCAAATATTTTATTTATATATTCTCATTTATGATAAAGAATTTTGTAAAAACCAGTGTTCTGACAAACGTATGTCACACTTGTGCCTGAAACATTTGTGTATTACAGATAAAAGGGGCCCATGGAAAGTGGGTTGCTAAGAACACTGAGCTTGGAAGTTGGACAGAGTTTGAATGTTGGCTCCACTATTGATTCTGTTTTTACTAGGTACATGACTTTGAGCCAGTGTTTTAAACTTTCTAGGCCTCAGTTTCCTTATATTTCCATAAAGTGGAATTAATGCCTTGCAAAATTGTTGAGAGGAGATATTGTATCTCAAACCCGAATGTCCCTTATGTTTGCCCCTATATCTATAGCATCCTAGTCTCCCATCTGCCACATGAAAGGGCCACCTCCCTGTCTTCTCTCTAGGTTCCCTAGGAGCGCTGTTTCACTTGCAGGTTGAGGAGCAGACTGAGTTTCTGCAGTCAGTTTGGCTCCACTGTCCTTTGGCTACGCTGCCTGTCTGGGTTGAGGCTGAGCTGCGCTCGGTGCCGGTGAAATGGTGTCTCTGCCTGGTGCCAAGATCTTCTACTCTACGTGCCTCCACTTCTCTGCTGCTCCTCTGAGTCTCTGGAAGAGGGAGGTGTCTTCTGTTTGTATCCCCTTCACTCTGCAAGTTACCAGGAGTGCTTGTTCCCTGGTACGAGCCTGGCCTGGAGTAGCCCAGCTAATTTTTGTATTTTTCATAGAGACGGGGTTTCTCCCAGGTTGGAGTGCAGTGATGTGATCATAGCTCGCTGCAGCCTCTAACCCCAGGGCTCCGTGGTTCCCATCATGGCTGCCTTCTTCTCCAGCTCCCCTGGTCCATGAGACCTGCTTGTGCCCAGACCGAAAATGCAGACAGTATTCATGTAGGTGCTTTCCCGAGGGGCCTGTCCGTATAGGTGCTTTCCGGAGGGGATCGTGGGTCCTGTAAACTCAGGAGATGGATTGTGGGATCATAATGTCCATGTTTTTTTTCTGTTTTTAAATACTTGTTTTTTTTTTTTTCTACCTGTGGTGATATCTCTAAATATTACAGTTTAGTTTTACCTTTTTGAAATTTAAATAGTTTCTTTCTTTTCTTTTTTTGAGATGGAGTCTCGCTCTGTCACCCAGGCTGGAGTGCAGTGGCGCAATCTCGGCTCACTGCAAGCTCCGCCTCCCGGCTTCACACCATTCTCCTGCCTCAGCCTCCCGAGTAGCTGGGACTACAGGCGCCCGCTACCACGTCGGGCTAATTTTTTGTATTTTTTGTAGCGAGACGGGGGTTTCACTGTGTTAGCCAGGATTGTCTTGATCTCCTGACCTCGTGATCCTCCAGCCTCGGCCTCCCAAAGTGCTGGGATTACAGGCGTGAGCCACCGCGCCCTGGCATTTTTTTTTTTTTTTTGCTTTGGAGTTTCGCTCTTGTTCCCCAGGCTGGAGTGCAAAGGCGCCATCTTGGCTCACTGCAACCTCCGCCTCCCGGGTTCGAGAGATTCTCCTGCCTCAGCCTCCCAAGTAGCTGGGATTATAGGCATGTGCCACCACACCTGGCTAATTTTGTATTTTTTGGTAGAGACAGAGTTTCACCATGTTTGTCAGGCTGGCCTTGTACTCCTGACCTCAGGGGATCCACCCACCTCAGCCTCCCAAAGTTCTGGGATTACAGTTGTGAGCCACCGTGCCCGGCCTAAATAATAAAATTATTTTTCACGTAGTCCTTTATGTCTTTGATTTTTTTGCTCACCTTTTTTTTTTTTTTTGATGAAGTTTCGCTCTTTAGCCCAAGCCGGAGTGCAGTGGTGCGATCCCAGCCCACTGCAACCTCTGCCTTGTTGTTTCAAGTGATTCTCCTGCCTTAGCCTCCTGAGTAGCTGGGATTACAGGCATCTGCCAAGACGCCCAGCTAATTTTTGTATTTTTTCATAGAGATGGGGTTTCACCCAGGTTGGAGTGCAGTGATGTGATCATAGCTCGCTGCAGCCTCTAACTCCTGGGCTCAAGTGATTCTCCTGAGTAGCTAGGAGTACAGATGCATGCCCAGCTAATTTTTTAATTTTTTGCAGACAGGGTCTCGCTATGCTGCCGAGACTGGTCTTAAACTCCTGGCCTTAGCGATTCTCCTGATCCTCCCACCTCAGCATCCCAAAGGGTTGGAATTACAGATGTGAGCCACGGTGCCTGGCCCTCACTCTATGTTAATAGGATTCATCAATGTTGGGAATAGCCATGGCTGTTCATTTTCGTTACTATATGCTATTCTATTGTACATACACACCACAATTTGTCCATCTGCTCTAGTGCTGATGGTAGTTGGCTTATTTCCAGCTTTTCACTATTATAAACAAAACCGTGATGAACACTCTTGTACATGGCTCCGTACACAGTGTACAGGAGCTTCTCCAAGCTGCATGTGCAAGAGTGTCATAGAGGGGTCACCCTGTATGCATATCTCCTACTTTATAGGTTAATCCAAATCTTTTTTCCAAAGAGATTATACCAACTTACATCCCTGTCAAATAAATCAACATTAGTTGATCACCAACTATGTTATTTAGGTCTTGGGGGAAGAAGCAATAAACAGAACAGAAAAAATCCCTGCCAGCATTGAGTTTATATTAAAGTGGATGGTGACAAATTAAAAAAACCCATAATATTACAAATGTAAATGAAATGAAACAATAATGCATAGTAAGGGGGGAGAGGGTAAGAGTGGAGTGGAGTGCTCTTTCAAGCAAAGGTAATTGTGGTGGACTTTCTACCTCTTCAAGGAGGTCAAGGTCAGATTTAAAGATTTATGAACTTAGACTTCTTGTTTTCACTTCTGTAAGATGTAAGGAGCTTGGAAATCATCTCTCCGTCCTAACAACAAGTAAAAACCTGAACAGACAGAAACATCAGCAACTCTTTTTGGGTCTACAAGGAGGGAAGGACACAGAGTAAACTGCTGTCTGCAAGACTGGAGAGACAAACAAGTGAATCCAGGGAGCCATGACTTACTGGAGCAGAGACCCATAAGCAGAAACCTCTGCAGAAATTAATGCCAGGGAAGGAAAACCTGAACTGTAAATGACAAATTGATGGAGCCTCAGAGTGGGCAAGGCTGGGAGTTAAAACTCCAGAGGGATCCACTGATAGGGGTGCTTCCACAATATTAGGAGATTTACCTCTGGAGCTTATCCAGGTTCCCACACTAAATATTGGAGGAAAATCCCCTTGTTCTTCTGACAGGGGAGGGGAAAATGAATCCCCTTGAAATACACCAGTGTATTCTGTTAATAAGGTCTGTCCTTAGGAGAAACAAGTTAGCCAAAGCCTGTCTTGCTGGGGTGTTATCAGAGCCTAAAGATCTGGGGAAGGACTGACTGGAGAGGTTGGCCCATGCCTGTAATCCCAGCACTTTGGGAGGCCGAGGCAGGGGGATCACTTGAGGTCAGGAGTTTGAGACCAGCCTGGCCAACATGGTGAAACCTCTTCTCTACTAAAAATATAAAAATTAGCCAGGCGTGGAGAAGCACTCTTGTAATCCCAGCTACTTGGGAGGCTGAGGCGGGAGAATCGTTTGATGGAGGTTGCAGTGGGCCGTGATCTTGCCACTGCACTCCAGCCTGAGTGACAGAGAGACATTCCATAAAAAAAAATTAAATTTAATTTAAAAAGACCTGGGGGAGGGAAATACCTAATTCCAGTCAGCTTCAGCTTTCCACATGGAGAACAGGGGTAAACACCCACCTGTAGCCCACTATAATCATCCTGTCCCACCTAAGGGGAGGAAGAACTGAGGAGTACTTGTGAAGGTCACCATCCAGAGTCACAGGCTCACTAAAAGACTGAGACCTCATCACAGGAATTCAGAATGCTTTCTCCCTGCACCCCTTGCCACCACAGCACTAAAGGTCATTTACAGCTATTTTTTTTTTAAGTGGTACATCATGTCCAGCTACCAAGAAACAATTATAAGACATACCAGAGGGCAAGAAAGCCCAACACAATTTGAAGAAATAGAGGAGGTATCAGAACCAGACTCAAACATGGAAGGGATGCTGGAATTATTAGACCAGGAGTTTAAAACAACTGTAATTAATATGCTAAAGACTCTCATGGGTGAAGAAGACAGCATACAAGAACAGATGGACAGTGGAAGCAGAGAAATAGAAATCCTAAGAAAGAACCAAAAAGAAATGCCAGAGATAAAAAATGCTGTAACAGAAATGAAGGATGTCTTTGATGGGCTTTATTAGTAGATTGGACATGGCTGAGGAAAGGCTCTCTGAGCTTGAAGATATGTCAATAGAAACTCCAAAATGTGAAAAGCAAAGAAAACAAAGATCAAAAAGCCAAAACAATATCCCAGGACTATCAGACAACTACAAAAGGTATAACATACACATAACGGGAATACCAGAAGGAGAAGAAAGAAAGAAAGGAAAGAAATATTTGAAATGATAATGACTGAGAATTTTCCTGAAGTTAATATCAGACACCAAACTACAGATCCAGGAAGCTCAGAAAATACCAAGCAGGATAAATGCCAACAAAACTATACCTCAGCATATCATTTTCAAACTACAGAAAATCAAAGATGTGGAAAAACATCCTTAAAGAATCCAGAAGGAAAAAATACTTTACCTGTAGAGGACCAAAATAAGAACTACATCTGACTTATTTTCAGAGGTCATGCAAGCAAGAGAAAAATGTAGTGAAATATTTAGAGTTGAGGTCAGGTACAGTGGCTCATGCTTGTAATCCCAGCACTTTGGGAGGCTGAGGTGGAAGCATCACTTGAGCCTAGAAGTTTGAGACCAGACTGGGCAACATAGGGAGACCTTGTCTATACTAAACATTTAAAAAATTAGCCAGGTGTGGTGGTGTGCACCTGTAGTCCCAACTGTTCAGGAGGCTGAGGTGGGAGGATTGCTTGAGCCTAGGAGTTCAAGGCTGCAGTGAGCTATGGGTGACATGAGTCTGGGTAACAAAGAGAGACCCCGTCTCAAAAATAACAAATAAATAAAGTGTTGAGAGGAAAAAACCACCAACCTAGAATTCTATATCCTGAGAAAGTATCCTTCAAAAGTGACAGAGAAATAAAGACTTTCTCATACAAACAAAATTTGAGGGAATTTGTTGCCAGAAGACCTGCCTTCCAAGAAATGTTAAAAAATATTCTTTAGAGAGAAGGGAAATGATATAGGTCAGAAACTCAAATTTGCATAGAGAAAGGAAGAGTATCAAAGAATGAATAAGTAAAAGTAAAATATTTTATTTTTCTTATTCTTAATTGATGTAACAAATAACAGTTTATTCAAAATAATAATAATAGCAACAATATATTCAATTATGTGTGCCTATGTATTTTCATATATAAGTGAAATGAATGACAGCAATGACACAAAGGATAGGAAGGAGAAATTAAGATTATTTTATCATTCCAAGATACTCACACTACTTGAAGTGGTACAGTGTTACTTGAAAATAGACTTGGATTAGGTATAAATGTATGTTGCAAACTCTAGAGTAGCCATTAAAAAAGTAAAAAAAAAAAAACAAGTATAATTAGCATGTAAAGAAAAGTGAGAAAATGAAATCATTGAAATGCTCTATTACAACCACCAAAGGCAGAAAAAGAGTGAAAGACAAAAATAGGAACAAAGAACCAGGGCAGCAAATAGAAAATAGCAACAAATGTGGTAGATATTAATTCAACTATATCAATGACTGCTATGAATATTAATGATCTTAATCCACTATTTAAAAGACAAATTCTTAGAGTGAATGAAAACACAAGACCCAACTGTATGTTGTCTACAAAAAAGTCACTTTAAATATAGACACATATAGATTAAAAATAAAGGCACAGAGAGTAATATACCATGCTAACTTAATTAAAAGAAAGTGGGAGTAGCTATATTAATTTCAGACAGAGCAGATTTCAAAGTAGGAAAAGGTATTAGGGATAAAGAAGGACACTATATAATAGTAAAGGGGTCAGTTCTCCACAAAGACATAACAATCCTTAACCTGTATACATCTAACTACAGAGCATCAAACTGTGGGAGGCAAGAATGAATAGAACTGCAAGGAGAAACAGGTGAATCCACTAACATAGTTGGAGACTTCAACACTCCTCTATTATAAATGGACAGATCCAGAGGCAGAAAATCAGTAAGGATATAGTTGAACTCAACAACACATTAATCAACTGGATATGATGAACATCTATAAGCTACTTTATTCAGCAGTATCAGGATATACATTCTTCTCAAGCTTACATGGAATATTTACCAAGGTAGACCACATTCTGGGCTATAAAACACACCTTAACAAATTTAAAAGAACAGAAATTATACAATATCTGCCCTTAGACTGTAATGGAATTAAGCTAGAAATCAATAACAGAGAGATAACTGGAAAATCCCAAAAAACATGCAGATTAAATAACACACTTTCAAATAACACATAAGTCAAAGAAGATATCTCAAGAGAAATTTTAAAATATTTTGAACTAAGTGGAAATGAAAACACAAGTTATCAAAATTTTGGGGATGCAGCAAAAGTAACACTTAGAGGAAAATGTATAGCATTGAATGCAAATATTAGAAAAGAAAGAAGATCTAAAATCAACAATCTAAGTTTTCATTTTAGAACACCAGAAAAAGAAGAGCTAATTAAATGTAAAGTAAGCAGAAGAAAATAAATAAGAATTAGACAAAAAATCAATGGAATTGAAAACAGGAAATCAATAGATAATAGAGAAAAAATCTGGTTCTTTAAAAAGTTCAATACAATTGATAAGAACCTAGCCAGGCTAGCTAAAAAGAAGGAGAGAGAGAGAGAAAGAGGGAGATAGACAGGAAGAGAGAGAGAGAGAGAACACAAAAGATCAATATAAGAAACAAAAGAGGGGGACATCAACATAGATCATATAAACATTAAAAAGATAATCAAGGAATACTATGAACAACTCTATCCCCACATTTGGTAACCTAGATGAAATGGACCAATTCCTTGAAAGACATAATTTGCCAAAATTCACATAAGAAATAAACAACTTGAATAGGCCTATATATATTAAAGAAATTGAATCAATAATTAACCTTTCAAAACACAAGGCACCAGGATCAGATGTGTTCATGGTGAATTCTGCCAAACATTTTAAAAGAAAATGATACCATTTCTCCACAATCTCTTTCAGAGGATATAAGAAGAGATACTAACTCATTTTATGAGGCCAGCATTACCTTAATACCAAAACTAGACAAAGACTACGAGAAAAGAAAACCACAAACCAATACCTCTCATGAATATAGACGCAAAAATCCTCAACAAAATATTAGAAAATAAAATCTAACATTGTATGAAAAAATTATACACCACAAGCAAATGGGATTTATCCTGGGTATGCAAGGCTGGTTCAACATTATAAAATCAATTAATGTAATCTATCACATAAACAGTCTGAAAAATCATATAATCATATTAATACATGCAGAAAAAGGCATTTGATAAAATCTAATACCCATTAATGACAAAAACTCTCAGCAAACTAGGAGTAAAGGGGGACCTTTCTACACTTGATAAAGAACACCTACAAAAAAACACCTATGGCTTACATCATAATTAATGGTGAAAAAGTTGAAGCATTCTTGCTAAGATCAAAAACAGGGGAAGGTTATCCCTCCCCTCTCATCATTCCTTTTTTGGTATCAAACTGGAAGTCCTAGCTTATGCAATAAAAAAAGAAAAGGAAATAAAGATTATACAGATTGGGAAGGAACAAATAAAACTAACTTTGTTCACAGATGACATGACGGTCTGTATAAAAAAATTCAAAAATTTCAACAAAAATACTCCTGAACTAATAAGCAATTATAGCAAGATTGCAGGATACAAGGTTAATACAGAAAAGTTAACAGTTTTTCTATACACCAGCAATGAACAAGTGGAATTTAAACTAAAAACACAATACCATTTACATTAGCACCAAAAAATGGAAAATACTTTGGCTTAGATCTAAAAAAATATGTACAGGAGCTACATGAAGAAAATTACAAAATTCTAATGAACGAAATCAAATAACTAAATAAATAGGGAGCTATTTCATGTTCATGGATAAGAAGGCTCAATATTGTAAAGATGCCAGTTCTTCCCAACTTAATCTACAGATTCAATGCAATCCCAATCACAATTCCAGTAAGTTAGTTTTTTGAATATCTTCTAACACATTCTAGAGTTTACATGGAGAGACAAAAGACCAAGTATGGCCAACACAATATTGAAGGATAAGAATAAAGTTGGAGTACTGACACTATCTGACTTCAAGACTTAATATAAAGCTATAGTAATCAAGACAGTGTTGTATTGGCAAAATAATAGACAAATAGATCAATGGAAGAGAATAGGGAACCCAGAAATAGACACACATAAATATAGTCAACTAATCTTTTACAATGGAGCAAAGTTAGTCTTTTCAACAAAAAGTATTGGAACTGTATGGACATGCACACGCATGAGCATGTGCGTGTGCACACACACACACACATCTAGACACAGATCTTATACTCTTCACAAAAATTAACTCCAAATAGATCATAGACCTAAATGTAAAGAGCAAAACTGTTAAACTCCTAGAAGATGGAAGAAATCTAGGTGATTGTGGTACGGGGATGACTTTTTAGATATAACACCAAAAGCAGGATCCTGAAAGAACTAATTGATAAGCTGGACTTCATTAAAATTAAAAACCTTTACTATGCCAAAGACAGTGTGAAGCGAATGAAAAGACAAGCTACAGACTTGAAAATATTTACAAAATACACATCATATAAAGAACTGTTACTCAAAATACTCAAGGAACTCAACAAGAAAAGAACAACCCAATAAAGGGGTCAAGACCTTAGCAATACCTCTGTAAAGAAGATATATAGCTGGCAAATATGCACATGATGCTCCACATTATACATCATCGGAAAAATGCAAATTAAAACAATAATGAGATATTACTACATACCTATTAAATGGCCAAAATCTGGAACACTGACAACCACAAATGCTGGTGAGAATGTGGAGCAGCAGAAACTCCCATTCATTGGTGGTGGGAAAGCAAAATGGTAAAGCCACTTTGGAAGACAGTTGAGTGGTTTCTTACCAAACTAAACATATCTTTACCGTATAAACCAGCAGCTGTGCTCTTCGGTGTTTACCCAAAGGAGTCGAAAACTTATGTCCACACAAAAACCTGCACATGGTTTCTTACAGCAGCTTTGTTCATGATCACCAAAACTTGGAAGCAAGATGTCTTGGAAGCAAGAATAAATAAATGAATAAATAAATAAATAAACATGTTGAGAATGGAATATTATTCAGTGCTAACAAGAAATGAACTATCAAGCTATGAAAAGACATGAAGGAACCCTAAATGCATATTACTAAGTAAAATAAGCCAATCTGAAAAGGCTACATACTGTATGATTCCAACTATATGACACTGTGGAAAAACCAAAACTATAGGGATAATAGAAAGATCAGTGGTCACAAGGGGCTGGTGGAGTGATGGAGGAACAGGTGGAGCACAAAAGATTTTTAGAGCAAAGAAAATACCGTCATTATACACTTGTTCAAATCCATAGAAGGTCTAACACCAAGAGTGAACCCTAATGTAACTATGGACTTTGAGTGATTATGATGTGTCAGTGTTCATAAATTGTAACAGATGAACCACTCTGTGGGGGATGTTGATAATGGGGGAGGCTATGCATCTGTGGGAGCAGAGTATATAGGAAATCTCTGTAATTCCCTTGGAATTTTGCTGCAAACCTAAAACTGTTAAAAAAAAAAAAATAAAAGGTCTTAAAAAAAAAGGGCTGGGGCTGGGTGTGGTGGCTCATGCCTGTAATCCCAGTACTTTGGGAGGCCAAGGTGGGTGGATAACTTGGGCTCAGGAGTTTGAGACCAGCCTGGCCAGCATAGTGAAACCCTGTCTCTTCCAAAAATACAAAAAATTAGCTAGGCATGGTTGCGAGTGCCTCTGGGCCCAGCTATTCAGAAGGCCGAGGCAGGAGGATCGCTTGAGCCTGGGAGGCGGAAGTTGTAGTGAGCTGAGATCGCACCACTGCACTCCAGCTTGGGCGACAGAGACCCTGTCTTAAAAAATAAAGAAAGAAAGAAAGAAAAATAAGGGCTGGGTGTGGTGGCTCACACTTGTAATCCTAGCACCTTGGCAGGCCAAGGCATGAAGATTGCTTGAGGCCAGGGGTTTGAGACCCGCCTGGAAAAAATAGTGAGATTTTCGTTTCTATTAAAATAAAAAAATAGCCAGGTATGGTGGATTGCTTGAACCCAGGAGTTGTGCCACTGCATCCCAGCCTGGGTGACAGAGCGGGATCCTGTCTCAAACAAATAAACAAACAAAAAATAACTGTGTCCTTTTGTTGGTTTTAATTTACATGGCTAATGACATGGGTACCTTTTCATGTAGTTCCTTGGCTGTTTGAATTTCCTCTTTTGTGAAGTTCCTATTGAAGTTTTTTTGTCCATTTTTGCATTGTCTTCCCTTATTTTCTTATTGATTCATCAGTTTTTCACTCAATTATATCTTTTGATGAACAAAATTAAAATTATGTGGTCAGATTTATCAATCTTTTTTGCCTAAAACTGCGCTGTTGCTGAATTTTCCTGTGGTTTGATTTCCTTCCTGCAATCTCTGTGGCTGCCTCCTGATGGATGTACCCGCTCACTCCAGTAGGCAGAATGGCCTCAAGAGGTCAGACCACAGGCTTTCAGGGATCCGCCTGGACCTCTGAACCTATAGCCTCATTCCTCCTCATTTTCCCAGTCCCATGGAGCTGCTCACTCCTCAAAGCAACGGGAAAGTGCCTGGTGACCCATTCTTGCCGCGTGGACTGTGTGATCCGGTAGTGGCTGCATGCTGTCTCTGGCCTCTGTGCCTGGGAAGATGCTGCTGGTGTGGCTGGGAACGTACTTCCCCTCCTTCGCTTTTCTTCTCACCTCTTTCAGGCAGTGCCCACTCACACTTGAGGTTTTCTTGGTCCCCACTCCCGCCCTGAGCTTGGGTTAGGACCCCCTTGTTGGTTTTCCTGTGGTGCCTACTCTCTACCATTGTCACTGCCCTGACCACAGTTCATGCCCAGTGTTAGTGTCTTAAAAAAAGAGTAAACATCTTAACACTCGACACTGTGTGCTCCGTGAGGACCAGGGCAGCCAACTAATCCAGCACAGTGAGCACCCAATAACTGCTTGTTGATCTGGACCTGAACACTGACTAAAAAACATTGTCCAGTTCTTTAGCATAGTGAGTTCTGTTGGCTGACTACATTTTAGAGATGTCTGTTGGTTTCTTAATAAGGCGAGAACTTTCTCTTCTTACCATTAACTCATATTAGGATTTCTTTCCAGCAAGTGGTGGTGAGAGTGGGTGGAGGGTGGCTGAGAGAAACAAGACACTTGGAAATCTGCTAGGAGAAGGAGAGGCCCTGAAAGCCAGCTGTGGATACTGGGTCAAAAGTCATAATCAAACCATCACAAGCAATCTCCGCCCCCTATTCATTTTGGGGAGACTTGCAAAGCCTGGCCAAAGTGAAGAGAGAGCCCCTTGTGTGGTTTGGATGAATCTGAAGCAGCCCCCATGTGGATTCTGTGCTATTCGTGCTGTTTATCTTTTAAAAATAGGGCAGTGGTTACACAGCTGAGGCCCTGAGCCTGCCCAGCTCCCTGCACGACCCTGCCCGCTCCAAGGCTGATAGCACTTCCTTCCTGGTCTCGCGTGGCTTCCTGCACTGGCCTTATCGCCACACAAAACTTGACACTGTACTGGAATGCGCTCAGGGTCCGTAAATGGAAATCTCTTGCTTTCTACATTTACAAACAACTGTCATCTATAAAATGCTTTCTTTATTTCCAGACTTACACCTTCTTTACACCAGTTGGAATGGAGTTCACATGAGATCATCTTCCCTCTCTATCCCTCATTTTCACCTGAAGTTTTAGTCTTTCGTTTTTAGAGCCCAGAAAATAAATAATACACATGGCATCTGTACAAGCTGCAGTGTTTACAGCAGTTGTGGGGAATGGTTTTCCACATACAGTGAATTATACTTTATGCCATTTCCTTCATTTTATTACATGCCTGCCTTGAAGAAGCAGGGTAGGTAGAGGGCTGTGAAAGATGTCATGTGAACAGACACACGTTTAGTACCGACATCTTTGGCATTCTTTGCAAATTTTAAGCATTTCAGTGATTAAGAAAGCTTTTTTGGGCTGGGCATGGTTGCTCACACCTATAATCCCAGCACTTTGGGAGGTCGAGGTGGGTGAATCATTTGAGGTCAGGAGTTCTAGACCAGCCTGGCCAACATGGCAAAATCTTGTCTCTAGTAAAAAAAACACAAAAATTAGCCAGGTGTGGTCGTGCATGCCCGTAATCCCAACTACTGGGGGAGGCAGAGGCAGGAGAATTGCTTGAACTCAGGAGACTGAGGTGAGCCAAAATCGAGCCACACACTCCAGCCTGGGTGACAGAGCGAGACTCTGTCTCAAAAAAAGAAAAGAAAAGAAAAGTAAAGAAAGCTTTTTTTGTTTCTCATCATCTGAGATCTGCTGCTGCTGTACTACTTTCTCTCTCTCATACAACTTCAAAGTGGACAATAGGTAAACATCACATTGAAAATTAACATATGGAGTGCCAAATTCATTTAAGAGAAGATGGGGCTCACAAAATATTTAAAGCTTATCTGCCTGAGTTCTTTAATATTCATGAACACAATGCAACAAGAAGAGTTTCGGAGAAATAGCGCATGTGCTGTTCTCTGCTTTGCAGTGTAGTAAATAAAAGCTATGTTGAAAATAATTTAAAATTTGGTATGGTCCTGATCTGGAAAATTCAAGAGGTTAATGAAAGGGAAAAGTAGCTTAAACGAGGTTTCTGGGAGTGTCTCGGCTTTCTGAATGCAGTTGCCTTTCATGAGCTCATGAACCTTCTTAAGATATTATGATCTTTTACCCAGGCAAGGGGAATTTGCTCAGATATGATTAAAGAGTGGGTGGGCCGTGTCCTCAGAAGTCAGAAGACTTAATATTAGAAACATGAACTCTCTTGGAGCCATTCCCAATTTTATTTCAGAGGAATTCCCCCTTGCAGAACCACTCCCACGATGGAAGGCAGGGATGAAGGAAGCCTTTTGAAATGTATTTGTTTTTTAATCTGAAAGTTGAAGAGTTTCCCCTTCCCCCACCATGGAAACTACTAAATTAAGAGTGTGGGTAAACAGTTTGAAGTCTCCTTTTTAGGATGGGTGAAGTAAACAAGTAAAGAGTACTCAAAAATTCTCATTAAAGGTACACAACCATCGTGAGTTATTATTTCCAAGGGAACGTTACCTCAGTCGTGGGTGGAAGCCTCATGGGTGACAAGAGATCAGGGCTTTTACTTAAAGAATGAGGCAGCTTTCATTAAGCTACTAAGTGTGAATATGAACTCTGCTGTGACATGTTAGGAGGAAGAAAAATATGACAGGAAAAATAGTGGGCTTAAGATTGAACTGTGAGGGAAGGCTTCTCTGTGGAGCTGTTTATTGAGGCCAGTGGAGGAGAAGCAGCTCACTGGGGTGGAGCGGAGGGAATGGCCGATATTCCAAGGTAGGAGGGAGTCTGACGGTGAACAGAAGGGACAAACGGCCAGAGCCCGGAGAGTGCAGCCAGGGTGGGAATGAATGAGAGGGCAGGTTGAGAGATAGGCAAGGACTGGATCACCTATGGCCTCTTAGATCATGGTAAAAGTTTTGGATATTATTTTTACTGTGGTAAATACACATAAGACAAAATTTGCCATCTGAACTATTTTCAAGTGTACTGTTCAGTGGCATTAAGTACGTTCACATTGTGTGCAAGCATCACCACCCTCCATCTCTAGAACTCTTGCATCTTCCCAAGCTGACTCTCTGTACCCATTAAACACCAACTCCCATTTCCCTCTCCTCGCAGCCCGTGGCAACCACAATTCCACTTTCTGTCTCTATGAATTTGAGTACTCAAGGTACCCCATGTAGGTAGGATTGTAAAATATCTGTCTTTTTTGACTGGCTGATTTCGCTCAGCACTGTGTCCTCAGCATTCATCCATGCTGTAGAATGCATCAGAATTTCATTCCTTTTTAAGGTTGAATGATATCCCATTATATGCATATGCCATGTTTTGTGTATCCATTCACCTATTGATGGACTTTTGGATCATTCCCATCTTTTGGTTATTATGAGCAATGCTGTTACAAACACTGGTGTACAAATACCTGTTTGAGTTGCTGCTTTCAATTCTTTTGGGTCTATACTCAGAAATGGAATTTCTGGATCATACAGTAATTCTACATTTTATTTTTTTGGAGTTGCCACGCTGCTTTCCATAGCAGCTGCATATTTTACACTCTCACCAGTAATGTACAGGGGTTCCAGTTGCATCACACCCTTGCCAGCACTTATGATTTTTTCTGATTTTTGTTTTTCTGTAATAGCAATCCTAACGGGTGTGAAGAAGAGTTTGAAATTATTGAGTTAGGAGCCATTGCATGATTTTGACGAGGGAATGACACAATCCCTTTTCTTTTTAAAAAGATCACTCTGGCTGATGGATGGAGAAGAGATTGAAGGGGAGAAGAAAGCAATGGGGCAGACTAATTTTGAGAACATTTTGGTGTCCAGGAAAAGAATGACGATGGTATGACCTATGGTAGTAGTTCTGAAGAAGAGAGGACACAGATTCAAAATATACCTTAGGGTGAGGCATGGTGGCACATGCCTATAATCCCAGCACTTTGGGAGGCCAAGGCAGTCAGATCACTTGAGGTCAAGAGTTTGAGACCAGCTTGGCCAACATGGTGAAACGCTGTCCCTACTAAAAATACAAAAATTAGCCAGGCATGATGGCGTGCACCTGTAATCCCAGCCATATGGGAGGCTGAGGCAGGAGAATCGCTTGAACCCAGGAGGCTGAGGTTGCAGTGAGCTGAGATCACGCTACTGCACTCCAGCAGCCTGATGGAGGCTAGGGAGGCAGGCACCAAATTTGGCAATCAATGCCCATAAAATATTCAGTGCAAACATCCAAGAGACAGAAAATGGGATTGGTAACATGGAGACTGAGGAAACCAACTCAGAAAGGTTAAGTAAGTAACTTAAGTTCACACAGCATAAAATGCAAGTGGCAGAGTCAAGAGGCAAACCCAGGACTGTCTGATTACGAAGCCTGGTCTCACCATTTTATGTCACTTCCTTCCAGTCAGAGCCGACAAGTCTCCAGGAATTTGGACTGCTGACTGCATTTATCCACTTTGGGAAATCTCTAGTAATAAAAGGGAGACACGCTGAGTAATAAGTGTGAAGTTTAGAACACAAGCCTTGCAAGAGCTTTCAAGAATAAATAAAATTCCAACACGGATAGCCTGGGAGGTCACTCTCCCCAGGCTCTGTGGAAGTGGTGTTGGGGAGCATAGACGTTTGGTCCATGACGTACAGTACAGCCGCTTTCCACAATGTTGGAGATGAAGCTGGGTCTCCTGCCTGTGCCTGCATATTCCTATAGCTTCCCTGAGTCCTGTGGATGATGACTGGTGAGATAAATTGTGCAGGAAACATGTTTAGTGTGAAAAAAATAAAAAATAAAACAACAACGAAAAACCCCCAACATATTTGGAATGTGATAGATAACAAGTGAATAGACAATCTCACTTAGAAATTGTATTTAATAGAGTTAACAAATTCAGTTGCCTTTCGCTGGGGAGCAATGAACAATTTCATCTCCCCCCAAAGACTCTGGAGTCAAAGGTGGTGTTTAGATTCTGTTACCCCGAGCGCTGGTCTCTCATCTGTGTCAGGTACTTGACACAGAGGTATTTTACAGAGGAGGGATGCTAAGTCACGAGAAGGATGAACAGGAAGAGAAGGGTGATTACAGGCTGGAGGTTAAGAACAGAGATTCCGAAGTTTCACAGTACGACTGGGAACTCACTGACTAGCTGTATGCTTGGCTAGTGCTTCATCCTCTCTAACATTCAGCTTCATCATCTATAAAAGGAATCCCGTAATGTCTATGTCTCAGGGATCCTGCGAGGGTGAGGTTAGGCATCATACATGAAGGGCTTAGCTTAGCAAGTACCAGTTGCTTGTTAATCTTTATTACAATGGCAGTTGAGCATACATATGCTTTACCTATGGAGCACACTTTACCTCTGAGCACCCTAGAGAAAGGAGAGTTTGGCAGTTTAGCAAGGGGGGGTCAGGGGACATAGGAGGATGGCTACACAACGTACACTAAACTCACAATTAGGGAGTACAATCATGCTTTTTTCCCAAATGGCAAGTTTTTTGACGATGTGTCTTTATATCCATTGCTGGGTTTTTTTGGTTGTTTGTTTTTTTTTTGCTTTGTTTTGTTTTGTTTTTAAGATGGACTGTCTCTCTGTTGCCTAGGCTGGAGTGTAGTGGCGTGATCTTGGCTCACTGCAACCTCTGCCTCCCGGGTTGAAGCAATTCTCCTGCCTCAGCCTCCCGAGTAGCTGAGATTACAGGTGCCTGCCACCATGCCCAGCTAATTTTTTGTATTTTTAGTAGAGACGGGGTTTCACCATGTTGGCCAGGCTGGTTCGAACTCCTGACCTCAAGTGATCCTCCCGCCTTGGCCTTCCAAAGTGCTGGGATTACAGGCATGAGCCACCATGCCCAGCCATCATCCATTGCTGTTTTAAAGAATTAAATACATCACATGATTGGAACAAATTAGAAAAACACTCAGAATTGTTTTCTACATATATTACTAACATAATGACTTCTGAAACATCAGCTAATTATAGTATTAAAGGCCTAGAATTCTTTATAAGGATAGATGGCATTTTTTCTGGAATCTTCCTTTTCGATGGAGGAGAATAAGGCAAAAAAAGCACTGGATTTGGCACTGGGTAGACCTTGGTTTGAATCCTAGCTCTTAGCTGTGTGTCCCCTAGAGAAATGACCTAACTTCTCTGAACCTCCTTCTTCCTTTGTATGATGGAGATGATAATATCTCTCTCATGGGATTTTGCAAGGCACGTGAAATACTTATTACACTGGGTCCATCTTAGGCTATCAATAAATAGTAACTATTAGTAATTTATTAGTAGCTATCTTGAATCTTTTCCCCTTTTTCTCTTTTCCTCTCCTACAATACAGTATGCTTTTCTCAGGTGAAAGGATACAGAAAAAAAACATTATTGAGCACAGGTCATCAAATTCCCATGGAATCTTTGAGAAATCAGGGATGTCCTTCTTGCTTTTGACACAACTTCCTAAAATAACTCTTTGACCAGCTATAACCCTCCTTGATAGAAGTTACAGATGGAAATGACTGATGAGTTTGTTTATATCCAGTACTTGTATGGTTCAGCCTTTTAACTGATTTGCTTTTTTTTTTTTTTTTTTTGAGACGGAGTCTTGCTCTGTTGCCCAGGCTGGAGTGAAGTGGCGCAATCTTGGCTCACTGCAACCTCTGCCTCCTGGGTTCAAGTGATTCTTCTGCCTCAGTCCCGAGTAGCTGGGATTATAGGTGCATGCCACCATGCCCGGCTAATTTTTGTGTTTTTAGTAGAGATGGGTTTCACCATATTGGCCAGGCTTGTCTCGAACTCCTGACCTTATGATCCGCCCTCCTCTGCCTCCCAAAGTGCTGGGATTACATGCATGAGCCACGGCGCCTGGCCCTGATTTGCTTTTGAAGAACTACCACAAAAACGCAGTTTCTTTCCCCCTGCTCCTCAGAGGCCACTCCACATTTTAATGAGATTTTTCCTGATTAAGAGCAAAGATGTTCTTTTGCTCAGCCAGTGGCAGTTTGACCTTTCCGGACTCCTCCCTGTGGCTGCAGCACAGTGCCTGACTTCTTCCATGAAAGAGCTGTGGAGCTGGCAGGGTCTAGGTGCTGGTGGATAGCCCTGTGACTGGATCAGTGGCTGGAGGGAGCAGGAAGTGGTCTGCGAAATAAATGACGGGTCTGAGGTCACCAAGCAATCATCAGGTGGTTAGAAATATGGACTGGGGCTTGTGGAAAGTTCTTATGGAAATATGCCAGAGGCGGTCATTTGCACAGAGGTGGGAGGTACACTATGGCATGGACCAACTCACATACAGGGAGGAAAAGTGTGAGCCTGGATTAGAGAACACTATGGAGGAAGAACTTTGAGGCTGATGGCCTTGAAGAGCAGTAGAAGGAACCAAGGAAACTAGCAGCAGGGAGCTCTTAGAGTGTAGACATCCAACAGGAAAAGTGTCCAGGGTTACAATATCCAAGAAAGGCCTGAGTCTTGGGTCAAGGAGTCAGCATTAGAGAGTGCTGAGCGGTTGGGGATGGATGAAAGCTCACGGAGCAGGTTAGCTGTGGAGTTTCTGGTGACTCTTCAAGTACTAGTTTCAGAGCCAGGTGGAGAAATGTCATCCTCCAATTATAGGAAGACAAATGCTAACTTGAGGGATCAGGGAGACAGATGTACTCGAGGGATCGGGGTGTGAAGGAAATCTTTAGAACAGTCTTCAGTTTCAGTTTTTAGAAGAATAAGGATCTGAAGCAAATTAAATTTTATCAAATAATTATCTTTTTGACAATTGGCTCAAATTTAGGCTGCTCTCTGGAGCAGATTATATAAATACAGAGTTTCAGATATACAGAATACTGCTTACACCAAAAAAGCTGCAAAACAACTAAAATGTTTAAAAAAAAATTAAAATTTCTCATTTTAACCTGACCTAACACCTAACTAAAATGCTTTTCAACTGCTTTTCTTCAATGGTTTTCTTTATTTTTTTGAGACAAGGTCTCACTCTGTGGCTGAGGCTGGAGTTCAGTGGCACGACCATGGCTCACTGCAGCCTTGACCTCCCAGGCTCAAGTGATCCTCCTGCCTCAGCCTCCTAAGTACCTTGAACTACAGGCGTGTGCCACCATGCTTGGCCACCATGCTCTGGCCTGTTTGGATATTGTAGAGTGGAGACCTTGCCATGTCTCCTGGACTCAAATGATCCCCCCACCTAAGCCCCCCAAAGTGCCAAGTTTAGAGGGGTGAGCCACCACACCCAGCTGCTTTTTAACTGTTTTCAATCAGATTCTTGAGTTTTGTTTTCACTGTTTTAAAACTAATTTCAGCCTTCCTGTTTATTGTTTTAAGATTTGTTTTAGCTTTTATTCTAAAATAAATTCTAAAATGTACTTACTGGAGTTTGTAGTGCCTGTTAATTTTGGTGCATCTGATAAATGTTAGCTTTCCCATGTGCTGTTAATAACCAACTCTTCTTACAGCCTGTGACATAGCTTATGGAGACAGCCATGGGACTGCCTTGGATAACACAGAGTCAAACTCTAAGAGAATCAGTTTATTCTTTGGTAGAAATCTTAACTTTTGTGGGAATACATTAAAACTTAAAAACCTTATCTATTTTACATATTAAACATTAAAAATTAGTCCAGGTAAAGTAGCTCATACCTGTAATCCCAGCACTTTGGGAGGCCGAGGTAGGAGGATCACTTGAGCTAAGGAGTTCAAAACCAGCCTCGGCAATATAGTGAGACCTCGTATCAAAACAAACAAACAAACAAAAAAACTAGCAGGGCACCGTGGCTCATGACTGCAGTTGCAACTACTCAGGAGGCCAAGGGGAAAGGATTGCTTGAGCCCAGGAGGTAGAGGCTGCAGTGAGCCATGATCACACCACGGCACTCCAGCCTGGGCAACAGAGTGAGAGCCTGTTAAAAAAAAAAAAAAGTTAAAAATTAACATGATGGCAATTATGGTACATTTAATATAATATAAAAATTTATTTTAACACTCACCATTATTTTCTGGTTCTCTAGGTTTCATGTCCAATTTTCTGTCACTAAAGAACCAAATAAGAACCCATTGGTTCTTAGATTTCTAAATTTCCTGAATTGGAATTTTAAAAAATAACATGTTGTGGCTGGTGGCATGGCTCATACCTATAATCTCAGCACTTTTGGAGGCCAAAGTAGGAGTGCTTGAGGCCAGGAGTTTGAGACCAGCCTGGGCGACATAGCAAGACCCCATCTCTACAAATTAATAGAAAAATTAGCCGGGCATGGTGCACTTGCATGTGGTCCCAGCTACTCAGGAGGCTGAGATGAAAGGATTGCTTGAGCCTGGGAAGTCGAGGCGGCAGTGAGCTGAGATCCTATCACTGCACTCCAGCCTGGGTGACAAGGCAAGACCCTGTCTCAAAAAAACCAAAAACTCCAAAAAACAAGCAAAACACCCCCAATAAACAAACAAACAAGAACAACTACAAAAAAACATGCTTAAGGGGTGGATGTTGTGCATATGCAGAAACAGGCTGGCCAACTTTTAATTTTGCCAACTAAGAGCATTTTTTTTTCAAAAGCTCAATTTATTATCAGCAACAATGGATCAAAGAAATGGCATGATAATACAAAACTATGTGAGAATATTTAGCTGTATGGAATGAGGTAGGTCTATATCTACTGACAAAGATCTCTGGGATAAATTAAGTTTTAAAAAAAGGCAAGGTGCAGAACAATGGATTGGGTGGATCCATCCAATGTGCTACCAAGAGTGAACTGGGAGAGAGGGAGGCTTACTCTTCGTTGAATTCCCTTTTACACCTTTTGAAGTTTGTATTGTGTGTTCAAAAATAAATACAGATAAATTTAAAGATTAGCTTTGTGAAAAATTCATTCCAGCGTCTTGTTTTTCATTTGTCTAGGATCAGTAAAAGCTTTGTCCTGAGACTGGTACTAGGCCTCAGACAGGCTTAACATCCTCCATCCTAACCCACTTTCCACTTACCTTCAAACGAGTAAGCTCTCAGACAGGAGGGGACAGTCTAGCTGTACCTTAGTCCCCTCCCCCTGAGAAAATGACACATTACGGAAACTATTAGTTCTTAAGAGGGGAGTTGCTGCTTCCAAGATTGAAGAGGAGATACTTTATTTCCAAAGATTCACCTCTTTCCCTTTTCTCTATCCTTGTTTATATAGATGGGAAGGTTCATACAAGGAAACATAGCCTCATAGCCTTTTCCTTTCGAGGGTGTTTGTAATGTTCGTGTGTGCCAGAATGCCTGCGTTTACTAATATGCACTACACATTGTGTTTATTTCTGTTTCATCAAGGTTTTGCCAGATTATGGCCTGTCTGTGCCTGATAGTGGCTGTGTTTGTGTATGAGCACAGGGTCATCTGATAACAAATTGTCACATCATGCGATTAAGCGATGTTTAAAATGGGTGTAAGCCAGAAAGTGGTCTGACTCCCAGACCACTTTTAGAAGGTCTCATCAACAAAAGAAAGTTCAAGGTATCTTGGAAGAGGTCATTGATTACAACTGTCTTGATCATTCTGGACTTGTTCCTTCCTGCAGAGACACAATTAAAATAATGTTGTACTGTAGACATTTTTCATTGTTAGAGGAAGGACACTTTTTCAGATGTAAATCAATGCAAAATCTATCTCCTCTTCAGAAAGATAAAAATTCATATTTTTAGAAGCTTGCTCAATGAATTGTATGAGAGGTGATGCTTTATTACAAACATCAGTGTTCAGTTGCTGTTTCTCATGACTTTCACTGCCACATCTGAGGCCACACAGGCAGACTGTGAGCATCCTGGGCCAGGGACGTCGTGCCTGTCACTTTCCCATGCCTGGTATATTTTCGCAGCACACAGTAAGTGCCTAGCACATTTCCGTTGACTGAATGAATGAATGCTTCAAATTAATAGTTACTAGCAAAAAATCTTAACAAAACCTTAAACTTTGATTTGTAATACTTATACTATATTTTTGCATTATTATCTAATCTCTCTGAATTATCACTGCTATCATCAGCTATAAAACTAAGTTGGTCTGGAAAGTATTGGAAGATAGTTTTGTCTGATAGCTAAAGCTCAGGAAAAAATGTCACCCTTATCATTACTGGTTTTGTGCTTAACGGAAAATTCCTTGAATTAAGGTTTATTATTGTCATCATTATTTGTCTCAGTAACATGGACATATAAATCACCTTGTTGTAACTGCTTTGAAATTTAATAAAATGAACAAAAGCAGTGAATTTTCTGTTCCCTTCCGTGAAGTCTGGTAATTTTAGTAATCCACTGCCCTATGAGATACAAGGCAACTCTGTTTCCTCTGTAGTCTGTTTTTTCTTCCTTTCTTTCAAAATAACCTACCATCTTTCCAAAATAAACATGAGGAGGAAATACATGAGTGGGTATGTAATCACCCAGATATTTGGAGCAGCATGCCTCTGAAAAAATTGTAAAAATAGAGTAGTCATCAGAAATTTCTTCTGGTTTTATAGAACTTATTAATGTTCTTTTCTTGTCTCTATAAGAATTTTTAAAAGAAACATTTACATTAGTGTAAAAATCTGCCCAAGTGAAAATTAAATAGCTATCCACTCAAAACTTATTTTCCCACATAAGGATAATCTTAGATTTTTAGAAATTTGGAGTGAACTTCATGAAAATAATTATTTTACCGATTTTTTTTAGCATTTTAGAATTATAATATCATATTATATTTCAATCCAATATTTATGAGGCTTCATTCTGTGATGATCTTATCACAGTGTTAATTACATAATTACATTACAGTTCAATCATAATATGTGTATTTCACATTTGTTTTTAGATACTTTGAATTTAAAGGTACTTTTGGGATTTCTTTTAATACTGGAGGGTTTATGATACGTAACAAACATTTAGAAAACTGGGTTGCTTAGAAGACATCATCTAATGTAATGAGTCTGGTGAATGAGTTTACGACTTTTAGCTTATGGTTCAGAAAATACAAAGATCATTTTTCTCTCTCTTGCCCTTTCTCTTGTCCTCCTTTTTTCCCTCCTCATTCTCTTCTTCACCTGTCTCCTTTTCATCTTCAGCAAATATTATTTAGCATCTACTCTCTATGCTGAGTTCAACAACAGTTCAGAGTTTTCAGCTGCTGCTGTTGGATCTCAGAGAGGCTGACCTCAGAGTCAGATCCTGCGCTTCTTCTAGACCATTACCATAGACAGAAACAGACCATTTGAAGCATGGTACACATTTATTAATGGAGATCCTACTCTTTGGAGTCTGTGGTAATTTGTAGGTAGCTAAGCAAAACTTTTTAAGTATACCACCTACCCATCTAAAGAGAGAGGGTTTCCCAAACAATTTAACATCATCAATAAGATAACAGTGTTTGCTCCTCTCAGGCAAGTCAGCTGCTTTTGCCTAGGCACGTACATGCCCAGGAGGCCTGAAGATGCTAATTACAAATCATTCGTAACTTGTCACTAAAGTCACAAGGAGGCTTACTTGCAAGCAAATCTTTGTAACTGTGGGAAAACAGTTTTGGAGGTCTATGGGTAAAGCAAAAACATTAAATTACAAAAAATTTCTTCAATCTAGACTAGTTACACTTCAAATTTCAAATTACCCAGACAGCAACACATGGTGTGAGTAGATCTTGTCTTCCCTTTGAGTGTTGCTTTATTACAATTCTATCCACTAAAAAGAGCCCATTGTGGACTCTCCTGTGAGTGAGTCCTCTAGCCTTGGTTCTGGAGAGAGAGCCCATGAGGTCACGGCTGGCCCTTCAGTGGGTGAGCAGGGCCAGTTCTGAGGCTGGAGAACTTGACCCCATAGGTGGCATTAGCCATCATTCCTGGAGACTCTTGATCTGAAATGGACGCTCCTTCTCACTGTGGAGCTGGGCCTTGGCTGAGGCTGGAGATGTCCAGGACCTGGGAATTCCACATCATGATCCTTTCTCTGAATAGTTCCGTGGCTCACCTAGCCCAGTCGGTGGAGGTGGCTCAGAAGCTGCCCAGTTCATAAACAAGAAGAAAGAAGAAAGGACAGTACCCCCATATCTGCACAGACTGTTTCTGTACATATGCAACTCTGGGTCCTGGTCTGGATGGTTTCCTGTGGGCGGATGACTAACTGGCCCAGCTCAAGGTACTTGGCCTCCTTGGCTTCTCCTTGAGCCATCAGACTCATCCCCAGGAAACGAGCTCATCCACAATCATTATAGCTTTAGTCCATGCATTATGACTAAATCTCTTGAAGATAAGGAGGAAAAGTTAAAATGCTGAGCCACATTTCTTCTGGGAAGAGCTGTGGAGCATTTCAGACTATACCTTGGAATAGGGCAAGGCAAAATGCCTAGCTTTAATTAGAGAGATAGAGGCTGGCATTGATGGAGCTAATTCTTTCTTGCCAAATTGCTATGTAAGGAAAGTTCAGTGTTAGAACTGAAATCCCAGGCTAAGGAACAGCTTACCTGAATTCACACCAGTAACTCTGGGCAGCTTACTAAACATAGTGCCTCAGTTTGGATATACCTATTAAAATGGGGATAGAAACATTAATACTTCAAAAGGTCCTTAGAAGTTTTCTTTGCAGGATTAAATGAGTTAATATCTCTAAAGTGCTTACAGCAGAGAATCACAAAGTTAGCATTAAATATAGGTATATTTCTATAAACACAGGCTGTTATCACTGTTATCATCACTAGTCCATGTTTGAATGCAAGAACTCTAAGTGACTAAAATAATAGAGAAGGGAAAAAAAAAAGAAAAGGAAACTTTTTGCTGAGGAGTGAAGATAACGTCATGTTTCCTTTAAATCTCACAATCCCTTTGTGAAATAAGTAAACAGCTATAGAATAAGTCTAGGGATGCACTGTGCAGCAGGAGCACTATAGTTAATAATATTGTACAGTCATCTCTCCTTGGGGGATTGGTTCCAGGACCCGTGAGGATACCAAAATCTGTGGATGTTCAAGTCCCTTATATAAAATGGCATAGTATTTGCATATAACCTATACACATCCCCCATATACTTTATTTTAGTTTTTGAGACAGAGTTTCATTCTTGTTGCCCAGGCTGGAGTGCAATGGCGTGATCTCGCCTCGCTGCAACCTCCGCCTCCCGGGTTCTCTTGCCTCAGACTCCCAAGTAGCTGGGATTACAGGTGTGCACCACCACGCCCAGCTAATTTTTGTATTTTTAGTAGAGACAGGGTTTCGCCATGTTGATCAGGCTGGTTTCGAACTCCTGACATCAGGCGATCTGCCCGCCTCATCCTCCCAAAGTGCTGGGATCACAGGTGTGAGCCACCGTACCTGGCCCTTCCCATGTACTTTAAATCATCTCCAGGTTACTAATAATACCCAATACAATGTAAATAGTGGTTACATTTTCATTTGTATTATTTTTAAATGTTTATTTTTATTTAAAAATGTTTTCTATCTACAATTGGCTGAATCTATGGATGCTGAATGGGAGGATATGGGAGCCAATTGTATTGTATACTGAAAACATGTGAAGCAAGTAGATTTTAGGCATGCTTAATACAAGAAAAAGAAGGTGATGGATACGTTAGTTTGATTGTAGTAATCATTTCACTATTATATGTATATCAAAACATCATGCTGTATACTTTAAATATATACAAAATAAATTAGAAAATAAATACATAATATTATATGAGAGCTGGGAAAAGAGCTAACATTGTGAGTGAACTAACATTTGCCAGGCATTGTGCTAAACCCATTGCAGATTTAGCTAGTTAAGTTATTGTAACTCCTAAAGACTTATTTGTGTAGTTATTATTTCATTTAAAAAAGTATTTGAGCAGCTTACTTAAATTCATAACACAAAATAATAGGCAAAATAAGAAAATAAGGATGAAGAGAAAAGAAAGCTCAGAGTAGTAAGATAAATGTAGTAAGGACGATGTATGAGGCCTTAGTATAATAGATGAGGATGCTGAGGTTCTGAGAAATTCTGCGTATTGTGTGGCATGTCCTGCTGCGGCAGAGCCCAGCTGGGTGTCATTCCTGACTCTGTGGGTTCTGATGCAGTTTAGAGTGACTTTTCCAGTTTAAATGGAGCCGAGAGAAGGGGAAGAAAGAGAGCTCAGGCAAAAGGGCAATGTAAAACAAGAGAGAAGATGGAAAAGAGGAAAACTAAGTGGTAGAAGAGAGGGAAACAGGAGGCGAAACAACAGCCACGTGACTGTTGGTTTGTAACAGTGGGGGCTGCCTGCAGGGATGCAGTGGCTCAGGGGAGGGTGAGGGGCCGCTGCTCTGGGATCTGGGACTTTCTTCTCCTTGGACTGGCATCACCAGGCCCCTCAGGCTTGCCCGCTGGCACTCACAGAATAGCAATCAGCTCTCTAACACAGTGCTAGATGCAGTTCTGGAAATTGAGATTCTGGGCCGCTCTGAACATTTTGAAGTAAAGGAGTGACAAGATTGTACCATTAAGTTCCAGAAGCACAGATATTTCCCGTAAGGAGCCATTTCTTCCACTCCTGGAGAAGCTGGTTTCTGGGTCTCGGATGTTCCTGCTTATCTTCATTCAGCAGATTTCCCAACCAATTACCGTGTGCCCACCACAGCTGGCCCTTCCTATGGTGGTCCACATCTGTGGATGCAACCAATCATGGATCAAATACACTTTAAAAAATCAATAAAACAACACAACACAACAATAAAAATAATACAAATAGAAACCCAATACAGTATAACAACTACTTACATAACATCTACATTGTCTTAGATATTATAAGTAATCTAGAGATAATTTAACGTATGAGGGAGTTTGTCTGTATCTTACATGCAAGTGCAACTCCATTTTATATCATGGACTTAAGCTTTGCAGATTTTGGTATCCTCTGGGGTCCTGGAGCCCACCCCTCAGGGATAACGAGGAAGGACTGTATTGGCATGTGGAAGGAAGAAGGTTAATAAGGCACAATCTGGTGGAGAAGACAGACATGGAGCTTACAGCTAAAGTACAGCATAGTAAATGCTCCTCTGAGGATGCACTTCTATCCCTGAGCTCTGGGGGCCCTGGAATGGTGCATCCCACTCTGGCTGGGGGCAGAAGCCAAGGCTTTAGGAGAGGAGGGCACACGTAGCTGGCTCAAAGGACCATGTCAGTTGAGGAAGGGAGGGATGGGAAGCCAGCAGAGAGTTGCGTGAGCCAACACTGTGGCCCCAAAAGGGACTGTGAGATCAGTCAGCCTGGTCCCGGACCAGCAAATGGGGAGGTGGAGAGAAGTGAGGAGGAAGAGAGGTGTGAAATGAGGCTAGAAGGTGGGTTCCAGCCACATTGTTAATGATCTTTTACGTTAGTTTCTTACACAGACTCTGCTTGCTGCAGCAATGACCATGGCCTGACCACAGTGTACATTTACTTCCTGTAGCCAGCAGGGCCTGAGCTGAGGACTGAAAGCAGCCTGGTGTGATTGTCGCTCCAGCAGCCTGGCCACCCAGACCCTTCTCGGGAGTGCGGGGGACTGCAGCAGGGTCTGAGAGAACTGGTGGGGCCTGGGGAAGCCTCCACGGAGAGGAGGGAGGGCCCAGTGCAAGGAAGGTGTGGCGGTGAAGGGACACTCGGATTTGAGGCGTGATGGTTAGGATTTGGAGCGGGGCTGACACGTGGTGTTACAGCTTGGGAGACCGACCAGGTAGTGACTACACACATTTCTGTTAAATTGAAGAATCTAAGCTTACTATAGGATGAAAACCATTTCCCAGGAACTCCAGTTCTGTTTTAAAATAGTCTAACTTCGCTTGTGTTCTGGAGAAGCACGCGGCACACTGCACGTGGTGCTGCCATCACCTGTTAGCCATATCATCTCTGGCAAATCACCCGCTCCAGAGCCTCTCGCTCCTTATCTACAAAACATGGATAATATCGAGTCCCATAGACTTGAGAATCCTGTTTATAGTTTATGTGAGTGAGGGGTGACCATGTGTTAGTGCCCTGTGACTAGCAGAGAGAGGTCCGGTCAGCACGTGACTCCGCCCTCCTCTCCCCTCAGCCCTTCCTCTTCCTCTCCCGTCTTCCCTCTCTTCTCCCTCCTCCTCCTCTTCCTCTTCCTCACTGTTCTCCATCTTCTCCTCCCCTCTGCGTCCTTCTCCTCTTCTTCCTCTTCCTCTCCTCCTTCGTCTTACTCTGCTTTTTCTTCTTTTCCATAGCTAGATTCTGCAATTCAGAGAAACTAGAATTTACATTTGTTTTCTTGTAAATAAGAAAAGACAAGTAAGCAATTTCTGGACTTTTATGTGTGGGTCTAGAATTTAGCTAACTGAATAAATAGATATTTAAGTTTTAATATTTAAAACCACTGTTACAGTATCCTTTTGTCTCAATTGGTCTAAGTATTTCGAGTTCCCATCTTCTCATCAATTTCAGACAATCAGGGTTTGGTATTTGGGAAGTGCTGATGGCCCATGTGCAGCGAGAACTTCCGTGTGACTGTGTGACCATGTGACCATGCACAGAGGCGTGCTTCCCACCTCCTCATGCTACACGTAGTCAGGGTGCTGGCCACTCCCCCAGGCCTTCCCTGCTCCCCTGGCCCCAGCCTACCTGGGCTTCCATCCCACCAGAGCTGGAACCCAGGGTTCCCACAAGCCTCACTCCACATACGGAGCTTGTAGTGAGGTAGGCTGGCCCCTCTCCTTGACTAGACTGGATTTCAAAAGCAGGGCCCTTGTTCTAGCCATGGTTTTATTCTCTCTTCTAACACAAGATCTGGCACAAAGCAACCACTGACCAACCGAAGGGAAAGTGTGTGTGTGTGTGTGTGTGTGTGTGTGTGTGGCATGTGGGTGGAGAGGAGGCTGTTGCTAACTCGTCTTCAAGAACAGACTGTGGACCATGTGCAACCAGGGTTATTTGTCAGACATGTGCAGAGGAGACCCTACCTTGGGGGGATTTTGTCACCTCATTAGCACAGACTCATCTCCCAAGTTTTTTCTAGCAAAACTTCGGCACAGATATTTCACCCCAGGACTAGAGCTCTTTTAAGGTGGAGAGAGCACTGAGCTACCAGATGCTCCTCCCCTGCCAGCACGGACCAGCAGCATCATATTCTGTGTACCCTTGATGGAGTCTAAATTGTTGGCATGGGAGATGATTTGTATTTTAACAGACACGCTGAAGAAATGTGTGGGGCTGGGCAAGGTGGGGAGATGGAGCAGTCCCCGGGCCTCTTTAGGGGCCAGAGTGTGATCATCTGCCCTGTGACTGAGGCTCAGCACTCCTTCGTCCCGTTCTTTTTTTTCTTTTTCTTTTTTTTTGAGACGGAGTCTCACTCTGTCACCCCGGCTGGTGTGCAGTGGTGCGATCTCAGCTCACTGCAACCTTTTCCTCCTGGGTTCAAGAGATTCTTCTGCCTCAGCCTCCTGAGTAGCTGGGATTACAGGCACCTGCCATCACACTGAGCTAATTTTTTTATTTTTAGTAGAGATGGGGTTTCACCATGTTGGCCAGGCTGGTCTCGAACTCCTGACCTCAAGTGATCTGCCTGCCTTGGCCTCCAAAGTCCTAGGATTATAGGTGTGAGCCACCGCGCCCGACTCCTTGGTCCCTTTCCTTGGCTTCTCTGCACAAGTCTGCTCAGCTTGGATATTGTCTCGGAAACAAGAGAGAGGGGAGCATCCCAGGCTGGTGCTGATGCCGCTCCCCCTGGGAACAGCTTTATCTCTGTAGTTTCTAGCACGTAGGCTTTGTAAATAAACCAGGGTCTGGACTTCCCTGCTTTGTTAGTGCAAGCTATCACCGCGGCTTGGAGCCGCCTGGCCTTTATGTCAAAGACATTTAGTTATGTGCCGTTTAGAAGCTACCTCCTACCCAGGAAGGGAGGC
Organism: Symphalangus syndactylus; assembly: GCF_028878055.3. Classification (NCBI taxonomy): domain Eukaryota; kingdom Metazoa; phylum Chordata; class Mammalia; order Primates; family Hylobatidae; genus Symphalangus; species Symphalangus syndactylus. Next base: position 63,220,070 of record NC_072429.2, on the reverse strand, counting down.
CAGCTTGCTTGGTGGTGGTGTCTGCAAGGTGGGCCACAGTTTATCTTGTCTTCTCTTTTGATCTTTTTGGCCTGATGGGAATTCGGTATTTTAAAACAAAGTTATAGGCCAAATTCCCACAAACAGAGAGATGCTAAACTGCTTCCAGTCTTCTGGTAAATTATCACATTTCCCATTGCCCTTGGAATGTTCTTCTAAACACTCTGTTCTACAATTAGGATATTTATTAGGTGTTGTCCACCTCAGATCAGATATAACTCCCAGAGAAAAAAAGGACTGCCAGGCTGAACAAAGTGTCACCTCCAAGCAGGAAAGAATAAAATACCCATTTCTTTAAAAAATTGTGGTAAAATGCACATCACATAACATTGACATTCCTCACTTAATTATTTCTAAGTATACAACTCAGTGGCGCTTCGTAAATTTGCAATGTTGGGTGTCTGTCACCACTGTCTAATTCCAGAACATTATTTCCATCACTTCACATATTCTCTCCTTTTTAAAAACTAAGATTTTGTCGACCTCGTAAAGATACCAAAACAATTGCAATCAACCAGTGATCAGCAGCAATTAGTTCATAAAATGTCTACATTATATATTGACCATCCACAAGAAACTGTAATTTGATTGAGTTCTTGGGATGGAAATTATGAAGAGATTTTGCAAAATATACATCTATATAAGCTATAGATATGGATAGATAAATATTTAAGAAAATAAGTAGATAAATGCTTATATGGATTAAATATATTTGGAATAATATTTATAAAAAGATGGGCAGTTTTTATTGACTGTATTAAAATTTCAGAAATTTTCCTTATTTGAAGGGAAGATTAAAAATTTGATGTGTAGAATATTTTGAAGAAATACAATTTTATTGTTTTTATGTTCATAGAGTAATTCTACTAATAAAAAAGGGAAGGTCAGAATATATTTGATTATTTTACTTAATAAACATAAATATATCAATAGGGAGATGGGGAGACATAGATATGTAGTAATATTGTTTATCTTGATTATCCAATAAGAAGATAAAAATCACAAGTAATGATCACATTGATGATTTCATAGCAATATTTATATATGATGATTTTCTAAGAGCTTTCCCTGGTTATCGACTCTACTTTTAAACAGGAGTTTCTCGGGTTACTTTTAAAATTTTCCTTAGCAAATACTGTTGCAGGAAATGCAAAGTTAAATTTCCTTGAATCATGACAAATTCCAAGTTGTTAGAGCCCTTACACATCACTGTATCAGCAATTATTCTTCAGCCACTCTCATTAACTGGTAGCTTTGTAGCAGGATTGTCTCATTCAATAGAGACTGCTCTTTCTTTCTAGGCTAGTGAACTCTGTAACTAGCGGTAATATGTGTCAATATTTCTAACAACGTGACATGTTAAGGAAGTTATGTAAGTCATAATTTGTTTTCTACAGAGTATTAGATATCTATTATTGGATATGCCTTTGCACATTAACCTTGCCTGTCTCAGAAACCATCGTTCTAAAATTCAGGGAAGACCTCTTGATCGTTTCCTTCCCTATTTTTTCTAAGTGGTAGGTTGTTTCTCCAAATTTCCATTACCTTATTTCTGGATCTCTAAATGCACCTCTTTTGTTTGTCATTCCCAGGTCTTCTATAATTGAACTGCGGCATTATGTTTTGTTAATGGGGACTGTCTATAATATCACAAAGCATGTATAGGTATATAACTGGAGCAAATGAAAGAATCAACCAAACTGCATAATGGATGCAAGAATTTTTCTTATGTTATTCTCTGTATATTTCTCTGCTATTATTTCATTATTTTAAAAATATTTTTAAAAGTCACTAATCTAAGTCCATAAGTCAGAGACTTGAGGCTTTTTTTTTTTTTTCCAGAGTCTTGCTTCGTCACTCAGGCTGGAGTGCAGTGGCACAATCCTGGCTCCCTGCAGCTTCTACCTCCTGGGCTCAGGTAATCCTTCCACCTCAGCCTCTCGAGTAGCTGAAACTACAGGCACATACCATCGTGTCTGGCTAATTTTTCTATTTTTTGTAGAGATGGGGTTTCTCCATGTTGCCCAGGCTGATCTTGAACTCCTGGGTTCAAGTGATCCACCTGCCTCAATCTCCCAAAGTTGCCGGGATTTCAGGCATGAGCTCCGGCGCCCAGCCAGAATTTTATAATAAATTAGAATCGAGACTCAACTTCATTGTTTATTTATTTATTTTTTTTTGAGACAGAGTCTTGCTTTGTCACACAGGCTAGAATACAATGGCATGATCTCGAGTCCCTGCAAACTCTGCCTCCTGGGTTCAAGCGATTCTCCTGCCTCAGCCTCCCAAGTAGCTGGGACTACAGGTGCCTGCCGCCATGCCCAGCTAATTTTTGTATTTTTAGTAGAGACAGGGTTTCACTATGCTGGTCAGGCTGGTCTCAAACTCCTGACCTCAGGTGATCCACCCACCTCGGCCTCCCAAAGTGCTGAAATTACAGGTGTGAGCCACTGCGCCTGGCCAACTTCATTATTTCTGAAGTTCAAATTTTATCTGCCTTCATGTTCCTGGTTTACTGGCAATGCTATCATACAAAAGAATTTTCCAAGTTCATAAATAGGTGTGGTTTTAACTTTAAGTACGGTGGGTTAAACACACACCTTTTCTTTTTTTTTTTTTTTTTTTTTTTTGATTTTTATTTTCTGTGTTTATTTTTGAAATTTTAAAGAAATGTCCACCATGACTATTTTTTAATAAGCAAAAGACAATTAATATATTTTAAAAGAATAATAGTTCTTATTATAGCATATATAATAATAAATCCCAGTTGGATATAAGATCTAAGAAAACCAACCAAAATCCTTTCAATCTTGTATGATAATGGAAGAAAACTAAAATGACATTTTGTAATCCCAAAGGATAAAAGAATAAAAAAGATTTTCAACAATGATTAATTTGGAGATAAAACACAAATGTGATGAATATAAAAAGATTCTTTAGAACAAGGTGATTTTTAATTTATAAAAAATTATTATAACCTATCAAATTGGCATTATAAAACTGCATTTGTGGGAAAAGGGCCGTTCCCATAATATTGGTGACAATATAAATTGCCATTAAAGCTTTTTTGCAGTACTCTGGGCAAGTGCCCATCAACATGTTGTACACACACCTTTTCTTGTTTCCTCTCGTTTCTGCTTGGAACTTCCAACCCTTCCAACTTCATCTCCCTGTAGGAAGACTTCCCCCACAATCTGAACCTCACTTTACCCTTTACTCTCGATTTTCTTTCAGTTTCAACAATTACTCACGCTACTTCCTTAGATTTTCAAAGATGTGCCTTGAGTGTGAAATGGAGGTAATAATCAAAATGAGCTCCTAAAATTATGAGGAGAATTAAAGAAACAAATGTATATAAAGTGCTAAGCACAGTTTCTGCCCTATGGCCTGCTCTCCCTAACGGTAGCTCTCATCATTTAACCACTCAAGGGCAGGCACATCATATTACCTTACAAGTTAGCTCTCAAACGGAGATTTGCTAACTTGGTATGGAAGTTCTAAAGACAGGTCATAATGAAAAGGAGAGTTAGGGTGACTAGCAGATAAAATCTGTGACTATCAACTCTTCATTCTGAAATAACCCAGAAAAGACAAAAGTGAGACTTCAGTGAAAGGCAACAAACTGATGAGAGTTTTTTTAAATTGTGGTAAAATAAAATTCATCATTTTAGCCATTTTTAAGTTGACAGTTTAATAACATTCAGTACATTCATGTTTTGCAAGCCTCACCACCATCCATCTTCAGAATTTTTCATCTTACCAAACTGAAATTCCACCTCCATTAAACAACTCCCTAGTCCTCCCTCCGCCTGCCCTGTAACCACCATTCTACTTTCTATGTCTATGAATCTGACTCCTCTTGGTGCCTTATGTGAGTGGAATTACACATCATTTGTCCTTTTGTGACTGATCTATTTCATTTATCCTAATGTCTTCAAGGTTCATGTGTGTTATAGCATGTGTCAGAATTTCCTTCCTTTTCAAGGTTGAATAATATTCTATTGAATGTGTATGCCACATTTTGCTTCTTCATTTACCCATCAATGGGCATTTGAGTTGCTTCTACCTTTACGCTATTGTGAATAATGCTGCTATGAACATGGGTTGATATCTGTTTGAGTCTCTACTTTCAGTTCTTTTGGGTATATACCCAGAAGTGGAATTACTGGCTCACATGGTAATTCTATGTTTAATTTTTTGGGGAATTGTCATACTGTTTTCTATAGGGGCCGCACCATTTTACATTCCCATCAGTAAGATGCAAGGTTTCCTATTTCTCCACATTCTCACCAACAGTTTTGTCAAGTCTCTTCACTTTTAAGTGTCTCAGGATACACAAGTGATGGGTATTAAGAGGACTATGAATCACCATTTGTTAATATGTGAGAATGTTGAGGTACTATGAAAAAATTGTCAAAGATAGCTTGACAATTATCAAAGAAAGCACATGGGAATCAGTAAATTGTGGTGATTCCAAGCCCAGCTTTGTAATCAAATCACATGTATCCTTGAATTCTTGATTTCTGGCGTGGCACCTGCTAGCTGTGGAACTTTGGGGAAGTGCTGTGAGTTTTCTGAACTTCAGTTTACTTATGCATAGAAGGAGGATCACGGTACTTAGCTTGTGGTGTTGTTAAGGGATTTAAATAGATAACCATAGTGGAATACCTAACAGTGCTGCGCAATAGAACTCTGAAAATGGCAGCTTTTGTTACCATTTTGGAGTTTCTTCTTCTTAATAAGATGATTAACTAAGAATGCCATCTTTTGTTAGATCAGTCACTACAAACTGGAAATGCTCCTTCATTCTACAAATGCGTACATACACAGGAGCTTCAAACATTTCATTTTTATCTGATCTGGAAGATGAGAATTTGATGTAAGATTAGAGTAGTTCCAGGAAACAAGAAGTTAGAAGTTAATATGGTCTAAAGACAGACAGGTAACACTTCACGGCAGTTAGATAGATGGAATATTGCTCAATGATAATGGTTTGGAAGCCCACACAAAAATCTACGATGCCTCTGGAGAAAGATCTGGATCTATTTATTTAATTATTTCTTCCTGTTGTGGTTGGCAAAAGATCTGGAGTTAGATGGAAAGAGAGATCATCCAGGCAAGACATGAGGCAGCTTAACTAACCCAAGGAAAGACACTTAATGATAGACTCCAACGGAAAGAAAACTCAAAATTCCTGAATAGCAAGAACAGAACATTAATTCTCCTTTTGTTAAGATTGTTGTTAGTTTTTTGGATGTTACAAGAATTATGTAGGCTGAGCGTGATGTCTCACGCCTGTAATCCCAACACTTTTGGAGGCTGCGGCGGGTGGATTGCTTGAGCCCAGGAGTTGGAGACCAACCTGGGCAACACGGTGAAACCCTGTCTCTACTAAGAATACAAAAAATTACCTGGGCATGGTGGTGCATACCTGTAGTCCCAGCTGCTCGGGAGGTTGGGTGGGAGGATCACTTGAGTCCCAGAGGTTGAGGCTGCAGTGAGCCAAAATCATGCCACTGCACTCCAGCCCGGGAGAAAAAGTAAGACCCTATCTCAAAAAAAAAAAAAAAAAAAAAAAAAGAAGAAGAAGAAGAATTATGAAAAAAGAAAAGCTTCTCCATACGAAGAAATAGAGATAATAATTACCTGAATTATATATCTAAGTAGTAAATGATAGACCTGACAAAAGAAATCAAATTTTCAATTCCCTTGGTTGGGTGCAATGGCTCATGCTTGTAATCCCAGCACTTTGGGAGGTCGAGGTGGGTGGATCACTTGAGGCCAGGAGTTCAAGACCAGCCTGGCCAACATGTTGAAACCCTATCTCTACTAAAAATACAAAAATTAGCTGGACATGGTGGTGTGTGCCTGTAATCCCAGCTACTCTGGTGGCTGAGGCAAAAGAATCGCTTGAACTCGGGAGGTGGAAGCTGCAGTGAGTCGAGATGGCACCACTGCACTCCAGCCTGGGTGACAGAGATCTGAGACAAACATGTAGTGTTTTTCTTTAATGTAAGACTTGATCATATATTTTACATAATGCATGTGAATTTCATACATAAGTAAGACAAAACTCCATTTTCTAAATTGCATAATATTGTGGAAAATGGCTATGGAATATCAATAAGAATTCTCTTTAAAACCTCTTCAAGTTTGTTATTTATATACTCAAACACAGCTATGCATGTACATGCATGTACACCATTGCTCTTCCCATAGACGTTAGGAAAGAAACTCATATCATAACAAAATCTCTGTGACGTCCATTTTCCATCTTGATTTTTGGAACTATGTTTCAAAAAACTCTTGTTTTCTCTTTGATACAATGAAAGTACAAATTAAAAAAAAACTTTTTTTTTTTTTTTTAGACAGAGTCTTGCTCTGTCACCTAGGCTGGAGTGCAATGGCACGACCTCAGCTCACTGCAACCTCTGCCTCCCGGGTTCAGGTGATTCTCCTGTCTCAGCCTCTCGACTTGCTGGGATTACAGGCATGGGCCACCACACCTGGCTAATTTTTGTATTTTTTAAGAAAGGGGGAGGAAGGTCTTATTCTGAGAAAGGAGAGAGGTAGAGATTGAAATTGGTTTACCAGACCCAAAGGTGTTGTTGGTTTATGTCTTTAAAGCAGGGTTTCCAGCTCTTAAAGTTACCTGAACTTCGTTGATATAGAATCTTCGTGAAATTCCTGAAAGGCAACTCAAGCCAACTCAGCGCCCAACTTTTGATGACATGAAGCACACCTACGGTAAGTGGAGGTCTCGCTGACCCAGTGGAAAGCTACAGATTGATACTTCTTTTGTTGAACAGCCTGTGATTTCATTAATTTCATTGACAGTCATTCTGAGTGAAATTTATGAAGGCCACAAAGTAGAGTTAGTGAACCGCATGAAATGTCAGCGTGCCCACTTTGAGCTTGGCCATCTCATTTCTCTCTTTCCCCTCCACCCATACTGTTTGCTTTGGCAGGTGACTATTTTTCTAATCTAATTTATAACGCTTCAACATTTTGCCATGACCTCACTTGAGCTTCATTTCTAACAGCCTTGGAAGGACTTTAATTCCACTCACCACCAGGTATGTGTTCCTAGTAGGTGGACATTTTGTTTTTCATGTAGGCACCAAACCAAAAAGAAAAAAAAAAAAAGGAAAAAAGTTCTCAGAGGCAGCACCTACAAAACCACTTTCCCAAGTTTGACATCAGATGGCCTCTTTAACAGTTCGTGATCACACTAAGCAATTGCTTTTTCTGCTCATTATCTGTTTCCTTCTCCTTTAATAAGCCAGGATTCTGCTCTCAGACTTGACCCATCTGCAGAGCGTGTTTTTCTAGCCCCGGTCCTGTATTGGGCTAGGTTCACCAAAACTCAGGAGACCCAATCTGGGGACTTTCGCTGGGGTGGTTGAGAGAAAGGAACCTTTTCAGCCAGGTCTGCAGTTGTGAGTCATAATCTTGGAGTTGCTGGAAGCAGCCCCGCCACTGCGAGGGGAGAGCCTATTTGAGAATGAGCCACCAGGGAGGAGAGCAGGCTGTGCCCTGGAGTCCAGGCACACGCCCCGTACTTCCCCCTGGATGGGCATGAAACGCTGTTTTCCCTCGTGTCAGTTTCAGCTGGATTTTCTGTCATTTGTAATCTGAAAAATCCTGGCTAATAAAATATTTTTAGAGAAAATTAGTTTATTATCTTTCTGAGATAATTTGAGTACACAGTACTCTAGGGCTGACATCTTAATTTGTGTGTTTAGTAAATGCCTTTTTCCTCCAGTTAAAAATGTATCTACAAGGCAAGTGGCATAAACTAAATTATAGGAATTACAACTGAGAATGTGTCGTAATGCCCTGGTACTAATAATAAATGTAAATATTTTTGTTTTGATGAATTTAATGTTTAGGTTAGGTGTCTTAGATATTACGCCCAGGTGTAAAGATAAGCATGTATCCATTAATTAAAGTTATTAAATGTGTAAATATTCTTAATTAGATGATTTATCAAAGACAAAAAGAGACAAATGCTATCTAACTGTAACCTGATAAATCAAATCTATTAACATAACAGTAGGATAGCCAAAATATGGAAAAAATTAAAAAATGAATGTATTCAATCTCTCAGAATTTTTTTTTTTTTTTGAGATAAGAGTCACGCTTTGTGGCCCAGGCTGAAGTGCAGTGGCTCCATCTGGGCTTACTGCAACCTCCCCTTCCTGGGTTCAAGCGATTCTCCTGCCTCAGCTTCCCGAGTAGCTGGGATTACAGGTGCTCACCACCAGGCTCAGCTAATTTTTGTATTTTAAGTAGAGATGGGGTTTCGCCATGTTGGCCAGACTGGTTTGGAACTCCTGACCTCAGGTGATCCGCCTGTCTTGGCCTCCCGAACTGCTAGGATTACAGGCATGAGCCACCACACCCGGCCTCTGTCAGAATTTTAAACAAGTAATAATTACAATAAAGCAATACTGAGTATTTCAATCAATACCTAATTTTATTGCATCTGTACTTTCAGCATTTCAGTACTCTGTGTGAAATACATATAAATGTTTACTTTGAATGAGAAAGTCACTACAAATTACAAATTTTAAAAGGTTGACAATGCATCGCAAAAAGATAAAATAAAAAAATATCTTATTAACTAATTGTACATATCTCTATAACACTTTTTCCTTTATACTTTAAGGGCATACTCTTTAATCACCTCTCTATATAACACTAATTTTGTAATAGAATTTTCTATAAAGAGAATATAGAGATGGACTAGTCTTTCCTTTAGCATGGTTGATAGATTTTTTAAAAAAAGTTTTGATAGTGTAGAAAAATTTTTCAGTTTTACAACTTGTTATTGGTAATATTGTGCAAATCTTTATAATTATCATCAAATTTGGAAAAATCTCTATCAAGTTTCTTTCATATATGAGTGTAGGATTTTAGGGCATTTCTAGTTTGCTTGTAAAGGAGTTTTAAATGCTTCTAGAATGACAGCACATAATCAGTTTGTCACGCTGCTCTCCTTGGAGTGCTGTCATGGATTTTGGATCTGTTCATTGACGGATTTTGTGTAAGCTCCGCTGTAGGTGTAAAACACTCATGTCAATTCAATGCTGTCTGAAGAAGTATGGTGGTGAGAAGGCAGTGTGGGAGGACACGGAGGTCTTATCCGATGATTGTAAGAGATCTTATTTTTTCAATTAAAAAATATATTGAACACAGGCGGGGTGCAGCAGCTCACTCCTGTAATCCCAGCACTTTGGGAGGCCAAGGCAGGCAGATCACCTGAGGTCAGGAGTTTGAGACCAGCCTGGCCAACATGGTGAAACCCCATCTCTACAAAACATACAAAAAATTAACCCAGCATGGTGGTGAGTGCCTGTAATCCCAGCCACTCGGGAGGGTGAGGCAGGAGAATCACTGGAACCCAAGAGGTGGAGTTGCAGTGAGCCAAGATCACGCCATTGTACTCCAGCCCAGGCAACAAAGGGAGACACCGTCTCAAACAAAACAAAACAAAACAAAAAAGACAAAAAACGTTGAACATAATACTAATATCCTTCCCAGTGTCTTGGAAGGGGCCTATGCAAGTGGGGGTACTGAATTTCATTAACTTCAGATGTAGTCACCTCTGGACAACACTGAAGATTAGAACAAATTGGGCTAAATCTCAGTTCTAGTCTGCTACTTAGAAAAAGACACATACTTCCTAGAAGAATCATTCTAGAATTCCTATGTGTTAAAGGGGCCCATTTGGTACAGGGGAAGTTCAGGCTCTGAAGCCAACCTTAGCTTCTGAGAGTTGAACAATCTTGCTGAGAACAGGAGATATTCTGCCCAAACTGTATCTTTGGCAAGTCTTTTCTGTGCAACAAAACAAAAGCTTGTGCTTATATAGGAGCTGGTAAAGGACGTGTCCTGTGCTTCTATGCAATGTTGAGATTTGAAAAAGGCTCTTAAGATGTATCTGGATGAATTGGACGTTTGCCATTGCTGGCCTTGCAAATGGCAGCATGGCCATTCCAGAGGGAACTGTGTCCATGCCCCTGTGTCCTGTCCACAGTTGTGGTGTGTGAGCGAGGTTCTCATAAAGAATCAGGGAGGAGTTGCTGGTCCCCATGGAAGTGATGAGCTAGAGAACACAAAGGCCCATGTCCCAGAGGTGGTGAGGAGGCCAGGGCCAGAGAGCCATCAGACACCAGCAGGGCAAAGTGAGGGCAGGAGCATTTTGAGGCTTTTTGTTTTCTCTTGTCTTTGATTGCATATGCTTGTTCATCACCTCCTACCTTAAACGACAGATTTGTTCAAGATGAGGTGTCCATGTTTTCTGTTAGGAAAAGCATAGTTTATACTTGAATGAAGAATAGTGTCTTATTAGAACCCCTATTATAAGACATGAAGAATATTTAAGGAGGCTTTAGACACTCTCCCAGAAAATAGCCCAGGATCTACGTGCATTGGTGGGCAGCAAGCAGAGTGGTCCCCACGCATCTCTGCATGCAGCTGGTAAGCAGTGACCTTTCACTTTTGGGCGCCAGCCTCTAGAAGGTCCATCAGTATTGCTCTGTGGCTTAGTGGTACTCTGAGCTGAAGAGTGTGCAGTGCATGCAAAAGGAAATCCCTTGGATATCTGCAGGCACTGAATGTCAGTTCTGAGAGAAACTGCCTCAATATTTATCTGTAAAATAAGAGACGCAAGTTAAATAAACTCTACTGCCTTATTGGCATTCTGATTCTAGTATGCTTGGTTGATCCAGGCCCAGGTCTGGCAGAAGAGCCAAACCCAAACTTGCTCTCCGAGGATTCCCCTCTTTCCTCTTTTCTTAAATATCTGGTACGTCCACTAGCCTGTGAGCTTCTAGGGACCAAAGGTCAGGTATCTTCATTTTTGAAACCCCCAAAACTTGCACAGCATGTGTATAAAATATATGCTCAATGAATGAATGTCCTTTGTATTTCAGTTTTTTTAAAAGATCATGAGCTGACTGGGCACGGTGGCTCATGCCTGTAATCTCAGTACTTTGGGAGGTCAAGGCTGGTGGATGACCTGAGGTCAGGAGTTCAAGACCAGACTGTCCAACCATGGCCAACATGGTAAAATCCTATCTCTACAAAAAATACAAAATTAGCTGGGTGTGGTAGTGCATGCCTGTAATCCCAGCTACTTGAGAGGCTGAGTCAGAAGAATTGCTTGAACCCAGGAGGCAGAGGTTGCAGTGAGCCGAGATCGAGCCACTGTACTCCGGCCTGGGTGAGAGAGCAAGACTCCATCTCAAAAAAGAAAAAAAAAAAGATCATGAGCTATGATTGGTTATATCTTTGGGTTAAACCTCAGGCCCATAGAACCAACTGCCTCTACCTGTAATGCCCCCAAGCATACCTATCACACAGATCAGAGACCAAACTAATTTCTGTCTCTCTCCAACCTGGCTTTTTTTCTGACTTCCCTTCAGGTAGCCCAAGCAGAACTCTGTCTCCCTCATCTTTCATTATCCCATTATCCCACCATCCCACCATCCCATGTCCCACTGACTCAGTCCCTAAAGTCCCTCTTGTTCAACCCTGCATCCTCAGTGCTTAAGTGACATGGCCTGACATGGCAGTTGCTCAATGACTGTTGGTCGAATAAAAAAATAATGCTATTTAGGGTGTTTGCAGAATCGCATATGTTTACAACCCTCAGTAATACAATGAATTGTCATTGGTTTGAAATGACCTGAGTCTGCAGGTCTGAAAGTAGAGAGAAACCATGTGTGATTTGCATATTTCTTCTCAGTGTTGTTACTTGACTTTGTAGAAGAGTGGTCTTTCCTCTGGGATTCATGCTTCACCCACAGTCTGTGAAGACTCTCCAAGAGGTGCCTGGAATTGATAGTCCCTGTAGCCAATTTCCTACCTGCATTGCCCGGGTGCTAGGACCTGGCTTCTTTAGCCAGCTGAACTAAAGCTGCTCAGTGTCCTTTGCCACCTCTGCTTTCTCAGGGACCCTGACCCCAGTTGACAAGAGAAGGACATTCTGCTATGATATGTTTCCTCGAGGTATAAACACCTCCTAGGCATCTAAAAAGAAGCCATTGGAAATGTTGCCTTCTTTAACCAAATTAACATCTCCACCTCAACATTTCATACTTCCCACAAATTTTTCTGTCATATTTAAGAATTATTTATCAAAATTGGGAAATGTGTTGTATTGCCCAATTACATACTAGCAAAAATTGTGTTGATTATTCCATCCAGAATAAATTTTTTAATATTTAGGGCCATTTGGTCACAGGAATTATTTAAAATGTTAAGTTTCAATGTATGTACATTCTTTTCCAGGGATATATGATAGTTGATCATAAAATAAACTCTCAAATATCTGAAGATATTATGTTAAAATAAAGTTCTGAAGGGGCATGGAGTGGAATATAGCTCTTGAAGAGGAAATGCATTGGTGTAAAATTTGTGATTTTTACTGAAAATCTGGTTCCAGTATTTTAAACAGATAGTGGTCGGTAACAAATGACTGAAGTGTTTATTCCATTGGATGCATTTGAATGTGAGAGAAAGAATTTTATTTACAAATGTTAATATTTAAACATTTCGAATACACTGGAAATCACATCTTTGCAACAGTTTAGATTTAAGATGGAAATTTTTAGATGGCATTGCATCAATGTGCAAAGTGAGAAGGTAGCTTTTCAAAATTCTTGAAGGGGGTATGTGTTTTAGTCACTTTGTAGATGAAGCCATAATATTAAGCAAAGAAAATATCTCTTGACATTCAGTTTAACATAAAACAGTAGAAAGTTAGCACCGAAGAACCAAAAATAGAAGCGACACTGCATGTCACGTTGCCATAGCATAGGTGCTATTTAGAGCCAGGAAAAGTGAAGCTCAGTTGCCATACAAAAGGCCTCCCCAATTGTGTATGGCTTACTTCCTCACATTGTGGGCCTCCAGGATCCACTGGCAAATGTGGGGTGAGTCAGGTCTGAGCTGCTGATGCCAGGGCCTAGATAAGGCCTGTGGAAATCCCTCCCAGAGCCCAGAGAAGTGGAGAGACAGCCACCCATTTTGTCAAGGTTGCATAGGATGGTGCCAAGGACACAGTCCCGCTGGGCCCTGTGGCGCTTAAGGTGAATTAAGCTTAAGGGGAGGTGAATATGCACAGGCTGGAGGCACAGTCCATGGACTTTAGGCTGAAAGAACTCAGTGGCGCAGTCTATCCACGGAGGGAAAGCAGTCCCAGGGCAGTGCCTGGCACTTGACACCAGTAAATGTTCTTCTGCCTATGAATTCCAGCAAAGCAGACTTAGTGATACATCCCTAAAGGTTACCATGCAGACAATTTTTCCGTAGCTGGTTACTTCCTCTAGAGGCAGGTAAGTAGTAGATCAATGAACTAAGTGCCTCTACGGTGCCTCTGGCAGGGTCCACTACCCTGACCTCTGTGAATTCTTCCCGCTCAAGAATTCTCACCTGCTGGTGACTCAGGTGGAATGTTCACAGGCATCCTCAAAACCGTGTGTTCCAAGAAACTCCTCCATCCTCTATCCTGATCTCCTGTTCTCTGTGCCAGCCACACTCCTGACTTCTCTGCTCAGTCATCCTCCATGGATTCCAATCCCAAATGCAGAACAGTCTTTCATCTCTCACTTGCTGTCTCTTAGCTAATAGTGTATTCGTTTATGTATTTCTTTCTTTTTATTGTGGTAAAATATGCATAACATGAAATTTACCATTTTAATCGGTTTTAAGCGTATGGTTCAGTGGCATTAAGTACATTCACAATGTCGTGCTACTATCACCACCATCCATCTTTAGAACATGTTTGTCTCGCATCACAGAAACTCCATACCCATTAAATCATAACTCCCCATTCCTCCCTCCCTGCAGCGCCTGATAACCACCAAAATTCAACCACATTGAATTTTGACTCTATGATTTGGACTACTCTGTGTACCTATTATGAGTGGGATCATGCAGTATTTGTCTTTTTGTGTCTGCTTTACTTCAGTTAGTTCAATGTCCTCAAGGTTAATGTATGGTGTAGCATGTGCCAGAATATCTTTCCTTTTAAAGGCTGTATAATATTCCATTGTTTCTATACTCCACATTTTGTTTAACCCATTCACTCACAGATACACACTTTAATAGTTTATTAATCTCATCAATTACTATTTTGTCATTATTCCATTACTGTAATGGACACAGCAATCCATTAATATTCTAGTTTTTCCCTTTATCTTAAGATTCTTCTCTTTCAGAATATTTATAAACTCTGCATCTGGCAAAGGTGCCAGAATCTATAAGGAACTTAAAGAATTCAACAAATAAAAAACAAGTAACACCATTAAAAAGTGGGCAAAAGATATAAACAAGCACTTCTCAGAAGAAGACATACAAGCAGCCAACAAATATATGAAAAAATAACATCACTAATAATCAGAAAAATGCAAATCAAAACCACAATGAGATAATATCTCACACCAGTCAGAATGATTATTATTAAAAAGTAAAATAAAAAACAGATGCTGGCAAGGTTGCAGAGAAAATGGAACATTTATACACTGTTGGTTGGAATGTAAATTAGTTTAGCCATTGTGGAAAGTAGTTTGGAGATTTCTCAGAGAACTTAAAACAGAACTACTATCTGATGCAGCAATTTCATTACTGGGTGATATGGTATATATGGTTTGGTTGTGTCTCCATCCAAATCTTATCTTGAATTGTAGCTCCCATATTCCCCACATGTCATGGGAGGGACCTGGTGGGAGGTAATTGAATCATGGGGACAGGTTTTTTCCATGCTGTTCTCATGATAATGAATAGTCTTACAAGGTCTGATGGTTTTATAAAGGGCAGTTCCCCTGCACATGCCCTCTTGGCTGCCACCGTGTAAGATGTGCCTGTGCTTCTCCTTTGTCTTTTGCCATGATTGTGAGGCCTGCCCAGCCATGTGGAACAGTGAGTCCATTAAAGCTCTTTTTCTTTATAAATTACCCAGTCTCGGGTATTTCTTTATAGCAGTGTAAAAATGGATTAATACATATGGTTTGGCTATGTCCCCACCCAAATCTCATCTTGAGGTGTAGTTCCCATAATCTCCATGTGTTGTGGGAGGGACCTAGTGGGAGGTAATTGAATTATGGGGGTGGTTTCCCCCATGCTGTTCTCATGAGATCTGATGGTTTTATAAGGGGCTTCCCCCTTCACTGAACTCTCATTCTTCTCTCTCCTGCTGCCTTGTGAAGAAGGATGTGTTTGCTTCTTCTTCTGCCATGGCTGTAAGTTTCCTGAGGCCTCCCCAGCTGTGTGGAACTATGAGTCAATTAAACCTCTTTATTTTATAAATTACCCAGTCTCAAGTAGGTCCTTATAGCAGCACGAGAATTGGCTAATACACTGGGTATATACCCAAAGGAGAATAAATCCTTCTACCAAAAAGACACATGCACTTGTGTGTTTTTTGCAGCACTCTTCACAGTAGCAAAGACACTGAATCAACCTATGTGCCCGTCAGTGGTGGACTGGATAAAGTAAATGTGGTACATATACACCATGGAATACTACACTGCCATAAAAATGAATGAAATCATGTCCTTTGAACCAACATGGATACAGCTAGTGGCTATTATCCTAAGCAAATTAATGCAGGAAGAGAAAAGCAAATACTGCATGTTCTCACTTGTAAGTGGGAGCTAAGCATTGGGTACACGTGGACATAGAGATGGGAACAATAAGCACTGGGAACTACTAGGAGATAGAGGAAAGAAAAGGGATTAGAGCTGAAAAACTACATATTGAGTGCTATACTTACTACCATGAGTGATGGATTCAATGGTACCTGAAACCTCAGCATCATGCAATATACTCATGTAACAAACCTGCATATGTATCCCCTGAATCTAAAGTAAAAGTTGAAATTATTTTTTTAAAGATTCTCTTTCAAATGCATCTCATGCACCACCTGAATAATTTACCTAAGTTTCTAATAACTGCTCAATTCTACTATGTGTCCCAAATCCTCGTCCCTCAATAACCTGGGCCCAACCAACCCTTCTTGCCTTATCTTTCACCACTTTTCCTAGTTCTCATGTCTTCCCTACTCACGGGGTCAATGGATGAGTACTGTGCTTTGGGCATGCAGAAAACAGAAAGGTCAGGAAAGGCTGCAATGAACACGTCCACCCTAGAGAGCTGGAACTCCATGTGAGAATACCCCCACCTTTCCCGAACCCTCTCCATGGCTGCACTACTCACTCCTTGCTCTGTGGACTCATGCTTCACTCCCCACTTCTGTGAGCCTCGTGTTCCATGTGAGTGGGATGCCCACCAGGTTGGTGGTGGTGATCACTCAATGGCTATGGGCTTACAGCCTGGAGCTAGATGGCCTCTTCCCAGATCTCAGCTCTGCCACGCCCTAGCCTGTCACCTGGGACAAATAACTCCTGTGTGGATGGTTCTTCTGCTACACACTGTAAAGTGAGGGTAACAGTAATGGTACCCCACACCGGCATGTTGTGAGGATTCCTACTACACTGTGTTTGTAATGAACTATCACAGGACCGTGCTGACTGGAGATTATTGCACTGTTACCTTTTTGTGACCAGCCTTGGCTGGATCATAAACTTTAGCTCATTTATTTTCTGCTCTCTTTCAAATTATTTTTGAATGTATAATTATGTGCTAGACACAAGAAGTGCTGGTAACGAAAAGACACTGATTTTGCTCTTCAGAAGCTTAGAGTATGTATTTACGTCTCTTTCTGGAGCTCCACGGCTGTGGCGTAGTGCATCACTCTCCTTCTCCTTCCCTTCCTCCTTCCCTCTTTTCCTTCCTTTTCTTCCTCTCTCCACTCTTTCCTCCTCCCTTCCCTCCATCTCTTCCCCTCCCTCCCTTCCTCCCTCCCTCCCTCCCTTCCTTCCTTCCTTCTTTCCTTCCCTCTTTCCTTCCCTCCTTCCTTCCCTTCTTATTTTCCTCTTCCTGTTTCTCCCTCTCTTCCTCCTTTCCTTCTTTCTCTTTCCTTCCTGCCCTCCCTCCTGCCTTTTTCCCTTTCTTCCCTCCTTTCCTCCTTCCTTTCTCACTTCCTTTCTCCCTTCCTCCTTTTCTTCCTTCCTTTTTTTCTTCCAGGTGCCATATGAGGTGCCTGCCCTGTGCTGGCACTGCCCCAAACACCGGGAGCCCTGCAGTGAGCAGGACAGCCACTCTCCCATGGGATGTACTAGCTAACGGGGAAGACAAACCATAAATGCATGCGTGAATAAATAACATGATTCAAAAGACACATAAATATTCTGAAAAAATCATGAAGTGTAACAGGAGTTCTGTGTGCTGTTCACCACAGCTTGGTCAGGGGTGGCCCCTCTAGGAGGCAATGGTTGAGCATGACCTAAAGGTGGTGGTGGTGGGGGGGTCAGCCCTGCCCAGATCTGTGGGCAGAGCAATCCAGGCAGAGAGAACCCCTAAGACCTGGACACAGGACTGGGCTTTGTGTGTGTGGGTGGAGTGAGCCTGAGGGAGGTAGGGGGCTGTGACAGGGAGTGAGGTGGGAGAGGTTGGCCAGAGTAGACGGTGGTGCTAGAAGGAGCTTGGATTTTATCTCAAGTGTGATGGAAAGCCATTTAGGGGTCAAGGGACTCGATCTCACAGGCAAAGGATGTGATCCGATATACATTTAGAAGAGTGTCCTCTGCCTGTGAAGCACAGGAGAGGGATAAGAGGAGGAGTGGGGACCAGGTGGGTGGCTGAGCAGGACACACCTGGCGCTCCTGGGGGAATCCCTGGAGAGCAGCACCATCTTCCGGAGGGGGCTGTAGTGATGCAACCCTGAGCGCTGCCTTCCTGCTTCCTTCTTACTTTTTTTCTGTTTGTTTGTTTGAGACAGAGTTTCACTCTAGTTGCCCAGGCTGGAGTGCAATGGCACCATCTCAGCTCACTGCAACCTTTGCCTCCCAGGTTCAAGTGATTCTCCTGCCTCAGCCTCTCAAAGTAGCTGGGATTAGAGGCATATGTCAGCACACCAGCTAATTTTTGTATTTTTAGTAAAGGTGGGGTTTCATCATGTTGGTCAGGCTGGTCTCAAACTCCTGACCTCAGGTGATTCACCCGCCTCGGCCTCCCAAACTGCTGGGATTACAGGCATGAGCCATTGCGCTTGGCCTCTTACCTTTAAAAAATCAAATAAGAGCTAAGTAGATATTGTATTGTTAGACAACCAAAATTTTTTTAAAAAATTATTGAATTTTATCTACCAAAAATAATTTTAAACTTATCCTAATTAGAAGAGTGAATTTATTGAATTTCTAAGTTTAATAGAATGCAATCATTTTATGTACCAGAGATGGAAGAGACAAATTCAGTCCTTTCACGTCTATCTGATACAACCCATGTGCTGATGTAATTTTAAATATTTCATGGGGTGAGTGTTTAGTGTTTCTTGAAGGCATTTGTTTCAAACATCTTTCTATTCAGAAGTTAAATTGTAAATTTTTAAAAATTTAAACTAAAAAAAGCCAATGAGCATCTATTCAATGTAAGAAGCAATGAAGGCAAGTGGACTGGAGGTCGAAGGGCTGAGACACAAATAATTTTTGAATTAATTTCTTAGGTAATATTCAACTCTATGGCCAATTCAAAAGGAATTCCTCTCTCTCCTGTAAATTTATTTATTCTAGGCATTTGTAGGTGACTCATCTTAATCCTTCACTCATCTCCTGTCCCCTAATCCTTGTCAAAAAAGGAAAAAAGAATCATTGATTAGCTCAGCAAAACATCAAAGGAGCAATCTTCCCCATAAATCAATCCCTCCATTCTCCGACTTGCTTTGTTGATTTCTCCCAAACTTCCCCATTTATCTATTAAGCGGCTCATTCCTAAAGCCTCAGGTGTGTTGTCAGAAACTCTTCCCTTTTATGTTTTTCAACTATAAGTTGTTAACGACTTAGTGATGCTCAGAAGTAAATCAGGTAATGCCGCCCCGGTGAATGGCACTGAGGACATCAAAACTCAGCAACTCAGCAGCATCTCACCTTGGGCATGAGGTTGACTAAAATCTGAGACTCAGCTCCGTGCTTCCTCAGAAAGCACATTCATTTCTCAAAGAGTACAAAGGGGGTCAGTTTGCTTTTGTTGTTTTCTCTCTTTTCTAGAAATGAAATTAATACAACGATAACCTCCTTCCCCCCAGACCTGAGTATTGATTTCTGCTTTGCTCCCTGGCCCTCTTCTAAGTTCTGAAGACATTACCAGAGGAGCTATTGATCAGCAGGCTGCCTGTCGCTTCCTTGGGCACAAAGGACAGCAGCCCCATCACCTCCATGCCCTGGAATAGACCTGGAGGTAAAGGGTCAGAGATGAAAGGCTTCTGATTAGTTCTTCTTTGTAAGCCGCCTCCCAGGAAGCGCTGAGCTTCTGTTTACACCTGTCCTTGGCATTTAAGATGGAAAACTTTTACTCCCAGGTCCGTGCACGGGTGTAGCTGAAGCAGAACTCTTATCTTTCTCAGCTTCTCACTGGGAGAGATGGATTGTTTGTTGTTAAGCCGGGTTGGCTTTTTAAGTAAAAAGTTTATGTTTCCTGGGCCTTTCATTTGTCGCCTGCACCGCTGCGGCTTCATCTGTTATAGGAACCTCAATGCTTTTAGACATTGACTAAAGGACACTCAAATGAATTTCCTCAGAAAAAGAACCTGGAGAGTCTGTGGGACTCCATTTTTTTTCCGTTAAGTTGTGGTGATGTCATTGATTTCATTGCTGAACCAGAGCAGAGGGGGTCAAGGGAAATTCATGAAACTAGGAGAAAGAATGACAGAAAAAAGCCATTACTTATCTATGTACCTGGAATGGCCTGACAAAATTCAGAAGGTCAAGTGGCTTTGGGTTAACCCATCCCCTTTATAGCTAACTCAATAATTAACCTTTAGAAACAAGGTCATACCATGAAATTCTGCTAATCCTTTATTAATATTTCATACTTACTCTCTCCTTTTTAGTCCTAGATGATTGCCATTAAGCAAGATTTCTCACCTGATTTATGACAATACTCTTGTCTCTTCTCCTTGTCCCTAGTCATGCCTTTACACAAATCCTTTCGGAGCGTCTGGTTACCTGCAGGTATCTGCCAAAACCCCTGGGATGGCAGACAACAGCCTTTACTTTGGGCCCTATGCAAACAGTGGCTGCTTCTCTACAGCCAAGTCCTGGCTCCCTCCTCCTTCAACCAGGGGCAGAGTTGCCATGGATCCCCTGCAACTTAAGTTGAGAGCCCATCTGGCATACGTGTCCGGCACCTAATGAAAAGTTCAACATTTTGGATCCTTTTTTTTTTTTTTTTTTTTTGAGACGGAGTCTTGCTCTGTCCCCCAGGCTGGAGTGCAGTGGCGCGATCTCGGCTCACTGCAAGCTCCGCCTCCCGGGTTCACGCCATTCTCCTGCCTCAGCCTCCTGAGTAGCTGGGACTACAGGCGCCTGCCAACACGCCCGGCTAATTTTTTTGTATTTTTAGTAGAGACGGGGTTTCACCGTGTTAGCCAGGATGGTCTCGATCTCCTGACCTCGTGATCCGCCGCCTCGGCCTCCCAAAGTGCTGGGATTACAGGCTTGAGCCACCGCGCCCGGCTTTGGATCCTTTTTAAAAAACAGGGCCGCCCAAGTTACACATGCTTCAAGACCTACCACACCTGGAACTGCCCTTCTCTAATTCTGTGACTCATTTGTACTGACCTTGCAGCTTCTTGGACATGGCAGCCATGCTGTTTAAATCCTGCCCATGCCTATTACTTTTCCATTCCCCATAGCAGACACGAAGGCCCTGAGAACAGAAATGGCTTTGGTGGTTTCTGTATCCCCAGTTAACATATGGAGTGCAAATTGGATGTAAACAGAATGACTGAATGAATGACACTCTTAGGTTGGTGCAAAAGTAATTGCAGTTTTTGCCATCTTTTTTTTTTGAGACAGAGTCTCGCACTGTCACCTGGGCTGGAGTACAGTGGCGCTATCTTGGCTCACTGCAACCTCCGCCTTCTGGGATTACAGGTGCCTGCCACCACACCCAGCTAATTTTTTGTATTTTTAGTACAGTCAGGATTTCACTATGTTGGCCAGACTAGTCTCAAACTCCTGACCTTGTGATACGCCTGCCTTGGCTTCCCAGAGTGTTGGGATTACAGGCATGAGCTGCTGTGTGTGGCTGCCATCATTTTTAAATGGCAAAAACTTTTACACCAACCTAATAGAATGTTGTTATCTAATTGCATCATCTAATTTATCTAACAATAACAGTGACTAACAGAAACCAACTGGATATTATGCACAAGGTACTGTTATAAGGGATGTATGTATAATGTTCCATTTAATCCTCTCAACACCCCTAAGAAGCCCAGTTTGTAGATGAGGAAACTGAAGCACAAAGAACCCTACTTGCTTGTCTAAATCACTCAGCTAGTGTATGCTAGTGCCAGGATTTTAAAAGAGGCAGACTGACTCTTGCATACTGAATTATATAGCATCAAAGAGTAAGGGTAACTTCCTTGAACTCGGAGTTCACTTTCTTCCACGACTTCAATGAGAACTGATACCTGACTACAGAATCCTTAGTGCAAATTGTTATCCCAAGGAAAGACAGAAACCATCTATTGGGATCAATTTGGCTGTACAGATAGTTCAGATTCCTGGGTGCTCAGAGGTAAAAGGGACAGTGCTTTATATTCTCACTGATCAAATGAGGGAAGGTATTTTCATGCTTATCTCCTAGGTTCTCTTTAGTTTTTAGAGCTGGGAATGGATGACTAGGCAACACATCCAATTAACTGCAGAGAAGACATAAATGTGCCGAGTTTAGTTGAATAATAAAAGTGAATCTTCATGCCCTGTGTAATTGCAGTAGCGCTGCCTGGTAAGAGGACCCCTTCATCCCCTGCTGCTCCCTTCTTTGCTCTTTGTTCTCTCCCCTGTCCCTTTTCCTGTGAGAAAGACCAGCAGGTTTCATTGCTATCAAAACAGTAGCTTTCAGTCCCCTTCCCTTTCCAGGACCTCCAAAAGAACTCCCCAAGCCCTGCCCATTCCACTTCCTGACCACTGAAAAGCTCCCTCTTGTCATCCTCATGGGCTCCAGCATGGAAGCAAGCAGGGAACAGGCGTATGTGTGTTGTGTGTGTGTGTGTAGTGTGTGTGTGGCCACACCTGCACCCAGGTTAGTAAGGCAACGTTCGCTGCCTTGCTTCCATGCTAGTTAAAATCTCTGGCTGCAGGAAATATGACTGGAAATTATTCCACAAACAGCTGAGTATTATTAACGAAATTAAATGGAAGGCACCCCTTTGGTTAAGGCTCAAATGTCATTAACTCAATGAATTAAGGTGGCAATCACATGACCTCAGTGGAAAATGAGAATCACATAGATTTGCTGAGATGCAAATGCACATTTACTCTTTTTCCCTTGAATTTTTTTTTTTTCATTTGCATGTCTCACTTTTTTGAATATTTCAATCATTAATACAGTGTACCCACTTGGGGGAGAAAGTTTGTATAACAAGAATGACAGGCCAGGTGCAGTGGTTCACGCCTGTAATCCCAGCACTTTCAGAGGCTGAGGTGGAAAGATCAATTGAGGCCAGCAGTTTAAGAGCAGCCCAAGCAACATAGCAAGACCCTGCCTCTACAAAAATAATTTTAAAAATTATCCAGGTGGGGTGGTGCGCACCTATGATCCTAGCTACTCAGGAGGCTGAGGCAGGAGGATTGCTTGAAACCAGGAGTTGGAGGTTACAGTGAGCTATGATTGCTCCACTTCACTCCAGCCTGGGTAATACGGTGATACTGTCTTAAAATGGAAAAAAAGAAAAAAAGAATGACATGGAAACTCTGCCCATATTTTAGATTGGGACAGATTGATCTAACCTAACATAGGAGCAATGAAGGTTTCCTTTTCTCTCCTCCAGTGTCAATTTAGCTCTGTCATTAAAGAAATAGGATGGTTTTCAGGGGCCTATCTGCAAATACTAATCTTTATTGTGATAAGCAAGAAATCTAAATGCTATTTGTTTTAGAGTATTTTCCATTAACATGAAACCCAGTTGATAACTCACCTTGTGTCATAAAACAATTCACATAGATCTTAGGATTAGTAGACCTTTGAAGAGAGTGTCAATCAAGATATGGCCACTGTGTGCCCTACTGCTCCTAAGTCCTGCTGGAGACTGGCTCCTCCTAGTTGTCCGGCAATTCTAGATCATTTATTAACAACACTTGGGCATATGAGTCCCACTTGTCCAATGAGCATATGATGAAATTTCAACTCACTCCATTAGACCACGTCACCAGCCAGTAGAAGATGCCCTTTAGAATTAACCTGATGTGGTTAGGTTAAGTCAATACGATGTTTATCACTTGCTTGTTTAATTCTTGTTTGATCTTCGTTAAGGATGAGATTTGGGCAGTTCCTTACAGTTGCATGTCCAAGAATTGGAAGCCCAGCAAGGAAGATATCCTTGGAAAAGCTGAAGCAAGAAATAAAGAGAGAAGTGGGTTTTGGAAGACAATGAAGGAAATCACATCCTATCTTCCAAAAGGATGTGGAGCTAGTTTTACGCCTCTCTTTAACAACCTGGGTGACAGAGACAAGTAACTTAGGCTCCCCGGGCATATTTACCCTCTTATTTCATGACGAGATCAAACTAGATATTTTCTTTAAGTCTCTTCCATTAGTTAATCAGTACATTCGTTATTCAAGTGGATTTCTGGCTGTTCTCCAGCCTCGGGCTAATCCAAACCGGCAATACTGCATTTACCATTCCCTAGGCAAGGCACTTCCCCAAACCCAGCATCTTCCCACTGAGGGGCCTTCCCCCATAACAGGACCAGCTCAGGTGACAGTGCTTTCAGAGGCCTTCCCATGGGCCCCGCCTTTGCAGACTTTCTGAGCCTTCTCCGGGCTGCATTTTGGACAGCATGCATCACCATCGGGACTCCCAGCAGCTCACATTTCGGATCCTGCAGACTTGGCGTGTCTTTCTCGCTAGTTGTCAGCATGGGTGGGCAGGGTCTTTCTCTCTCCTTCATGGCCATGCCCACCCAAGCTGACCAGGTACCTGGTTTCCAGTGGGGCTCAGCTACTATTGATTGAACGAATGCTCAAAGAATGAATGTGCCACTTCTGTGTCCATGATTTTTTATCTGTGCTCTGACTACCAATCAATTTAGCTATTTCAGTGACTATCTCTCTGACAACAATTTGATTTCGTTGCCTTTGAGAATCCGTGTTTGTATTTCTTAAAAGTGTAAGCGGCCGGCCGCGGTGGCTCATGCCTGTAATCCCAGCGCTTTGGGAGGCCGAGGTGGGCGGATCACGAGGTCGGGAGATTGAGACCATCCTGGCTAACACGGTGCAACCCTGTTTCTACTAAAAAAATACAAAAAAATTAGCCGGGCTTGGTGGCGGGCGCCTGTAGTCCCAGCTACTGGGGAGGCTGAGGCAGGAGAATGGCGTGAACCCAGGAGGTGGAGCTTGCAGTGAGTGGAGATCGTGCCAATGTGCTCCAGCATGGGAGACAGGGCAAGACTCCGTCTCAAAAAAAAAAAAAAAAAAAAAAAAAGTGTAAGCTTTGCTTTTTTAACCTTTTAATTGCAAAATAATGCCAAACATATAGAAAATATCCAAGTATAGGACAAAGAACCCTTGTATACCCTTCACTCAAATTCACCAATGTTTAACATTTTGGCACATCTATTTGAGCTTCTCTCTCTCTCTCTCTGTGTGTGTGTGTGTGTGTATATTTATATATATTTTTTCTGAAGCATTTGAATGTAAGTTGCCTATATCATGTCCGTGTGTATTTTCGAACAGTAGGAATTTTCTCTTACAGATCTACAGCTTAGTTATCAAATTTAAAGAATTTAAATTTGCTACAATACTTCTATCCAATAGGTGTTTCATATTCCTGTTCTCTGATTTTTTTATGGTTAGTTTTGTGTGTGCCTTTTTGGCTAGAAGCCTGCATAAGTAATATGCTCAGGGCATCCCACCTGGAAGCACATGTTGTCCATTCATTTGCCTCATTTTGGTAATGTTAATTTTGATTACTTAGTTAAGGTGGTGCTTGCTTTTTCACAGTGTGGTTACTATTTCTCTTTCTTAGTTATTAGCCATCTTGTTGGAAGATACTCTTGTTCTTCATCAAACTCTCTGCTCCAGATTTAGATTTATTGATGATTCTCGTCTGAATCAGTTTTTACTATAATAGTTGCAAAATGATGTTTTAAAACCCCTTCTCTTCTATATTAGTTAGCTTTCTACCTAAGGAAGAGCTTTCCCTTTTTCCTTTTCTTTCCTTCCTTCCTTTTTTCCTTCCTTCCTTCCTTCCTTCCTTCCTTCCTTCCTTCCTTCCCTCCCTCCCTCCCTTCCCCCTCTCTCCCTCCGTCCCTCTCTTTTTTCTCTCTCCCTTCCTCCCTGTCTGCCTGCCTATTACCATATGGACTCATGAATTCGTACCCTTTTGAATGGGTTATAAGTGATTACTTTCTTCTTTTATTTTGATACTAAAGTTGTTGAATATTTGGTCAGTAGGAGGCTTGAAATATGTTTGTGTGTTGAATAGTACAATAAAATTTCAACCAAAAACCAATGTTTTTCCTGTGATTAATTATTCAAGGAAAATAAATGTATATCATTTAAATAGAGCCTATAATTTTAAAATTTCTACAGCTGATTTGGCAAATGGTTACTATTCCTGACATAACTGTATTGCAATTTACATTTCCCCTATTATAATCTTCTGAGGCAGCCCATTTTATTACTGAACAGTTCTACTTAATCCATTTATTCAAAATGTTGAGTGTCTATAATGATAAAATAGACATAATAGAAAGGCAAACAATGGTTTAAGTCTACATGAGTTATTTTTGTATTCTAACTAAACCATAGAATCTCAGTTATAGTTTTATATGACTGTAAAATCTTATTTTGAGACTTTCAATTTTATTGTTTCCTCCTACACACACTTGTATATTACAAATTTTTCTGTTAGAATCGGGATATTGCTAAAATCACTTTAGGGATGAGAATAAAACATTTGAAATCTAAAACATGTTTGGATCATATTATGACTATATCTTGTGCATTCATTTCTATTACGGAGAACCTATCCTTCTAATGTGTAAGTTCCTCTAGACTAGCTTGCTGAAGCTGTTCTCAGAAAATGGGTGTCTTAGGCATATTATACCTTATTAATCTAGAAAGTGTTCTATCGTCCTATTCTGCAAGGATCAAGCCACTTCTGAAATCCTGAAATCTACAAAATTTAAGCTCTGGAGAGTTTTAAGAAGACATTGATCAATGACAAGGGCTTTAGATTGGATGTGTAGAAAGGGAAGGGTCTAGAAACCTTGTAGTGTCAAGAACCAGTGATGATTAGGACAAAGGAGGAAAGGGATGAGAAACAAGGTAGAGGCCTACCTGTGTAGTCCTGCGTCACTTAACGCTGGTGATACATTCTGAGAAATGTATCATGAAGTGATTCTGTCATTGTGGGGACATCATAGAGTGTACTTTCACAAACCCAGGCCAAGCCTACTACACACTAGGCTGTATGGTATAGTCTATTGCTCCTAAGCTACAAACCTACAGTACATGTGACTGTACTAAATTGTAGGTGATTGTAACACAATGGTAAATATTTGTATATAAACATAGCTAAACATAGAAAATGTGAAGTAAAAATATGGTATGAAAGATAATAGATGTACGCCTGTCTAGGGCAGCTCCATTATAATCTTATGGAACCACCATCACATATGCAGTCCACTGGTGTCAGAAATGTTGTTATGCATGACTTTCAGATGACTTTTTGAAGAACTGGGTTATAAGAGAGAGAGTAAAATTTTTTTCTTTATTGCTCCGAAAGAAAAATGGAAAAATTAGCTCTTATGGATACAATTACAGAAATCCGATTTTGACACCATAGAGGATGAACTTTCCGTTAACTCTGCTGGCTAGCCCCAGGCCATTCATTCATCATGTGAGTACTGCACATTCTTCGGCCTTTGATTTTGTCTCCCCCTTTCTGATCCTCTGCACCGGCCTCTGAGAGTCCAACGTTGCTGACTTCTCTCAGCCTCTGT
The DNA here is from genome assembly GCF_028878055.3 of Symphalangus syndactylus. Lineage (NCBI taxonomy): Eukaryota > Metazoa > Chordata > Mammalia > Primates > Hylobatidae > Symphalangus > Symphalangus syndactylus. Next base: position 63,192,948 of record NC_072429.2, on the reverse strand, counting down.
GCCTTTGCTGGAGCGCTTTCTCCCCCTGCCCCCAGCCTCTCTCCCTCACAGAGCTCCTGCACATCCTCAGCACCTGCCCATCCTTCTCGGAAGCCGGCCTGCCTCACTTTCCAAGCAAGCCAGGCCATGGCCTGCTTAACTTTCCAAGTAAGCCAGGCCATGGCCTGCTTCCCAACCAGCCCACTGTGCCCTCTAAAATGGTAGTGGCTGCAACATTTTTATCCTACTTGTTGACTTGTGTGAATCTGTCTCCAAGACTGTGGGAGACAGTACTCAGGTACCGTAACCACACATAGTGACCAAACACTTAAAATGTGGTTGGTGCTGCCATATTGGGCAACACAGATTCTAGAATATCTCAGCAAGCTCTGTTAAGCAGTGCTGACCTGGACAAACTCCTTAATGGCAAGAATTGTATTGTGTCCATCCCCAGTCAAACACAGAGCTGAGGTACATTAAAGACACTCAGTAAATATTTTCTTTTTTTTTTGAGATGGAGTTTCGCTCTTGTTGCCCAGGCTGGAGTGCAATGGTGCCGTCTCGGCTCACTGCAACCTCCGCCTCCCAGGTTCAAGCGATTTTCCTGCCTAAGCTTCCATTAAAGGGGTCTGCCACCAAGCCCAGCTAATATTTTGTATTTTTAGTAGAGACCAGGCTTCACCATTTTGGCCAGGCTGGTCTCGAACTCCTGACCTCAGGTGATCCGCCTGCCTTGGCCTCCAAAGTGCTGGGATTACAGGCGTGAGCCACCACGCCTGGCTTCAGTAAATGTTTTCAAAATAAGCAAGTTAAATAGATCAATCCAATGACAGAATGGGCTACATAATGAATAGTGGAGTTTTCACTGTAGGAGGAATTTAAACTTAGGATAAATGTCATCTACTGGGGTTACCATGAAAAGAGACATGCAGGCCGGGCGTGGTGGCTCACACCTATAATCCCAGCACTTTGGGAGGCCAAGGCGGGCGAATCACCTGAGGTGGGGAATTCAAGACCAGCCTGACCAACATGGAGAAACCCCATCTCTACTAATAACACAAAAATTAGCCAGGCGTGGTGGCGCATGCCTGTAACCCCAGCTACTCAGGAGGCTGAGGCACGAGAATCGCTTGAACCCGGGAGGAGGAGGTTGCTGTAAGCTGAGATCACGCCATTGCACTCCAGCCTGGGCAACAAGAGCGAGACTCCATCTCAAGAAAAAAAAAAAAAGAGAGACGTGCATATGTTGCATGACAAGCTGTAGCACATAAAAGTAGGTAGCTTCCAGTTCTAAGAGTTTATAATTATTAGAAGGAATTAAATGTAACACAGAACATGAAATCATTTCTGATTTAAAGTATTTCCTATTGAGTCACAGAAATGAGAAATTCCTCACTTTATTTGAATTACATAAAGTTTACTCCACTTGAAGAACTCATGTCAGAAAAAAAAAAGAGTTTATCTTTAAAAATTTGCTCTTCCTCTGAACACCCAGATTATCAAAACACAGCTGAAAACAACACCAAAGGGGCTGTTCTCAAAAACAAGGAAGTCAACTTTTTAAAAAGGGATTGTCAATTAAGTAACTAGATAGCCAGGCGTAGCACAGGTGAATAATCTGACTGTTACAGAAGTGACAGCTTTATTTTTTGAACATTTTTTTCAACCCATAATTCAGGATTTCCACTGGTAGCAAGGAGCCTCTCTGGTGCTGAGGATGTGGCCATGGGCGAGAGAGAAAGGGAGAGACACACACGATGTCCGCAAGATGAGTGAGGGATACCCTGGGAGTTCAGCTGGAGTGGAGGGAAGGCACCAGGATCTCAGCAGGGCCCGGCCTCCGGGAAGGACCCTGGTGAGAAGGCGGGCCCTGGGGAGACTTGGAGCGCCCGGCCCAGGACGCGCGAGGTGAGTGCGGCCAGGGAGGGCCTTGTGTTGAAGGGGAGTGAGCCCGGGGAGCCAGCACCCCAAGGGACTGGAAAGGCAGGCCTGGGGAGGAGTCTGGACAGTGTGCTTGGTATCTGGGACCTGGACAGGGCTTTGTGGAGGGCTGTCCGAGAAGGAGGCTGTGCGGGTCTAGGATTAAAAGTAGCTGGGCGACATGGCGAAACCCCGTCTCTACCAAAAATATAAAAATTAGCTAGCTTTGGTGGCGAGCACCTGTGGTCCCAGCTGCCCGGGAAGCTGGGAGGCTGAGGCGGGGGGATCATCTGAGCCCAGGGACGAGGCAGCAATGAGCTGAGATGGCGCCACTGCACTCCCGCCTGGGTGACAGAGGGGGACCTTGTCTAAAAAAAAAAAAAAAGTTCTGGGGGCTTGCCCACGTGTGAATCCCAGCTCCATCTTGTTTACAAGATGCTCCATCTTGGGTAGGTCCCTTCACTTTTCTGGGTCTTGCTTTATTTGGCTGCAAAAAGGGTAGCTTTAAGGATTCCATGGACTAACATAGTAAGTAGGAAGTGTTTATTATGTTGTCACTGTTTTATGTTTAAAAAGTATTATCCTAAACAAAATGTGATAAGACATACAATGGAGTGTTATTCATCCTTAAAAGGGAAGGAAATTTTGTCACATGCTACACTATGGATGAAACTTAGAAATTATTCTGAGTGAAATCAGCCAGTTACAAAAACTTGAATACTGTATGATTCCACTTATGTGAGCTATCTAGAGTAGTCACATTCATAGAGACAGGAAGGAGAACGCTTTCCAAGGGCTTAGGTCAGGGGGGCTTGGTAAGTGTTTCATGGGTACAGAGTTTCAGTTTGGGAAGATGAAAAATTTCTGTAACAATAATTTACTGTGTATTTCAGAATCGCTAGAAGAGATCTAGAATGTTACCAACACAAAGAAATGATCTATGTTTGTGTTGATGGTTATCCCAAGTACCCGGTTTTGATCATTGCGCATTGTAGGCTTGTATCAAAATATCACAAGTACCCCATAAATATTATGTATTATTCATCCATATAAATTAAAAATAAATTTTAAAAAAGATCTGGAGATGACTGGTGATGATAATTCTACAACAATGTGAATGTACTTAACGTCGCTGAACTGTACACTTAAAAATGACTAAGGTGATCAATTTTATGTTATGTGTATTTTGCCATAATAAAAAAATTAAACCAAAAAAACCCTACCCTGGCTTCTGTGTGGTAATGGGGGTTGGGGGCAGGGTGGATGCAGATGGAACAGTCAGGGTCCCTCCGTTATCCAGGCAGGAGATGCTGCTGATGGTGAAGACGCAGAAGAAGATGCATTTGGGGAGGTTTGGAGGCAGCTAGATCTTAAAGATAGGAACTAGCTGGCAGATTGGATGGGGGCTGAGGAAAACAGGGAACCAGAAGAGCTTTATGTTTCTGGCTATAAAGGTGGGTGATTTTGAGCCACTATTATCAGGAACAGAGAAGATGGGGGGAGGAGGGGTTTGTAGAGGTTTGCAAGCCTGGCTGGTCGTTCAAATGGAGACTTCTTTAATAAAGTGATGAAATCCATAATGAGCATGACACTGAAAACTCTTCAAATTTATTAACTTTATTTACTTGGTATTGTGGAGTTTTAGTTTCTCTCTACTACTTTAGGTACCTTACTTCATGAATAGTAAGTTCCTTCCATCACAGTCTCCCTCCTGCCCCATCATCCATTGTATTTGCCAGATAAAACGGGTTTTCAGATGGGAGTGAATAAACCTGATTTTGCTTGTAGTATTAATGAATACTAGTCTTTCTCTTCAGTTTTGAAATTTGGAACTTAGTCTTTTATTTTTGTAGATGAAAATTAAATAACTGTTAATAGTTATTGGGTATTTACTCTGAGGATTGTTTTAGACTCTATATTTTTGTATTCATTATCTCATTTATTCCTCACAATGAATTTATGAAGTAAATATTCCTATTATTTGTACTTTATAGATGATGAAATTGAAATAACTTTCTCAAGGGCTAAAAAAACTTTCTCAAGGGCTAAAATAACTTTCTCAAGGGCTCAGCTTTAATAAGAAGCAAACCCAAGATACTATTAATATTATGAGAAAATGAGTTTTGAGTTTTTATTCCAGATTTTATCTAATTAGCCTATCTCTTATTTATCTATCAATCTATTCATTATGGTAAAATATACATCGCATAAAACTTAGCATGTTAACCATTTTTGAGTGTACAATTCAGTGGCATTTAGTACATTCACATTATTGCTCAACTATCACCACCATTACTACCAAAATTCTTTTTATCATCCTAAATGGAATTCTCTTCTTTTTAAACAATAACTCCCTATTCACTCTCCCCCACAGGTCCTGGCATCCACTATTCCACTTTCTGTCTCTATGAGTTTGACTACTCTAGAGTCATCACGTAAGTAGAGGCTTACCGCATTTGTCCTATAGTGACTGACTTATTTCACTCAGCATAATATCTTCAACGTTTATCTGCATTGTAGTATGTGTCAGAATTCTGTTGCTTTTTTCTTTTTTTTTTTTTGAGACGGAGTGTTGCTCTGTCACCCGGGCTAGGGTGCAGTGGTGCAATCTCGGCTCACTACAACCTCTGCCACCCGAGTTCAAGAGATTCTTCTGCCTCAGCCTCCCGAGTAGCTGGGACTACAGGCGGGCACCACCATGCCTGGCTAATTTTTGTATTTTTAGTAGAGATGGGATTTCACCATATTGGCCAGGCTGGTCTCAAACTCCTGACCTTATGATCTGCCCACCTTGGCCTCCCAAAGTGCTGGTATTACAGGTGTGAGCCACCGTGCCCAGCCTGAATTCTGTTTCTTTTTAAGGATGAATAATATTCCATCCTATGTCCATATCACATTTTGCTTATCCATCTGTTGATGGCCAGCCACTTGGGTTACTTTCTACCTTTCGGCAGCTGCGAATAATGCTGTCATGAACATGAATGTACAAATATCTCTTTGAATCCCTGCTTTGATTTATTTTGGGTATATACCCACAAGCGGGATTGCTAGATCATATGATAATTTTATGTTCAGTTTTTTGAAGAACCACCCTACTGCTTTTATTTACTTTTTTAATATAAATGTTTTATTTCTCGACTTTTTTATACCTTGGATATTGCTTTAAGTGTGATATTCAATAAATATTATTAATGATGATTATAAATGTAGCTGACACCCATACAGCTTTTAGCATAGGTACTATAAATCATTTTATAATATGATGTTATTATTCTGCTTTAATTTCTCCTCTGTAACTGGCACTGTCCTCAATGATCGGTTTGGATTACTGCCCTTAATTCTCATAGCTTCTCTATGAGGGAGGTGCTAGTACTCATTGCATCTTACATATAAGGAAACTGAGGCACAGAGAGATTAAACAACTTGTCCAAAGTCACACAGATAGAAAGTGAAAAGTGACAGAGGCAGTATTCTAACCCAGACAGTCTGAGCCCACAGCCCATAGGCCTAATCTGTTTTCCAAATGCTTCCTACAGGCTGTGCTACCTTCCAAGAAGACATGTCACAAAAGTATACTAGCAATGATGGTTTATAAATAATAAATAAATCAACTGACTTGAGCTTATGATGTGCTCTTCATTAGAATGGATCCAATTTGTGGCATTTTATTGTTTTTTGTTTACTCCTTTCCTTATCTCCTGCCTCAAGCTAAAATATCAAAAGGATGTTTTACATATATCCTTTACATATTGTTAATTATGAACAAATGTATCTATATAATAGTGCACCATTTTGGTTGGGACGAAGCACTGTTATTTGTTTTATTTTATGTTTGCCATGGTAGAATGTATGTCTACCAGCAATGCCTAGTAGTGCTGACTTAGGTTTTCTTTTTTGTCAGAAGTAATTTTATGATAACCTAATATTGTAGTATCCTGGGAAGCTGAAAGAGCTGAGTGATTTGCTCAAATATGCTGAAGGTTCAGTTTGCCTATTCCGTTTATATTTTGAGACCCACTTTGCCTAAACTGAAAGGGATAATGGAACAGAAATCTGGATAGTTTTTTGTTTCTTTGTTTTTGAGATGTAGTTTTGCTCTTGTTGCCCAGGCTGGAGTGCAATGGTGTGATCTCGGCTCACTGCAATCTCTGCCTCCCAGTTCCAGCGATTCTCCTGCCTCAGCCTCCTGAGTAGCTGGGATTACAGGCATGTGCCACCACACCCGGCTAATTTTTTGTATTTAGTAGAGACAGGGTTTCACTATGTTAGTCAGGCTAGTCTTGAACTCCTGACCTCAGGTGATCCGCCCACCTCTGCCTCCCAAAGTGCTGGGATTATAGGCATGCGCCACTGCACCTGGCTGAAATCTGGATAGTTTAAGTCAAGGAAATGATGCTGGTTCATTGGAAGCCATACTAAATTTTCCTTTTCTTCAGTAGCAAAGTTATTCCTGGGGTCTCAGACTACAATTTGGGGGCAGTTTCCTACACTGGCATTGCCCTCTCCTGGCATTTACCAGCTGCCCAGTCCTGCTTCTCCCTGGCATATCTGCTTCTCCATCTATTCCTCTGACCATGTCTTCCCGACCACTTTTCTTTTCTTTTAGCAGAGAGTTAGGGGTTGGAGATAACAAGCAGACCACGAATAATGAGAAAGCAATGGACACATTTGATTCTTAAGCCCTTTGGGGAATATTGGCATGCTCCTATAGCTCCTTCGGGGATGGAGAATGGTAGAATCAAGTCAAGAGCCAACACCCAGAGCAGAAAGCAACCTGCCCTCACTGGTCACTCCAGGAGGCTCAGAGATGGAGTCTGGTGGCCCCAGCCGTTGGTAGACCCCTCCTCTGAACCTAACCAATAGCATGCCACCCTCGCACACTGCCATTGTTTGTTTCACACTATGGACCTAGAGAGATGAGTTACCTCATCACCTCCTCTATGCAGAAACTGCCATGTCCTTCCCTCTGCACAGGCAAATATTTACCAGCTCTGTGGTACATAATACAGCCACGTGTATCATATCAAGGACCTGAGGCCAAGTCAACTCAGGGTCAGATGCAAAGGGGCAGACAGAAGCAGAGAGAGACAGAGTACTAACTCGTTTTTCGACTCCAATTTTATTCAAATAGGCATTGAAATGTTGTTGTCAGTTGATCCCCCAGAAAAACCAGCCTTGACAATGAGCTTGGTCTCAGATATAAGCTTGTAGCCTCTTTGAGTTTCCTCATTGTCAACATCAAGACCTAGGAATGAGAAAAGAAGGAAAAAGAAGAAGAAAACAGGAAGAATGCAGAGAGGAAGGGATGAAAGGTCCCTGCAGGAGGGGACTGGCTGGGAGCAGGATACACTTCCTTTCACCAACATTCTGGGCCTCAGGGAGGAGCTTGGGGGCTGATCCAAACTGTGTATGGGAGTGGCAGGGGTCCATAGAGAGAATCAAAAACCTAACAAATCAAGTTATTAAGTTGCTTTTGGAAGGATAAACATACCTTTCAATAAAGGTCTAGGACCCAGATAAAACCCAGAGATGGAGAAGAGGTAAAATCAATTGTTGAGAATAAATGAAACATGTATTGACCCACACACTACAGCCATCTGTGATGTCTAATCCTCATGGTAATCACTGTAGGATGGTATTTTGATCCCCCTTTGATAAGAGAGGGTATCTAAGTCAGAAAGGGTCAGTGGCTCGCCCAAGTCCACACGGTAAATGAATGACGAAGCCACGCATCCATGCATTCGTCCTGCTTCCAAATCCTACCCATGTTTTCCCACAGAATCTGGACTGCACTGAAACCTGGAAAACAACAGACCCTGTTGGATTGGGAAATATCTGACAGCAAACAGCACCAGGAGAGTGAGTTGGGGAAGAAGTAGCCCGGGCTGGCAGGTGGGAGAGAGAAGGGTCAGGCCTGAGAGCCCAGGAAGAGGAAGGCCCAACTGGTCCGCTCCCACTCCACATGCCAGCCCTGCCTGGGAGCACGTGGGGGAACAGGTTTCCTCGGATCCCAAGTCCATTGTTCTGCCGTTATGACATGGCTTCACCGTCTATCACAGACGGAAATGAAATTGGTTTGGAATGGTTCCCTCTTCCCACAGTTTTCTTGGTTGTGTATTGATAGATGACTTTTAAATATGATATCCTTACAGATAGGAAAATTAAGCTAATCTCTCCATTCAATGTCCAGAACTGTCCTTTTTTTCAAGTTTAGTATGAGAGACAACGTGTTAGCCTTTTTCAGTTCTCTAAGACTCCCTTATCATGCCTTAGTTTTTAAAAAAGTTCTTAATTTCCCTGGGTCACCGGAGAGCATCAGTGGGAGTTCCACGGTGTCAGCATTCTCCATGCTGTTGGAGCATGGCTTCCCTTCGACTGGGTTGCAGGCCTGGGCTCACAGATTCCGGCTCACCGTGGCCACAATGTTGGGAGAGGAGAAAAGAGGCCTTGCCTTGGCTGGAGCATGTGCTATTCTCTTCCTAGAGCTGTTGTTTTCCTTGATCATCTATAACTAAGATCTTTTCCCAGCTGCTGCCTGCATCTCCTAGAAGATCCATCTGATTTTTTTTGTGGTTTGCTTTTTTTTTTTGAAACAGAGTCTTGCTCTGTTGCCCAGGCTGGAGTTCAGTGGCATGATCTTGGTTCACTGCAACCTCTGCCTCCCATGTTCAACCAATTCTCCTGCCTTAGCCTCCCAAGTAGCTGTGATCACAGGTGTGTGCCACCACGCCCAGATTTTTTTTTTTTTTTTTTAATAGAGACAGGGCTTCAGGGCTTCACCATATTGGCCAGGCTGGTCTCGAACTCCTGACCTCAGGTGATCCACCTGCCTTGGCCTCCCAGAGTGCTGGGATTACAGGTGTGAGCCACTGTGCCTGGCCATGGTTTGCTTTTTTGATTCTGACTTGGAAACCACATACTCTGTCTCTCTCTCTTTTTTTTTTTTTTAATTTAGCTGGAGCTCCATGGGTTTCTCAGGCCCTGGACAGAGGGGGTTGATTTTTGTTTTGCTTCTGTCACTGCCTTTCTCTGTCAGTATAATTTATGTGACCTTAGAAATGTCTACTAAAAGTACATTCCTTGCAAACCTTGATCCCTAAGATTTTATTTTCCCTGGTTCTTTCTGCTCATATCTAAAGCATGTTGGAATGTTTCTCTGAAGTTCATGCCAACTGTTGATTTTCCTTAACATTGTGAATATTATGATTATTTTCTCTATTTGTAGAGGAATTTTTAGAAATGTTTTCTTATGGTAAAGTGCATTATCTCATTTCATCTCTAGTTACCCATGAGGGAGATACTCTCACCATCGTCTGTTTCACAGATGAGGACACGTCCGAGGATTTGCGTGCGTCACACAGCTCACGGCTGTCAGAGCCGGAAGTGGAGTGCGTTTCCACCTTGAGAAGCACACCACCACCTTTTCATTTTCTTCTGTCTTTAAACATAACTCCTTTCCATGTGTAAAAATTAAATCAGGCTGGGTGCAGTGGCTCACGCCTGTAATCCCAGCTCTTTGGGAGGCTGAGGTGGGTGGATCATGAGGTCAAGAGATCGAGACCATCCTGGCTAACATAGTGAAACCCTGTCTCCACTAAAAATACAAAACTTAGCTGAGCATGGTGGTGCGCGCCTGTAGTCCCAGCTACTCAGGAGGAGGAGATTGCAGTGAGCTGAGATTGCACCATTGCACTCTAGCGTGGGCAACAAAAGTGAAACTCCTCAAAAAAAAAAAAAAAAAATTAAATCAGGGAGCCAAACTACCTGAATTATTTCATTTTCTTTACTAAGAAATTTAGAAAACTCTCCATCTGAAATACTTACTTCCTTTTAAAACTTATTTTATTTTCAAAATACATTTTCCAATACAAGAATAGGGAATTCCCTGTGTTAGCAGGTGGCGGACTCCGGACCCTGGGACCCATATCCCAGCTTAAAGGGCCATTCCTTCTTGCCCTGAAGCACCATTGCACGGGGAGTAACCGGCACCCAGTGTTACATTGGGAACATTTGGATGGAAACAGATTTTTACGCTGTTTATCATCTGATGAGGGTTTTAAGGGGAAAGTGTCAACATAAATTTGGAATTTCCTGACTTCTGCGGATTTGAGTTACAATCCTGACAAAACTAGAAAGGAAATCTTTAAAAAATTTTTAGAGTGTTTTATTGTGGAAATGTCCCCAAACATTTTCATCCCATTTTCCCAGAGAAACCTGACAGCTCTTGGGGCGGGGTTGGGGGGGGACGGGGTGGCGGACGAGGGGGGATGGAGAAGAACAAAACCCAGTGGCCACATCCTTGAACTCTTTTGTGTGTTTAGAACAATGTCCAGTTAAAATCAAACAATATTGCTACTAAATGCGTCTAAAATAGTCCTTGGTAAGTACTCTTGCTCTTGCCCGGTGGAAGGGCTCCGTGAGAGGGCAGCTTGGAGAGTGATGAGAGCCGGGCCCAGCGCTGACCGCAGAGGCAGCAGGGCACAGAGAGATATTGTATCTTTCCAATAACCCTGTCATCAGCTCCTGCGTTGCTGGGATTTTAAATCTCAGTCTGAGCGCGGCGTGCATACAGCCGCTGCACCCCAGTGGAAAACAAAAGCTGGGCTAAGGCTAGGGGTGGGGGAAGCTCATAAAGGAGAAGTCATGAAGTCTGGCTTTCTGGCCAGATTTCCTCTGGAAGGTGAGGTGTGGCCGGCACTGTGTGTGTGGACCGCCTGGGAGGGGACACACACCCTGCCTTCAGACGGCAGGACCTCAGCCTGGCCCGCAGCCAAGGAGCCAGACGCCAGGCCCCGGGCTCTCAGCAGTGGGAGCGGTCGCTGGGCTGGGTATACAATGGTATTATCTCAAGCCAACCACGGCTGCAGAAACTCGCAATGCTTCCTGTCCTTGCATTGCAGCACAAACTGTCCGATTTCCAACTGCTTTCGGACACACTCACCCACACTCGGCCGCCAGGCTTGCTGTATAAATGTCTAAAGCCATTTCTTCCTTGGGAATTGCAGACGCTGCAATGCCGTAATCCATTGTATTTTTATCCCCTCTGGAAGGACCTGCACCCATCATGAGTCACATGGGGAAGGGATTAACTCCCAAAACAGTTTATGTAATGTAGGCAAATGCCTGAAGCTTCTTATACTAGGGGAAAGCAGAAAGGTCTTCAAACTCATTAACATCATATACAATTTATTCATGTTGGTCCATCGTCTTACTCTCTTTCCCACTTTGAATCCCTGGGAAAGCAAGAAGAAGCAATAGAAGAGGAAAATCTGGGTGAACGTGATGGAGAAAGCCTGCTTTTAATTTCTAGTGATTATTTTTAATATATTTTGAATGAATTTTGTTTAAACTGCTATGGTACTCTCAAACACGGCCATTGGATTAAATTATTTCAAAAAATTAAAAGCCTACTAAACCCTGATACTACCAATGTGTTAAAAAGGACAAGAGAGACGAAGGAGAAGGTTCTTTTTTTTTTTTTTAAATTGTGTTTGATGTTCTTGGCTTTGGAATATTTCAGTTAGGTTATCAAGCATCTGATTTAACCTTTCAAATTACATGCCTATGTCAGAAAGTTGAACACTTTCAGCAACCTGCTCCCAGAAGTTAGAGGTTTAATCCAACAGTTACCAGAAATGCTCTTAAACTTTCTGCTTCCAGGTCAGGAAGTTTTTGGCAGGCTGCTGTTCCCAGGGACATGGACTTTGATGCAGTGTGGACTCCTTAAGGAGGCTTAGAACAGGCTGGCCTCAGGCGGGCAGCCAGGGCTCACAGGACCAAAATCCTCTGCTTTGTGCTTCGTGGGAATTCCTGTGACTACAGTACAAACCCAGTTTTCAGTAAAATGGGATGAAAACTGCTCCAAATAAGGTGGCCCTTGGTTTATCCCAAATGTGCCTAAGTAGATCTACTCCCTCCTAATAAAGCCTAAAGATTCTTTCAGCTACTTGCCCTTGTGAAAATGGGCAGGCTTTTTTGGACTGGATTCAGTAGCGTGCTGGCAAATGTTTAACCACCAGCTCTCCGCAGCAAGCAGCCCTGATGGGGGCATTTGCTATGGCCTTCAAGAGATCGGGGCCTTGAAATATACAACTTTTTAAAACTAGAAAGTATTTTAAACACACAGAGAAATATAGAGGGTAATGGAATAAATGTTTATGTACCCACAAACTCTTATTTAATCTGAACACTTTGTGGTGTTTACTTTTCTTTTGAAGAAATGGTTGAAGCCCGCTGGGTCCTCTCTCTGGACTCCTCCCTCCCTGCACAGAGGCAATTGCTGTCCGAACTTTGTCTTTCCCCTGCCTGCAGGACAGGTGTTCTTCAAGCTCCCAGAGCTGTCTAAAGGCCAGAGTGACAGCACAAAATTTTCAGTTTTCAAATACCACCCCTGCCTGCATTGTCCAAACATGTGTTTATACATGCAATAGGTAATATTGTTTTGCATGCTTTAAAATTTGAATGTAAATCATGTCTATACTTTTTTGATAAATTTAATGAGATATTATTTACACACCATACAATTCATCTATTCAAAGTGTACAATGGTTTCTAATATATTTGGAAAGTTGCACAACCATCATCACAATCAATTGCAGAACGTTTTCATCACCACTGCTCATGCCAAGTCAAAAAAACCTACTGGTGCCAATGAACGCTCTCTCATCTTTCCCTGACCCTGCCCCACTCCCAGACCTAGACAGCCAATAATGGATCTTCTGTCTCTAGAGGGTTGCCTAGTCTGGTAATTTCACATAAATGGAATCATATAATGTGTGACTTTTTGCATCTGGCTTTGTTCACTTAGCACAGTACTTACCATTCATGCATGTTATAGCATGTATTTATATTTCTTCATTTTTATTGCCAAATAATATTCCATAGTATGAAGGTATCACATTTTATTTATTTATTCATCCATTAATGGCTATTTGGGTTGTTTCCACTTTTTGGCTATTATGAATAATGCTGCTATTAATATTTCTGTACAAGCTTTTGTGTGAACACGTGCTTCAATTCTTTGGGGTGTATACCTAGGAGAGGAATTGCTGGGTCATATAGGAACTCTATGTTTAACCTTTTGAGGAGCTGCTAGACTGTTTTCCAAAGCAGCTGCATCGCTTTATATTCCCACTAGCAGTGTGTGAGGATTCTGGCTTGTCCATATCCTCACCAACACCTATTATTATCTGTCTTTTTGATTCTAGCCATCCTAGTAGGTGTGAAGGGGTATCTCATGATGACTTTGATTTGCGTTTCCATAATGATTAATAGTACTGAGTATCTCTTCATGTGCCTGTTGGCTAGCTGTATATCTTTTTTGGAGAAATGTCTGTTCAGATCCTTTGTCCATTTTTTAAATAGAATTACTTGTCTTTTTATTTATTTGTATATATTTTTTGATACAGAGTTTTGCTCTTTTTGCCCAGACTGGAGTGCAATGGCATGATCTCAGCTCACTGCAACCTCCACCTCCCGGGTTCAAGCAATTCTCTTGCCTCAGCCTCCCAAGTAGATGGGATTATAGGCATGCGCCACCATGCCTGGCTAATTTTGTATTTTTAGTAGAGATGGGGTCTCTCTATGTTGGTCAGGCTGGTCTGGAACTCCCGACCTCAGGTGATCTGCCCACCTCAGCCTCCCAAATTGCTGGGATTACAGGTGTGAGCCACCACGCCTGGCCTATTATCTTTTTATTTTTGAGGTACAAGAATTCTTAATGTAGTCTAGATATATGTCACTTATCAGATACATGAATTGCAAATATTTTCTCTCATTCTGTGGGCTGTATTTTCACTTTTTTGATAGTGCTCTTTACTCTATACAAGCTTCTAAGGCTATTCTTAAATTAATACATTTTTAGCATTATCCTCGTAGAAACATGCCACATGAATACATCAATTTGAACCATTTCCAACCTCTGCATAGTACTTAATACTATGACTATTTAGAATTAATTTATTGATTCACTATTCTGTCAGTGGAAACTTGGGCTTGTGTCAGTATTTGGCTGTGGCAAACAATGCCACCATGAACATTCTTATTCATGTCTCTTGGAGCACATTTCCAAGTGTCTGTTGGGCAAATACAAGGCATACCTTAGAGATAGTGTGGGTTTGGTTTGAGACCACTGCAATAAAGCCAATAGCTCAATAAAGAGAGTCACATAAATTTTTGGATTACCCTGTGCATATAAAAGTCATATTTACACCAAACTGTAGTTTATTAAGTGTGTAATAGCATTAGGTCTAAAAAAAACAATGTATAGACCTTAACTTCAAAATACTTTCTTTTTTTTTTTTTTTTTTGAGACAGGGTCTCACTCTGTCACCTAGGCTGGAGTGCAGTGGCATGATTTGGGGTCATTGCAACCTCTGTCTCTTAGGTTCAAGTGATTCTTCTGCCTCAGCCTCCTGAGTACTGGGATTATAGGCATGCACCACCATGCTTGGCTAGTTTTTGTTTTTAGAAGAGATAGGTTTTTGCCATGTTGGCCAGGCTGTTTTCAAACTCCTGGCTTCCAGCGATCCACCAGTCTCAGTCCTCCAAAGTGCTGGGATTACAGGCGTGTGCCATGGCACCTGGCCTAAAATACTTTATTTCTAAAAAATGTTAACAATCATCTGAGCCTTCAACAAGCTCTAATCTTTTTGCTGGTGGAAGGCCTGCCTTGAGGTTGATGGCTGCTGACTGATCAGAATGGTGGTTGCTGAAGGTTGAGGTGGCTGTGGCAATTTCTTAAAATAAGACAATAATGAAATTTGCTGCATCAACTGACTCTTCCTTTCATGAGAGATTTCTCTGAAACATGCAATACTGTTTGGTAGCATTTTACCAATAGTAGAACTTCTTTCAAAATTGGAGTCAATCCGCCAAACCCTGCCACTGCTTTATCAACTAGGTTTGTGTAATATTGTAAATACTTTGTTGTCATTTTAATAATGTTCATAGCATCTTCATCAGGAGCAGATTCCATCTCAAGAAACCACTTTCTTCGGTCATCCATAAGAAGCAACTCCTCATCCATTAAAATTTTATCATGAGATTGCAGCAGTTCAGTCACATCTTCAGGATTCACTTTAAATTTCAGTTCTCTTGCAATTTCTACCATCAGCAGTTATTTCCTCCTCTGAAGTCTTGAAACCCTCAAAGTCATCCATGAGGGTTGTAGTAAAATTCTTTCAAACTCCTGTTAATGTTAATAGTTCAATCTTCTCCCATGAATCATAAATGTTTTAATGGCATCTAGAATGCTGAATCCTTTCCAGAAGGTTTTCAATTTACTTTGCCCAGATACATCAGAAGAATCACTACCTATGGCAGCTATAGACTTAGGAAATGTATTTCTTAAATAATAAGACTTGACAGTTGAAATTACTCCTTGATCCATGGGCTACTGAATGGATATTGTGTTGGCAGGCAGGAAAACAACATTAATCTCCTTGTACGTCTCCATCAGAGCTCTTGGGTGACCAGGTGCATTGTCAATGAACAGTAATATTTTGAAGGAAATATTTTCTTCTGAGCAGTAGGCTTGCAATATTCAGTATGCCGTGCTGTAAACAGATGTGCTGTCATCCAGGCTTTGTTGTTCCACCTATAAAGCACAGTCAGAGAAGATTTAGCAGACCCTAGGATTTTTGGAATGTAAAATGAGCATTGGCTTCAACTTGAAGTCACCAGCTGCCTTAACCCCTAATGAGAGCCGGCCTGTCCTTTGAAGTCAGACATTGATGTCTCCTGTCTAGCTGTGAAAGTCCTAGATGGCATCTCCTTCCAATAAAAGGCTTTTTTGTCTACCCTGAAAATCTGTTGTTTGGTGTAGCTACCTTCATCAATGATCTTTCCTAGATCTGGATAACCTGCTGCAGCTTCTCCATCAGTAGGTGCTGCTTCACTTTGCACTTTTATGTTACAGAGATGGCTTCTTTTCTTAAATTTCATGAAGCAAACTCTGCTAGCTTTCAACTTTTCTTCTGCAGCTTCCTCATCTCTCTTAGTATTCAAGGAATTAAAGAGAGCTAGGGCTTTGCTCTTGAGATGAGGGTTTGGCTTCAGGGAATGTTGTAGCTGGTTTGATCTTCTATCCAGGCCACTAAAATTTTCTTCATATGAGCAATAAGTCTGTTTCACTTTCTTATCATTCATGTGTTCACTGGAGTAGCACTTTTTTTTTTTTTTTTTTGAGACAGAGTCTCTCTCTGTTGCCCAGGCTGGAGTGCAATGGTTGGTGCAATCTCGGCTCACCGCAACCTCCGCTTCCCGGGTTCAAGCAATTCTCCTGCCTCAGCCTCCTGAGTAGCTGGGACTACAGGCACGCACCACCACGTCCAGCTAATTTTTGCATTTTTAGTAGAGACGGGGTTTCACCATGTTGGTTAGGCTGGTCTTGAACTCCTGACCTCGTGATCTGTCTGCCTCAGCCTCCCAAAGTGCTGGGATTACAGGCGTAAGCCACCGCACCGGGCCTGGAGTAACACTTTTAATTTCCTTCAATAACTTTTCCTTTGCATTCACAACTTGGCTAACTGTGCGATGCAAGAAGACCGGCTTTTGGCCTTTCTCGGCTTTTGACATGCCTTCCTCACTAAGATTCATAATTTCTAGCTTTTGATTGCAGTGAGAGACATGGAACTCTTCCTTTCACTTGAACATGTAGAAGTCATTGTAGGGTTATTAATGGGCCTAATTTCAATATCATTGTGTCTCGGGGAATGAGGACGCCCAAGGAAAGGGAAAGAGATAGAGGAATAGATGGTCTGTGGAGCAGTCAGAACACACACGCATTTATTAATTAAGTTTGCTGTCTTATGTGGGTGTGGCTTGTGGTGCCTCAAAACAATGACAACAGTAAGGTCAAAGATTCCTGATCACAGATCCCCATAACAGTGATAACACCATAAAATAATCAAAAAGTTTGAAATCTTGTGTGAATTACCAAAATGTGACACAGAGTGGGCGTATGCTGTTGGACAAATGGCGCCAAAACACTTGCTTGATGCAGGGTTGCCACAAACATTCAATATGTTAAAAACGCAGCATCTGTGAAGTGCAATAAAGCCAAGCATAGTAAAATGAGGTGTGCCTGTACCTAGGAGTAGAATATCTGGACTTAGAGAATGTAGGTCTTCAGGCTTATTTGATATGGTTACAGTCTTTTCTTTTTTTCCTTTTTGTACTAGCAGTGGATTGGAGATCTCAGTGTGGGACATCTTTGCTAATACTTAGTATTGTTTGACATTTAAATTGTAGCTATTCAGATGGGCATGAATTGGTTCTGATTGCTGTTTTTAAGATGTGGCCTGACTGTCAAGCCTGCAGAGAACAGGTAAGCTGCTGGGCCTGTTTTGTTATCTGTGAAGCAGAGTCATGAAATTGTGGCCGTAATATGCTCTTGTGTGTCCAGAGTTCTGGAGACCCACATAGAAAGAGAACAATATGAAGAACTTTATGAGATACTTATATGGTTCCTCTGTATGGTACTAGTTGGCTGTATTACATCATTGATGATTTTTACTATATTTAGTATGGAAAATATTTTAAATCTATAATGTAAACTTTTCACAACTGAATAGTATAAAGTTCTAGAAATTTATTAGTATAAGCCATTTGCAAATTCTTTAGCCCCTGGAAGTCCTGCAAAAGCAGGATCATTCTCATTTCCATTCTTTGTCTCCACCCTTCATCTAGTCTTGCTGTTAATAATGCCAATTCCTTCAGCATTTTCTCATATAGTTCCACTCAACTCTTTAATCTTGTAAAAGTTATTGTTGTTTTTTTTTTTTTTTTTGGTACTGCATACATAATGCATGCAAAGCTTTGCATAACTTTCAAAATTAACTCCTCTTCCAAGGTGAAGATTAAATAACTGAGACCACTATGGTGTTTCTTGTTTGACATTTTTAGCAGAGTGGAATTTTACCAGATAGCCTGTTTCTAGCTATCTCATCAAAGTTATACTTAAATCAATATGTTAGTATTTAGGTAAGAAAGAAACTTTTCATGGTAAATGAAGGTTTTTCTCTCAGACTAGAGTCTGATTCAGAAGAAGACTAAGGAGAAGCTTCAATTTGAATTGTGAATAGACCATGTTGTGAATTGTGAAATATGACTAGAACATGTTTTTCAGTTGAGTTTCTCACATGGGTGTTGATCTTTTGCTTTTAATATGTGTAGGTAGATCCTGCAGAGTAAAACAAGCAAACGATAATCTACTAATAAGTGAGAAGCTTTCTTTTTTTTTCTTGAGCCAGAGTCTCACTGTGTCACCCAGGCTGGAGTGCAGTGGCATGATCTCGGCTCACTGCAACCTCCCCCTCCTGGGTTCAAGCAATTCTCCTGCCTCAGCCTCCCGAGTAACTGGGATTACAGGCACCCGCCACCACGCCCAGCTAATTTTTGTATTTTTAGTACAGACCGGGTTTCACCGTGTTGTCCAGACTGGTCTCGAACTCCTGACCTCAAGTAGGGCACCCGCCCCGGCCTCCCAAAGTTCTGGGATTACAGGCGTGAGCCACCACGCCTGGCTAAAGTGAGGAGATTTCTACACGGAGAGCTTTATAAATGTTGTGTCACTTAATTTACACAATGTGCTTTTTCTAAAGGTATTTTAACAAACTGGTTCTCTTACGGAATGTTTATGTGCCACTGTGCTCAGCTTTGCACATACATTCATTATACCATTTTCTGCTGATCAGGGTGTCACTAGACACTACCTCACTCATCCTGGCTTTAGCTATTTTCTAGAATCTTCCACAGATGGTGATATTAATTTAGGCTCTGAAAATAAACTAAATATTAGAGTCTTTGGATATTTCCCTCCAGTAAGTTTTCAAAAGCCAAGAAAGTTCAAGAGTTTGATTAAAAATAGTTGGCCTTCTTGGCTATCAAGTGAAGCATTTTCCTTCAGAGGGAAAGGTAAAGTCAGGAAATCCTGAGATGTTCTGTCTAAATCCTACTTTACTGAAGTGATAAAAGATTAAAGGTCAGCCTCAAAGTTATTTTTATTGAAAACTGGGCAGACTCCAGTTTGCACCAGATTTTCTTGGCCTGACTCTTTCTTTTTCTTTTCTTTTTTTTTTTTTTTTGAGACGGAGTCTTGCTCTGTCGCCCAGGCTGGAGTGCAGTGGCATGATCTCCGCTCACTGCAGCCTGTGTGCCTCCCAGGTTCCAGTGATTCTCCTGCCTCAGCCTCCTGGGTAGCTGGGATTATAGGCGCATGCCACCACACCCGGCTAATTTTTGTATTTTTATTAGAGACGGGGTTTCACTATGTTGGCCAGGCTGGTCTCGAACTCCTGACCTCAGGTGATCCACCCGCCTCAGCCTCCCAAAGTGCTGAGATTACAGACACGAGCCATTTTGGGCGAAGCTCGGGACTATCTCTGCAGCTGGTGGGACCTCGCCTATGGAAGTGCCTCAAACGAAGGGATGTGGGATGCAGAGAGGAGAGGTTTGACCCTGTTCACAAGCCCGTGATCATCCAGTGGTAGCAAAGGCTTTGTATCAACACGACTGTGGATGTGGCATTGGCCAGACGTGGAAACAGCACCCTACATGGGAGCAGATCTGAGTTGACAAAGAATGAAAATGTCCCACTTCACAGGCACTGCAGATAACTGACTTCTCTGCTGGCGGCATCTGCCTCTTACGTGGTTATGAAATTAAGGAGAAACCTGGGTTAGGTCTGCTCAGCAGTTTAGCTTTGCCACATATTAGCTGCATGTCATTTAACTTCACTGTGAGTCAGTACCCTCATCTGTAAATTGGGGATAGTAATAGAACAGTCCCATAGAGCTACTGGGAGGATTAAATGAGATTAAACATATAAAGTGCAGGAATAGTGCCTGGAAAAGAGAAGATGCTCAGTAAATGTTAGATAGGATGATTACTGTATTATTAGTAATATGTCCAATAAAGTCAGGGGAAAATAAGTTAATCCTTAATGAAGCCAAAGAGTTGTCTGAATAAACCTTTAGCAGTTTTAGAGATCAAGCATGTGCATTCAATCATGTGCATTCAATTAGAATCAATGTAGGTCTTCTCAATGCATGGTCAAATTGAACTTAAAAATAAAGGAGAAGTTGGCCGGGCACAGTGACTCACACCTGGAATCCCAGCACTTTGGGAGGCTGAGGCTGGAGGATCACTTGAGGCCAGGAGTTCAAGACCAGCCTGGCCAACATGGCAAAACCCCGTCTCTACTAGAAATACAAAAAAAAAAAAATTAGTCAGATGTGGTGGTGCATGCTTGTAGTCCCAGCTACTCAGAAGGCTGAGGCAGGAGAATCACTTGAATCCGGGAGAGGGAGGTTGCAGTCAGCCGAGATCGCGCCATTGCACTCCAGCCTGGGCCACAGAGGCAGACTCCATCCAGGTCTAACCTTGGGGTTTTCTCATGAAGAGCAGAGTGGAGGAAGCCTGGTGAGACCTGAGTCTCATCCCTAGAGAGAACACCTGTCAGCCCAGACCATTTGGGAAGCAGGAAAAGTAAAGAGAAGCACAAACAGCCACAGACCAATTTCAGGAAATAGTAGTAAGGGAGAGTTGCTGAGCTTGTCAAACCTTGGTTTGAGTTTGGAGGTGAGACGAAAAAGCAGGAACGACCCCTCAGTCCTTCATAAGAGAGACACCATACTCCAAAAGTTTCCAGAGTGTGATGTTTAAAACTGGGATTTGGTTAGTTTTTTTTTTTTTTTAACTTTTAAAAATGTACAAAATTATACAAGTCACAAATACGCAGGTTAATTTTTTTAATTGTGATAAATTATACGTAACACAACTTTTTTATTTTAATCATTTTGGGGGCACAGTTCAGTGGTATCAAGTACATTGACATTGCTGTGCAACCACCACCACCCATCTCAAAACGTTTTCATCTTCCCAGGCTGAAGCTTCATTCTCATTAAACATGGATCCCCCACTCCCCTGCCCCCCAGCCCAGGCCCTGGCAATCCCATTGTACCTTCTGTCTCTATGGATTTGACTACTCTGGGTACCTCATGTAATAGAATCATACAGATTTGGTCCTGCTGTGACGGACTCATTTTACTTAGCGTAATGCCCTCAAGGTACAGCTTGGTGAATTTTATAAACTTGAACCACCTATGTAACCAGTGCTCTGACAGAGAAACATGGCATTGCTAGCCACACAGACGTCCCTGTGCCCACCTCTGGTCAGTCCCCTCTACCCTTGCAGGACCCCGAGGGCAACCTTGTCCTTTGTCAATGCAGAGGAGGAGGCAGAAGGGGGAAGACTACGGTTTCTGCCTCTTACCTCCCCAGTAGGGAAGCTGCACATTTTATCTGTTTCACACATTAGGCTTTAGTGTCTCTGCCAAAGAAAATTTGGAAACTTTGACTTGGGCAATGTTTATATTTCACTCCCAGATTGTACAGATAAATGCCTTGTTTTATTTAGTCTGCCTTTGTTCAACTAACTCCCATCTTTGCAACTCTGTTTAGGCAGCCTCTTCTGGGGGAAGCCTTCAACCCTGTGCATCCCACAATCTGGAGACATTGTTGGCTGACTGTGACTTACCACCAGACAAATGCCCACCAGAGGACAGTCTCCTTGGCATCTGTGTAACTTCAAAGCCCAGCACAGTGTCCAACACTCAGTGGTTTCTACAATGCATGTTTAACTGACACAGCTGAACTAGTGCTCCCAGTGAACTGACTGATGGAAGTCTGTCTTAAAAGCTGAGCTCTATAATTCTGCAGCTGTTTGCCCTTGGAGACGTCATTTAAATTCTCTGTCTGGGACTCTGGCAATATAAGGAAAGTGCCACAATATTAATCTGCCGGAAACATTCTATGAACAAGTGCCTAGGCAACTCTTAAGTTTAGTAGCGCACATCGTCATTTAGTGTGCACACTTCATTCTCTTATTTACCTGAGAGCGATTATTTTAAAATCTCTCATGTTAGTCAAACCACATTTCCTCATCTAGATAAAAAAGATTTCAGAGTTTAATTACACAAGAAGTAGGTAATGTTACATGAAGATTTACAAAGAAGCCAAGATTTTTTTTTCTTTTTAAAGTATGACTAGGTAATAATAGATTCAAGCATATTTTTCTCATTCCTAATACACGTTTTATTTGGATGCTGTGCTGTGATATTTGAGGATTTGGGACACACTCTTTTAGTGTAGGTTGCAAGAAAACTGTGAAACACAGACGCCAACAGTAGGTGAAGTCAGAAGATCTTCTGTGCTAATTTCCGAAATGTCTAGCAGTGGGCCATTCCCTGACGGTGGCCTCATATCTGACAAAGAAAACATCCTGCCACTGGCCATGTGAGGAGCAATTCCCAGCCAGGGGAAGGACTCCAAGCCCCCAAATCTTTCTTAAAATTTTAGATTGAGAATTGACAGAAAACATATAAACTCAGATAAATAGGCAAAGGTATTGAACAGACTATTCATGACTGTACTTACGACCACAATAAAAATAGAAGAAATATAAATTTGGGTAAAATAATTAGATATCTACTTGGGGCCTATGAAATCACAAAATACATCTAAAATTTAATTAGAATGATAGGTGATTTTGTTTTCTTATTTGCATTTGTCATATTTTAAAAAACACTGCATAGGTATTACTTTTATAACCACCCAATAGTATTTGAGAATATGCTCTAAAACGAATGAGCCCAGTTCATTTTATTCACGTTCAGGAAGCTAAAGTCAGCCAGTGGAAACAGTGCAGTGAGCCAGCTGTGCATGATTTTATTTGTACTTGCCACTTACTTTGCAGATATCATGGATTGGCAGGCATAGCTCTTATTTTATCAGATACAAGAGAAATGGGAAATGACACAGAATTCCCACACATGGGAAGGGGGCATTTTTTAATTGAGCAGATACTATATCCTGTATGTTATGCTCAGTACTTTACACCTATATCTCATGCCATCCTTAAATGACATGGAGTGGGGACTTTCTATTGTCAAGAATGCTGCAGTACGATGGCTGATAAGCAGATATCAACGTACAACAAAGCTAGGCATTAAAATTACTTTCAGAAGATATGGTAAGACTACTTTTTTGGGGTCTTGGATTGTTAGTACAGCCTCAAAGTTTAATAACCAAGACCCAGGTGCCTAATTTGCCCCTCTGGGTCCTGTCACTGACTCACTGGATGACCTTAGTGAAATCGTTTTCCATCTGTGAGTGTGTTCCCTTGCTGTGAAGATGAAACTAAAAATAAATACTGCCTTCATCATGGGTTATGGTAAGGACTAGCTGAGTAATGTTTACTAAGAAATTGCAACTTTTTCAAGCAAAAGGGGGAGAAAAAAAATGCTTGTTTCATCATATAGGAAACCTGTTTGGGAGTTTTCTGACCCTAAAGTGATATAAATAAAATAGAAGACTTTTTTTCAACCTCCTTTATTAGAGTATGAGACAAAACTGGATGAATTCCCTTGGTCTTTGGTGCTGGCTAAGAACAGCTTGGTTGCCCATGAGCAGCGTGGTCAGAGGCTGGTTCCCGGTGGCAGGGTGCATTCCGGAGAAAGCAGTCTCCTCCAGCCTGAGCTGTGCTCCCCCATGGGACTGAGTCACTGAGGCCACCCAGTCTCTCTCTCCCAAAGCTTCCAAAGCTCAGTCTCTTCCAGGTGCTAAGTCCACCATCAATTTTTCTTTGACTAATCTAGTTTTATAAGTGGCAGGTTTTCTGATTTTAAACAGAAAAATTCTGCCTCACTTGCATTATTTTTTAAATATAATTTTATTCTTCTCTTTGATGTGAGTGTCCAGTTCTCATAGCTAAGAAGGTCTAGGAGTGCAATTCGGAAGTGTAGAAAGAAAATGGGCTTCAAAGGTAAGGTTTTCCCTACTAGGTTTCCAACTGTCTTATGATGGCCTTGGACACTAACCTCTTTGAGCTTCAGTTTCCAATGGGAAATATTAACCTTATAGGGTTGTTGTAAGGATCAAAGACCTTTTATTTATTTATGTTTCATGTCATAGAAAACACACATATGGGCACGGGCACCAAGTTCCTTACCTCATAATATGGTGGCAAAAAAAGATAAGCCCTGCCTTGATAGAACCCGTGTTGCAGGGGGAAGCTAAGTCTTAAGTATGGGTCTACAATTCAGGTTCTAATAGGTGAACAGTCCATAGCACAGTGGGCCTGTCTCTGTTGGGTGCTGATGAGCTCTTCGTTTACCCTCCAAACATAGGACAAAAGAACACATTGAGGGCTTATGTGGTCTCATGTTGCTCCCATTTTTCACTACTTGTTCAAATAACAGTGACAGAACACCTGGTTCCCATGGGCAGGGAGTTCTGCTGGGCACTAGGAACGCTGAGATCAATGGGACCCTGCGTTGTCCTGAAGGTGCTGACAGTCGGAGTAGGGGAGGCAGACACCTAAACTGGTGTTACACTTCAGAGCACTGAGCACCACAGGGCTCTTAGAGAATGCTCCAAGCTGGGACTAGGAACTGAGTCCTGAGGATGAAGGGACGTTTGTGATGCAGGGCAGTGGTGATATGGTGGGGAAGAAGGTGGAGTTGGTGCTTCAGACAGAGAGGACAGAGGAAAAGGCTGTGGGGGGACAGAGCGTTTTCTGCTTCTGGCATGTCACAGAACAGTTCAATTCAGTGTGAGGAGCTTGGAGGGAGAAGGGGACAGGCAGTTAAGAGGTGAGAATAAAAACTGGAAGTGTGAAGGGGTTGGCCTGTGCGTGGTGCTGATCTTGGAAAAGGGAAGACAGGTGGAAGACTGGGAGTGAGAGGAGCTAGGGGCCTGGAGGAGTTGCCAGGACTAGAAACAGTCAGGGGTCAGTGTCCCAGGAAGGGTGGACGAGACTTAGTGAGTGGCTGGTGTGTGGGCATTGCAGGGAGAAGGAGACGCTGAACACAGGACCAATGTCCCCTGCAGGGAGGATGTGGTGACATTAACTAGGGGAGGCTGAGAGTGCCACCTTTGATGCCAAATCCCACCTCCAGCTCTTCCCTGTGGCTCTGGGAAAATTACTTAATTATATGTGTCTCGGACTCTTCACCTGTAAGTGAGGATGACAATAACAGAACCTCATAGAATGGGGCTTTATTGTGTAGATTAAGTAAAATGACCACATGCAGACATCAGAACAGTGTCTGGCGCATCCCAAGTCCTCAATAAGGACGGGTTGTTATTCTCGGGGAACACAGGGAGACAGAGAATCTTGGAGGAGAAAGATCAGGGTGGTCCAGTTCTGATTACATGACAAAAAGCTGCCTCAGGACTCTGAGGCCATTATGGCCATCTTTGTCAAAAGAAGGTGAACTGTCCAGTGGAGTGTTAGCTCGGAAGTCTCCAGCTGTGGAAACCCAGAGCAACTCTTGTGAGATTTCCTATCAACCAGAGGCAGGTGGAGCTGTGGACCCTACATTTATTTCAGGGCTGGGGCAAGAAAAATGTGAATGAAAGTGTTAAACCTAGTCCCTTGGGTTGTTTAGTCTGCAATGCTGGAGACCACACTGGCTCCTGGTGAGACTGTGAAATGGGTGTAGTTTGTTTTGGCCTGCCTCCCAACTTCTCTAATGTTTCTCTAAAGAGCTATTCCTCCTAAATCTTCTTTTTAAAGACTTAATTTTTCTAGGGCAGTTTTAGGCTCACAGCAAAATTGAGCAGAAGGCACAGAGATTTCCCATGTTCCCCTGCCCCCCACCCCTGCAGAGCCTTCCCTATCGTCAACACCCTGCACCTGAGTGGTCCATCAGCCACAGCCAGGGAAGCCACATTCACCCATTGTTATCACCCAGGCTCCACACTGTACAGTAGGGTTCACTATCTCTTCATGGCAACAATAAATAACACAGTTTTAGTTGATGATTTTTAAAGGCTATGCACCCTACTGGAAGCATAGGGTAACTACCCTTGCCTGACAACCAAGACATTTCAAAACCAGCCTGCTCCATCTCCTGTCTCTCACCAAACAATAAAGCTCCCAATGCTGAAATGGCTGAGGGTCTCACCAAGGCCTGCCTGGACACTCACCACTGTTTGTGAAACTTTGGAACCGCATTCTTTCTCTTCATCCTCACGTTTGCTTTTATTCTGGACACATCCGACTCTGTGACCTCTTAGCTCCTTGACCCAGTGACCTTGCTTTCCAGTGGGCCATGGCTTCCCTTTCTCACAGTGCAGAATGTGAGTCTGAACCATGCAACTGCTCCACCTCCAGCATCACAGATTCAAACATTCCTCCTCGCTGCCCGCAACCCCTGCCCTGCAGCTTCCTGCTCGAGTATTCCCTGTACAGCCTCCTTTACTTCTGGGTGACCTTCCCTGACCCCCACTTTTTCCCTATTCACGGCCTGCCTGTTAACTTGCCTGACATCCATGCTGCATTCTGTCCCATCATGTCAACTGTGCCCTCTTTCTGTTGCACGTGCTGGCAGACTTGAAATCTGATGGATGAACCCACTACCTTCACTGCACTCACTGTCTGGTCTCTCTCAGGTAGCTGACGACTGAGGAACACCCCGGCCAGGCAGATTGGGGTCACTATAAATTCACAGTCACCAACCACACACAGTGCTCTGTTCGGCTGGCCATCTCATTACACCTGCCTGACTTGCTTACTGTCCTGCCCTCCGAAAAAGCTTTTCAAACACTATCTCCTTCTGCCTCAAATGTCTCACCTCCCCCTTAATGACTTTGCTTCATATATGACACAAATAAATGTTAATACCAGCCAAGACCTCCCTCAACTTCCGGCCAGCAAATCTGGAACACAAGCTGCATCTGTCCTGGTTTTCCTCTTCTCTCTTCTCATTACAGTGGAGTGGCCATTCCTCTTCTAAAAAACACTGATCTCCCATCCTGCTCTGGACATTAAAGTACTGAGAAGTGGTTTTGTGTTCCCAGCAATATGGGAGTCATTGGTGACCTTAATAAAAGCCATATTGAAGTGAAATGAGAAGGAATTAGAAGGTGAAGACAGAAACAAGACAGTTACAGGCAACTCATTTAAGCAATTTCATTATGAAGGGAGGCCATTGCTACTATCTCCAAAACCTTAAGCTATCAGTTATTCCCTTTGCCTTTTCCTCCTCTCTACCCATTCCCTTCAGCCCTTAAACAGACAAAGATCTCAGTCCTCTAAACAGTAGCAGAAACTGCATAAACAAGAAACAAAAACCCTGCTTCAGCCTTACATGCCTCACCTATTGGCCTATTCATTGCTGCCCTTCATAGATTTCTCAGTGGAGTTGTCTTGTCATTTTTTTTTTCATCTTCTAGTCCTTTCACATCTCATTTCAATATTATTTTCTTAAGGTCACCAATGACTTTGAGATGACCAGAACTGCCCCCACTCCCCCTCCGCCAAAAAAACAAAAAACAAAACACTTTTCAGGCTCCTAAGGTGTTTTTCACAGGTGGTCCTTGATGGAAGAGTCTTGCAGGTTTGGGGAAGTGACTTCCCGAAGAAGGTTACATCATTAGTTCAACAAATCAATGGCACATGTGCAGACTGCATACTCTGGAGGCACTGGGCTGTGTCCAGAGAATGCACAGCAGCGTGAGACGCAGCTCTGTTCTCTAGGCCCTGTGGACTGGCCTGTGGGGGGCAATGATGGTACGTGGTGGGTGCCACACTCAGCAGCAGCCACCAAGGAAGATGGGCCCCAGAGCACAAAGGAAGGAGTGGGGAGCTGCCTTCGCTGGAGTGGTTGGAAAAGGCTTTGCAGGAGAGGTGGTGCCCAGGCTGGAGTTTGAGAAGTGAAATGGAGGGGCTGAGAGGCTGGGGAAGCGTGCTCCAGGCAGTGAAATCAACAGGTGTGACATGCAGGGAGACTCGTGTCATGTGGGACTGTGAAAGCCCAGGGTGGAAGTGAGGTGCGTGTGGGGGTGGGGTATGGTGTGGGGATGGCATATGGAGCTGGATTTCTGGTGAAATCTGACCAGGAATGCCTGGGTGCTCAAATACTGGCCTCTGGTCTATCTCTCCAATCCCAATGACATCAGAATCACTATATTTAGCCTAAGTATGGTCCTAGGTGCTAGCAGGTACCGAATAAATGAAAAATGGTTGAGTGACTATTTTAGTTCATGGAATTCTACCACATTATTTGTGTTATTTAAGTTAACAGTACTAGGAATAGAGTTAGGCACAGAGTACAAGAGGCAGTGAAACATAATGGTCAGGGCATCTCTATGGGACTAGATACCCAAGTACTGTAACCTTCCCGAAGAAGGTTACATCATCAGTTCAACAAATCAATGGCACACGTGCAGACTGCATACTCTACTCAGTAAACCAGATACTGGCTTCACCACTTACTGTGATTTTGGACAAGTTACTTAATCTCTTTGAGCCATCTGTACACTGGGAATTCTGACAGTGCCTAACTCATAAGGTTAAAAGAGTTTATAGGTATAAAGCACTTAACCCAATGCCTTGTAACAATTCATAATAATTGTTTGTAATTACCATTAATAATAAATCACAAACAGGTTGGGTATGGTGGCTCATGCCTGTAATCCTAGCAATTTGGGAGGCTGAGGTGGGAGAATTGCTTCAGTCTAGAAGTTTGAGACCAGCCTGAGTAACACTGCGAGACCTCTATCAATTAAAAAATTAGCCAGGCATAGTGGCACACACATGTAGTCCCAGCTACTTGGGAGGCTGAGGTGGGAGGATCACATGAGCCCAGGACTTCGAGGCTGCAGTGAGCTATGATCATGCCTGGGTGACAGAGTGAGACCCTGTCTCTAAATAAATAAATAAATAATAATATAAGCCACAAACATTTATTACTAAAATTTAAATTATGATTATTTATTGACCATTATTATTGAATCCTCCTAGAGCTCCAATTCTTAATGCCCTCTCTCCCACGCCAATTGCAATCTTTTCCTGGTGTATCTTTTTTTCATTTGAGATTCAGATCACTCACCAAGTGTATTTGTTAGCTGGTAGAACATAAGTTACATGATAAGTACCTGCAAGGAGAATTGGAACAATCATTCATTGATCTAAACATGATGCTATTCCAAAGCCGAGATAGCCCTTCTTCCTCATTTAAAGTACAATTAGATTATTGATGTGTAAACCAGTATATCTGTCTGGAATTATGTTCTACAGGGCTAAAGAAATGATGATCTGACCTAGGTGTGCACTCTGGAAGATTCCCATGAAAATCTCTCCATGTTTTTTGTTTATTGGCACGTCAGCTTTTTTGTTTATTGGCACGTCAGCTTTTCAGAGGCACTGTTCAGCCAAAGGGCATGTGTTTTTATGTTCTGAAAAATTGTATTAACCAACAGTGTAAAACAACAGAAACCGGTTGCAGAGCTTTCACTTTTAAAGAGTTTCCAAGCACCCTGCCCTTTTCCTAAAGGACTCTTTTCCCTTTTATGGATGAGCACCAGGCTCCAAGACAGTGTAAATAGAGTTTCCTGTTCCAGGGAAGTGCTGGCTCCTGCAGGAGCCCAGGGGTCCTTTGGGAAAAGTTGATAGGAACTATGAGCTGTATGTGCCCTGAGGCTTAGGAGCCAGCTGAGCCAGGAGGGAGGGAAACACATTTAACAGCCTCTTTGTGCAGACTTCAGTCCCAGAAGCCCTTCTGGGAAAATGAATCCAGTGCCATACACACAGTCCTTGCAAAGAATGGCAGGGAAGCTGGCCGGGCTGGAGAGAGCCATTCCCAGATTAGAGGCCTAAATCTTTGACCTGGCCACTTTGAGGAACCCAGAGATGTCTGTAATTCCCACAATTCAGGGATCCTGTGCTTCAGATGAGTGAAGTTTCAAGAAACAGAAGAAAACTGAATATGTTAACTTTGGCCCAACAGCAAATATTTTTCAGTGTGGTTAGTGTTTACACACTGACGACATGAAAATTAATATCTATTCTTCTCTCTTGGACTTTATTATCTTCCTGTATTTTTAAACGATAATAATAAAAAGCATTATTTTTGTGGTTGAGTTGATGGGCCATTCACTTTGATAATTTTCTTTGACTTTTGTGTGCTTTAGAATCTCATCAGTGGAGGTAAGGAAACAAACCAGAAAAGTACAATTAATATTTTTGGACTTATTCATTATGATATTATGACAATTATATTATTTTGATGATAGTTAACATTTACTGAACACTTGCTATGTGCTCAGCAGTGAGTTAAGTTAATAGTCTCCATCTGTAAACAATCCTGCATGAACTTACAAATTGTCAGCTAAATTAATACAAAGTATGTAAACGTACCACCATGCTATTATGTACATTTATAGAGCATAAACAAAAATAAAAACTAAAGGAGTGACATAAATAAACATAAATATCAGTTCTTATATTTTCTTCTTGCATAAGAGCAGATTGTCTACTACTGGAGTCTCGGCACCCCTGTTTGAAGACCACTCTGCAAATGCTGTACAAACTGTTATTAATTCCTTGCCCAAAGCCATGAGTTATCTTTGTGTGTCTACCCTGTAACCTTACTGACTTCTGTAGCTTTTCCATCAGCACTTCCAGGAAGCCACGCTATCATATTAGTGTATTCCTATTTCTGCTGCTTCTTAATCTAAATATTAGATGCACGTATTTAAACAGTGTGTCCAAATTTGTTACAGACTTATCATCTAAGATCCTTAAAACAGTTTGAGTCAAATTTGTAGCTTTATCTTCTGATCAGACATAAGAATCTCAGAATGAGATTTCCTCCTCTGAAGCTTCTTTCTTAATCCAGAAATGAAGTCTAAATATCAGTCTGGTTGTGGGTGTGGGTAAGATTAAGCTCAGACATAAGAATCTCAGAATGAGATTTCCTCCTCTGAAGCTTCTTTCTTAATCCAGAAATGAAGTCTAAATATCAGTCTTGTTTTGGATATGGGTAAGATTAAGCTCAGAAACACAGATAAAATTAAGAAAATGGTTCCATTCAGAATAGCAGCAAAAGAAAAATAAAATATTTAGGAATAATAAAAGTGGTGCAAAACATGTACTCAACTACAAAACACTGTTGAAAGAAATTTTTTTTTTTTTTTGAGATGGAGTCTCGCTCTGTCACCCAGGCTGGAGTGCAGTGATGCAATCTTGGCTCACTGTAACCTCTGCCTCCCAGGTTCAAGTGATTCTGCTGCCTCAGCCTCCCATGTAGCTGGGATTATAGATGTGCGCAACCATGCCCAGCTAATTTTTGTATTTTTAGTAAAGACGGGGTTTTGCCATCTTGGCCAGGCTGGTCTCGAACTCCTGACCTCAAGCGATCCACCTACTTCGGCATCCCAAAGTGCTGGGATTACAGGCATGAGCCACCACACCTGGCCGGAAAGAAATTTTAATTTTAAAAGTTCTAAATAAATGAAAAGTCATCCCATGTCATGGATTGGAAGAGTTAATAGTGTAAGATGGGAATACTCTTCAAATTGATCTACTCATTTAACTCAATTCCTATCAAAATCCCAGCTGACTTATTTCCAGAAACTCACAAACTGATCCCAAAATTCATGTGGAAATTCAAAGAACAGAGAACAGCCAAAACAATCTTAGGAAGAAGAGCAAAGTTGGAGGACTCATACTTTCTAATTCCCAAACATAATATAAAGCAACAGTAATCAAGACAGTATGGTGGTGGCATAAGGATAGACATATAGATCAACAAACAGAATTGAGAGTTCAGAAATAAGCTCTAACATTTATAGTCAGTTGATTTTCAACAAGTGTACCAGGACAATTCAATGGGAAAAGAATAGTATTTTCAATAAATGATGTTGGGGAACCTGGATATCCACATGCCAATAAATGATGTTGGGACCTTACAATCATGCCATATAAAAAAATTCAAAATTGGCCAGGTGTGGTGGCTCACATCTGTAATCCCAGCCCTTTGGGAGGTTGAGGCTGGTGGATCACCTCAGGTCGGGAGTTTGAGACCAGCCTGACCAATATGGTGAAACCATGTCTCCACTAAAAGTACAAAATTAGCCAGGCATAGTGGCGCATGCCTATAATCCCAGACACTTGGGAAGTTGTGGCAGGAAAATTGCTTGATCCCGGGAGGCAGAGGTTGCGGTGAGCCACGATCGCGCCATTGCACTCCAGCCTGGGCAACAAGAGCGGAACTCCATCAAAAAAAAAAAAAAAATCAAAATTGATCAAAGATTTAAGGGTAAGAGCTAAAATTATAAAGCACTTAGAAGAAAATATAACATTATAACCTTGGATTAAGCAATAATTCTTTTTTATGGCACTAAAAGCAAAAGCAGCCAATAAGAAAAACAAATAAATTGAACTTCATCAAAATTAAAATATTTTGTACTTCAAAGGACACTATTAAGATAGTTTACTCTCTTAATAATTAATAATAATTATTATTATTATCATTTAGATGGAGTTTTGCTCTTGCTGCCCAGGCTGTGCAATGGCCCGATTTCAGCTCACCACAACCTCTGCCTCCCAGGTTCAAGTGATTCTCCTGCCTCAGCCTCCCGAGTAGCTGAGATTACAGGCACGTGCCACCACGCTTCGCTAATTTTGTACTCTTAGTAGAGATGGGGTTTCTCCATGTTGGTCAGGCTGGTCTTGAACTCCTGACCTCAGGTGATCCACCCACCTTGTCCTCCCAAAGTGCTGGGATCACAGGTGTGAGCCACCGTATCCAGCCCAATAATTAATAATTATTATTAATTAATAAGTATGTGAGCCAATTCACAGAATGGGAAGAAATTTGGGCAAATCATATATAATGTATTTGTATCTAGAATATATAAAGAACTATTACAATTAATATTTTTAAAAGGCAACTCAATTAAAAAAACTCCACAAACACCACAATTAAAAAATGGGCAAAGGACTAGAGTAGACATTTCTCTGAAGAAAATATACAAGTGACTAATACATACATGAAAAGATGCTTAACATCACTAGTAATTAGGAAATGCAAATCAAAACAAAAATGAGATACCAACTCATATCCATTAGGATGGCTACTATAAAAACAAAATAAAAAACACTAAATAAGGCTGGGTGCAGTGGCTCGTGCCTGTAATCCCAGCACTTTGGGAGGCCGAGGTGCGCGCATCATCTGAGATTGGGAGTTTGAGACCAGCCTGACCAACGTGGAGAAACCCCGTCTCTACTAAAAATACAAAATTAGCCAGGCATGGTGGCACACGCCTGTAATCCCAGCTACTCAGGAGGCTGAGGCAGGAGAATCACTCGAACCCAGGAGGTGGAGGTTGCGGTGAGCCGAGATTGTGCCATTGCACTCCAGCCTAGGCAACAAGAGTGAAATTGTCTCAAAAAAAAAAAGAAAGAAAATAACCAGTATAGGTAAGGATGTGGAGAAATTGGAACCTTTGCACATTGCTGGTAGAAATGTAAAATGATACAACCATCGTATAAAATAGTATGATACTTATTGAAAAAATAAACATAGAATTACCATATGATCCAGCAATTCCACTTCTGAGAACATACCTAGACGGGAAAGCAGGGATCCAGACAAATATCTATACATCCATGGCTGCATTATCCACAATAGCCAAACAGTGGAAGGAACCCAAGTTTCTGCCCATTGATGGGTGAATCAATAAACAAAATGAAAAGGGGTATATACATATAATGGAATGTTCTCCAGCCTTAAAAAGAAATGAAAGTCTGACACATTCTACAACATGGATGAACCTTGAAGATGTGAAATAATTCAGTCATGAAAGGCTAAATATTATATAATTCCACTTATATGAAAGTAGTCACATTCATAGAGACAAAATAGAAAGGAGGTTGCCTGGGGCTTGGTAGAGAAAATAATAAAGAATTATTGTTTAACGGGTACAGAGTTTCAGCTTGAGAAGATGCAAAAGTTCTGGAGATGGATGGTGGTGATGGTTGCACATCATCACGAATGTAAGTAATGCCACAGAATTGTAGACCTAAAGATGATTAAAATAGTAAATTTTATGTTATGTATATTTTACTACAATAAAGGAATATATTAAAATATAATAAAAAGCAAATTACCCAATTTAAAACAAAGGATCTGAATAGACATATCTCCAAAGAAGATATACAAGTGGCCTATATGTGCACGAAAAATTGCTCACTGTTATTAGTCATCAGGAAATGAACATCAATACTGTCATGAGATACCTCTTCGTATGCACCAGGATGGCTATGATCAAGAAGACAGATAAATGTTAACGAGGATGTGGAGAAATTGGAAACTTCATACCCTACCGGTGGGAATGTAAAATGGTGCAGCCATTTTATTTATTTAGTTAGTTAGTTAGTTAGCTAGTTAATTATTTTAGAGAGAGTCTCACTCTGTCACTCAGGATGGAGTGCACTGGTGCAATCATAGCTCACTCCAGCCTTGAACTCCTAGGCTCAAGCAATCCTCCTGCCTCAGCCTTCCAAGTAGCTGGGACTACAGGCAACACCACATGCCAGGCTGATTTTTATTTTTTATAGAGACAAGGTCTCACTATGTTGCCCAGGCTGGTCTTAAATTCTTGGGCTCAAGCAATCCTCCCACCTTATCCTCCCAAAGTGCTGAGATTTCAGGCATCAGTCACCATGCCCTGTGCATGCAGCCATTTTAGGAAACAGTCTGGAAGTTCCTCAAATGGTTACACATAGAGTTACCACAAGATCCAGTAGTTCCACTCCTAGGCATATTCTCAAGAATAGTAAAAACACATATCCACACAAACTTGTACGTAAGTGCTCAGAGCAGCACTGTAACAGACAAAATGGAAACAACCCAAATGGTCACCAACTGATGAATAGATAAATAAAACGTGGTATACAAACAGTGGGATATTTGCAATAAAGGGAAATAAAATAATGATACACACTGAAACACGGAGGAAACTTTGAGAGCATTATGGTAAGGGAAAGAAGCCAGTCAGAAAGGACTACATATGGTATTTTTATACGAAATGTCTAGAATAAGCAAATCTATAGAGACAGAAAGCTGATTAGTGGTTGCCTAGGGCTGGGAGAGTTGGGGAAACTGGTGTGACATCAGGGTTTCTTTGGGGGTTAATAAAAATATTCTAAAACAGATTGTGGTAATGTGTATGCAACTCTGTGAATAGACTAGAGACCACAGAATTGTACACTCTAAATGGATGAATTGTGTGGTGTGTGGATTATAAAATAGTTTTAGAAGAAAGTAAGCACAAAATGTTTAATATATATTTGTGGGATGACTAAAGTACAAAGTTATAAATATTTATAGAATAATTTCAGAAATATTAATTATTGACTCTCATCCCCCTCTCATATATGTGAATATAAACATGAAGTTGGGGCTATTCTCCTTGATGTTAAAAGTTGGCCTTTCAGAGAAGAGAGATCAGCTATCTTCCTCTGTGGAAAAAAATGACATAGAATTTCACTATTCTTTTCCTTCTCTTTTTTAAAAACAAATTTATTTAGTTATGATTTACACACCATACAATCCATCCATTTTAAGTATACAATTCGACGATTTTTTGCAAATGTATACAGTTGCCCAAATATCACTACAATTCAGTGATAGAACATTTCATCACCCCAAAATGTTCCCTGGGGCCCATTTGCAGTCAACTCTTGCTCGTACCCTATAACCATTTAGCTGCTTTCTGTCTCTGTACTTCCTCTTTTCCTTTTTTTTAGTTCATACAAATGTTATACAATATGCAGTATTTTTTGTCTGGCTTCTTTCACTTAGCTTAATGTTTATGAGATTCATCCATGCTGTTGCATGAATTAATAGTTCTTTCATTTTATTGCTGAGTAATATTTGTTTTTGTTTCTGTTTTTGTTTTTTTGAGACAGAGTTTCGCTCTTGTCACCCAGGCTGGAATGCAGTGGCACTATCTTGGCTCACTGCAACCTCTGCCTCCCGGGTTCAAGTGATTCTCCTGCCTCAGCCTCCCATGTAGCTGGGATTACAGGTGCCCGCAACCACACCTGGCTAATTTTTGTATTTTTAGTAGAGACGGGGTTTCACCATGTTGGCCAGGCTGGTCTCGAACTCCTGACCTCAGGTGATCCACCTGCCTCGACCTCCCAAAGTGCTGGGATTACAGGCATAAGCCACGTTGCCCAGCCATTGCTGAGTAATATTTCATGGGATGGATATACACATTTCATTTACTGATTCTAGTAGATGGACACTTGATGTGTTTTGGACTATTACGACTGAAGCTGGAATGAACATTTATGTACAAGCCTGGGTGGATGTATGTTTCTCATTTCTTCTGGGCTGAGTTTCTGCATTATACATGTATGTGTGAGTTTAACTTTCAAAGAAACTGTCAACTGTTTCCCAAAGTGGCTGCACCACTTTGCATTTTCACAGGTGTGTATGAGGATTGTAGTTTCTCCACATCTTTGTCAACACTTGGCACTATCAGTCTGTTTACTTTTAGCCATCCATCCTAGTAGGTGGATGCTGATCTATTCTTTTTTTTTTGAGACAGGGTCTCATTCTGTTGCCCAGGCTGGAGTGCAGTGGCACAGTCATCACTCACTGCAGCCTTGACCTCCCGGGTTCCAGTGATCCTCCCACCTCAGCCTCCTGAGTAGCTGGGAATACAGGCGTGCACCACCATGCCCGGCTTTTTTTTGTATTTTTGTAGAGACAGAGTCTTGTTATATTGCACAGGCTGGTCTGGAACTCCTGGGCTCAAGTGATCCGCCCACCTCGGCCTTCCAAAGTGCTGGGATTACAAGCATGAGCCACCGCCTGATCTAGTCTTTTAAACCCAAATATAAATTACTTCTGGATTTTGCTGTTGAATGGGAAATGCTGAGTCTCAGAGAGGGCCACAGGATGTGTTGGGTGTTGCCACATTCCCGGAGCACCTTGTACTGAGTGTGCTCTGGGTGGAGGAGGGGAGGGAGAACTGAGGACTCTCCGACATCTCTTCTCCTATTTTCAGGGAAAAAAAGAAAGACAACCTTGAGAAGAAGGGCAGTAAGACATTCTGTAATGGATTTAAGAAGAAGCACTGTAATACTTTTTCATTAAAAAGCACTGGAGGCCGGCTGCAATGCCTCATGCGTGTAAGCCCAGCACTTTGGGAGGCCAAGGCAGGTGGATCACCTGAGGTCAGGAGTTTGAGACCAGCTTGCCCAACATGGAGAAACCCCATCTCTACTAAAAATACAAAAAATTAGATGGCTGTGGTGACAAGTGCCTGTAATCCCAGCTACTTGGGAGGCTGAGGAAGGAGAATCGCTTGAATCCAGGAGGCAGAGGTTGCAGTGAGCCAAGATCGTGCCACTACACTCCAGCCCAGGTGAGAGTGAGACTCCATCTCAAAAAAAAAAAAAAAAAAAAGCACTGGAAATAGTTTGTAGCCTTAAATTCTAGTTGCAGCTAAGTCCCTAAATAGCCCAATAAGCATTCTTATCACTCTTGGGCCTCAGTTATCTTATGTGC
Organism: Symphalangus syndactylus; assembly: GCF_028878055.3. Lineage (NCBI taxonomy): Eukaryota > Metazoa > Chordata > Mammalia > Primates > Hylobatidae > Symphalangus > Symphalangus syndactylus. The sequence goes on along the minus strand of NC_072429.2, from coordinate 63,155,671 downwards.
AGAGATAGAATTTAAAATATCATACTTAAGCATCCTTTTAATTCCATACTTAAGCATCCTTCTAATTCTACTTAGAAAGTTCAAGAATGTGGCTGATGTTTCTAAGAAGCAGCATATGCAATGATATTAGACTGTTGAAAATGAACGTATTTTATTTTTATCTTACTATTGATGTTGTAGTCAGAAGATGCAAGCTGATATCTTGCTGATATGATTAGGGGAAAGGGCATTTACATGAGTTTCCTAAATTCTATCACTTGGTGACATATTTGTTAGTAGTCTTTACTCATCCATGTGGCATATGCTATCATCTATAGCGGTATAACCTGTGATATTATGAAAGGAATAAAAATGCTTATTTAAAATATTTTCTTATCTGTGAGATGAAGATGGATTGAGATAAGTGGGCCAGGCGTGGTGGCTCACACCTGTAATCCCAGCACTTTGGGAGGTCAAGGCAGGTGGATCACCTGAAGTCAGGAGTTCGAGACCAGCCTGGCCACATGGTGAAAACCTGTCTCTACTAAAAATACAAAAATTAGCCATGTGTGATGTTGGATGTCTGTAATCTCAGCAACTCGGGATACTGAGGCAGGAGAATCTCTTGAACCTGGGAGGTGGAAGTTGCAGTGAGCCAATATCGTGCCAATGCACTCTGGCCTGGTTGACAGAGCAAGACTCTATCTCAAAAAAAAAAAAAAAAAAAAAAAGATACCTAAGTGGGCTGCTTAAATTTTGTACCAAGAGAAAGGTCAGTCCACAATTACCTGTCGGTTAGCAATATGCTTTATGAATTGGGCATGGAGCATTCAAAATACAATTTTGTTTTAGAAAATAGTTATTTTTCACAACTGCGTATTATTTGTGTTGGCTATAATAGATTTGTTATTTTAAATGGATAAATAACAGTGCTTAAAATTGTTCAATTTTAATTTCTAATATGCTTACTATTGATAGATGTGACCCACATAAACAAAAGCATTTGGGTTTCTCTATAATTTTTAGGGTATAAAGAGTTCTCAGGGCCAAGAGGCTTGAGGCCTGCTGGTCTACATCCCCATCATCTGGACTTCCTCATCTCTCACACATTTCTCAGTCCTTTGCTAATACTGCTTCTTCTGCTGCTGCTGCTTTCCTGAAGCTCTCTGTGGTAAGATTACCTATAAATGCCAATTTTCAAAATCCAATTCACATTTTTGTTTCTCACCTTGTTTGAACATCTTTAAGCCTCTTACATTGTTGTCTACACCCTTCGTAAAAATGTTTCTCCCCTGATGTTGTGACACCAGCACTGGCACCATCTCCTCCTGCCTCCCCACTCTCCAATCCTCTTTGGCTTTCTCCTTGCCCCTGTATGCTGGTTATTTCTCAGGGTTCCAACCTAGATTTTCTTCTCTTACTGATCTACGTATTTTCCTCGGGGTGTCTCATTCAAATCTTTGGCTTCAGTTGCTTCCAATATACCAATGATTTCCAAATCTGCATTTCTTTCCTGGGCTTCATATCCTTATTTCAAATGTGTATTCCTGTCGAAGAAGCATCTCAAAAAGAGCATGTCCAGCTGAAACTCATGAGCTTTTTCTTCCTGAACTCACATTTACTTGCATGCTGCTTAGGTCAATAATATTATTATTCATTTATTTGGAAACAACAAAAAAGAAAATCCAAAACAATAGCTTAAAAATTTTGTAAAGCTGTTTTTTACTCCTCCTCCTCGCCTCCCACCCCCCGCCCCTGCCGTGTAGTAAATCTCCAAATCCAATTCTAGCTCCAAAATATCTTGTATCTACTTCTTGTTTTTCCTCCTGTCTCTGTTGCTCACACTATCTTTTCCCTGAGTGATTGCAACTGTCTGTTGATCAGCCTCCTGCACACCTTCTCCCCACCCCTCATCAGGGTGATCTTTCCAGCATGCATATGGCATTGTCACTTCCGGCAGTCAACATTCTTCCATGCTTCGTCCTCACCTGCAGGATGAAATTCATGCTCCTTAAGCAGGCAAAGGCGCAGGAGTCCTTCATTATTTGATCCTATGGAGTTTCCCATTGAGTGTCTTGCCATTCCTAGTTTCTACCCTATTTCCCAGCCGTGCTTTATGATGGGACCGTGCCTGTGCTGAGGTGGTTTTCTCTGTCCAGGATGTCCATACCCTCCGTTCTGTGTGCCCCCTCTTAGAGGTCATCTCCTCTTTGAGAGCTTCCCTCTCTCTCAGCCCCCGGGGCATTTATTTGCTTTACCTAGCAAATTCCCAAATCAGTTAGAATCAGGCCTTATCATATCTCCCTGTACTGTAGATACATTTACATCTCTATTTCCCCACAAGGCTGTGTCTCCTCTGTGTCCCACACACTGTCCAAGCCCACTGACAGGTGTGCAAATGGATTAGTCAGAACTAACGGGGAGGTCAGAACAGGGATCCTTTACTTTCTCTTTGAAGCAGCTGCAGAGATTAATTTCTTTTCATTGTTAAATCAAGATAGAAATATTAAATTGCTTCATCATGGAAAAAAATGGGTTCAAAATAAATAATTTGGGGATGTAGATGAAATGAATTTTCCCTCACAGAGGGATCAAGATCGTTCCCTGTAGTCTCATCGCTGGCTTCTTCCCATGGATTAGCAATGTGGGCCAAGATTTAGAGAAAATAAGAGATGCTGGAATGAAGGAATTTGGGAGAAAAAAGGAAAACCAGGTAGGTTACTTGTAAAGAAAAGTACCAAAGGAGATGAGGGAGATAGAACAAGAAAAGGAAAAAAAGATTGTGGGAAAGAATGCACTGAAACAGTACTAAAGAATAGTCCATTTGCTGCCAGTAAGGGGCTACAGGGAAAAAGAAATACAGGAATGAGAGGAAACCCTGACAGGATGCAGCTTCACAATTCTTTTCAGAGCTCAAGCTTAGGCAGACTTCTTGATATTGTCTCTAAAGTGTGTGTTCACCCTGACGCTCATGTCCATGTAATTTCTCTCTCTGAGGCATTCCAGGGTCAAAAGGTCAGAGCTCCAGCATTAGAATAGGAAACTGTCTTTTCTGGACAGAGGTGCCATCTTAGGAATAAACCTAGCCAATGCTTCAATCATTTGATGAAATAGCTCCAATAATTATGAGTTTGGTTTAAGACATTGATGAGATGTTTATCGATGTTTAAATTAAATTGTTATATTTAATTTCTTCTATCTTGTACAGTATATAGGATTTTAATAAAATCTATGCCAAATCTTAATATTATTCAATATCAAAGTCAGAAATAACTCTTACTCAAAACCATATAAGAGATCTAGGCTATAGCTAGCAATTGCTTCAGTTAAAGAGTGATAGAGCTATAAATTTAATCCTAATTTTAAAATTGCAGCAAAACATAAGGATTGAATTTACAAATCACCCATTTTTTGCAAAGATTTCTCCAGAATTGGAACTTTTGTTTGTTTAGTCATAAACTACATGTTGAATGAAATTATCCAAAATTTCATAAGAGTGTTATGTGGTAACACTTTATAAGTAAAATACGCTTTCTTATTCAACCTCCTGGTAATGTTTGCCTGGTATTGAAAGACAACACCATATCTAATTATTTTAAAGTCAGCAGAGTATTAAAAAAACTAAATATTTTGCAAAGATATAAATTATAATAACCTTAATTTTCATTTATTAATTTTTTGTGTGTGTGAGAAATAGTCCTACTATTGCCCAGGCTGGAGTGCAGTGGCACAGTCTTGGCTCACTGCAACCTCCATCTCCTGGGTTTAAGCAATTCTTGTGCCTCAGCCTCCCAAGTACCTGAGATTACAGGCATGCAACACCACGCTCGGCTAATTTTTGTATTTTTTTGTATTTTTGTAATTTTTGTATTTTTAGTAGAGATGGGGATTCACCATGTTGGTCAGACTGGTCTCCAACTCCTGACCTCAAGTGATCCACCTACCTGAGCCTCCTAAAGTTCTGGGATTACAGGCGTGAGCCACTGCGCCCAGCTATAACCTTCAGGTTCAAAGCATTCTCCCAGCTATTATTAAGGCCTCTGAGAAAATCTCCTTTATATATATATTCTCAAGTCAGAATTATTAGTCTCCATCTTTCATCTTAGTCTTCTTCAAATACCAAACTCTTTACTAAGCAGTTAGACACAAGCAGTTTCACCAGTTCTATCACTCAAATACGGTTTCATAAGTTCTGCCTAGTGATTGCCCATCAGAGGGGATATGGATTTGTGGGCAGGAAATAGAACAGAAACCTAACTCTAACTCTTCTGTAAAATGTAGTGTTTAGGTTAACATTCTTCCTTAACTGCCATCTGCTTTTTTTTTTTTCTTTAACACTTTGTCCAAACTTCTCAAACCTTGCACTGCAGAATCATGGAGTGTTCAAGCCTGAAGGGAGTGGAGAGATTGGGCCAGCTCCTTTTGGATGCATCCTGAAATCGAGGACCAGTCAGAGGCAGGGAGTCACCCACTATCAATCCCGATCACCAGGAGGAGGGCCGAAGAAGAGTGGAACTCAGGTTTCCCAGCTCAAGCCCCTCCCCATCAGGGCCCATCACACCACCTCTTCCCATGCCACTGAAAACAGCGTGCTGCTGCATCCCCCAAAGTCCAGAACACATTTCAGATTCATGAGCCAATCTGGTTTAAGGGAATTGGTGTTGGCTCCCCGTGTTAGAACAGACAGAACAGACCACTCGAGAATCTTTTGTATTTGTTGACAAATGATAAATAGAGATAAAAGAGAGGAAAGAGGGGAGACGAACTTGAAGCTGTACGGCTTAACACTGAAGCCATGTAGCTTAAGCAGTTAAACACAGGGACCCCGTCTCACACGCCTGGTTCCCTCCTCCAGCTGTGTTGTCTGCTAATGACTGTGTGGCTCCGGGCCAGCTGCTTGGTCTCTCTAGCCTCAGCTTAGGGTTTCTGTGATGGCTACGTGAGCTCAAGGATTCACAAGGAGTCCTGGTACACAGTGAGCACACAGGTGTTAGCTGTTACGGAAAGAGCTCCTTTTCATTCAGAGGAGTCGGACATAACTTCACAGGACTTGAAAGTGTCTTATATAGTCACTCATCTGCAAACACATGTGGTCTTTTCAGCACTTCTTTCTCTCTCTAATGTGGTTTTACTAAGCTACCCACATTTAAGATCCCAGCCAGGTCACTCGGGTGCTGCTAAATTGTGTAATTCAGTGTGACCCTAAGAGACCCATATAGGAATGGAGCTATGATTTTTTTTTTTTTTTTTTTTTTTGAGACGGAGTTTCACTCTTGTTGCCCAGGCTGGAGTGCGATGGCACGATCTCGGCACACTGCAACCTCTGCCTCCCAGGTTCAAGCGATTCTCCTGCCTCACCCTCCCTAGTAGCTGGGATTATAGTCACGTGCCACCACGCCCGGCTAATTTTGTATTTTTAGTAGAGACGGGGTTTCTCCATGTTGGTCAGGCTGGTCTCGAACTCCCGACCTCAGGTGATCCGCCCGCCTCGGCCTCCCAAAGTGCTGGGATTACAGGCGTGAGACATCGCGCCTGGCCAGCTATGATTTGTTTTAGGGCTGTCCAGAGCCAACTCATCTACCCCACACAGACTGTCTTGAGAGGAAGACACGTCTGCTCCCTAAGAGCCTAGGGGTAGGAGTATCTCATTCCCATCAGCGTTCCACACATCCCTTAGCTGAACCCAAGAGCTTGATTCCAACCTTCATGTCAATTTCAGACAGACGAACCCGAGGTCAAGAAGGAAAACACTGAAATTATCCAAGGATCTTCGCTTTCTCTCCATCCCCTGGGAGAACATTTCAGGTTTATTAGACAGTTTGTCTGTTAACATTATTCACTTGAAACAAAACCCTGGGTGTGTGCCTTTTGGAGAACCATGTAAATCAACAAAGCTATACATAGAACAGAGCGATTCGCTCAGCAGCCAAGTTCCCCACAGATAGCAGGCGGACAGAACGCGCCGAGGAAAGGAAGTGCAGCCTTTCCTTATTTTTCTAGCATCCTAGGCTTAGCAGTCAATGCACATCCTCTATGCTGTTGTTGGCTATTCAAATAAATATTGACAAACGGTGACTAATTATTACAAGGTGTTAGTTTGTATGATTACGCTATAAGTAATGGTGGAGCTCATTTCTGAAACATTAGTATTACGTGTATTTATTATTTTGGTCTTAATTTTAGAGGTAATTTAGAAATGGCATATCAAAAAGTAATCACATATTTAAATTCATAACTAGCAAAACTAAAATACCATTTATGTATACTTTGAAAAACTCTACATTACCACTGTGGTTTAATTCAACTCAGAGACATTTAAAAGCGGAGATGAACAGGCATTTGTGTCATGCTAATGTTTTTCTCACATGTCCTTAATGCTGTTGCAATTACCTATGGAAACACAGAAAGCCACGTCCCATCTACCCAGCACACGTCGCCACCGGTTTTTCGTTTCTTTACAGTGACATTCAGCACTTCTCCGGTTTTCCAGTTTTCAGTTCTGAAGTAAAAGTTGTTTCTTAATTTCTTCTCAGGTTGTGTGAGGGAGTATCTCATAAATCCTAGGCTGACCCCTTTTTGGAGATCAAAAACAAAACAAGATTGCTATGAAGATCTGGGGTGAAATTAAGCTTCCAGGGTTGTGGCTGTTACAGTGTTTCCCCCTTTTGTAACTCCCTCTCCCAAACCTCTCCTTCCAGGGTGCGCCACACAGAGTCCTGATGCAGGCCCAGTGTCTTGTCTACTGCCAACCAGGGGCCAGCTTTTGCATTTGCTTTGATGGTGTATTCCAGAATCTTTTTTTCTTTACTTTTTTTTTTTTTAATTTAAGAGACAGAGTTGGCCAGCCGCGGTAGCTCACATCGGTAATCCTAACACTTTGGGAGGCCGAGGCAGGTGGATCACCTGAGGTCAGGAGTTCCAGACCAGCCTGGCCAACATGGTGAAACCCCATCTCTACTAAAAATATAAAATTAGCCAGGCGTGGTGGTGCATGCCTGTAATCCCAGCTACTAGGGAGGCTGAGGCAGGAGAATCACTTGAACTGGGGAGGTGGAGGTTGCAGTGAGCCGAGATCGTGCCATTGCACTCCAGCCTGGGCAACAAGAGCAAAACTCCATCTCAAAAAAAAAAAAAAAAAAAAAGAGTCTTGCTCCATCATGCAGGCTGGAAGTACAGTGGTGTGATCTCAGATCACTTCAGCCTCGACCTCCTGGATTCAAGCAATCCTCCCACTTTAGCCTCCTGAGTAGCTAGGGCTACAGGTGTGTGTCTCCAGGCCCAGCTAATTTTTAATTTTTTTGTAGAGACACAGTCTGGCTTTGTTGTGCAGCAGTCCTTTTGCCTTGGCCTCCCAGAGTGTTGGGGTTATAGGCGCTAGCCACTGTGCCCACCTTTACCTGAATCTTCAGGTGCAAATCTGAAGGGAGGAAGTAGGCCAGGCTTCAGACTAGCTTCAGTGGTGACTTGCTCTTCAAGGTCTTTGGTCAGATGAACCTTTCCATGCAGTGATGCTCGGGGACCTATACTTGAAGTGAGGCAGAGCATTTTCTGGCTCTTTAAGCAGAACTGATAAGGACATGACTTATAAGGACATGGCATTCCTGAAGCCAAAGATGTCCCAGCTGCAACCTGTGTCCCAGCTGCAGTCCACTTGGCTGCCTGGCAAATCCACCTTCCTTCATGGCTGGTCCTGTCTCCACCTCCTTATGAGAGAGCCTCGCTGCTGGCTGTGGTTATTTTTACAGATAGGCCACTTTCTTAGGGAAGACAAAGGTTTCCCGATAATGTTTTGATTTAGCAAGTGGATGTATTCTCATTCTCTGAACATCCTGAAGCTGTGTGCCTGTCACTCACTCTGCAAGACTCTACCACCAGGCTTCATCATGAGAAAAGCCCCTCCTGGCCCCGAGGGAGCACTAGAGCAGGGCAGGGCAGGGTCTCTTATTGTGTACCCACACGCTAGCGATGTCGCTGCCTGTCACTTGTGTACACAGCCTTCATCCCAAGTGACTTACAAGCTCTCGAGAGTGGGAAATATGTCTCCTTTGCCATCCTATCTCCTGGCTTAGCAGGGTCCCATTGAAAATGCATGTGTGCCTAGCAACAGGGGCATACCCTCAGGTCCTTTCCCGAGCTTCCGACTGGGAGCTCCAGCTACCTCCTAATTAGCTGCATTCAGACATCAAACAGGTAGTGTTAAAATCACTGGATTCTCCTCCCCTCCCCAGAGCTGCTCCGGAGTCCCTAGTCAACAGTCATTATTCACTTGACTGCCTGAGCCTTAGACCTGGAGTCAGACTTAGCTCCCCCATCTCCCCAGATGCTCCCCACTCCACAACACGGCTTCCACCTTTAATCAGTTACCTAAGTCCTGCCAGCTTCTTATCATTCAAATTTATCAAGTGCTCTTTACTTGCCCTGACACTCCCTTCATTTCAGCAATGATAATATGTCACCTGAATTAATATAACAGCTCCCAAATCAGTGTCCTTGTCCCCACTGCAACTGCCCTTCATCATAAGAACTGTCTCTTGCACATACATTGCCAGCTCCACTGCTTGCTGGAAGGAGCTCAGCAGCCTTAGTGTGGTTTCACGGGCCACTGCTGCTTTACCCAGTCCGTCATCTGCTCCTCCTACCTCTGGTCACAGTGCCTGATTTTCACAAGGGCAACTCCCCTTTCCACATCCTCCCTCCTTTTGCTTTGATCCCCGCCCATTCCTCTCTACCTCCTCCGATAAGCCAGCTCCAGGGCAGAAAGAGGGATCATCCCTCTGGCGCAGTGACTGATTCAGGCTTGGCCATTCATCTCCACCAGCCCCATGGAAAATCAGTCTTGGGAACTACTGGTCAGCAAGAGTTCCTCCTGCTGGGTTTGTAAACTGGGAGAATCTGAGCCTGGAGCTGCTGGTGGCCATCTGGACATGAGGGACTCAGCCTGCAAGAGATGAGCCGACAGCAGAGACTAGGCACAGACTTCTGACATGTCCAAGCACTTGGATCCAGGCTTGCTCAAACCACTGCACCCCCAGTCTTCAGTTTCTGTTTGGATTTATATTTTTAAACTTGCCAACAAAAGAGACTTGACTGCTCCAGACACAAGACCCTTGGTGACCAGGACTCTCCCTATGTTTTGGAGTGTCCGTGCTTTCTCTTACCTCCCAACTATGGCTCAAGTTACCTCCTTTTCTGGGATTTCCTTTTCTTTTCTTTGTTTGAATATCTCCTATTCATCCTTCAAAAATCTGCTAAGACTTCACTACCTCTGAGAAGCCTTTACTGACCCCTACCAGACTCCTTGATCATTTTACCTTCTCATAGCACTTAACATATTACATCCTAATCACCTGTTTATTTGGGGGGACTTCCTCTAGACTACAGCCTCCTTAAGGCTAGTATTACGTTTTATCATTGTTGTACCTCCAAAATCATATGTATTCACTCACATGTATGAAATAAGAAAATTAACCCTCAAAAAGAGACAAAAGAGAAATTATTACCTTGATTTGATTTAAAATAGATTTGTATGTACTTGGTCATCTGCATCTGTGGATTCAACCAATCAGGGCTCAAAAACATTAGGAAAAAAACAATAAAAATAACAATACAATAAAAAAAACAAATAAAAAACAATATGGGATAACCACTACTTCCATAGTATTGACATTGTATTAGGTATTATAAGTAATCTAGAGATGATATAAAGTATACAGGAGGGTGTGCATAAGTTATATGGAAATAGTACACCACTTTATATCAGGGACTTGAGCATCCATGGATTTTGGTATCCATGGGGGTCCTGGAACCAATCCCCAAGGGTACAGAGAAGCAACTAACCATATTTTAAAATATCACTTCCTCGGCTAAATCATAGAGAATGGACTCGCGCAAGGACAAGTTTGGAAGCCTGGAGAGTAGTTGCAGTGATTTAGGTAAGAGACGATGGCATTATGAACCATGGTAGTGTGAGTGGGGATGAAAAGCAACGGACAGATTCAAGACACTCAAAAGACCTAAAGGTCAAATATCAGGGAAATGAGAACTACAGAGAAGGAAGAAGTCCAAATACCTCATAAGGGTTCTTCAGATAGGGAAACACACAAGGAGGAAGAGTTTTGGAGTCAGGGAACTTTAGATCTGGTTTTTGGTTTTTTTTTAATTTAAAATTGAGATATGGCCAGGCATGGTGGTGTGTACCTATAGTCCCAGCTACTTCGGAGGCTGAAGCAGGAGGATCACTTGAGTCCAGGAGTTCTGGGCTATAGTGCATTGTGCTAATCAGGTGTCCACACTAAATTTGGCATCAATATGGAGACCTCCTGGGAGCAGGGGATCACCAAGTTGCCTAAGAGGGGTGAACTGGTCCAGGTCAGAAATGGAGCAGGTCAAAAGTCCTGTGCTGCAGCCTGGTCAACACGGTGAAACTCTGTCTCTACTAAAAATACAAAAATTAGCTGGGCGTGGTGGTGGGCACCTGTAATCCCAGCTACTTGGGAGACTGAGGCAGGAGAACTACTTGAACTCAGGAGGTGAAGATTGCAGTGAGCAAAGGTGCCATTGCACTCCAGCCTCGGCAACAAGAGTGAAACTCCGTTTCAAAAGAAAAAAACAAAAACAAAAGTAGACAAATAAAACTCCTGTGCTGAACAATAGTGGGATCGCACCTGTGAATAGCCACTACACTCCAGCCTCAGCAACATGGTGAGACCCTGTCTCTAAAAATAAATAAATAAATAAACAAAATAAAATAGAGGTATGATCCACGTGTCATAATATTCACCTTTTTAAAATATACAATTCAGTAATTTTTAGTGTACTCACAAGGTTTTCTAACCATCGCCATTATCTAATTCCATAACATTTCATCACTTTTCAAAAAAAGACCCAAACTAGCCAGGTACAGTGGCTCACGCATGCAATCCCAGCATTTTGGGAGGCTGAGGCGGGTGAATCACCTAAGGTCGGGAGTACGAGACCAGCCTGACCAATATGGAGAAATCCCGTCTCTACTAAAAAATACAAAAAATTAGCCGGGCGTGGTGGCACATGCCTGTAATCCCAGCTACTTGGGAAGGCTGAGGGAGGTTAATCGCTTGAACCCAGGAGGTGGAGGTTGCGGTGAGCCCAGATCATGCCATCACATTCCAGCCTAGGCAACAAGAGTGAAACTCCGTCTCAAAAAAAAAAAGAAAGAAAAACACCAAAACAAAAACCCCAAATCCATTAGCAGTTACTCCTCATTGCTCCATCACCCAGCCTTGGGCAATGACTAATCTACTTTCTATCTTCACAGATTTGCCTACTCTGGGCATTTCATATAAAGAGAACCATATGATATTGGGTGGTTGTGTCTGGCTTCTTTCACTCAGCATGTTTTCAAGATTTACTCATGTTGTAGCGTGTACCAGTATTTCACCATGTTGTATGACTGAATATGATTCAATCATATAAATATACCACAATTTATTTACTCATTCATTAGCTGATGAACACTTGGGTTGTTTCTGCCTTTGGGCTATTGTGAATAGAGTTTACACCAACAGTGGTGTAAAAGTGTTCGTTTACACCAGAACACTGGTATAAAAGCTATTGTGTAGGCATGTATTTCCTATTGTCTTGGGTGTATACCTAGAACTCGAAAGCTGGATTATATGGCAACTCTATGTTTAACTTTTTGTGGAACTACCAGACTGTTTTCCAATGTGGTGGCAACATTTTACATTTCTACCAGCAATTTATGAGAGTTCCAATTTTTTGACAAACTCATCAACACTTGTTATTAATATCTTGTGTTGTTTTGATACAGCAATCCTAGTGAAGGTGGACTGGCATCTCATCATCATTTTGGTTTGTATTTCCCTAGTAAATAATGATGTTAAGCATATTTTCAGGTGCTTTTTGGCCGTTTATGTATCTTCTTTGGAGAAATGTCTATTTAAGTCATATGCCCATTTTTTAAGAGTGAAAACAAAATCTTATTCTAAAAATAGAACTCAGTAAAATGAAATAACAAAAGATAATAAAAAGGAAGAGAAAAGGTATTTTTACATATTTAAAATAGCTAAAAATCAGATTTTTGTTTAAGTGAATGAAGAACTGAAGATGCCATCCTAGAATTGTTTTTGGGGCCAAGTTAAAAAAAAGTCAACCCTATTAATGGTATGTAGACAGAGAGGCAGAAGAATGTGGAAGCCTCTATCTCTATTTCCTCCTGACTTTGTTCATAGCTGACATTCCTTCTGCCCTGCACAGTGGGCTGGCCCCAGCACAGCTGCCCTGGGCTTGGCTGTGATTGATACGGATGCTCCAAAGTCAACAGGTGTGTTCTGATGTCAGAGTTTTTTGTGTTTCCTTTGGATGCATTCCAAGCCTGGATAGAGACGTGTCTGCCTGAAATGGCTTATCTCTTCCACAAGACTGGGTGGCTGGAAGATGCCTGAGACCGTGGTGCCAGAGAATTCTCTGTTAGAGTATGTCCTTACAACTCAGGAAGCTTCCAGGGCTAAGTTCCGTGTTGTGTGATACACATGGAGTCTATGATCACGGGGAAACCAGCTAAAACATTTGATTCAAAACTTTGAGGCCGGGTGCAGAGGCTCACACCTGTAATCTCAACACTTTGAGAGGCTGAGGTGGGTGGATCACCTGAGGTCAGGAGTTCGAGACCAGCCTGGCCAACATGGTGAAATCATGTTTCTACTAAAAATACAACAGTTAGCTGGAAGTGGTGGTGGGCGCCTGTAATCCCAGCTACTAGTGAGGCTGAGGCAGGAGAATGACTTGAACCCAGGAGGCAGAGGTTGCAGTGAGCTGAGATCGTGCCACAGCACTCCAGCCTGGGCAACAGAGCAAGACTCCATCTCAAAAAATAAAAAAAAAAATACACTTTGGTCCCCAGCAATATCTAAAAATTGTTTTTAATAAGAAATAGGCATAACACATGGTGACTCTTCTTCCTTGATTTCCAACTAAATTTTTGGTCAGGTGATTCATGGAGAATTTTAAGTTTGAATATATTGTTACTGTTAAACATAGGGTGCAAAGCATGATATTTAGATTGTTCATATTAGAAGAAGATATCACAATGATCAGTCAATTTATAATCATTCACCAGTCACAGGGGAAGAATAAAATCCTAGATACATCAGAAAAATAAATTACTAAGACAATTATAGTTATAAGATCTGCATGCTCATTGAAACTATTTCATGGGCTTAATTATCAATCATTGAAGAAAACTGTGTTTTCACTAGTTAAAACTTAATTTAAATTGTAGATCATATGATCTTCCTTCTCAAAGTTATCAAGGAAGATCTTTCCAAAGCAGGAAAGGATTTTTGGTATATTGTTAAAAGTAAAAATATCGTCTGTCAATCAAACTGACTGGGGGAACTTAAGCATTTTTCTCATGCTCTAAATGGCCATGCTCCATGCTAGCTCAGGATCCTAATAAACTCCCCTCTTCCACATCAGGAATTATTTGACTGAGTTGCTCAATGAAATCAGCTGGTTCTCCTTTCATTATTATAACCAAAGTCTTACATTGTTATAACAAATATCAAAATTAGGAATGTATTTAAAGGCGTGATTTCATAGACTCTGGTCCAGAGAACTGGACTCTTTTCCCTGGATATCTGAGCCGAAATGAAGCAAGCCCCCACACACATGAATTACGGAGAATAAAACTCAGCGGGACAGGACATTAACACAGATCAGATCAAAGGGCATTCACTGAGAGTAAGAGGTGACATAATTTACAGAATAACTACAGGAAAAGGAAATGTTCTTGACGATTTTAGATTACCTTTTATGAGAGAGTCCTGGCAGTTTGGAATATGTTTCACTAAAAGGCAGGCCATACTTCCAGATTTCTGATCCATAATATTTTTTGAGTGCAATCAATATCTTTGTCTAGGACTGTCCCTATCTGGGCTGCCTTTAGAACAAATCAACAGACACAAAAAGAGTCCCTGCTCTCCGGGCCCCAACCTCCTTCTTGTATGGATGGGCTCTTCCTAAATCAAAAAACCCTGCCTCCTTCAGTTCTCCAGATTTCCTTACTCCCAGCTCAGCTACTCACACCCCAAGGGAGGGGTGGGTGATAATCCAGCTCTGGCACTCTCCTCTCCCCTACATGAGCCTCTCTGCAACGAGGCAGCCCAACTCCTCTGATGGGCTGTCACAAAGGTAATTGAAAAGGAGCATCAGGGCTCCTGTCCTCCTCCCTCACCCTCCTTGCTGGCAGCATCTACCACACTCCTGAGGATGTGAGTTGAATCCTGGACCCCACCATCTCTTAGATCTCCCTGCTCTGTCACCACCAGGGCCAGAGTGTGACAGTTGATGCCTGCTGGATGCTTGGGGATTCCTGAGTTCTTCTTTGTTCAGAAAAGGTCTGTGTCAGCTGATGTCTTATCAGCTGGCATAAGTTGGCAGGTGAGGTTGAGGATTACCTCTGATTGCTGATTCTAGAGCAAGTAGACCCCGTAGTAGAAGAGAAGCCCATCCTTGTTGAGTGGAGGTTGATGCTCGGACTCTGCAGCTAGTTTAGAAGCCTAGTTAAGGGCTTCTCCCATGATGAAAACAACAGCCCTCGCCGCTGGTGAGGGAACACCAGGGTGAGGTCACCAGCATTCCTTCATTGTATCCTTACTAGGGATATTTTTTCCAGCCTGCTTCCACCTTGTATCTCCACACCATGTTTTTGTCTTGTTTTGTTTAAGTTTTATTTGCAGATAGGGTCTGGCTCTGTCACCCAGGCTGGAGTGCAGTGGCATGATCTCGGCTCACTGCAGACTCTCGCCTCCTGGGCTCAAGTGGTCCTCCTGCCTCAGCCTCCAAAGTAGTTGGGACCACAAGCACACGCCATCACACTTGGCTAATTTTTCTTTCTTTCTTTTTTATTTTTTATTTGTTTATTTATTTTTTGTGGAGACGAGGTTTTGCCATGTCACTCGGGCTGGTCTCCAACTCCCGGACTCAAGCAATCCACCTGCCTCAGCCTCCCAAAGTGTTGGGATTACAGGTGTGAGCCACTGCATGGCCCATTCCGTGTTTTTAATTCACAGACATGGCCCAGGAGGTATATTCCCCACTGTCACTTCCCCTCCGCCCCTCCAGGGAGGGAAACCCAGCACCCACTCCCATTCTATCTACCGCCCTGAGAGCTGTTCAGACAAAGGCAGGCAACAGAAGAAACAAACCCAGCCTTCTCTGTCCATCCTGTGAGGCCCGGCAGGCAACAGGGACAATGGGAAAGGGAAGGAATTGCTATGCGTTAAGAATTCAGTAGTATTTTGTGGCCATATTTTCTTCCTCTCTTCTTCCAAACTCCTTTATCCCTCAAACTTACCAAGTTGATACTGTACAATTCCTGACTTGTATTGTCTTGAGCAATGAAGCAAGTCTGCAGGGAGTCCACAGAGAAGCTGCTGGAGTGAATTTCCTTATCGATAATTCTTATCAGCTCAAATATGCCACTGCTTTCTGACATAGTTTGAATGTTTTCAGAACAGGTCCTTTCTTTTTAGTCTTATGATATCATTTTTCTTTTCTTTTTTTTTTTTTTTTTTTTTTGAGACAGAGTTTTGCTCTTGTTGCCCAGGCTGGAGTGCAATGGCGCGGTCTTGGCTCACCTCAACCTCCGCCTCCTGGGTTCTAGCAATGCTCCTGCCTCAGCCTCCAGAGTAGCTGGAATTACAGGCAAGAGCCACCATGCCCGGCTAATTTTGTATTTTTAGTAGCAACGGGGTTTCTCCATGTTGGTCAGGCTGGTCTCGAACTCCCAACCTCAGGTGATCCACCCACCTTGGCCTCTCAAAGTGCTGGGATTACAGGTGTGAGCCACCGTGCCCGGCCTGTTTTTGTTTTGTTTTGTTTTTTAATATAGAGAAGTAGGTATTAAATATGTCTTCTTTCCAGATTATTTTAGTTTAATGAGATAACTAAATAATATTCAAAAGGAGGAATTTGATCAGCATCATCTTAAAACCTATCTGAAACCTATTTCTAAGCCCCAGGGTGCCCTGCACTGGTGAGCCTGCCCAGCCTCTGGGGGTGGTATGGACTGAATGACCCCAGGAAGGAAAGTGAGTCTGTGTCCTCTGTAAGCCTCTTTGTGGACTTTAAACAGTACTTGTGGACCACCTCCCTGGGCGTGCTTCTTTGTGAAGTTACTCATTCTCTTGGTTATTATATTTACCTTGTGAACTTCATTCCCTCTAAAGGGTAGCTAAGGATACAGCAGAATGACTTGAAGAGTCACCATTTAGTAAATGTTTGGTTTGACATCTGCCAAGAAACAAATTAACATTGATGTCTGCCAGGGTGCATAGGAAGTACCAACACTGATGAGTGTTGTGGAGACCTTACTTAGTTCCAAGTGCTGTATGTCCAGCATTGCATTGAATCTCATTGCAACCCTATTAATAGAATGAGAGCACCATTATTACCTGCTTTAAAAATGAGAGGCTTGCAAATTACCAGGTGTGGTGGTGGGCACCTGTAGTCCTAGCTACTGGTGAGGCTGAGGCAAGAGAATCTCTTGAACCCGGCAGGTGGAGGTTGCAGTGAGCTGAGACCCTGCCACTACACTCCAGCCTGGGCAACAGAGCAAGACTCCATCTCAAAATAAATAAATAAATAAATAAATAAATAAATAAATAAATAAATAAAAATGAGAGACTTGGAGTGATTTGCTTAAGGTCACACATAATAAGCAGCAGGACCAAGATGAGAAACTAGACCTTTAAACGGTATGTTACATAAATGATACATATTTTTCTCTGGATGGCTCCTTTCCCCATGAGTTTACAATGCATTATTTACTGAGGACAGAAGGTACTGCAAATGAGTTGGTCCTCACCAGGCATGATCTTGGTGCTGGAGTTATGAGTAGAGGGATGGAAACTGTCCCGTTCCTCCTACAGTCAAAGAGCTGGCTTCCTCAGGCAAGAGGCTGAAATTTCATTTAGCTTTGCAAACACAGCTCCTCCAGGCCCTCAATTTCGACTGCCATAACACACACAGAAAATACAGGAGCTGATTCTGCCCGCTTCCCCTGCTCCCCTGGGTCTTACTCTTCTTCACTATTCAGCTCGTCCTTTGGGTGTTTTCATTCACCCATATTCCTCCAATCAATTCCCTCTCTGGGAAGTTAGCCAGATTTCATTGCTGTAGCGAGCACTCAAAGAACCGCATATGTAGGATACTTATAAAATTCATGGCACTGTGTGTGGCAGCAACTGCTTTAATCCTGGAGATAAGTCATTCCTCAACATCTAGGTGACTATATCCTGAGGCACCGGGAAGTAACTTTCTCAACACCGAATAGCAAACCAGAGTTAGAACCTGTACAAGTCCACCACTCCTTATCCACAATTCTAAAACCCAAGCAGCTCTAAAAACCACCAGCAAAACCTGGCCTGACCTCATATGCAGTGGTTGACGATCTTTACCTTACTTAATATAATAAAATTCAAGTTGTGACTCACAGAACCTGTGCTCCTCCCCCGTTAATGGATAATGGTCTTGAAGCCTTCAAGTTTGTGGTGAGCCTCCACCCTCAGGGTCATCCTCCACTGACGGCTCCTCCTCATAAATGTCAGCAGCTTCCAGTGATTGGTGGGGTAGGTGGGGGCTATAAGTTTCTCACCCAAATTTGCAAATCTTGTACCAAATCCTGACAAATGCATAAACATTTAGCAAGTAAATTTAAAAATTCATACCTTCTGATCTTTTATGCTCAGGGAAACCCCTCCTTCTCTCTCCTTTTTTTTTTTTTTTTTTTTTTGAGACGGAGTCTCACTCTGTCACCCAGGCTGGAGTGCAGTGATGTGATCTCGGCTCACTGCAACCTCTGCCTCCCAGGTTCAAGTGATTCTCCTGCCTCAGTCTCCTGAGTAGCTGGGATTACAAGCGCGCACCATCACGCCTGGCTAATTTTTGTATTTTTAGTAGAGACGGGGTTTCACCATGTTGACCAGGCTGGTCTTGAACTCCTGACCTCAAGTGATCTGCCCACCTCAGCCTCCCAAAGTGCTGGGATTACAGGCATGAGCCACTGTACCCAGCCCCCTCTCTGATCTTCAAAGAGTACCCGCATGAGAGTTCACTCTGTGCTGGGTGCAATTATGTTCTGATGTGAGGATCACGTGAGCTGGATGGATCCTTTTGCAGTCCACACCTGAAATTGTAAAAATAAACAAAATAACTAAGAAACCCCTGACAACCCAACATTAAAAATCAAAGTTATTTTTTCAGCTTATTTGGCAGAAAACAATCTGATACTGAGGGTTCATTATAATTTCATTCATCCACTAAGTGCGAATACTTATATGTTTTGTGTTGAAGTTTTAATACGTTTGCTTCCAGGGTGTTTCAGACCTCTCCGGGTTATTAATAACTGCATGGCGAATGCATTTGATTCTTTTTCTACTTGGCCCAAAGGCTCTGAAGAAGGGATTAAGATCCTGTAATTTGTTCATTCAAGAACAAAAGGCCCATGTAATCTTTTTAGTCACCACTTACCTTGAACACTATGACTTTCGCCAACAAAAAAATTATTTAGCATACTTTATTCCAACTACTGAATACATTTTTTGGTGTAGAGATTAGTAGTTTATTGCCTATTAGCCATTGCTGCAGTAAAGTTTCTGATACTTGAAATGCTAGCTAACCACACTTGCTATTTAGCTGAAATATAATTTGCATGAAATAATCATCACGTAGACACTATAATACACTAAGCACCAACATTTTAAGAAATGTGAACTATTTGCTATGTAATTATTTTAAAATTCCTGGCCAGGCGCAGTGGCTCACGCCTGTAATCCCAGCACTTTGGGAGGCCGAGGTGAGCGGATCACGAGGGCAGGAGTTGGAGACCAGCCTGACCAACACTGTGAAATCCCGTCTCTACTAAAAATACAAAAATTGGCCAGGCGTGGTGGCATGAGCGTGTAATCCCAGCTACTCAGGAAGCTGAGGCAGGAGAATCGCTTGAACCCAGGAGGTGGAGGTTGCAGTGAGCCGAGAGCGAGACTCTATCTTAAAAAAAAAAAAATTCCTTATAAACCTGCCCATATTTTAAAATGAAAAGGTTTAAACTGTTTTGGAAAACCTACAGGAGTATGATTTCAACCAACAGAAAAGCATTACAAACCTCCGCACCCAGATTCTTTTTCATTATCTCCTAACTATTAAAGTGGTGTCGCTTGGTGCCACTGCACGCAAACACAAATCCAAGCAGGAGACTAAAACTGTCAGTGGTTGTTAGGAGCTGGTTATCCACATGACTTAGAATGTATCTATATTGATATTTGTAACCAACCAAAATCCAAACATAAAATTGCATAGAAAATCCGTAGATCCCCTAGAATATCTCTGAGAATTCCTCAGGCCCATGAACTCTACTCTGAAAAACACTAAATAATTCCTCTGCCATTATATGTGAAATCCAGAAGGAGAACTGAAGACTCAGGCTGATCCCAGAACACCGTATCATCTTAAGCTAGCCAAGCATATGAACTTATTCAATCTACCTATAGTTTTCCTGCCTTCAAGCACTGCCTTGGACTGTGATAAAAATATATGTGTACTTGGCATGCAATGGAATCCTGTCAAGAAGGGCAACTGTGTTTTATAAATGCTAAATAAACCTAAATTTCTAAAAATTATTAGAAATAAATTCAAATGAACCAATACAATTTTTAAATGAACCAGTAAGTATATTTTAACAGAACTGAGTTCATTTGAAATTTTAAATACCTAGAGTTTATTGCTGGGGGGAAAAGATTTGTGAAGAAACTTCATTTATTGCATTATCTGAATTTATTAAAAATATTTTGCTTGGCCAGGAGCAGTGGCTCTGCCTGTAATCCCAGTACTTTGGGAGGCAGAGGCAGGCGATCACCTGAGGTCAGGTGTTCAAGACTAGCCTAGCCAACATGGTGAAACCCCATCTCTACTAAAAATACAAAAAAATTAGCCAGGCATGGTGGCGCACCCCTGTAATCCCAGCTACTCAGGAGGCTGAGGCAGGAGAATTGCTTGAACCCAGGAGGCAGAGGTTGCAGTGAGGCGAGATCGCGCCATAGTGCTCCAGCCTGGGTGACAGAGCCAGACTTTGTCTCAAAAAAAAAAATAAATAAAATAAAAATAAAAATTTTGCTCATCCTATCCATGTATTTTCAATTTAGTAAGTGTAAACATAGTAGATACTTTCTGTTGTAGGATGTAAGGCTTGATATTATTCCAATGGGGGAGGATTTCTAGCTTGGTAGTAAATTGCACTTTACAGAAGACAAAAAAAGAAAAAAAAAAAGAATGCAAGCGTTTTAACCCTCACCAAGGATGCTGAAAAACTGATAAAGTTTGCTCTGTTTCAGAGAAGCCTGGAAAAGTTTAACAAAACTGGAGTGATCTAGGACTAAGGAGAGGTTTCAGAGGTTCTTTGGATTGAGCATTTGGCAGGACTTTGGGACAATTCCCATATCATCCCAAATTTATCCAAAGCCAAGAAATCTATAAAAAATAGATCACCATACTCTCGAGATGGGTTGGAGGTGAAGGGTCATTTGCTTTGCAGCTTTATCCTGCGTATTAGACTTCTGTTTCCTAGGGGATAGTAAATGATAGCATGAGGCTTACTTGTTTAAATGCAATCTCTCAATGGTATAAGGCACCATAAATAAAAATCAAGTTGACCCAAAACACTATGCTATTTAATATGTAATAATGTTGTAATATATAGTTGTTTAATGTAAAAGATCAGTTTTAAAATTATTCATTTTTCAGTATTAATGTAACAACAATCCATAGGATATATGTGAGTGTATATCTATACAAAGACATATGTATGTATATAATTTTAAATTTACCAGTGATGAAGATTGATAACTGTTGTAATAACACAGAAAATACAAACAGGCTGGGCGCAGTGGCTCACTCCTGTAATGCCAGCACTCTGGGAGGCTGAGGTGGGAGGATGGCTTGAACCAGGGAGGTCAAGGCTGCAGTGAGCCATGATGGCACCACTGCACTCCAGCCTCAGTGACAGAGTAAGACCTTGTCAAAAAAAAAAAAAAAAAAAAGACAAAAGAAAAAAGAAAGAAAATACATACAAATGATTGTCCTGTTATCAAGCATGTGTTTTTTGGTTGGTTCTTGAATATCTGTCCGGAGTCAGTGGTATATGTTTCTCTGCTGTAAATGCATTTTTTTCCTCTCAAGACTTAAAGAAATAACAACAACAGGCCGGGCGCGGTGGCTCACGCTTGTAATCCCAGCACTTTGGGAGGCCGAGGTGGGCGGATCACGAGGTCAGGAGATCGAGACCACAGTGAAACCCCGTCTCTACTAAAAATACAAAAAAAAAAAAAAAAAAATTAGCCGGGCGTGGTGGCGGGCGCCTGTAGTCCCAGCTACTCGGAGAGGCTGAGGCAGGGGAATGGCGTGAACCCGGGAGGAGGAGCTTGCAGTGAGCCGAGATCGTGCCACTGCACTCCAGCCTGGGCTACAGAGTGAGACTCCGTCTCAAAAAAAAAAAAAAAAAAAAAAGAAATAACAACAACAACAAAAAACCCCCCTCCAGTTTATCTGGATACTTTTTGGTGGCTCCAAGAGGATCTGATTGTGTCCTTGACCTCAAGGGCCACCTGAAGGGTAGTAAGAAGGCCTTTTCTTACCGGATGTTGGAGCAACTCAAATCTGTAAACATGTCCCTGTTGCTCAGTTTAATTGAAAGCTGCCTTCATTTATTGCCATTTTGAACATGACTGCATTGGGATGGGAAGAGAGCCCATTTCTTCCTGATCGTTTTGAATCTTTTTTAGAAGTTGCTTCTCTTTTCCACGGGAGGCTATGGTTATGTATACGGTGGGCAACGTAAAAATGAATAAAATCCTGACTAAATGTTTAGCGCCACCTATTGGTAGTCAAGTACACATTGATTCTTGGTGACAGACATTCCCACGAGAGAGAGCAGAAGTAATTTTAATGATTCCTTTTCTTCCAGTGTATATGCCTGTATGCATGCTTTATTACGACTATTATATTTAAATATAAACATATACTTAAATATTGGTAATAATATAAATATGGAATTCTTCTAGGTTATGATTTGTATTATTTAGGTTCACAATACCCTTGAAGTAGAATATGCAGTGATAGTCTACTTTTCAATAGTAAAAAGAAAATTCTAGGCTGGGTTCAGTGACTCATGCCTGTAATCCCAGCACTTTGGGAGGTTGAGGCAGGAGGATGGCTTGAGTCGAGGAGTTCAAGACCAGCCTGGGCAACATAGTGAGACCTTGTCTCTACAAAAAAAAAAAAAAGAAAGAAAGAAAGAAAAAAGAAAGAAAAAAAAAAGAAAAGAAAATTCTAGAGAACAAGGAAGAAACAACAACATGACATTGTCACATGTTGTTTGTTATATTTGTCTTGAAATACATATTGTCACCTATACACAAAGTATCTTGAATGAGCTCTATATCTTTTGAAACAGCCTTTAAAATGGTTTTCCACAGAAATTTGAGTTTGAAATTATGACGTTATTTCAATTCAGTCACTTATCTGTGCTAAGAATGAACTGGCCACAGATGGTGCTGAGACAACTGGATTTGCACACGGAAAACAATAAAGTTGGACTCCTACCTCATACCATAAATGACACTTAAATCAAAATGGATCAAATGCTTAAACAAAATGTAATATATAGGCCAGGCATGGTGGCTCATGCCTGTAATCCCAACACTTTGGGAGGCCGAGACAGGAGGACTGCTTGAGCCCAGGAGTTCAGGACCAACCTGGGCAAAATAATGAGACCTTGTCTCTATTACTTTTTTAAAAAGTAACATATGCATATAATGGGATATTATTTGGCCTTAAAAAGGAAGGAAATTATGACACATGCTACAACATCCGTGAACCTTGGGGGCATGCTAGATGAAATTGGCCAATCAGAAAAAGACAAAGACTGTAGATTTCCACTTATAAGAGGTAGTCAAATTCATAGAGACAAAAAGTAGAATGCTGGCTGCCAGGGCTGGGGGCGGGGAGAAATTCGGATTGTTGTTCAGTGGATACAGTTCCCATTTGGGAAGGTAAAGCCATTCTGGAGATGGATGGTGGCAATGTTTGCACAACAATGTGAATACAATCAACACTACTGAATTGTATACTTAAAATGGTTAAGGTAGTAAATTTATTGTATGTGTGTTTTACTATAATAAAAAAAGTAAAACTTTTTAAATGTCTCAGACACCTAAATGTAAGAACTAAAATTAAAATTCATGAAAGAAAACATAAATATAAATCTTCATGATCTTGGATTAGGCAGTAAGTTCTTAGATCTGACACCAAAAGCAGAGACAACCAAAGAAAAACAAAACAAACACATTTCATCAAAATTAATAAGTTTTGTGTTTCCAAGGAAATCATTAGGAGAGTGAAAAGGCAACCACGGAGAAATCATTTGCAAATCCTATATCTCATAAGGAACTTGTATCTAAAACATGAAAATAACTTTTAAGGCTCAATAATAAAAAGACAAACAACTCAATTTAAAATGGGAAAAGAGTCTGAACATTTTTCCAAAGAACATACACAAATAGCCAGTAAGTACATGAAAAGATGCTCGATATCATTAGTCATTAGGGAAATGCAAATCAAAACCACAGTAGGATTCTGACTCATACCCACTCAGATGGCCTTACTAAAAAAGATAGATAATACCAAGTACTGGCGAGAATATGGAGAAATTGGAACCCTCGTACACGGTTGGTAGGATTGGTAAATGGTGCCGCCACTTTGGAAAACAATCTGTCAGTTCCTAAAATGGTTAAGGTTAGTTACCATATGGCCCAGCAATTCCACCAAAAATAATTATAAAGATAAAAAACTTGTATACAGATGTTCACAGCAGCATTATTCATAGTAGTCAAAAAGTGGAAACAAACAATTCACATGTCTATTACCTGATGAATGGATAAATAAAATGTGGCATAGCACACAATGGAATATAATTCAGCCATAGAAAGAAATGAAATGCTGATATATGCTACAACACAAATGAGCTTTGAAAACGTTGCACTAAGAGAAGCCAGTCATAAAAGACCACGTATGGTATAACTCCATATGTGTTATATGTGAAATGTCTCAAATAGGCAAAACTACAGAGATATGAAATTTCTGTGAAATGTCTCAAATAGGCAAAACTATAGAGATATGAAATAGGGTAGTTCTTTCTTTGGGCCATATCTGGGGGGATAAACTGCTAAAAGTTTCTTGTTGGGGTCATGAAAACATTTAAAAATTAATGGTGATCATGGTTCCAGATATCTGAATATACTAGAAATCACTGAATTTGTACACTTTTAAAGAAGGAATTGTATATGTAACATCTTAAAAAGATGTTAATGGGTGAGCACTAGATCCACCATTGTCAACTTGTGACACTGATTTAAAAATACCTTCAGAATGGGCAAGACTAGAAAAAGAGATACGAGATGTGAAACATCCTTCATGGTATTACGGAATATAAAACTATTCATATTTAGATTTAATGAATGTGAGTTTATTACAGTGCTTTATTTACAGTAAATAATTTCCACTAAAATTAAAGAGACATTGGTCTTATCATTCTTTATCTCTATACTCACTCTTTTCAGCAAACAATATGAACAAGCATCTTAAACCTAGAAATTGTCCCCCAGCTACGACAATTGCTCTCCTTCCTGGAACTGCCTTTCCTATATGTTAATTTCCTCAGTGCAAAAGCTGTTATTTTCATTCAGAATGTTAAAGATACCCCTAGGAAAAGTCATTTTAAAAGTCTTGATTTTCACAGCCTTCTTCTGCATTAGAAGCTTAAGAGATATCCTAGGGCTAGGCTTCACTCCAGGTTTTAGGAGCAATCTAGGTAAGAATCTGCAGAAGCTAGGTGAAAATGCAGATCCATGGAAGCTATTTCAAACCTATCACATCCATCCCCAGGTAATTTTATACTAATATATGCTAGAAAGGGATACGGTTAAAAATATTCTACTTCTCTACTTTATCAGAGAGGTGGGAGTTTTGAAATCTTATTGCCATGTAGAGAACTACAGCCCAGAATGTGATAAATGAAAGGCACCTAAGAGTCATGTAGGGCAGTCTTTTTATTCTGTGAAGGAAGAAACAAGATGATTAGGCCAAAGCCACACAGATATTAGCTGCACAACCAGCACGAGATTGAGCACGAGATGGGGCTCGGGTGTTGTGATGTCCAGCGCAGTTTCTTCAGCTCAGTTAGGGCAGAATTAGGTTGATTGGGCACTATTGAACTACATGCTACATCCATCCACCATTAGATGAAACCTCTAATTTTAGTTCTGCTTATTATTTTTTATATTTTATATTTTTATTTTATATTATATTCATTTTATTTTGGTTTATTTTATTTAATTTTACTATTATTTTTTAAGACAGGATCTTGTGCTGTCACTCAAGCTGGAGTGCAGTGGCGCAATCACAACTCACTGCAGCCTCGAACTCTGGGGTTCAGGAAGTCCTCCCACCTCAACCCCCCAGTAGCTGGGACCACAGGCATGCAACCACCACGCCTGACAAATTTTTTCATTTGTAAATGTTTTTGTAGAGATAGGGTCTCACCATGCTGCCCAAGCTGCAATTTTAGTTCTATATAAATAGGGTAATCCAGGGAAAAGAGAGGGGGGCTACCATGGGGAAGGGGTTACTGTGAATATGATTTTTAAAATTTTCTCTGCTACAGTTCTTCCATGTTCACCCACATAAATTTGAAGTTTAATTTTTAGTCTCTAGAAAGCATTTCGTGCTGTCTTTTAAAATATTATGTATGTATTAAGAAAGCTTGCATCCATATGTGTAGAACTGACTATTTCCTTTTCTTTTTGGGCACCCATGGCTCTCTATTAATATTAAGAATTTCTTAAATGTTGCAATTCTTCAAGGAAACAATTTCAGAAGATAGTTTCTTTTCCTCCCTTCCCTTCCCTTGCCCACATTTCTCTCTTTCTTTTTACTTCTAGTTCTGGAAATTGGCCAGCAGAATTATTTATGGCTCTTAGTTCCCATCACACCTTAATAATAAACAGAAAGAGTTTTCCTTTGTTTTAAAATTTCAACAGTACAGTAGTTAAAAATTGGCTTCCATCAGAAAACTCTTTCTCCAAGTCTAATTTGCTATGCCATGTATATACATGATTAACCAGTACAATACGTACAGCAAAGAAACCAGGTGAGAGATTTATTGATTCTGGCTGAAACAAATTGAAAAGTAACCTTGAACACTTTGTGAAGTCCATAATTGAGTTCCACAAATCAACTTTGGAGCCAGTTTAGCATGTCCATTTAGTTGAGGCAAAGAGCCTGTGTTTGATCTAACTTAATAAAATAATTCCAGTGTAAAAAGGTAGGTCAAAATGACTACCTTCTAAAATTCAAAGTTCCTTTTTTCACTGAGAGAAATTGTATTTATTTCAAACAGAACTAATGATACTGTATTTGGTATAATACGTTATTCTCTTAGATAGCTTAGGGGTGCCTTCTACTAACTAATACCTTGGGATAGACTTGTGGGATTCATGAGTGTCACCAAGTTCAGAGCTGATTTTAAGCAAAACTGAGTGGCTTGGCCCTTCTAGAAAATTATCTTGCCTCTGATAACTCACAATTCAAATTGAGACTGTAAACTATAACATAGAAGTATTTAGTGTAGGTGATATTATAGAACAGGTATCTGTTCTACTGATAGTCACCCCATTTGAGTTAAATATGCTATGTGACAATATTAAGAAGCTATGTCTTCTGAAATTAAGTGTAAGCTTTAAAAAATATATGAAAAATTAGAATACTATACAAAACAATAATTATTAAACCTTCTCCCACTTTCTGGGATATCCAAGTCTAATTTGCTATGCCATGAGAGTGGCATGCTGCCCAAGCTGCAATTTTAGTTCTATATAAATAGGGTAATCCAGGGAAATCAGAAATGGAGAGTGTGTTTATAAGCACATGTGAATAATTACAATAGCAGACACACAATTTTAAATTCAAATTTGTTGTTGTTTTTTGTTGGTTTTGTTTCTTGTTTGGGAACCATAAAATAAGCCTGTCTTTCTTTGGATCTTAAAATTTATTCACAATGTTTTCATGTTTTATATTAGGAATTATCTGGTTCTACAGAAGTAGAGAATTCCATTTCTACGGGAATATCAGAAGGAGATTAAAGTGGGCACAGGTAAATCATCCATTTGGCTATCAAAAAGTCTGATTGTGGCAGGGTGCAGTGGCTCACGCCTATAATCCCACCACTTTGAGAGGCCGAGGCGGGCAGATGACCTGATGTCAGGAGTCGAGACCAGCCTGGCCAAGATGGTGAAGCCCCGTCTCTACTAAAAATACAAAAATTAGCTGGGCGTGGAGGCGGGCGCCTGTAATCCCAGCTACTTGGGAGGCTGAGGCAGAAGAATCACTTGAATACGGGAGGCGGAGGTTGCAGTGAGCAGAGATCGCGCTACTGCACTCCAGCCCGGGAGACAGAGTGAGACTCCGTCTCAAAAAACAAAAAAGACTGATTCTTTTTTCTGGTCCCAAATAAAAATGACTAACTTCTTCAAAATATAGGGTAATAAAATACCCCGAAATGAGTAAAAGTTATTCATTCTGACTATAATAAACTTTGTTTTGGTAGAAAAAAAACTTCATAAATTTAAAAACTGAATAGTAAGCCCTTGGTTAATCATTTAACATTAGAACTCCTATTTTCTCTTCTAGCAAATGTTTCCAAACAGAAAAACGACCACAATCAATTTTAGAAAAATGTTTCCCCTTTGAAGAAGGAAGGACAAATAAGATGTTTAAACTGCAGTTTTTAAAATCATTTGCTAACCCTCCGCGTGGTAATGATGCCACATCACCTGCACTTTGCTGTCTTGATCCATGCTGAAGTGATATATGTTCTTGGACCCAAGTAGAACTCTCTAGCGATTTGCATGTTCTGTCATATTGTCACAGACACTCATGGTTAAATAAAAACAATCTGGTTGGTATAAAGCTCAATTTGCAGTGAAATAACTATTCTCTTTGTCATGAGTCCACAGGCACCCGAAGAAGACATTTTCACACAGAACATGGCTATGTGCCTTTTAAATCCATTTGCAAAATTGTTTCATTTCTTATGTAAAAAGGTGAAGTATTGACTACCAATAAAAATTTCCTCCTACACAAATATTTTTCAGGTTCATCCAATCCCACCCTTACTCAATATCATGGAACATGAAGCTAAATTCATCTGGAATACTTCACTAACTCCCAAAATGAACAAGGGAGTGGATACTTGATAAAAAATACTAGCCCATACATAATTAGGGAAACAAGATTTGTATGTTAAGTGGATTTTCTTCCATCCGTGTGTGTGATTACCTGAATGTCATTTTTAACTTGGTTAACTTAAGGTAAACTTATCTCTCTCTTTCTCTCTCTCTTTTTTTAAGTTCATCAATATTCCTGCACAAACCTTCATTGCCATTTAATTTTAATAAAACTGAGAAAGAGAGAGTGAAAACTCATGTTACCTATTCCAGGCAGGAAGATGGGAAGAAAGGAAGCATGCCATTCGGAATTCTGAATTGATTTGTACAATGTCTTAGGCAAAAGCTCTTCCAGAAATATCTATGAATTCACGTTGAACATAAGACACAAAATTACAGATAAAGGTTAAAATCAAACTTGTCATATGTTAACATTATCCTGACTACTCATAAATCGATTCGTTTATGTGCTAGAACATTTTTCTACCACCTACCGAGGAGAGAATCCATTTACTGTGAATGTGGAATGTGCTTCGTCCGGGAGGGGAGGGGAAAGAAAGAATCCTGACTGGTGCTATGTAAAGTGGCTGCACCTTTCAACCAGTTTTCAGTTTCAAACAAGACTTTTAATATCTATGTCTTTTGATTGTTTCTGATTTTTAATTTTTGAAATAACTGCTTTATTAAGATACAATTTAGATACCAATTTCCTCATCTAACGTGTACAGTTCACTGATTTCTTGGTATATTCAGACTTGTGTAATCATCACCATAATCAAGTTTATAACATTTTCATCACCCCAAAAAGAAACCACACACCTTTTAGCCATCATCCCTCAATGCTTTTTTTTATCCTTTAGCCCTAAGCAACTCATAATCGATTTTCAGTCTACAGATTTGCCTATTTTGAACATTTCATATAAATGGAATCAGGCAATTTGTGGTCCTTTGTGATGGGCTTCTTTCAGTTAGCATAATGTTTTTAAGGTTTAGTGTTTAAAGAATTTTTTAAAATTTGGGAATCTTTTCAAATTTACAAAAGAGTGGCTAAAACACATTTTCCAGAAAACCTCCATTTATCCCTTATCTAGATTCGTGGTATTGTTAATCAGGTTTCTAAAGGTTTGTTGTTTTTTTTTTTTTTTTTGAGACGGAGTCTCGCTCTGTTGCCCAGGCTGGAGTGCAGTGGCGCAATCTCGGCTCACTGCAAGCTCCGCCTCCCGGGTTCACACCATTCTCCTGCCTCAGCCTCTCCGAGTAGCTGGGACTACAGGCGCCCGCCACCACGCCCGGCTAATTTTTTTGTATTTTTAGTAGAGACGGGGTTTCACCGTGGTCTCGATCTCCTGACCTCGTGATCCACCCGCCTCGACCTCCCAAAGTGCTGGGATTACAAGCGTGAGCCACCGCGCCTGGCCTCTAAAGGTTTTTAATGTCTGTTGGTATAGCAATAAAACATTCAAAATGGTTACCTTTATAAAAGAATGGTCTGCAAATGCTTATAAATAATTTGGATTGTCATTTGGAACATTCTGAAAATGACATGGAACTCAGGGCTACGAAAATCCATCGGTAGATGTGTAGTTGATGTAGGCAGATTGAATTTCCATATGTGTCTGGCATTATTAACCATACAGTCATACAGTCTTGCACCACAGGAACCTTTAGTCAACGACAGACTTCATATATGACTGCAGCCCCATAAGATGATAATGCCATATTTTTACAGTATTTTTCTTGTGTTTAGACATGCATAGTTATACAAATACATTTGTGCATGTAATACTGCATTATAATTGCCTACAGTATTCAGTACAGTAACATGCTAGGCAGCCAGGAGCAATAGGTTATACCACATAGACTAGGTGTGTAGTAGGTGACACCATCTAGGTTTGTGTAAGTGCACTTTAAGATGTTTTCACAAAGACCAAATCGCCTAAGGAAGCATTTCTCGGAACACATCCCCATTGTTAAGTGACAGAAGACCATACAAGAAAACTCAAGATTCTCGCAATCAAAATGAACACATAGGAAACAGGGCTTAAGAAGGTCATAGGGCTGGGTGCTGTGGCTCACGCCTGTAATCCCAGCACTTTTGGAGGACGAGGCAGGGGATCACTTGAGGTCAGGAGTTCGAGACCAGCCTGGCCAAGATGGTGAAACCCCGTCTCTACTAAAAATACAAAAATTAGCCAGACCTGGTGGTGAGCGCCTGTAATCCAAGCTACCCAGGAGGCTGAGGCAAGAGAATTGATTGAACCCGGGAGGCGGAGGTTGCAGTGAGCCAAGATTGCACCATTGCACTCCAGCCTGGGTGACAAGAGTAAAACTCCGTCTCAAAAAAATAAATAAATAAATAAATAAATAAACTCATAGGGATACCAAGTCCTTTTCCATCATTCTTCATCAACTGGGATTACAACCAATTAGTATTTATTAAGCACCTAATAATTTGTGTCAAAAAGTTGTACAAAGAGGTAAGGAGTAGTATAAAGAAGAATAAAACAAGGTGGTCAGTTTTAACAAGATGATCTACACTGTGACCTGAACTCTGTCAGCAAAATTATGACAAAATAGCTATGGAAGACATAAAACATTAATTCTTTCTGGGAGTAAGACACTATTGGAATCACAAAAGAAGATGTACTCAACAAAGCTTCGAGTCATAATTTTTTTTTCCTTCTGACATTAAAGATTACCAAGGCTCTAGCTCTCTTATGGAAAAAAGTAATAAGATGAAGTTAAGGGGATCCTTTCCTTAGAAGTTTTATTATTTACAAATAATGAGGGGACTAAGAACCTAAGATAGTTGTTGTTGACTTTTTAGGAATAATAGTACTCAGGGCACCTTGAATTTAAGCTTAGCATAATTATAGTTTTAATCTACGTTGCAACAGTTCTATGGAATATCATTAACCTTTTACCACTTTGCATATATTAAAGCATTGCATCCCAGTCTTGGCTAGGGAACATAATGTAATCTGTATTCAAGCTTGGGGTGCTTGAATACAGATACCCAGGGTTCCCTGCAGATCCTCTGAGGAGAATCTCTGTCAAAAAAAGTTTGGAAAACTCTTTGAAGGACACTCCTTTAGGAGTTAATCAGCTAAATTTAGGATGCTCTGGGTTACTATATTCATTATTGACACCTAGTTTATGGACATAGAAAGTATCCTCACTAAAATATTTAATAAGTAGCATGTTCTACTGTCTTTGAACCAAGCCAGAGTGCTCTTAGTAATCAAGGTCAACTGAGCTGGGTGCAGTGGCTCATGCCTATAATCCCAGCACTTTGGAAGGCCGAGGTAGGTGGGTCACGTGAAGTCAGAGTTTGAGACCAGCCTGGCCAACATGGCAAGACACCATCTCTACTGAAAATACAAAAATTAGCTGGGTATGGTGGCAGGTGCCGCTAATCCCAGCTACTCAGGAGGCTGAAGCAGGAGAATCGCTTGAACCCAGGAGGTGGAGGTTGCAGTGAGCCGAGATTGCGCCACTGCACTGCAGCATGGGTGACAGAACAAGACTCTTGTCTCAAAAAAAAACCAAAAAGTGAACTGGAGTCCTGCGAGCATTGGATAAATACTACAGTGGCTAATAATTTCCCTCTTTACATGTGTAAAACCATGTTAGCAGTTTGGGACACAGAGGGCATAAACTGTGGAATGAGAAGTTTCAATTCTTCCTCTCTTGTGACCCTGGGGGAGCCATTTCATCCTTTTGAACCTCATTTTCTCTTGTAGAAAAAAAAATGAAAAGAGTAAGAATATCTAACTGGTAGGGTTATTTTGATGATGAAATTGAAGTATGCATATGAAGGTACTGTACACACTGTCATTATTATTTTATTTTTTAAAACAATAATTTTTCCACATTCTTGTCCTTTAGAAAGCAGTGGCAACTATTGTAACAACTTTTTTCTTATGAAGCTACATACCATTTTAAATATATTGTGCAAGTCTATTATATCTCAAATAAATCTACAAAAGAAATAATTTTCCCGTTTTGTGTACTATTCTGTACTATAGCAATTTTGATCTTTTCACAATTTTGGATCTCCTCCATACAGAAAGTTCTCGCTCTAAAAGACTTGAAGATGTTTGTGGATGCCTGGGTTAGAGAAAATGTACAGATACATAAAATAATAAAATAAGATAATTTGAATTCAAAAAAGTTACTTATAAAGAAATGTAACATGCAAGGAATATGGCTACCCAATTTAAGTGTCTTCGAGAGTACAGCTATTTGCAATTTAGAATGAAAGGAACTGTGGATAAACAGTTCAAGTGTCTGCCTGGAAAATACAATGGCACATCAAATAATTTTAAGTCCTCTGTCTGAACAAAGGCTTTAGTATGGTAATAAGTAGTACAAAGCAATCAATGTTTCATATATTACAAATTTTCACATATGAAAACTTGCAACTACAGCTCTTTGTTGGCTGCGTGTGGTGGAAACAAAAGGAAGATGGGAATTTAAGGGACTCCAAGTGTATTTATAAAGTTAGAAGTTACAGTGAGTTAGAGGATAGGGTGGAAGGCATGACTTGAAATATCTAGGTGAGGAGAGTTTGGACGAAAACGCTGATGTCATTAGAAAGCCAAATGGCACCTCCCAGGTATGGAGCAGGCCTGTCGCATCTCACAGGCGGAATAGCGGGCACAGCTGAGGGGACGCCCACTCTAAAGAGGGTAAAGAACTAAACCCCTTAGCTTGGGCTTCTGCCACCAGATCCCCTGGATTGACTATTAGAAACTTCACTTCTATTTCTCCATCAGTAAAACAGAAAAAGAAATATTCGATGGGTAGGAGTAGCTATGGTTAATAAAATAGGTTTAAATATTTGGCAGCAGAAGAAAGAATTCAAATCTGTGATTGAGAAGCAGGTCACTGGAAGGTTAAGTTAACCTGAAAACTCCACTTCCCCCTTTCCTCATCACTGCATAGTCTGCTTTTCAGTCCTTTCACTCAGTCTGCACCTACACTAAATCCCAGCAGCGAAGTTGAAGGCATTCACGTCTCCACTCACCAAGGCCTCTGGATCTGAATTGCCAAGCAAATAACCTAGTGAATGCAGTCAATATATGGCATTGTGTTCATCCGGTGCTTACGAGTGATAGAAGTTTTTATCTAATTTCACTTTTATAATCAGTTTGAGGTCTCATTATTTTTCCTTTTTTAAAAATAAGGACCAGTAACATAAAATTGGAAAAAAAAAAGGGCTGCTGTTTTAAGGCCCCCTGTGAACTGTTTGTATCCCACCTGCAGGGGAAGTACAGAAACTGCAAGTAAGCAGGTTGGGAATTTGGGAGCAATTTGAGAGGAATCTGACACCTGCTGAAATCTAGAATAAAAAAATGTGTATTTTGTATGCCTTTATTTTATTATTCTAGTGATTTATTTTTAATGTATGTTAAAAGTACTACTGTGTGACAGATTGGAAATAAAGGAAAAACCTGATTCCTCTCCACAGGTAATCTGTGAGAACATTGAATTTTGATGGGCATTTCAATGACTGAGTTATTTTTCTCCATAGAAAGAGTGACATGAGTGAGGGGTGAGGGGTGGGGATGGAGCCCTGTCTTCAGATCTCCTGTTGTTTGACTTGGGCGTAAGGAACTTTCTGAGTCAACCTGCAGGTGGCTTGGCAGGGATTCCTTCTTCCCAGCTCCTGGCTCCAGGTGATAGCTGTGGTCTCATCTCCTCAGCAAACACCTTCAAAGAGCTCACAGCAGATATGCAGTGGGCAGGGAGATTGGCTTTCTCCAAACACAGGGGAGACTGCCGAGGGGGAGCAGGTGAAAATCATATTGTTAATCACAAACAAACACAATTAACCGGCAACTGGATTAAGATACCTAATCAGTCAAAATTATTTAGAGGCTCTTATAACCATCACCCTTCTTTTGGAAGTTCCTGCTTGCTCTGTGAGATAATGCTCTGTTAATGAAATACATGTCCATAGGGGTCCCCTGAAGGGGACATTCCTCCTCTTAAAGTGACATAACGAGGCTTCAATAAAAGCTCTAAGGGGCAGGAGTGTTTTAAAGAACAAGAGGAGACGTGAAAATGTGTGGTCAAGGACTAACCAAGAGTCAAATGCTTGCCCAGCTTTGGTCCCTCTGTGGGCTTTAAAGAAATCCTTCAGTAAGGCTCAGTCTCAGGTGATCTTTCATTCATTCAACAATCTTGTGGAGTTCCCATGATGGGCCAGTCGTCAGCAGTTCTGGGCAAGGGGGGCTGGGTACAGCAATGAACAACACAGGTAACACCCCAGGGAGCTACCATTCTAATGGGCAGGGGGTAAACAATACAAATACATATAGAATATAATGATTGCTAGTAATGAGTGCTTTAAAAAATTATAAAGCAGAGAAGAGTGTGTCACAAGTTTGTGGAGCAGGTGGGGGACAGTAACGATTCTAGGTAGGATGTCTCTCTGAGTAGGTGTCGCTGAATGAGGGGACTGTAGTTCCAGGCAGAGGCAAGAGAACATGAGTTTCAAACAAAAAGGAGCTTGGCATGTTCTGGGAATGGCCAGAAGCCAGTTGACCAGAACACTGTGATGAAGGCAGAGTCACGAGGGATGGGAGCAGAAGGATAGGAACGAGCTACTTTGGCTGGGCGCAGTGACTCATGCCTGTAATCCCAGCACTTTGGGAGGCCGAGGCAGGCGGATCACTTGAGGTCAGGAGTTTGAGACCAGCCTGACCAACAGAGTGAAGCTCTGTCTCTACTAAAAATACAAAATTAGCCAGGCTTGGTGGCAAATGCCTGTAATACCAGCTACTTGGGAGGCTGAGGCAGGAGAATCACTTGAACCCAGGAGGTGGAGGTTGCGGTGAGCTGAGATCGTGCCACTGCACTGCAGCCTGGGCAACAGAGTGAGACTACATCTCAAAAGAAAAAAAATTAGATGGGCATGGTGGTGGGTGCCTGTAATCCCAGCTACTTGGGAGCCTGAGGAAGGAGAACTGCTTGAACCTGGAAGGCGGAGGTTGCAGTGAGTCAAGATCGTGCTGCACTCCAGCCTGGGAGACAGAGCAAGACTCCGTCTCAAAAAAAAAAAAAAAAAAAGAAAGAACCAGTTCATATGGGACCTTGTAGGTCACCAGCAGAGATAGGATATTTACATAGGATTAAATCAAAATGGTTGATTGTGATGTTATGCATGTGCACAAGAAAGTGCAAGGAGCATTCACTAATAAAATGTACCTAAATCAAATGCTAGGCAAAAAGTTAAAAAGTGGCTATAAGTTAACCATCTTTATAAATATGCCATTATAATTCATGTGTTAAAGAGCATAAAATATGTACTGGCAAAATCAAATTAGCATAGGCCTTCTAGCTGTTGAAGACTTAGACTGCTCAAGAATTAAAGCTTCAATTCAAACAACCACCCTAAAACTGAGTTGACATGTTAGATATTTGTGGATCACACTACATACAATGACCAAACCAGTTAGTACATATACGTATGATTGCTATTTGTTAAATCATTCATGCTCAGAGTCTTTGCTTAACCAGAGGCTGCCCCTTCTGGCTCTGGGATGTCGTATCATCACCTTTTCTGTAGACACGACCCTGTCAGATTTTCCTCCTTTAGTCCTGGAAAGGGAGAAAAGATTTGCCAAGAAGAGAAGAGCCTGTTTACGTGCCCTAGGTCATCCGCTGCAGCTAAACTTTTGGAGTATCTGTTTGTTTTGTTTTTTGAGGCAGGGTCTCACTCTGTTGCCCAGGCTGGAGTGCAGTGGTGCAATCATGACTCACTGCAGCCTTAACCTCCTGGGCTCAAGTGATCCTTCCACCTCAGCCTCTCGAGTAGCTGGGACTACAAGTGCGCACCACCACGCCTGGACAATAAAAAAAAAAAATTGTAGAGACAGGCACTCACTGTGTTGCCCAGGCTGGTCTCGAGCTCCTAGTCTCAAGCAATCCTCCCTCTTCTGCCTCCGCAAGTGCTGGGACTATTAGGCATGAGCCACCGTGCTTGGCCTGTAGCTAAACTTGTACCTGTGCACTGTCAGGTTTCCTGGGGCTGCCAGCAGTGCCGCTCCTGAGCTCTCTAAGAGAAAGCACCACACCAGGGATGCAGAGTTTAGAGAGCCACTGAGCCTGCTTTGGAGACAGAGGGGTTGATCTTCATTTTAATGTAGTTCCACTGAACTTTCCCTCTCACACTGAAGATGGAAATGACTCATGGGAATTCGATCATGCAAAGAAGCACTATAAATTAGATTGGCCAACCTCTGCACTTGGGGCAAGTCATGCAATCTGGCTTGTTACGCATTATTTTCTTCATCTACAATCATGGAGAGTAATGTGTGTGTGGGTGTGGCTGACAGTGGGGAAAGGCAATATATTTATGAAGTATTTCCTCAAAGCTGCCACATATTTTATTAACACATCTGGAAAATACTATTTAATACTTACTCCTCTTTCTTCCTTAGGGTTTTTTTGTTTTGTTTTGTTTTTGAGATGAAATCTTGCTCTGTCGCCCAGGCTAGAATGCAGTCGCACAATCTTGGCTCACTGCAACCTCCAACTCCCAGGTTCAAGTGATTCTGCTGCCTCAACCTCCTGAGTAGCTGGAACTACAGGTATCTGCCACCACACCCGGCTAATTTTTGTATTTTTAGTAGAGATGGGGTTTCACCATGTTGGCGAGGCTGGTCTCGAACTCCTGACCTCGTGATCTGCCCACCTCGGCCTCCCAAAGTGCTGGGATTACAGGAGTGAGCCACCGCGCCCGGCCTCCTTATGGTTTTTAAGAAAAGAAATCCTAGTTTTGCTTTAGCCATGACTAAAAGCCCAAGGCACAAAGAATATTTTTTTGTTTGTTTTGTTTTTTGTTTTTTGAGACAGAGTCTTGCTTTGTTGCTCAGGCTGGAGTGCAGTGGCGTGATCTCGGCTCACTGCAACCTCCACTTCCCCGGTTCAAGGTATTCTCGTGCCTCAGCCTCCCAAGTAGCTGGGACTACAGGCACACACCACCAATATTTTAGTTCTTAATGGTACAATCTTACAGTTTTAAAACGATGAGTGACTGCATCCAAGACAAACAAAAATTGTGCCTTGTAATTTTGTTTTTAACTGATGCCTGAGGAACGTGCCAGCAGGTAAAGGGAGTGAAGACGAAAACATCAATTAGCTTAGAGTTTATGGTCACACTCGATACTTAAAATAATTTTTAAATAGATTTAAACAAGTAATTCTTTCTCTCGCTTTGGGGCATGGAGGAAGCAGGGTGCTGGGCAAAGCCTGCACAGAGGCACTGGCACGCCTGGAAGCCAAAAAAATGGGGGCTGGGAGCGGGCAGTGGTGTGGCCAGGAGCCTGATTATAGTGAGCACATATGTGCACATATGGAGAGAAACAGGAGCCAGGTTTCTCACTGTGGGAAAAGAGATTTACAAATACAGCAAAGGAGCAGTCTAGAAAGAACCCTAAGATGTTGGATTGGAATTGGAGACTAACACAAGATATATATATATACACACACACAGAGGTAGATTTAGAAATAGTTACAGATATGTGTGTTTGTGGACGCACACGTATACATACATGAACATATATTATTTCCTAGCTCTGTCTTTTGAGGGTGCCTGGAAGCAGTGACACTACAGTACTGATGAGAACCCAGATTTCCTCTTCTAAATGCTATCCTCCACAAAAAGATGCTCCTGATCCTTGGAGAAATGCCTGGATCTAGGGCTAAATGAAGGGAAAATTCAAAACGAGCCTGGAATATCGTGTTGTGCTAAAAAGTATGAAAATGGTCAAAGGGTTATAAGGACATACCGGAAATATACAGGAGCTAACTTGAAAGGCACCTCACTGGCCAAATCTGTGGCAACGGCAGCACCCAAACTATTGATACAAACTAGGGAATAAAAAGAGAATCAATCGGCCAGGCACGGTGTAATCATGCCTGTAATCCCAGCACTTTGGGAGGCTGAGGTGGGCGAACACCTGAGGCCAGGAGTTCGAGACCAGCCTGGCCAACATGGTGAAAACCCGTCTCTACCAAAAATACAAAAATGTTAGCTGGGTGTGGTGGTGGGCACCTGTAATCCCAGCTACTCAGGAGGCTGAGGCAGGAGAATCACTTGAACCTGGGAGGCAGAGGTTGCAGTGAGCCAAGGATGTGCCGTTGCACTCCAGCCTGGGTGACAAGAGTGGAGTGAAACCCCCGTCTCAAAAAAAAAAAAAAAAAAAAAAAGGAATCCACAGAGATCAAATAAACAAACAAATAAAAGAAGGGAGAACTTCCTTACACTAGAAGGAATACACGCCATTTCATTGTCGGAGTTCTCAACACAAACACGCACACAAAATTCTCTATTACAAAGGGGAAAAATAGTGACCTGAAGGTAGAGAAGCTGGGTAGACACCAACTTGATGAAGTGATCAGATTAGCATCACCAGTGATGATGAGACATCTGACGGCCTTCCTTGTCATACCCTGATGGGAGCACACCACCATATCAACGATTTTCCTACAAAGAACGTATGAGTCAACATAGACAGACCAGGGTGTGGGACATCCTTGGCATGAAAGGCCTGCACTCTTTAAAACTATAAAGGTAGGATTTTAATGGTTTTAGGTCTAACATTTAAGTCTTTAATCCATCTTGAATTAATTTTTGTATAAGGTGTAAGGAAGGGATCCAGTTTCAGCTTTCTACATATGGCTAGCCAGTTTTCCCAGCACCATTTATTAAATAGGGCATCCTTTCCCCATTTCTTGTTTTTGTCAGGTTTGTCAAAGATCAGATAGTTGTAGATATGCAGCATCATTTCTGAGGACTCTGTTCTGTTCCATTGATCTATGTCTCTGTTGTGGTACCAGTACCATGCTGTTTTGGTTACTGTAGCCTTGTAGTATAGTTTAAAGTCAGGTAGCCTGATGCCTCCAGCTTTGTTCTTTTGGCTTAGGATTGACTTGGTGATGCGGGCTCTTTTTTGGTTCCATATGAACTTTAAAGTAGTTTTTTCCAATTCTGTGAAGAAAGTCATTGGTAGCTTGATGGGGATGGCATTGAATCTATAAATTACCTTGGGCAGTATGGCCATTTTCACGGTATTGATTCTTCCAACCCATGAGCATGGAATGTTCTTCCATTTGTTTGTATCCTCTTTTATTTCATTGAGCAGTGGTTTGTAGTTCTCCTTGAAGAGGTCCTTCACATCCCTTGTAAGTTGGATTCCTAGATATTTTATTCTCTTTGAAGCAATTGTGAATGGGAGTTCACTCATGATTTGGCTCTCTGTTTGTCTGTGCCATTCAGGACATAGGCGTGGGCAAGGACTTCATGTCTAAAACACCAAAAGCAATGGCAACAAAAGCCAAAATTGACAAATGGGATCTAATTAAACTAAAGAGCTTCTGCACAGCAAAAGAAGCTACCATCAGAGTGAACAGGCAACCTACAGAATGGGAGAAAATTTTTGCAACCTACTCATCTGACAAAGGGCTAATATCCAGAATCTACAATGAACTCAAACAAATTTACAAGAAAAAAACAAACAACCCCATCAAAAAGTGGGCAAAGGACATGAACAGACACTTCTCAAAAGAAGATATTTATGCAGCCAAAAAACACATGAAAAAATGCTCATCATCACTGGCCATCAGAGAAATACAAATCAAAACCACAGTGAGATACCATCTCACACCAGTTAGAATGGCTATCATTAAAAAGTCAGGAAACAACAGGTGCTGGAGAGGATGTGGAGAAATAGGAACACTTTTATAACAACTTTTATACTGTTGGTGGGACTGTAAACTAGTTCAACCATTGTGGAAGTCAGTGTGGCGATTCCTCAGGGATCTAGATCTAGAAATACCATTTGACCCAGCCATCCCATTACTGGGTATATACCCAAAGGACTATAAATCATGCTGCTATAAAGACACATGCACATGTATGTTTATTGCAGCACTATTCCAATAGCAAAGAGTTGGAACCAACCCAAATGTCCAACAACGATAGACTGGATTAAGAAAATGTGGCACATATACACCATGGAATACTATGCAGCCATAAAAAATGATGAGTTCATGTTCTTTGTAGGGACATGGACGAAACTGGAAAACATCATTCTCAGTAAACTATTGCAAAGACAAAAAACCAAACACTGCATGTTCTCACTCACAGGTGGGAATTGAACAGTGAGAACTCATGGACACAGGAAGGGGAACATCACACTCGGGGGACTGTTGTGGGGTGTGGGGAGGGGGGAGGGACAGCATTAGGAGATATACCTAATGCTAAATGATGAGTTAATGGGTGCAGCAAAACAACATGGCACATGGATACATATGTAACAAACCTGTACATTGTGCACATGTACCCTAAAACCTAAAGTATAATAATAAAAAATAAAAAAAAAACTATACAGGTTATAAAATAGACAGAAAAATATCGAGGACCTTTGATAAATAAATGTAACATGATCCTGAATTGGATGTTGGGCCAGAAAGAGAAAAGAGGCATTACTGAAGCAGCTTGCAAAATTTGAATTGAGTATGTGGCTTAGATGGTAGTGATGTATGGCAGTAATGTCAATTTCCTAATTTGTATGGTATTTGATGGTTTTGGGGAGAGTGTCCACATTTTAGGGGAATATACACTGGAGTATTTGGAGTAAGTGATGAGACATTGTGCCACAGCTTGCTCTCAAATGGGTCAGAAAAAGACTAATGGCATGCATATATGCATATGATTTAATATAGAATATGTAACAATATATCCATATTACATATTTATATGGTATCTATAATTAATATATTTATTATATACTAATGTATACTATATTTCTATTGTTCTATGTATGTATATTTAGAAAAGAAGAATGAGATGGGACAAATGTGGGAAAATGTTTATCTTTATTTAGATAGAGATGGAGCAAAAGATAAAATGCTGGTGAGGCGCAGTGGCTCACGCCTGTAATCCCAGCACTTTGGGAGGTTGAAGCAGGTGGATCACTTGAGGTCAGGAGTTCGAGACCAGCCTGGCCAACACGGTGAAAACCCATCTCTACTAAAAATATAACAATTAGCCAGGTGTGGTGGTGCACACCTGTAATCCCGGCTACTCAGGAGGCTGAGGCAAGAGAATCGAGTGAACCTGACAGGCGGAGGTTGCAATGAGCCCAGATTGTGCCACTGTACTCCAGCCTGGGCGACAGTGAGACTCTGTCTCAAAAAAAAAGAAAGCTAACACAGCAGTCTCAGAAAAGGTGATACAGTTCTTTGTGTTATTTTTGGAACTTCTCTGCAAGTTTGACATTATTTCAAAATAAGTGATTTTAAAAGAATATCTGTGTATTTATACAGTGGTAAAAGTAACAAACACTTTCATTTTTAGTGGAATATGTAATATTTCATATGGAAGATATTTCCATGTTTCAATACTCTCTCTAGGAATTCTGGAACTTGGAAGGAAGGGGGTGGGTTATATAGTCCTTTTTAGCCCCTGTAAAAATGTTACATAACCAGAAACTGTCAAAAAGAAAGAGTTGTCTATTCTCTGTCCAAATTCCCAAATTCTACTTTTAGATTAGCCACTGAAATAATCGATTAGCTTTACTAACATAATGGAAACCCAGTAAATCCATAGTCATTCCTCATAAAAGTAGAATCTGCTTTCCCCTGGATCAAAGGTGGGACCCTCTGTGCAATAATTAATTTTAAATAATTTTAAAAAGGATTTTCTCTATAAAAAAATAGCATTCCATTTTTGCCCAAAGCAGTATAATCTTCTTTACAGTCCCTGACTTGCGTTTTATCTCAATGTGCTATTTTTCTCTGTACAGAAAATTTTCTCTAAATCGTTATATCCTTAGACACACACACACATACACACACAGGCACACACAGTTTTACTCAGCACTTTTACTTTACAAAAGTGTCTGTGGTCATTTTTTTCACTTCTTTATCCGACAAAGATCTGACATTCTCCCCTTCTTTTTTTGGGAAAATTGAGGGTGAGGACTTGCAATTTACCTGGTAGCAAGTTATTGAACAACCAAGACTAGAATTTAGAGTCTTTTCACTCTACAACACAGAAAAGATCTAGCCTAGGTTGATACATTTGTGGGTTATTCTTCCTTTAAAATACTCGTATAACAGGCACACTTACTGAGATTGTGCTCTGCCTCTGTAAGTCTTTGGGAGAAGAATTTAGGCCTACCCATGTAAATACTCATTTGCAAGGCATCTCTTTGCATTGCAAAGATATACTAATAGAATATTGAATGCTTTGCAATTGTATTTTTGCTTGCTGGTTGTAACAGGATTTTAGAAGGTTGACATTCACAAAACAAAGACTTCTTTTACCACCAGAGTAAAAATGTTCACATTCAAATATAGCTAGAAAATGAACAATAATTTATAGGGAAATCTCTGAAAGTTTTGCTAGTGTAAGACAATTTTGATTAAAGTATAACAATGTTGTTACTAGCTATCATAGATGTTAACACATAATATTATACATTTCATCTAGTTGCTATAATGCATGTATCCTCAACACTGTGGTAGTTTTATTTTTTCTCAC
The DNA here is from genome assembly GCF_028878055.3 of Symphalangus syndactylus. Classification (NCBI taxonomy): domain Eukaryota; kingdom Metazoa; phylum Chordata; class Mammalia; order Primates; family Hylobatidae; genus Symphalangus; species Symphalangus syndactylus. Next base: position 63,112,801 of record NC_072429.2, on the reverse strand, counting down.
AATGTTTTCATAAGCTAACATGCATTTATTTAATTTAATTTTATTTATTAAATACCTGTGTAGAACTTACTATGTGCCTGGTCCTATTATAAGTAGTTTATGAATAATTAATGCATTTCATCCTCATAAAACTCCCTGAGGTCATTACTATTACCATCCTCCAGTTCACAGATGAGGTATAAAGAAGATTAAGCAACATGTCCAAGGAATACACCACTGGTAAACTGTAGAACTAGAATTCCAGCCCAAGCAGTTAAACTCCAAATATGTGTTCATAACCAATGTGTCATGCTGTGCTAAGCCTCAGATTCACAGTTGTTGGATAATTATTTGTGGATTAAATGAACAAATTACTCTCTTGTCTCTTAGGCTGATTTGAAAGCATTAAGCAAATTACCCAGTTGTTCTGTACCTTATTTTTTCACTTTGTAAAACAGAATTGATAATATTTGCCATCCATTTCTCTTCCAAACAACAGGAAGAATGGAGAGCATTTACTTTACCTACCTGCTGTATGTTTTTATGTCTTTAAGACTGGGTCTGCCGTGGGTCTAGAGTAGGCTAACAGCTTATACCTTAAACAGGCAACAAAACCACAATTCAGTATAATTAAGTTGCTTTCCATCTGAATGAGCATGAAGTAGAGGAGCAAAAGTTTGAGAACCTCAACTTCCTTACACATGAGCTTTATTCCCATTTAACTCTGAACTGTTCTCTCTTTTTTTCAGCTGAATCAGAATTTGTTTGTATAAAATAATAGTTAAAATAAATGGAATGTTATCTAGGGCTTAGAATATATGATCTAATAAAAATATCAAGTTACAGATCTTCTAAATGAAAATGCTTTCCTCTTACTACATCTCTAATATTTAAAAATTATCAGGACCTAGTTAGGGATAACACTGGAAGTTTCTGTGCCAAGGGTCCTTACTCCATCTCTGTCTATCCACTGTCTTTATTTTGTCCCTGCGCATTCCATTAGGTTCCTTATTGGCTGTAGACATGGCATGAAAAGAAATTCAAAACAAGACCCACTAATGTTTTGTTTTGTTTTTTTAGAGACAGGATCTTGCTCTCTTGCCCAGGCTGGAGTGCAGTGATACAGACATGGCTCATTGCAGCCTCCAACTCCTGAAGACCCACTACTGATAGCAGCAAGGGCAGATAGCTGATCCAAGCACTCTTGTCGTGTGCTTTTGAGCAAATCATCTGTCCTTTCTCAATCTTAATCTCCTCTTCTGAAAAATGACGCTAATAACAAAGGCTGCACTGTCTACCTCCAGAGCTGTCAGGAGGGTCAGAGGAGTTAGTGAAACTGCTTTGTAAACTGTCCTCTACCACTATGAAGATGTTAATACTAAAGATCAGTTTCAAAAAATTTTACAAATATAGACATTTGCTTTTGCATTATATCCACATGCAAAATTATCCATGTACATTCTTGGCCTGGAGTTCCAAGTGGAATCAGTTCAGAAAAGAAACAGAATTTGACTTAATCCTCAAAAAAGGTGGTATTTCGGATGATTAATTAATGTCTGGAGACTAAACTCCTGGTGAATGAGAAAAAGAATATGACAGACCTGAAGTCAGATGACCACAGGCCTACACAGATGTGTCTGAGATGAGAACAGTCTTTGCTAAGGTCTACAGAGGTCATTCTCAGTGCCTTGCCTTGTAGGGAGATGACCTTAGGACTCCAACCATGACAGCTGTAATGGTATACTGAAGAATATATTGAAGACCAGTGAATTGCGTGTGCTCTCAGGATATAAAGATGAAATGTACCAAAGACCCTGTGTTGTTATTAAAGAGTATTGACAAAGTTTTAGCAAGGTCCAAAAAGTGGACAGAGAAGAAAATTTAGTTAACAGGTTAACCAAATACTAACTGCAAAGGAATCTAGCAAGGATCCCTAACATTTTCTCTTCTGTTCAGAAACTTTGGAAGCCAACTCAGATACCCTTTCAAAATCTGGTATGTGTGTGGCTAAAGTTGTACGAAACAGTGGGTAATGAGTGTTGTCAGAAGTGGCCTGTCCTATGACCTATTTAACTTTGATCATTTCCATGATAACAGAATGCACACCTTGCCCTAACCATCTGGCACAATCCAGCCCTGCTTACTAGGGAAACTTGGCAAGCCAGAGTTTTCAGGGTGGAAAGGAAACCTATTATCTCTACTAGAAAAAAAAAAATCTCAAAGCGCTTGACCTACTGATGTCAGCATCACCTTTACATGCCAGGAACAAATTATTACAGAAGACCATACCTAGAACACCCAGCTGGAAGTTAATGAATCAGGGAGGAAGACTAATGACACAGCACAGTACATTCCTCCAAGGCAGGGACCGCGTCCATTCTCCTTCGGGTGGGAGTGGAAGTGCTCTGCGCACAGTGGGCACGCTGCTGATAAGGCTGTCTGGTCAGGTGAGGACACAGGTCTCCAAGGAAAGCCCTGACGTCTCCTAGGGTGTGGATGGGGAAAGTGGGAGTAGGAGTTCAGCTGCAGCACCGGGTGCATAGAAGCTCTGCGGCTATTGAAATCCCTTTTAAGGCTGAGGGGCAGATCTGAAAGGGGTGAGCAAGACAGTACCGTGTATGTGACGAGTCCTGGGTGAGGAACAGGACCCTCTCCCTCATTCCCAACGCCACCTCCCCCTGGAGTCTGAGGTTCCACAGCCCAGGCAATAAAGGGAAGTAGCCCACACACCTCAACCCGGGGCCACAGTTGGAGGTGGGGAGATCTAAGAAACACTCCACGGATGAGTTTCTGAAGAGGGAAGTGGACCGGGAACAGCGCATTTCCTGCTTCGCCTGTGCAAGTCCCAGGCGGGGCCAAGCGGGAACGGGGACACGGTCTAGGAGTCGCCTGCTGCCAGGGCGGGGTTGGGGGGCAGCCTCGAGGGGACACCGCGGAACCAGGGAGGGATGCGCGTGGAGGGAGTGGGAGAAGGCGTCCAAGTAAAATGTATGCTCCCGTCCTCGGGGGGAACGCGCGTCCCCAAATCCCCTCTCGCTGTCGCCCTTTTTTTCAGTCCTCACGGGGAGAGGCCGGCGCAGCAGAGGAGCACGGCAGGGGCTGGGTCGGACCGCACTGCAGCATCTGCAGGGCTCCGACCTGGTGCGGGCCTCCAAGACTGGGGGCGCGCGGCGGCACAGCCGGTGGCCGCGATTTTCCGGGCCACTCCTTCCCCCCTACCCCTCCCCTCCCGCCCGCGACCTTCGACCTTCATCCCGGACCCACGGGGGACTGGCCCGGGGACAAAGAGGAGACGTTAAAGGTATCAAGGGGCGCGGCACCGCCGCCTAGACGGCGCCGGGGCGCGAGGTGCGAATCGGCGGCGTCCGGCTGCGCAGCCCTACCTGAAAGGTGCGGGACCCTCGGCCGCGCTCCACCGCCGCGCGCCACCTCGTACTGGCCTCCGGGAGGCAGCCGCCCGCGCACGATTTATAAATGCAAAGGCCTTATTGTTGTTCTTTGTTCAGGGATACCATTGTGTAGTCATCCACGGGGAGCCTGGAGTTTTCCCAGGGTTTGCGGCGCGCACTCACCTCCCCCGCCCCCACAGACTTGCTCTGCAGCGCCAACCCGGATCTGCCTAGGTGCCCACGGGTCCTTCCCGATCGACTTGAGTGTCCTTCCTCCAGCTTCTGCTTTCCCAGCATCGAAAACACAAAAGCCTGCCGGAAATCACCCAGCCTTTGCCTGGTCACTCAGGGGCCCACGGATAAGCGTGGCTGTGATTCCTCCAGGTCAGCCCCACGGTTAGCCACCTACCCGAGTTAATTTCTGCGCCCTCTGACCAAAGGCCCCAACTGGCAACGGGCACAGCTTCTTGGTGCGCTAGTCGCTTCCTTGCCCAGCCTTTCGAGCCTCGGGTCCGGCCCAAGGACCCGGGGACGTGAGCGCAATTAGTAGCCAGGGGCCCTGCGACCCTGGACCGTGCGGTGCTAACGCACCCGACCGGCTATGCGAGCGGTGTACTCGGCTCTTACTTGTGAAACTTGTTTCCCCCAACCCCCTGCGTAAATCTCTCGTGTTGAGAAAAGCAAGGCTTTGCAGGAAGCCACTCCGGATGTTTGCTGCTTTACATGTGGCATTTGTGGCTGGCTCTGATAACGTCCCGGGGCACCACGTATTAAAGTGAAGAGACTGAAATAGAAGGCTCCACACACCGCGCGCGGGTCAGCGACGTCGCCGCCCTCCACACTGCCCCCCGAAAATATATGACAAGAGAATGATCAGAAGAAATGAGATCTAACTAGGTCACAGTATGTAAAAGGGACTAGTCTTGGAAAGCCACCACAATTCCTCCCCTGTAAATTTGTAAACCGTGAATTTATGATCTCAGGGAGGGTGTTATAAAAAGTAGGGGGAGGGGCGCCAAAATCTGAAGCTCCTACTTCAACCTATGATTGTGTACTTTCACCTGATTTCTCTTACCAGACCAAGATCAGTCCCCAGGAACAAGGGCAAATAAAAATAGGGAAACTCGGCCGGGCGCGGTGGCTCACGCCTGTAATCCCAGCACTTTGGGAGGCCAAGGCGGGCGGATCACCTGAGATCAGGAGTTTGAGACTAGCCTGACCAATATGGTGAAACCTGTCTCTACTAAAAATACAAAAATTAGCTGGGTGTGGTGGCATGCGTCTGTAATCCCAGCGACTCGGGAGGCTGAGACAGGAGAATCGCTTGAATCGGGGAGGCGGAGATTGCAGCGAGTCGAAATCGCACCATGGTACTCCAGCCTGGGCAACAAGAGGGAAACTCCATCTCAATAAATAAATAAGTAAATAAATCAATAAAATATGGAAACCCTACGTTTTATTCCCCATCATTTTCTCCACCTTCTTGGCTCCCAAGCGCACCTCTCCCGATAATGAGCTGGGTGAGGAAGAGCATGAGGATGAAGAAAGTGAACAGGGCTAAATCTGTATATGTACATTTTTTGGACTCACACCTGGATTGTATTTCCTGTAGTGTTTTTTAAGGAATTAAGTCAAACAGATTAGACAGATAAAAATGAATTCTGGACTGGACATTGTTTTTAATTTTCAATGTTTATTCTAGGAAAACTCCTTAGTTCATAAAAGATTTTGTGTTAAGATAAAATTCTGCTTTGAGATCTTTGAAAAATATTTATTATCCAGAAAAGTTAGAAAAGATAAAAAAAAAAAAAGTCCCAGCAAAAAACAAGGTACTACGGAGTTAATTTGTAGATTGCTCTGTCTCCTCCTATAGTTTTGTTGCTTATTTAACCATTTGCAATGTACTTTTGCTTTATTCTGAAGCCCATTTTTTTCAGAAAAAATAAAGCTTTAAAAGAAAAGTACATCATCATTTAAATTTGTCTAAAATCAATTGCTTTCAAAACCACCAATTAAAAGTAACACCCCTCTATGATTTCTTTATGCAGATTTAATTTTTTTTTCTCGTTTGAATCTTAGAGACCCAGGAACTAGAAGCACTTTCTTAACTTGTCCCCTAGCCAAGGCTTCACAGATACTTGCAGAATTAAAGATAAGTTGGCTTAAAACAATTGTGTAAGAGTTCTTTTGAGAAAAAGCAATGCCAGAGAAACTGAAGGCCAGGAGTTTGCAAAAGTTTTGTATTTTTATGGATGCCACTAATAAGCAAGACTGGACAGACAGTCTTGTTGTTGTATCACACTCAAAGCAGCAGCATTTTACTTCTCAGATTCCAGGTGTAAGCTCTACTTTTTTATCACGCCTTCATAATACAGAAAATCTGTCCTGGAGATTGGTATATTGATTTCTTTGCAAAGTTATCTCTAATTATGCAGGAATGGCTGTTAGTTGCCCTCAAAAACCAACACAAATACACAAACACAATAGCCTGGTTTAGTGATTATTAAGAGCTGCAAGTCTGAAGGCAGACTGCTGGGTGTGAATTCCACCTTCTTAACGCTGTAGTCTCCAGCAAGTTCCTTAACTTCTCTGCCTCAGTTTCCTTTCCTGTAAGATAGAGTCTACCTCAGGGTTATTATGAGGATACACTCCTTTGCTAATGCTGGAGGGCACTAGGAATAGCAGTGGCAGGCTGTGTCATTTCTTAGTGCTGTATAACGGCTTGTTTCAAAAGTCCCACTGAAAACTTTTTTTTTCCGGATCGAAACACAAGTTTGATAGTCATTCAGATTTCATTCCAGTCTAAACAAACGTATAGAAATCTAATTATCTGCCAGAATAACCGCTTTAAACTGACTCTAAGAACCACGGTTACTTTGCAGCTAAAACAGATTTTTCTCTTCCCCCTAATAAACTCGGACATTTAGACAAATATTGCTGCTGTCTTTACATTTTAGAAAGCAGTATTAAGGCTCACCTGTTACTGAACACATACGAGAAAGAGTTTTGTTACGCGTATCTTATATACATCATGTACACATTTTCATACTTTCACATGATGTATATAATAAGATACACATAAAAACTGGTTGGTTTGCCATGAGTAAATGCTTTATTCTTCAGAGTGATGGAATATTGGATACAGAACGTCGTTCCATATTTAATCTTGCTTTAGAAAATTAAGATTTATCTTGGACACAGCATTTTGAATATAACACAGGCAAGTTGAGTTCTGGGGGAAAAATTGTATTTTTAAATTTATTATCAACGGTGTCTTTCGCATTCGAGAAAACACATTTGAAGAAGATGCCCGTGCAGTTCCTTGGAAGTAAACTAGGTTACCCACCACTGAAACACCCTCGGCTTCTACAAAAAGATGTGCTTTAAAGAGAATAGAATGGACGCTCAGTTTGTTCATCTAAACGACCTTGGGCAAGTACGTCGATTCCAAGGTGCAATCAGCCCTCCCAGGCGGGTTTTCGAGTCTCCCTAACCCGGGTGGGAGAGGACGCGGCGCCAGAGCCCAGCTCCGGCTAGTTTTCCTGGGGGCAGGTGTAGCCCTGGGCGCGGGGCCGGGGGAGGGGCAAGGGGCGGGCGTGGGGTTGGACTGGGACTTGGGACTCGGAACATGGCCTGGGCGTGGGCCTAACGACGCGGGACCGGACCGCCCTCGCCGCTCCATTGGCCACATCTGTGCAGAAAAGGCCCCGCGGCCCAGGGGCTCCCGCAGTGTCACTAGGCCGGCTGGGGGCCCTGGGTACGCTGTAGACCGCGACAGGCCAGAACACGGGCGGCGGCTTCGGGCCGGGAGACCCGCGCAGCCCTCGGGGCATCTCAGTGCCTCACTCCCCACCCCCTCCCCCGGGTCGGGGGAGGCGGCGCGTCCGGCGGAGGGTTGAGGGGAGCGGGGCAGGCCTGGAGCGCCATGAGCAGCCCGGATGCGGGATACGCCAGTGACGACCAGAGCCAGACCCGGAGCGCGCTGCCCGCGGTGATGGCCGGGCTGGGCCCCTGCCCCTGGGCCGAGTCGCTGAGCCCCATCGGGGACATGAAGGTGAAGGGCGAGGCGCCGGCGAGCAGCGGAGCGCCGGCCGGGGCCGCGGGCCGAGCCAAGGGCGAGTCCCGTATCCGGCGGCCGATGAACGCTTTCATGGTGTGGGCTAAGGACGAGCGCAAGCGGCTGGCGCAGCAGAATCCAGACCTGCACAATGCTGAGCTGAGCAAGATGCTGGGTGAGTCCGAGTCGGAGACCCAGGCGGCCGGACGCGCTGGCGCGAATCGCTAGGCCGATTTCTTAAGCCCCAAACAGGGTTCTTTGCGAGCCTGACGCCCAAGACCAGGGGTGTGTAGCGGCCACGTCCTTTCTTAACGCTCTGGGTTCCCTTCCCGTTTCCCGCTCTCTGATCCTCCAAAGCAGGTTTCCGCCTTGCTCTCTGGCTCCCGGATTCCCCAGGTGGCCGGGGGCGCGGGTCCAACGGCTCTGGGAAGGCGACTTCCCGGCACCTCCGGGCGGCGCAAGAGCACCCTTGGCCCTGAACTGGGCCGGTTGTGTCCATCCCTCGACCCCTTCCCTAGCTAGGTGTCCTTTTCTGTTTTTCGAACGACCGGGTGATGGGTGAGCGGAAAGCCGCTTCTAGGAGACCAAAAGAAAGGGGTGCCTTTAGAGGACAGGTGTTCCCCAAGGGCTCGGACTCAGGAGTCCCAGACCTTCCTCTTTAATTCACCCCGGTTGCGCAATTCAACGTCTGAGGGGAGAGGTGAGTCCGGGTGGGGCTAGGCGGGGCCTGGAGCGGGAGCGCAGCCGATAAGCCCTGCGCCCCTCTCCCTCTTCCTTCCACTGTGCAGGCAAGTCGTGGAAGGCGCTGACGCTGGCGGAGAAGCGGCCCTTCGTGGAGGAGGCCGAGCGGCTGCGCGTGCAACACATGCAGGACCACCCCAACTACAAGTACCGGCCGCGGCGGCGCAAGCAGGTGAAGCGGCTGAAGCGGGTGGAGGGCGGCTTCCTGCACGGCCTGGCTGAGCCGCAGGCGGCCGCGCTGGGCCCCGAAGGCGGCCGCGTGGCCATAGACGGTCTGGGCCTCCAGTTCCCCGAGCAGGGCTTCCCCGCCGGCCCGCCGCTGCTGCCTCCGCACATGGGCGGCCACTACCGCGACTGCCAGAGTCTGGGCGCGCCTCCGCTCGACGGCTACCCGTTGCCCACGCCCGACACGTCCCCGCTGGACGGCGTGGACCCCGACCCGGCTTTCTTCGCCGCCCCGATGCCCGGGGACTGCCCGGCGTCCGGCACCTACAGCTACGCGCAGGTCTCGGACTACGCTGGCCCCCCGGAGCCTCCCGCCGGCCCCATGCACCCCCGACTCGGCCCAGAGCCCGCGGGTCCCTCGATTCCGGGCCTCCTGGCGCCACCCAGCGCCCTTCACATGTACTACGGCTCGATGGGCTCGCCCGGGGCGGGCGGCGGGCGCGGCTTCCAGATGCAGCCGCAACACCAGCACCAGCACCACCCCCCAGGCCCCGGACAGCCGTCGCCCCCTCCGGAGGCACTCCCCTGCCGGGACGGCACGGACCCCAATCCGCCCGCCGAGCTCCTCGGGGAGGTGGACCGCACGGAATTTGAACAGTATCTGCACTTCGTGTGCAAGCCTGAGATGGGCCTCCCCTACCAGGGGCATGACTCCGGTGTGAATCTCCCCGACAGCCACGGGGCCATTTCCTCGGTGGTGTCCGACGCCAGCTCCGCGGTGTATTACTGCAACTATCCTGACGTGTGACAGGTCCCCGATCCGCCCCAGCGTGCAGGCCAGAAGCAGTGTTACACACTTCCTGGAGGAGCTAAGGAAATCCTCAGACTCCTGGGTTTTTGTTGTTCCTGTTGTTTTTTAAAAGGTGTCTTGGCATATAATTTATGGTAATTTATTTTGTCTGCCACTTGAACAGTTTGGGGGGGGGTGAAGTTTCATTTAAAATCTGTTCAGAGATTTGTTTCCCATAGTTGCATTGTCAAAACCCTATTTCCAAGTTCAAGTTAACTAGCTTTGAATGTGTCCCAAAACAGCTTCCTCCATTTCCTGAAAGTTTACTGATCAAAGAAATGTTGTCCCGGGTGTGTTTTTTCAATCTTCTAGAAAATAAAATCTGGAATCCTGCTTTTTTGCTCTACTAGTACCTCTGTCACACTAGTCTTATCAAAAACCAGTTTTTAAGATCAATGTTAAGTTTATTAGTTAATGTAAATTTCTCATCCTCTTGAAAAGGGTGAACATAAATGCCTTTAAGGAGTATATCTAAAAATAAACATTAGGATATCTAAGTTTGATGTAATTGTTTCGGGAAGGAAAAAAAAGCATTCTGGAATGAGCCTGCTTCATTTCAAGTAATCTTAGTTTCTAAAACTAACGGTTAATATTTTCAATTCCAGTATATCACTTTAAGTAGAAGGGGATGTCCAAGTAATTTTGGTTTTCTAACTGTTGAATCATAAGCTTGACCTGCCCACAGAGGCTTTTCGGATGTTTTTATCTGTGTTCTGCCATCTCTTTACACTCCTCGACATTCAGTTTACCTTAATCTTCACATTTTTACACCTTGGGAAGTGGCAAGCGTTGCTGGGTTTAAGATAATTTAAAGGAGTCACAGAAACTAATCAAAATAAAATTTGCATTATGCCAACTTTTAATACACTTTAGCATTTTATTTGATTAGTTTTTTTGCTTTTAGATTTAATACATACACGGACGATTGCACAGACTTAGGGGAGAATCCATGAATGGTTTGTGTGTAGTGTCCCTATCTATCACCATCATTACTTTATCAAGAAGAAACAGTTACAGGGTTGTGAGTAAAAGATGGGGATCAGCCCCTGTAATCTGCCATACTAATTACTGTGGCACGTCTCACCACATTTGAGATTGAGACGTAAATGGAAACAGGTGACTTATAATGGGCATTTCCTGTGCCAGATGTTTGTTCAATGCCATTCTAAACAGTTTGAGCCTCAACAAACCTGCAGGTTTAGGTGCTATTTTTCCCATTTTGTGAGGAAAGGAGGCACCAGGCCTTCCCCTGACATGCATGTGAAGGCTTGTATTACAAGTTATTTTGACACATTTCTCACCTGTTTTCCTCTGGACCAGGATGTATTCATGGGCACTTGGGAGAATTTACATTCTGTTGGTGAGAAACCATATAATTATCCTTAGCAGCAAGTGCTATAGAAAAAGGAAAGGCTTGGAGGATAGCTTCAGCATTTACATGAGAGAGATGTCTGAGCTGAAATGATTGGCTGGATTCTCTTGAAAAAAGGCATGGAATACATTTTTCAGAAACGATTCCTGGAATGTGAAGGATAGACAGTTTCAGTGAGGAAAGGTAAGTTTATTCTATCAGGCATAACAGGCTTCCTTTAAAAAGGTTAAATTCTTTCTCTTAGCTCAGATGGGTTGTTTCTGCTTCCAGCCTGAGCTCCTTCTGCAGGGTGTCCCAAGAGTTCCCAGTAGATAAAGTGGGCAGAAGGGCTACCAGCCCAAGTGCAGGGCCATGCTCAGATTACACTTGGCATTTTCATCATAATCAGCCTAAGAAGACTCAGCTGTACCCTTGGCTGCCATCTCTTAACGATATTAAGATAAGTACAGAAAAGAGAAAGAAAGAGTTCTTAGGGGAAATACCTCAAGTCCTGTAAATTACATCTTTAACTACTCAGGTGCAGGTGGAAAAGCAGTAAGAGCTAAAATTGTTAAGATAATATGTTCATGCATTTACATGGATGGAGGGATTGGTGTTCACAAATAATTTTTTTTGGGTAGAAGCATCAAGCCAACTCCTCAAGCACGCAGATCAAGTGACTGCAGGTAGCAGCTAGTGATTTTTTTAATTCCTTATTTTAATTTTTATGGGTACATAGTAGGGGTATATATTTATGGGGTACATGAGATGTTTTGATACAGATATGCAATGTGTAATAATCACATTATGTAAAATGGGGTATTCATTCCCTCCAGCATTTATCCTTTGTGTTACAATCCAATTATACTCTTAGTTATTTTAAAATGTACAATTAAATTAATATTGGCTATAGTCACTCTGTTGTGCTATCAAATACTAGGTCTTATTCCTTCTATTTTTTTTTTTTTTGGTAGTTTTAAATTACCAAAACATTTGGTATCCTTAAACCCTTTCTCATTTTAAAGTACAGGGATGTGGGCCCTGGTGGCAAAATTAGAAATAGAGCTTTGGGGTCCATTACAGACCATTATAGTTTTAAAGTGAACGACAGAATGTAAAACTTCTGCCTAGGTTGAACGACTCTATATCATCACCAAGTGCACAGACCTCCCCCCACCACCAGCTATGACATCACAAATGCATAAATCCCCTCTGTGACATCACCAAGTGCCTGGATACCCCCATGACATCACCAAGTACGTAGACCCCTGTTTCCTCAAGTAGATTCAGATGAAGTGACCACAGGTACCAGCTAGTGATTTTTTGAGACAAAATATTAAATCTGTCTCAAGTTTTTACTGTTTTATTTTGGAGACAAATACACATAAAGGATACATTGCATTTCTACCCATGTCTAATTTTGTTACTTTAGAATTACATTAGGAGGTAAGAATCCAGCTCTTTTATGAGCTAAGATAGCCAGACCTGATGCCAGCATAGAATGTGCATGCCTTTGAGACATCCGGAGCAATAAGGAAAAGAGTGTTTTTTCGCCTATGAGAATACTGACTACATCTCTGTTAAAGCTACCAGGTGGGTCTGATAAATTACAGATAAACTTGTAAATTACTTATACAAGCAGCTAAGAGATAATATTACAATGAAACAATTTACTTATTATTCATATCAGTAGATTATTGTATCTTTAGTTTGAATCACGCTGCAGAAGATATCAGGTTGAATTTGTACTGATATTAGGAAAAGCACGTACAAGCCAAAGGAATTCAGATAAAACGGAAAGGGGTGCAATGAACCAAAAGACATCATCTCAGCCTAACATTTTAAAATGTCCCATTTCATTTTGTTTTTAATACTGTGCCTGTCACATAATAAATGTTCAACATTCCCTTCCTCCCCCTATTCCTCCTTGATTTGTTTTGACAATAGTGGACAGGGAGAAGTATTTTACATCCATTATTTCAGCACAAATTTATTTTTCCTGCTTACAAGGTGCTTCCTTCTGGGTCCACAATATTCATCTTAAGGAAAATGGCACTGATGTTCCTACCCAGTCCCCATCTGGAGTAGGCTCAAGTTCCTCCACAGGGTGGGCTCCTAATGGAGAGAGTATTTCTTTAGGTTCTCTGGCCTGGGATCCAGCAGCATCTCAGTTTTTCACTGTAACACCTATCCCTACCCACCTTCTAATGAGAAGGTGGCTGTGTGCTTTCTCTGGAATTATCAAGCAGCTTTATGGGAATAATTCAGTTTGCACCATCCTCCACATACAAACACTGAACCCTCACCACTGATATTTTTCCCAGGTTGGTTCAAGACTACAATGTCTTAGTGCAGCACTTATAAACACAGCAAGTGCTAAGTAAGTTGTTGTGATAATAATGACGTTCTTTAATGTAAAAATTTCTCTGTAGCTAAGATTCAAGAAACCATTTGACTAAATAAAGTATTTTAAAAATCTCTTCTTGCTGAAGAAATTTTAGCTTTGACAATCTTTTTTCCACTTGAATCAAAGTCTTAAACCTTTTGCCAAAGTTGATTTCCTAACAAGTATTCCCCAAATTGATGTTGCTCCAAAAGATGATCTTGTGAGGGTACTCTGTGTGTGGAGGTTCAGATAAGAAAAAAAAAAATAAACATCAGTAGCTGTGCTGTGGATCCCAGTTCTGTGAGTCAGTGCCCTCCCATAAGCCTGATAACTTGTTAGGCAAGAAAAAGAACTGTGGTGCGTGTGCAGTTAAACCCAGCAGTTTTCTGCTCTTGGTTAAGGACTGTCTCATTTTCAGTATTACCTGACTTGTCACCGGTAAGTGCTCAGAAAACTGGCTGAATAACTTGCTTGGTAGTTGGTACCTCAGTTTTCTCTTGGGAAGCCCCAAGGAAACTCAAGAGTTCCTGCTTTGCCTCTCTTTTCTATTAGAGGCAGTCACCTGGTGGCTATTATTCCTTTCTCTTGAATAATGTGTTTGAACACAAAAATTTAACCCCAGACTGTAAACTACTGGAGCAAGGACTAGAGAATAACTCTATGAATAAAGCCAGCAGTGTCTGTCCTCCGGAAGAAGAAAAATCTCTGCAGTTTGAATCAGAGGTTCACCTGGCTCAGAAACTTAGCTCTGTGAGTTTGGAGACATCACCGACCACTTCTGCACTCCAGCCAGCTTATCTGTAAAAAGCAGGGGTGACGGTAAAACATTTTGCCAAAGTTGACTCTGGATAATGACGAAAGCTTCACTGAATTGTTGTAGGGATTAGATGAGATTACGCTGAAGGGAGTGCTTCAGTGCCACAGAAAGTGATCTCTCTCCCTCTCTCTGGCTTCCTATCTTTTGATTTTATGTATCTCACTCTATCTCAGCTGACTTGGGGAATTTAATTTCATTCTTCCATTGGGAAAGAAAAAACAACAGTAACTCGCCTTCCCCGGGTGCTTTCCTTAGTGGAATGAGAATTTTACAGCCTTGTAAGATTGCCTGTGTTTGCTGGAGACACAGCATGTGTTTTACTTTGTGCTTTGGACAGCTTAGTCTTTGATTATAAAATGAGAAAAAAATAATTGTCAGTTGGAGAACTTTGTATAGAATGTCTTAATACACAGGAACTCTCATCTTGCATGAAAATCTTAAGATCTTTATAAAAGGGACAGTTAATTGGGATGCAATTGAATGCAATATCAAGTTTGCCAACATTTATCTTTCTGTTAGCCCCTCCTCCCACCAGTATGGTTTCTGAAGTCCTGAATCGTATTTCCATGCCGTTTACTTTTTGAGAACTGAACAGGGTCTGAATTCTTGAGGAGGAATAAGCAGAGTGTAAGGGGCAGAAAGGCAAATTAAGAAAAGATTCTGGCTTCCAGTAGTTCCAGGTAATACTGAAACGCGATCCGCAGGCTTTTAAATCCCTCAGTCCTGAGAAGTTATTTCTGTGAACTGATGGATATGGACGGACTGATAGGAAGAAAATTAGTAGACACCAGCAAAATGGAAGGAGCAATTTTATAGCTGCCCCCTATATAGTGGATTTTTCTGCTTTTTAAAATAAATATTTGTTTGGACGTTTGAATACAATAGTAAGGATCAGAGGTGCACACACGCACACCAAGAATATTGACCTGAAAAAGCTTACTGAGATAACAGGAAGGAGAAATAGAAAATAAAAATTTAGGTTTGTAGTTTCAATAATGAGACTGTGGATATAGAAAACGTATAGTTTTATTCATTTAAAAATAATTTTAAAAATGTAAATGATGCACACGCTTACAACAACTCAAACAACATTGCAGATGGGCTTGTAATATAAACAGAGTTGTCAGAAGTTTCCATCTCTCCCCAGCCCCAGTCCCACAGGTCAGAATCAATTCCTTTTATCTTCCCCCTACTGGACATTACCTACATTAATAATTCTGCTTGTCTAGTGGTTAATTAATTAATGTCCCTGCATGGCTAATTTTAGGCTTATGAGTTTTAGACATTTACTTTCTGCTACGACAGCTAAGAATTTCCTGCCCCGCTCTTCCTCGGAATATAGTTACATCCTTATTTCCACTTCTGTTAATTGTCTTTTAAAGTCCAGGACTACATACCCTTTTCTAGATCCATCGCGAAGGCGGAAGTCTGGATTCCTCACTGGGAAAGGTGAGGACATCGGTGCCTCCACCCTTCCCTGAAGCACTCCTCTCCTCTTCTGCAGAGATGGATTTTTAAAAACAGATTGGGGTTGGCGGTTGGGGGGGGGCGGGGACAGCACACGGAATATTGATGCACGCGTCATATGAAAAAGATATATATATATGTATGTATACCTGCCAAGTGCTGTTACATATATGTGTGTATTAACAGCATTATGAATCCCAGACAATTGGGGCCGCTTACCGCCGTAGCTGTGACTTTAAATTCACTCACTTCTTACATCCACTAGGAAAAGAGGATTTGTTTCCCTAAAGCCTATAAAAGGGGAAAGCCTTAGGCGCAGTGGCAGCCCCGTTCCCCGCACCCTCCTGCCCTCCGGTCCCGGGCGGGCTGCGGGAGTCCCTCCTGCGCGGGCGTATGAGGCGCTAGAGGTCACCGGAGCGCGCTCCCCTCGCCAGGGACCTACACTCCTCCCGCTGCTACATTGGGCCTCATTAACAAGGCTCTGGATTCACTTTAACTTAAAAGGTAAAAGATCTTAGGTCTGATGGGGAGTGGGGCGAGGAGAGCTCGGACCGCGACGTCGCTCGTCCGCTTCGGGGAGTTTTCAGCCCTTAGTTTGGTGCCGGGGCCCGCCCGGCGCTAGATGAAAGTGCTCGTTTACTCGGCCTAAGCCACGGTGACTCGAAGGTGAGAATGCAACTTCGCGGTGCACCGGCTCAGGGGCCTGCTTGCCGCGCCAAGGCTTCGGAAGGTCTCAGCGCGACCTCTGGGACAGGCTTTCCTCTGAGGGAACGGGAGGGGATTTGTGCCTCTGCACGTTCTTTCCTGTGGAGGGGAAAATGAAACCCTGTAGCCGTCCACTGCCGGGTAGGGATCGGGCGATGCTCTGCGCCCGAGTTCTCCGCCATTCAGTTGGAGCCCGGCGGCGGGAGCTTAGGTTCTCCGTGGGCCACATGGTCTCAGAAGAGGCCCCGCGGCCCGGGGGCGCCCGCAGTGTCGCTGGACAGGCGGGGGCGCTGGCCACGCCGTGGGCTGGGACTGGCCCGGAACGCTGGTGGCGGGTTCGGCCTCGGAGACCCGCGCAGCAGTCGGGGCATCTCAGTGCCTCGCTCCCCACCCTCTTTCCCTCCGCATCCGGCGGAGGGTTTCGGGGCGCGGGGCAGGCCTGGAGCGCCGTGAGCAGGCCGGATACGGGATACGCCAGTGACTACCAGAGCCAGCCCGGGAGCGCGCTGCCGGCGGTGACGGCTGGGCTGGGCCCATGTCCTTGGGCCGAGTTGCCGAACTCCCTCGGGGACTTGAAGGTGAAGGGCGAGGCGCCGGCCGGGGCCGCGGGCCGAGCCAAGGGCGAGTCTCGCATCCGGCGCCTTCCAGGTGGGGCGAAGGTCGAGCGCCAGAGGCTGGCAAGGGACCCCCGCCCAGCTTGACGCCCAGCTGCGCCCGACGCCGGGGGAGGCGGAGCAGGGGGAACCCAGGCGCCGGGAACCCCGGACGTGGGAGGGCTGGGCTTCTGCGCGGGGAGACGCCGGGCTCGGCGAACATCGTCAAGAACCTGTCGGTGGCTCTACCTCCGAGAACTCTCTTGTGTTTAGCGATTCTCAAATTTAGTGTTTCCGTTTTGGGAAACTTGACCGGCAAGTGCAGACTCGTCTTGGGAGCTGGAGATGACATTAAATAAAAAGGTTCAAAACCAAATTGTTAATTATCTCCAGGTATAAACGATAACACAAAATTTTGCAGTCTTGGGAGAAAGGTTTTAATGTGCCGCCTAATTAGGCCAGGTTCTGCAAAAACAAAACAAAACAACCCTATTCCAAGTTAAAAAGAATGCCCCTATTCCAAGTTAAAAGAAAAAAAAAGTTGTATTCCTTGTTCATTTATTGAGTAAGGAATTGAGAGATGGGTGCTGAGTTATTACAGATTCAAACTGCTCGCCACAAATGGAGCTAGAAATACATTTAACAGCCTTTCAGGAAAACGCCCAAAGCTTTAGAATTTCAAGCTAGCCAGGTTGCAATCTAGAGCTCTTGTTTGTTGCTGAAGTTTGGGAGAGGATGGCCTCTACCTGTGCACACATCGAGTTAATTTTCCAGAGTCTTTTGAAGTTAATAGGGAGTGGCTTTTCTGTTTGTTTATTTTTTGAGACAGGGTATCCTTCTGTCGCCCAAGCTGGAGTGCAGTGGTGCATCCCAGCTCAGTGCAACCTGGACCTCCTGGGCCCAAGCGATCCTCCTGCCTCTGCCTCCCAAAGTGCTGGGATTATAGGCATGTGCCACCGCGCCTGGCCTGTTTTTTGCTTTTAAGAGAAGGAATAACATGGTTCTGTCGCCCAGGCTGGAGTGCAGTGGTGCGATCTCGGCTCATTGCAACCTCTGCCTCCCGGGTTCAAGCGATTCTCCTGTCCCAGCCTCCCAAGCAGCTGGGATTACTGGCACGTGCCACCACTCCCAGCTAATTGTTTTATTTTTTAGTAGAGACGTGGTTTCGCTGTGTTGGCCAGTCTGGTCTTGAACTCCCGCCTTGGCCTCCCCAAGTGTTGGGATTACAGGCGTTAGCCACCGCGCCCGGCCTGTTTTTTGCTTTTAAGAGAAGGAATAAAATGGCCCGAGTTTATTTTAATCAAACCAGTGTAAAACCCTTTATATTCTGCATTATAGCTTTATGTAAAACCTATTTCATAAAAATGTAAGCAGCATATGAAAACAGTTTCCCTGCTCCAGTCCCAACTTCAGATATTCAGATATATGTCCTGTGTTCCCTTGAACACATTTTCTTTCTTTCTTTCCTTTTCTTTTCTCCTTTCCTTTCCTTTCTTTTCCTTTCCTTTCCCTCTCCTTCCTTCCTTCCTTCCTTCCTTCCTTCCTTTCCTCTCTTTCTCTCTTTCTGTTTTTCTTTTTTTGAGATGGAGTCGGCCTCTGTCACCGCGCTGCAGTGCAGTGGTGCGATCTCGGCTCACTGCAACCTCCGTCTCCTGGGTTCAAGCACTTCTACCTCAGCCTCCTGAGTAGCTTGGATTACAGGCGTCCGCCACCAGGCCCAGCTGCTTTTTGCATTTTTAGTAGAGACTGGATTTCACTACGTTGGCCAGGATGGTCTGGAACTCCTGACCTCAGGCGATCTGCCCAACTCTGCCTCCCAAAATTCTGGGATTACAAGCTTGAGCCACCGCGCCCAGCCGCACACATTTTCTATTTACAGTCATACAAAGGAGTTTCTCCCCCCAACCCCCCATGGGATCGCATTTTCCTACTATTCTGAAACTTGCTTTTTCAGTTTACAGTACACATTTGGCGGTCTTGTATTCCTAGAAGATGTACTTCGATTTACCGGTTGATGGTCTTCTCCACTCTTCCGTGGGGTCAGCCCCACTTGTCCCATCTCCAGTCCAATGTCAGTTTGTGACTTAATCTTTTACATCGTGTACAGTCTGAGTCCTGAGACCCCCTCACACATGCGCAAATTGAGTTTATGCACAGAACAGATAGTACCTGTACTTAAATGTAGACTCACTGGGGAGCACGTTTCACTCCATAAGAAAAGGGGTAAAAATTGTGCACACCATAATTGCAATATTTTACAAGACCGGTGCTTTCTTTATCTCAGGGGTGCTGGCAGAGAGAGATGCATAGAAAACTCTGGGTGGGTTACTTCCTCCCGGAGCATTGCCCCTCCGTTGCCTGCTTACCTGGGCAAGTGCTGGTCTGCGTGGATGGCTTATTGGCGTTTCCGGGACCCTCATGTCATAAGGCTAAGACCTAAGAAGCTGATTCTGTCCAGGAGGTGAGATCTGCCCCGATAATCGTAGGCTGATGGGGTCGCTGCTCTGGCGTCATAGTTAATGTTAACTTCCACTCACACTGTGTTCGTCTGGGTGATAAAGTGTGTGGGGCGCCTCTTTGCAGGCTTCCTGTCCTCTTGGGAGATGTCTGCGCTTTGTGAGTTTGGGAAACAACTGGGTACCCAGCGAGGTGGGCGCGGGAGGAGCAGCTGCCTTCCTCCGGGAGGCGGCGCAGCGCGGGGGTCTTGAGGGACCAGGCCAGCGACCAGGACCGGCCCCCAACCGTTGGTGGCCGCGTAGCCCTGGGCAGCCTGGGCCTGCCTTTCCCCGCGCAGGGCTTTCCCTCCTGCCAGTCGCTGCCCCGCACGTGGCTCTGGTCGTACTCCCGCTCCACCACCACCGCTGCCCTCGCTCTGCGTCCCCGTTTGACCGCGTAGAGCCGGACCCCGCCTTCCTCGCCCTGCGCTGCCCCAGGCCTGCCCCGCACCAGCAGCTAAGCGCAGGTCTCTACTGCAAGCCCGCAGCCCCCCTGATCGCTGGGCCTACTGGCGACCCCCTGCGCCGTGCGCGTGAACTGTGGGCGATGAGCTCGCCCGGGGCGGGCGGCGCGCGCGGTTTCCAGATGCAGCCGCCGCAGCAGCAGCTGATGCCGCCTCCAAAGACGCGCTCTGCTGTACGGCGCTGACCCCACGCAGCCCCGCCGAGTCTCCTGGGAACAGCCCAGGCGCCGGTGCCGACTTTAACCTCTCTGCTCAGGCCTCTGAGTTGCGTTACCAGTTTACCATGTATTACTAAGGCTGACAGAATATAGGAAATATTCCTGTCTTTCTCAGAAGGAACTTTCCAGTAAAGACAGCGTTTAATATTGTTAACGTCTCAAAGGAGGCAGTGAAAAAAAATGTGCTCAGCTTAAGCACATGCAAAGTCAGTCTATTTCCATTTTCTACTTCTGCACATTATTTTTTGCCTTAAAGTTTGATCATTTTAAAAGTGGAAAATTAATGGGCAGTGGCAGAAACGGCTTTTTTCCCCCAAAAGTAATCTTCTTCCAACTAGTTTTAAACATTTTACTAATAATTATTGAGTATCTTCTACATTTTAAGTCATTATTTTAAAGTTCTTGGTTATTGACATGTTGTAAACTTGAAAAACAAATTTTTTCTTAAAAAAATTGTGTATGTAGATTTTATATTCTGCAAAATTAAATGAAGTGTGTGTGTATTATTCAGGGCCCCGCAGGAAACAGCTAACATACTTAAAGGGTGCCCGAAGAAAGATCATGAATGGTCTATATATGTGAATCCATCTCGGGACTGGAAGCACCCAGGGCCCCAGGCGCTCAAAGCTGCACTCATCAGGCCTGACTAGGATGATGGCAAAGTAGTTCCTGGAGCCCACGATGACTGTGGCTTTAGGAGTTCTGCCAGCCAGGAGCTCTGACCTTGAAGCTAATGCTGAACGTGGCTCAGAAAGATGGGACTAGGAAATAAATCCCGGAGAAAATCCTGTTGCCCACCTGGTTTCCTGGCCAAACCTGACCCCCAAACCAGAGGACAGGAGGCCAGTGGACGCAGGAACCCGGAGAGTAGGGGGAGAGGGCATATGCTGGAGACACCCAGGTGGAAAGGGCCAGGCTTTCCTTTAAGCAGCTCCATGGGAGGACGTTTAGCAGAGCACCGCCATATTATGGGTGCGGTGCGGAGCGTCAGGGATGGGAGGAGGGAATCTTAGCTGTTGCTCTTCTCATTCTCAAGAACTTTATGGCCCAGGTGGAGACCCAACAAAAAATGAGTAACAATACAACATTGTTGGGTGGAACGTTCCTTCCCTACTTTCTCTGGTTGACATTACTTCCTAGAAAGGTTGGGTGACACCCTCTTAGGAGCTTGTGTTTTGTCCCTTAAATGTTAGAAGTTTGAAATACTAGTTTCTGAGGAGGCTTTTCAAAGGTTGGGATAGATTAGTACCTGCGGAATGAGCTAATAAAAATGGATTAATACATGCCATTCTCCGTGATAAATGTATATCTTGCTATTTTTCATCCTACTTATTTAAGACTTTCAATGAGCTTGGCTATTTTCAGACCAAAAATTAGCTATGGTTTTCAAAAGAGCTTTGTAATGTTTGAGTGCTTTTCCCTGGAGTCAGGAATGTGGATTTAGGGTGAATGATTTCTGTAGAGGATTTCTCAAATTGTTTTTTCAGGAAGCATGTTTGTGATCAAAGGTGCAACTCCACTCCCTGGATTCATGTTAAATAAATTTTGAAATGAAATACCGTAGGCTAGGTGCAGTGGCTCACGCCTGTAATCCCAGCACTTCGGGAGGCCAGCCTGACCAACATGGAAAAACTCCGTCTCTACTAAAAATACAAAATCAGCTGGGCGTGGTGGCGCATGCCTGTAATCCCAGCTACTTGGGAGGCTGAGGCAAGAGAATCGCTTGAACCTGGGAGGCGGAGGTTGCGGTGAGCCGAGACCACACCATTGCACTCCAGCCTGGGCAACAAGAGCGAAACTCCGTCTCAGGAAAAAAAAAAAAAAACGGTCCCTATGAAGTAAGTGTAGACCAGGGCTTTGCTCTCTGAGTATGATCCATCAGCCTAGCCTGGGAACCTGTTAGAAGTGCAGAATCTTGGAACTTCAGTTTTAGCAAGATCCCAGGGAGATCTGCATGCACATTCATTTGAGAAGTACTGTTCTGGACCAGTCTAAAGCAGAAGTGCAGCGATGGTCTGAGATTCGGCATTTCTGGATGATCTCAGGCAATGCAAATGCCAGCGGTCCAAGGAGACTCCATATTTGGTACTTCCTTGTGCCAGCCAGTGGAATAGCAATCACTGCTCCAGCCTGCCCTGTCCCCTGGTTATCTGTTATGAATCGTTTTGTTTGAAGTGAAAAGAAAATGAACTCACAGTAAATGAACTGAATTCGCTCACATAACTGAAGTAGTCAGAGGTACAGCTCACCCCCTGGGAGCCTTGATATTGTCACCTGGGATCCAGGTTCTCTGTGTCCTTGCTTGGCTTTGTGTCCATTCTCCACCGGTAACCTCCTGGCCCAACTCTCATGAAAATGGCTGCATTGGTTATGGACCGTCACCCCCACTGTGTCCAAGGAGGGCTGCTTCTAGTCACTCTCTTATTTGTTTATTTATATATTTATTTTGAGATGGGAGTCACGCTCTGTTCCCCAGGCTAAAGTGCAATGGCACAATCTCGGCTCACCGCAACCTCCACCTCCTGGGTTCAAGCGATTCTTCTGCCTCAGCCTCTCGAGTAGCTGAGATTACAGGCACCCACCACCATACCCAGCTAATTTTTGTATTTTTGGTAGAGACAGGGTTTCTCCATGTTGGTCAGGCTGGTCTCGAACTCCTGACCTCAGGTGATCCACCCGCCTTCTGAGTCACATCTGTCCTTTAACTGGATAACAGTGGGGGTTAGGGGGATGGGTAATGCCAACAAGCTTGAGACATGCCGGGCTTACCCGAGTGACCTCCACCCAGACCTCATGACTGACGATGCTGAAAGGGCAAGTTCTCCAAAGAAAAACCAAAGTTCTTCTGGGAAACAGCAACAGCTGCCATGGTCGCATACCATCTGAGAGGACAAACGGGAAGCTCTGTTCCCAATTCTTCAAGTGCAATACAGTGCTGGTCATCAGTTCTTAAACAGCAATACAGTGCTGGTCATGTGGGTATTACAGTATTTCTCTTTTTTTGAGATGGAATTTCAATCTTGTTGCCCAGGCTGGAGTACAACAGCGCTATCGGCTCACCGCAACCTCCGCCTCCCAGGTTCAAGCGATTCTCTTGCCTCAGCCTCCCAAGTAGCTGGGATTACAGGTGCACGCTGCCACCACGCCTAGCTAATTTTGTATTTTTAGTAGAGATGGGGTTTCTCCATGTTGGTCAGGCTAGTGTCGAACTCCCAACCTCAGGTGATCCACCTGCCTTGGCCTCC
Source organism: Symphalangus syndactylus (assembly GCF_028878055.3). NCBI lineage: Eukaryota > Metazoa > Chordata > Mammalia > Primates > Hylobatidae > Symphalangus > Symphalangus syndactylus. The sequence continues at coordinate 63,089,879 of NC_072429.2, read as the reverse complement.
CAAAGTGCTGGGACTACAGGCGTGAGCCACCACGCCTGACCTTAGGGACCATTCTTAACCTAAAACACTTGAAGTTCAGGGACAGACACTGAAGATTCATTTCAGAAAGTCACTAGATGAGAATCTTGGGTCATTTCTCCTCTGCTCCTTACCTCGGCACAGCCTGTCCTCCTGACTCACCAGGGTCCTCTTTCTTTTCTCCAAAGTCTTATCAATGATCTAGTTAGATCCAGACTGACATGAGCTGACAACACAGACACCCTGTTGGCAGGCGGCAAGCAGCCCCCACTTCCTCATGCATTTCCACTGGCCTCACTGCCAAATTCATTATTGCTCATCATTTCAAGAATCCGTCTCTGGTTTGCTTGTCTCTCTTACTAGATTAGAGTCAGCCTCTTGCTGTAACACAACATACTGAATTAGATACTGAGTTTCTACCTTCTATAAACCAATGATTCTCAAAGCAGGTTGCACACTGCAATCAGTGGAAGCTTTAAAAAAAAGACTGAGGCTTGGTCTGGCCCCTTGAGATTCTGACTTAATTGGTTTTGCCTGCAGTCAGGGTGTTTCAGTTTTAAAATCTCTCGAAGTGCTGCTAATTGCTGCCATAAGTAGATGAACATATTGATATCACAGAGCTACCTGAGAAGTCAGTTACTTATTTAGGTATTTATTTCATCAAATATTTATTGAACATCTATTATATGCCAGACACTATACATTGTCTTCAAAGATAAGACACATACATTCCCTGTCCTAAAGGAGCCTGTCATCCTGTAGAAGGGAAAGGTGTATAGACAAATAATTGTAATGGTGTGTTCAATGCACTGAAAAATACAAAAAGTATCCTTTGGCAAAAGGCAGAGTGGTGGATTCCATGTAAAGGGGCATGGGATAAAGGTAACTATGGCTGACAGTAACTGAGCATTACTATGGAAGAGGAAGGCCTCCAGAGGGTGCTGATGTGTGTGTGAGGCCTTGAAAGAGGAGAGAACCCAATGAGGAAGGTGAGTGGGAGATAGGATGGGGAAGGTTTTTCTGGGTTGAGGTTGGGGGATTTGGGGATGAGATGGTGGAGGAGCTGAGGGGGGTCCCTTCTGTTTTCTTTGTAAAATCAGAGTGGGGTGAAGACCTGAGAGGGCACAGTGGTGGGTGTTGGGAGGGGCGGGGGCATTGGCAGGGGTGGGCCTGAGGAAAGCAGTGAGCTCTCTTCTGCAACATTGAAGGCCCTGATAAAGGTGAGTTCATGGATCGGCATCCCTCTTCAGGCTCTTGTGAGCAGAAGCTCCCATGTAAACAGAAATGAGACTATAGGATTCATCCAGAGCTGTGCTTTCAGCAGCAGGGGTGAAGGCAGACAAGAGGGCCAGAGTGTTGGTGAGACTGGGGTTCGAGAGTTCCAAGTTCCACATGGAGGAAGTGAGGTCTGAAGAGAGCTTGGGAAAAAGGGAGGGAGAAGCTGGGATGACAGGAGAAAGTATCAGAGGGGAATTTCAGAGACAAGTAGGTCAGGGTGACCAAAATGTGCAGGGTGGGCTGCTGAGGGGGTAACGGTCACTGGAGTTGTGGAGCTCTGGGACATGGATGCTGAAACTCCCCATGGTGGGACGGGGGAGGAAGACTGTGATCCTCTCTGTACATGGTTCAAGAGATGCCCACCAGTGGGTTCACCCAGAGGGAAAGGCAAGTCTAGTGGGAGTGGATTTGAAGAAATCATTCAGGAGGGGGAGGTAAAAGAGAACACAGGGACACGGCACTGAAATGCAAAACAGCAATGGAGAAACAAGAAAATACTTGGGAAAAAGGACAGAGGTTCCTAGCGATAAAAGGAAGCCTTACACGTCCCTCTGAAAGCAGGATTTTTTTTTTTTTTTTTAAATTTAGGGGTAAAAGACCTAGAGTTCTGAAACTTTGCTAGAGGCAATAGTGGAACTGTTGCTACCAGCTCAAGGCCAACCTAGACAGCATCTCTTATCAACTCTGTAATTGATAGCTGGCTTTACAGATAAGTGATTTCAACAGTGCACTCCTGCTGAGAACTTCCAGTTAGAATTAATTGATCTTGATCACTGGGTGCTAAACTTCAAAAATCATTATTAAAATATATTCTGCCCAACAGCTCCATATTGATACCTTGAGGCAAAGCCCCATTCATCTGGCATCAATTACAGTTCTGCTCAGCCTGGAGGGATGCCTGACTTCCCACACTTGACATTCCTCTCCCCTCCCCCAGACCCTAGAACCTTCCCTTATCCTATTACTGAGCATTAGGGCCAGGTTCTCTATCTGACAGCACAAGGACAACACCCAATGTCAAGAGGAGCACTATCTGACCCAAGATATAATGGAACTTAAAAAGGTGGCTGGCTTTCCCTGAATTTCCCACTAGAGGAGGGGGAGATGCACCTGGGGTGCTGGAAACATGCGTGCTGGGGTCCTCCTGGAGCCCTCCTCCTCCAGAGAAGTCCAATGATCTCCAAAAACAGGGCACACAGACCCTGCAAGATGCGCCCCCTACTTGGAGAGAGACAGAGCCTCCCAAAGACCTTCAAGGACAGAACCCGAGTTCACCAGTCAATGAACGCAGGGAGCATCGTCAGACCCTCTGCAGCCAATGCTGGTGTGAAGGTGGAGTCAGTTCTTTCTTGGAAGTTTATTACCAGCGGCGGCTGCGACGTCCATGTTTGCAGAGGAAGGGAGGCCTTCCTCTTCCCAAGTGGATCCTACATCCCGTTCCACTCACTCCACTCAGGAGAATCAAAAAAGAGGAAGATAGGGCTTTCTGCCTTCCTTTTCCCAGCTTTTCTTTCTGGACTGTCTCACTTGGGCTTTTGCTGAACCATACACCCCAGAACCATCCAAGAGCACAAGGGCTCTGTGCTGTGGGGGAGTCTCCAGGTGCGGTTATATATAGTGTGGGCCAGCACAGCCACTCCCGTTACTCATGCAGTTTGGCCCTGGTTGAATGCATGAACAATCTCTTCCAGGCACTCCCTGTTTTCACTTCCCGCTGCCCACAGGGCCCCTCCTCTGTCTGACCCTTGGGGGTCAACATCCTTTCTAGCTAATCCACCCCGCTTCCTCCCTCAGGCCAGGCTGGAGGCTGTTTTTTAACTTCAGGGGTTCCTGGAGAAGAGCTTCCTCTGCCCCTTCACGATCACATCAAACACACTGGATTCAGGGTCTTGAGATTTGAAGATTTAAAAGCAGAAAGATCAGTGTGAGTTCAAACCGTGGGAAGGAACATGATGAAAGGGGCTGGACTTGAAATATCCACCAGCAAAGGTGGGCAAAGGGCCGCCTCAAACAGGGAGAAATGGGAACACCTCGCATTCTGGGTGCCCTAGACAGCAGCCTGAGCAGCTGGAGCAGGGGCGCAGGGGTGTCTGAGGGGCTCTGGTGAGAGTTCCTGCAAGTAGCATACTCAGGCAGGGTGGACGCTGCACAGGTGACAGAGCTGGGCCCCTCATTTTGAGAGCCCCCTAGCTGGGTCTGTGACCTGGGGCCAGCCCCAACCACTCTGAAGGTCTGTTTCCTCCCTGTAAAATGCGGGTAATTATATTAAATAACTAACTGCAGAGTCACTGTAAGGATTGGAAATATTTGCACAGTGCCTGCCTAAATGATGGTATTGGGAGGAGACCTGTGTACCTGAGTTCCTCTGACCTGATATTTCCACGGGAGCTGGGGGGCAGCTGATGAGGAAGAAGCTTCTGCCCCACCAGCCCAATTCTGTACCGAGCAATGCAGCCTGAGCCTCCGAGTGACCACCCTCCTGAGCAGTCATAATTCACTGGGACAGAAACACAAAACGGTTTTTTCTCAAAGTATGGCTTTAACCATGCTCTCTTAAATCTCCCTGTCTTGCTCTTTAATGATCCCTTGAGAAGATTTTATTGCTTTTTACTTTTATTTTTTAAAATCTAACTGTATTTATTTGAAAACTAAGAATGCAAAAAGTCAACTCGCTGTAAAACGTCAAACATAGTTTAAATCTTATCCCTTTTATTCCCTTCCCTAAAGGTTTAAACTGGGACCCTATCTACCAGCCATGGAGGAGGAGGGACACCCTGCCTTACAGATATCCCTTCTCCCCTCCCTCTCTAAGGCAGGCTCCTGCTGTGTGCGTGTTAGACTGGGGTGTGGAGGAAGGAGAGGGAAAGGGACAAGGGTCATTTTACTTACCTGGTAGCCGCTGCTGTACTTATCTCTGGTGCTTCTCTGCAGGTCATTTACTAGACTAAGATCCCTTATGTGGCAGGGTCCAACTCATGGGCCACATGGGATGCTTTAGAAGGTGCTGGGGGCCACCATACTGCCTTCTTCCTGGGAGATGGGCTGCGGCTGGCCACTTCCACATCCACCTGCCCATCCTGGGCAGCGAGCCCACAGCTCTGTGCTCAGGTGCCCTCACCTGGAAGGCAGTTTCCTCTGTGGCGCACTGGCAAGATGACTAGGGCCTGATCACTTTGCATGGTGCCCACTCTACACCAGGAAAATCCATGCACTCTGGAAGGTAGTGAGATGGCCCCTACTGCCCCTCTCCCAGCCCTGTCACTTCACCTCAAATTCTTTTTTTCTTTCAAATTTGATTCTTAGACATCAGATCAGAAACCAAAGTTCAACTCTCCTTTATTGCATTCCCTGAAACATCTGTCTTTCTTTTTTTTTTTTTTGAGACGGAGTCTTGCTCTGTTGCCCAGGCTGGAGTGCAGTGGCATGATCTCGGCTCGCTGCTAACTTTGCCTCCCAGGTTCAAGCAGTTGTCCTGCCTTAGCCTCCTGAGTAGCTGGGTCTACAGGAGCGTGCTACCACGCCCAGCTAATTTTTGCATTTGTAGTAGAGACAGGCTTCACTGTCTTGGCCAGGCTGGTCTCTAACTCCTGAGCTCAAGTGATCCAACCACCTTTGCCTCCCAAAGTGCTGGGATTATAGGTGTGAGCCACCATGCCCAGCCTGTCTTCCTTTTCAGAAATTATTTAACCTACAATTATTTATTATGTAATTTATAAAACATTCAAGGACTGGGTGTGGTGGCTCACACGTGTAATCCCAGCACTTTGGGAAGCCGAGGTGGGTGAATCACCTGAGGTCAGGAGTTCGAGACCAGCTTGGCCAACATAGTGAAACCCTTGTCTCCACTAAAGATGTGAAAATTAGTCTGTAATCCCAGCTATTTGAGAGGCTGAGGCTGGAAAATTGCTTGAACCTAAGAGGCAGAGGTTGCAGTGAGCAGAGATCATGCCACTGCACTCCAGCCTGGGCAACACAGCAAGACTCCGTCTCAAAAAAAGACATTCAAAATTACACAGTGTAATAGCATACCACCCATCGTAAGAAACAAACATCTTCTACAGTTGATCCTTTGTATTCCTTTGTATAATACTACGTCTGAACTGTGTTTGTAGTGATTCTTTATTTGCATGTGAAAGAAACCCAACTCTGACTGGACTAATAAAAAGAAAGGAAGTATTGGCTATGTAATTAAGCCACAAAAAGGGCAGGTAGACTTTTTTCTTCATTTCGATTTTTTTTTGTTTAGTTTTGAACCTTTAATGATAATATATATGCATACTGCTGGGCTATAGAACACTGTGTTTGGTTTGTCTTTGGGTCAAGGGTTGGGGATGCGCATGGCAGCACTAGTGAACAGGGTCTACATCAACAAAGATACACGTGGTCATAAAGCAAAAAACTGGTGCCTGGCATGGTCAACTTTCATTTCCTCATCACTCAATAGCATGTTGGGGTCCCCACGGCTGATGTGGGACAGATGTCTGGACTCTGCAAATTTCAGGGTGTCCTCTAACACATCCAGCTAGAGAAGCATGTGGTGCATCTCCCTTGGAAATTTCTCATAATGCTTATACCCCTGAATCAGCCCTTTGGAAACCTCGAGCAGGTCCAAGGTCTTGGCTGCTTCCAGGAGTGCTGCCCACTCCATCGTGGGTAGCATACACAGGTGTTGAACTTTGTAGGGTTGATGTGGACCTCGGTGTAGTGGGGAGGTGGAGGGGGAAGCCACAGGGCCCCATCCCCTGCACATGCGAGCTCAGCCGATTGTGGGGTGAGCAGTTTCAAGTCACCTCATGAGCTCTTGCCAGGCCAGAAGTGGAAGAATCCTCTTTTCTCTTCTGAGCTTCTGTTGGCCTGTTGGCGTTATTCTTTTGGGCTGTGGATCCCCAATATACTGGATCCATTGGGACAGCTCTTTCCAGCCTCATCGCTAGATAGGGCGTCTGCCCTCCACCAGCTCCAGACAGAAAAATGCAGGGGAAGTCATATGCCTATCACTGAATCAATTATTGTGTGTAGGGGGACCGGGTATTGCATTAGGCTGAGCCTGGTTTTTTAGGGTTAGGTATTTTATTTTTAGAAAAATTGAGAAAGAATGCTTGGTACTACTTAGTATCCACTGTATAGATCCACTCAATTCTTTAAAATGCTTCATTGTATTCTGCTTCAGGGCTGTGCTGTTATTTGGCCAATCTCTATTAATGGATATTAAAGATGTCTCCATATGGAATCAATCTAGGTTCCAATCAATGGCGGGTTGGATGAAGAAAATGTGGAACATGCACACCATGGAATACTATGCAGCCATAAAAAAGAACAAAATCATGTCCTTTATAGCAACATGGATGCAGCTGGAGGCCATTGTCCTAAGCAAATTAACACAGAAACAGAAAACCAAATGTCACATGTCCTTACTTATAAGTGGAAGCTAAACTTTGGGTATACATGGACATAAAGATGGGAACTTACACCCTGAGGACTCCAAAATGGAGGAGGGAGGGGAGCAAGGGCTGAAAAACTTCCTAATGGATACTGTGTTCACTATTCAGGTGATGGGTTCAACAGAAGCCCAAACCGCAGCGTCACACAATATACTCTCGTAACAAACCTGCATGTGTACCCTCTGAATCTAAAATAAAAAATAAATTTATATAAGAACTTAAATGGACTGGGTGTGGTGGCTCACCCTGTAATCCCAGCACTTTGGGAGGCCGAGGCAGGTGGATCACTTGAAGCCAGGAGTTTGAGACCAGCCTGGCCAACATGGTGAAACCCCATTTCTACTAAAAACACAAAAATTAACCAGGCATGGTGGCACATGCCTGTCATTCCAGCTACTCAGGAAGCTGAGGCAGGAGCATCACCTGAACCCGGGATGCAGAGGTTGCAGTCAGCAGAGATCACCCCACTGGGTGACGGAGCAAGACTCTGTATCCAAAAAAGGAAAAAATAAAATAAAATAAATCGTCTCCATTTTTTTCTTGATATGAACAATGCTTTCCATAACATTCTTTTATTTTTGTAAGCATGCGTCCGTATTTTTTATAAGACAAATTTCCAGAGGAGGAATTGCTGCCAAATGGTATGCAGGCAGATCACGAGGTCAGGAGATCGAGACCATCCTGGTTAACATGGTGAAACCTCGTCCCTACTAAAAATACAAAAAAAAAAAAAAAAAAAAAGAAAGAAAATTAGCTGGGCATGGTGGCGGGCGCCTATAGTCCCAGCTACTTGGGAGGCTGAGGCAGAAGAATGGCTTGGACCCGGGAGGCGGAGCTTTCAGTGAGCCGAGATTGCGCCACTGCACTCCAGCCTGGGCGACAGAGCGAGACGGTCTTAAAAAAAAAAAAAAAAAATTGATATTGCCAGGTTACTTTCTAGTTGCACTCTACCAGTAGTTCACAACAGTGTTGGTTTTTCCATACTCCCACCAACATCGAAGTCTTGGTTAACTTGTGCTGTGTAACAAGCTTCTGAAAACTTAGTGATTTGAAACCAACAACCACTTATTTGCCCACCATTCCATGGTTCAGCAATTTAGGCAGGGCTCAGATGGGATGGCTCACCTATGTTGACCATAGTGCCCCAGTTTTACAGTCAGCTGGAGGTCAGTGACCTCGCTCACATGTCTGGCAGTTGGCTGGCTGTTAGGTGGAGTGATGGAGACAACTAGGTCATTTGTATTTGTCAGTCAGCATGTTGTTGGTGGCCAATGGGTTCCCAACAACTGGAAGACGCAAGTTCCATTGCATCAGTACTTTTCAAGCCTGCATTTGGGTAATATTTGCTAATATCCCTTTAGCCAAAGCAAGCCACTTGGTCAAGCCAGGATCCATGGGGTGGAAAATAAGCTATACCTCTTCATGGGACAAACCGCAAAATATTGTGGTCATTTTTGTAATCTATCATAGCCAGGTTATATCATTTTGTTAATCTTGGTCAATATGACTGGTAAAAAATGAAATAATCTTTTCTTAAATTTTACTGTTATGATTGATCATTTTTTCCCAATTTGTGTCCATCATTTTAATTTGTTATATAACTTGAGTGTCTGTATTTTTGTTTAGGGTTTTGTTTTGTTTTCCACTGAACTGAAATATGATTTTTGTCATATATTAACTTTCTCATATATACTTGGATTTGATTTACTCTGCATCCTCTATATTTTTCTGTACCTTATTTGTTACTTCCTGAAAATATTTTCAATATGTCTTCTTTTTTTTTTTTTATTCAGAGAACAGGGTCTTGTTAAGTTGGCCAGGCTGGCCTTGAGCTCCTGGGCTCAAGCAATCTTCTTACCTCAGCCTTATGGGTAGCTGGGATCACAGGTGCTGCCACCATGCCTGGCTCCTATTTACTATTCTTATTTTAAAATTTCTTTTTCTGGCTGGGCATGGTGGCTCACGCCTGTAATCCCAGCACTTTGGGAGGCCAAGGTGGGTGGATCACCCAAGGTCAGGGGTTTCAGACCAGCTTGGCCAACATGGTGAAATCCTGTCTCTACCAAAAATACAAAAATTAACTGGGCGTGGTGGCAGGCGCCTGGTCACAGCTACTTGGGAGGCTGAGGCAGGAGAATTGCTTGAACCTGGGAGGTGGAGGTTGCAGTGAGCTGAGATCGCGCCACTGCACTCCAGCCTGGGCGACAGAGCAAAACTCTGTACCCCTCTCCCTAAATTTATTTTTCTATTAATTGACTTTTATTATTCTATTTAAAGCTAAAATCATACTTATCCAGCTTGAAAATAATTGGAATTTAAATTGGAATGATAGTACATTTGTAGCTTACTTTCGGTAAAATATATATTTTTATGATTCATTCCCATCTCATATTTCCTAGCCTGGTCTAGAGATTCAGTGCAATCCCTGTTAGAATGCCAATTGCTTTTTCTTGCGGAAAAGACAGCTTGATCCTAAAATTCTTATAGAAATACAAGGGTCCTCAAATAGCCAACACAATCTTGAAAAAAAAAAGTTGGAGGATTTCTATTTCCTGAGTTCAAAACTTAATACAAAGCCACCGTCTGATACTTACAACTCAACAATAAAAGGACAAATAACTCAGTTTAAAAATGGGCAAAGATTTTGAATAGACTATTTTTTATACTGTCTTTGTCTGGTTTTTGGATCGGGGTAATATTAGTTTCATAAAATGAATTGGGAAGTCTTTTCTATTTTTTGGAGGAGATTGTGTAGAATTGGTGTTACTTCCTTTTGGATTGTTTGAGAGAATTTTCCTGTGAAGCCATCTGTGCCTGGAGATTTCCTTTTTGGGAGGTTTTTAAATTATAGATTCAATTTCTTCAACAGTCATAGGATTATTCAAATAATCTCTTTTATATTAAATGGTATTTTGTGATTTTCAAAGAAGTGGTCTATTTGCTCTAAGTTGGTAAATTTATGGTTATAGAATAGTTCATAGTATTCACTTACTATCCTGTCGATATCTGCAGTGTCTGCAGTGATACTCTGTTTCATTCCTGATATAGTAATTCGTATCTTCTCTCTTTCTTTGTCAGTCTTGCTAGAAGTTTGTAACTTTTATAGAGTTTTTCAAGGACCCAGTTTTTGCTTTATTGGTTTTCTCTATTGCTTTTCTGGTTTCGATTTTATTGATTTTTTGTTTTTCCCTGCCCCCACCACCCTTCCCCCCTCCCTCCCTCCCTTCCTTCCTTCCTTCCTTCCTTCCTTCCTTCCTTCCTTTCTTCCTTCCTTCCTTCCTTCTTTCCTTCCTTTCTTCCTTCCTTCTTCTTGCTCTGTCACCCAGGCTGGAGTGCAGTGGCACAATCATAGCTCATTGCAACCTTGAACTCCTGGGCTCAAGGGATTCGTCCACCTCAGTCTCCCAAGTAGCTGGGACTACAGGCAAATATCTAAAAAAAAAATCATTCTACCATAAAGACTCATGCACATAAATGTTCATTATGCACTATTCACAATAGCAAATACATGGAATCAACTTAAATGCCCCATCAATGACAGATTGGATAAAGAAAACTTGGTGTATATACACCAGGGAATGCTATGCAGCCATAAAAAAGATGAGATCATGTGTTTTTGTAGGAACATTAATGGAGCTGGAGGCTATTATCCTCAGCAAACTAATGTGGGAAAAGAAAACCAAATACTGCATATTCTCACTCAAAAGCTAAATAATGAGAATTCATGAACACAAAGAAAGTAACAACAGACACTGAGGTTTACTTCAGGGTGGAGGGTGAAAGTTGGGAGAGGAGCAGAAAAGATAACTATAGGGCTTAATACCTGTGTGATGAAATAATCTGTACAACAAATCCCTGTGACGTGAGTTTACCTGTGTAACAAACCTGCACATGTACCCCTGAACCTAAAATGAAAAAAATTAGCTTGTGACTTTGCTAGCTCACTTATTAGTTCCAATAGCCTTATTGGTAGATTATTTGAGATTTTCTTTGTAGACCCATATGTCATCTGTGAATAAGGACAGTTTTAATTCATCTTTCCACATTTATATGCCCCCCTTTTTTTTCTCATCTTACTGAGCTGGTGAGGGCTTTCTGTACAGTCTCAAAAAGGAGAAACACCCAAGAGTCTTCCTTCTTTTTTTGGTGACATGACTCATTGGTAAGTCATCTCCCAGGAGGATGAAAGTACATTTTTAATTACTAGACTCTGCCTCCTTGACACACACCTTTGGAGGCAATCAAACCACCTTAGTTTGAGAAGGGAGTAGAGTGAACTTTGGTAGTGTGAGAACTGAAAAAGTGAGTGACTCAACACTTGTAGTGGCTCATCTCCCAGAATGAATGCCCAGTGATTATGAGTCCCTGATAGACTCTAAACATGTCTTCAGGGAAGGTGGGCTCAGAGAAGAATGGACATTCATTGAACTGAGAGGATAGGGCTCTTAGGCTGCAACATGGCAAATATGGTGAGAAAGTCTTTGCGTCATGTGTGGCTCTGAGGAAATGGAGGCATACAGGGGCAACATCTAACTTCAGAAGTCCTGGCCAACCAGTTCTGGGAGATGGGCCTTTGCTTTGGACAGAGGGAAGACTGTTTGATGGCAGTCCTGGGTGGCAGAGATAGGGCAATGCCAGTGGCAATGGTTTGAGAGACACCAGGGCTGTTGGAGTCCTGGATCCACTTGGCAGTGAATGTTTGAGGGATCTTTGTTTGGACTGCATGTGACTCTGAAATTCTTGAATGATCCAGAAGAGGATAAGAGAGAGCCCCCAGGGGGGTGAAAATGTACTTCCTGCTAGTCACACATTTGGGGGTTCAAATCAGTTTTAATTCAATTGTGGGAAATGAAATAAATAAAAAGCAGAACCATTAAATGTTTTGAGAAGGAAACGATGGACATGTCAAGTGCATGGTGAGCCACTGTATACTGGTGTGTACTATTCTCAGAGGTCAAGGGAAGAAAAGGTGTGCACAAGCATGGAGGCTGGAGCAGGTAAAGCCCATACTGGAAGGACAAGTTCATTGGCCTGTTCAGAGTGGAGGAGAACCCAAGGCTCTGGGGCCAGGGTGGGGGGAACTTGAACAATGCTTCTGCAAAGAACTTTTCCTACAATGAGTTAAAAACAATTCCAAGATCTGGAAATATTTCCACTTCTTTTTCTTATCAGACTAAAATCCATTTTAGTAGGTATTTCTTGAAGTTATTAAGGGAATAGACTTATTGTTTAAGGAGAGGGTGGCAGCTCCATTTACCAGGGAGAACCTATTTAAGAACCCACAGTCTTGGGCTCTTTCCAAGGCATTGTAAATTTACTTTACAGTGTCTGATTTACTTTAAAGCTTCTTGTTATTGCAGTTTAAAACAAAATTTATCCTGCACACATCCTGTTTAAAACAGAATTTTCTCCTCTGTTAGGCAGAGATAAAGAATGCAAGAAAGTGTGCTTTATAGCATTGATTGCACCTTGATATTAGGTGAAAATGGGCCCTGATGCTTTAAATTATCAGGTTGATGGCTGAAGGGAAACCAAATCAATATGCATTTTAAAATGTAATTTCGTTATGTCTTAATTTAATTAGGGTGGTAGTTCTAACAAATCTAAATGGAAGAAAAATTCATTTTGTCTCCTCCTTTTCCTCATGCTCCTTCACTTTCTTCACCTTCGTGTTCCTCTTTAGAAGTATGACATGTACACATTTTTATGTATAGCATTATGGTACTCCTCCAACATTTAGATCCTATTTTCTTTTGGAAGACAGCAGTATGCTCCCCAGGCTGCGTGGCATGCTGGTGGATCACACCTGTCCCTGTCTGGCACAGAATCACTAGTAGCTAGAGCAGCTCTCCCTTGCTGAGCAGCCCAGGGTAACTGGGACCTTCTTGTGCAGCACTTTTATTTCCTTTTGCCAACTCACAGCAGATTTGCCTCTTGCATATAGTGAGCAAAGCCCCCAGAAGTACTGTATGTGCTACCCCATGTCATGCAAAGATGGAGGCAGCAGGTTCCATGCACTGTGCATGCCTTTCTCTCTTCGATGAGTCTCAGGTATTTGGCCCACATCTTTATAGTTTCCAAGACTGCTAGTGGAACAGGAGTCATGCTTTTCAGCTTATGATCTCTGAAAGAAACACATCTCATATATGCTTGCTTTGGAGATTGAGCTAGTTGACAATGGTTGACATTGACAAAAAAGTCAAAAATCTATAAGAATAGTATTTTACTGCAAGTCTCAAGGAGTTTTGACACAGATAGCCCTTGACTATGGCCCACTGAAGTGTCATGAGAACTAGGTTTGCTTGCTTTTTAGGTAATCCCCTGTCATTTCTGGATAATCTCAAGGAAAATGTCAATTTCTTGCTGAGGATGAGCAGCCTTCTTGGTCTGAAAATAGTGCTTCTGCCTCAGGGCAACTTCTTTCACCTGCCCTCACAGATGCCCCCAGTGCTTTATGCTGCCTTCTCCTAAGCTCATCAGCATCCTGCCCTTATCTGGGAATCCTCTGTGACTTTGACCTGGGAAGGTCCTTCCACTGCTCTGGGCATCACACCCACTGCTCAGTTGCTAGGGAAGGTTCTGGTTGTAGACCTTGGAACTGGCCTTGTTTTATGGTAACTCTGTGGCTTCAGGGTAGAGACTACATGTCCCATATTGGTTCCCTTTAAAACAGTCAACCAGAATTGTGTCACTTGCTGTTTCAAAATTTGTGTTTCTTGTAGAACCTAGGCCTCAGTTGTGGTTTGAATGCTTCTATATTCAGATGACTTTTCAGGCAAAAAGATTGGCACTTCATTGATGACTGGTCAATTCTTCCTAGCTAGACCACCAGTCCTGCTCATCTAGGCTCTCTTTGACTCAATTCACCCATCAATTGTCAGTCAAGCTCTCTTCTTCCTCTCTTCTCTATCTATCTCTCTACCCCAGCTTTGGTGTTCTACAATATTTCAATGTTCTAATTTACAGTTTTTGTGACACTTTGGTTCCATATAACAGAAAATCCAACCGTAATTTGCTTAAGTAACCATGATCTTTTTAACTCACACAACTAAAATGTTTACAAGTAAGACATATTTCAAGCATGGCTGGATCTAGGGACTCAACAATATTCTCAGAACCAAATTTTTCTCCTTTCCTTTTTATAAATTTTGCCTCTGGATCCTTGGAGGTGAATCCATTTTTAGATACCACTTGGAGGCAAGATGACTGGAGAAGCTCTAACACCCACATGGCAAGAGGTACCTACATGGCGTGGTCCCCATTCCACCAATGGCATCTTAAGTTGGCTGCTTCTTGTGCAAAACCCAGTCTCTGTTGGGTAAATACTGTCAGTTCAAGATTTCCTCCTTGGTTTTCTCCCCAGGGCCTCTGGAAGTCATGGTGCATGGGGGCAGGGAAGTGGCTTCACTCTTGGTGTCTTCATGGGCTTCCATCCCTGCTCAGTCTTCTGATGAAACATTTGCCTCCCCTTCTGCTCTCCAAGTAGGTATCTGTCATTTTTGTCCCAACTTCAAGGTGTCCTCACTCAGCTACTTCTATCTTTCTGTGATACAAGAATTTTTGGTCACCCTGCTGTTTTCTGTGGGAACTGCCTGAGCCTTTAAAAAAAACAAAACAAAACAGAAAAAAACACTGGCTGGGGCAGTGGCTCACGCCTGTAATTCCAGCACTTTGGGAGGCCAAGGCAGGCAGATCACCTGAGGTCAGTAGTTCCAGACCAGCCTGGCCAACATGGCAAAACCCTGTCTCTACTGAAAATACAAAAATTAGCTAGGCATGGTGGGCACACCTGTAATCCCAGCTACTCAGGAGGCTGAGGCAGGAGAATCACTTGAACCCAGAAGGTGGAGGTTGCAGTGAGCCGGGATTGTGCCACTGCACTCCAGCCTGGGTGACAAGAAAGAAACTGCGTCTCAAAAAAAAACAAAAAACAAAAAACAAAAAAACCTAAACATACTTGCTATCATTTCTAGCCTAACATTTCAAATATAAATTGAGTCTCAGATTAGCTTACTCACATATTTCCAGCCCTGTGTTGGTGTTTCTAACTCCTTCTCAGAAGGGTTTTGACAAAGTTGAGCAGGGGCCAAGGAGTAAGCTTTGATCATAAGTATTGAAAACCTTTTCCTTTCTCTAGCTGGTTAGATTTAAAAAATAAAATCACCTATTGCTTAAAAAAAGGAGCTGCATTCCTTTCTGCGCCCTTTCTAACTCTGTAAAGCATATTCATTCTGTGCTTGAGTCTCCTAGGCTTTGCTCTTGCTGGTCACAGGCAAATATCTGGAATTCTAATACACACAGCAAACGGCAACAGTTACAAAACGTTTTCTTTCTTAAGTTTCTCTGAATCCATGGCTTTCAAGACTGTTCTCTGTGTTTTAAACTTGAAAGAGTACTGTGAGAGATGGAGAAACCAAGAATTGGACCCTCCATTGACTCAGAGGCTCCTGCTGAGATGTTAGGGAGAACAAACCCTGGGAAATGGGGCAGGGTGAGAAAGGGTGCGGTGGAGGACATGTATTTGTTTAAGTGGTCCAAATTTTAACTTATTTCTATTATATCTAACAGCTCTTGTTTCCTGAAATCATATATAATAAAATGCTGTAATGACCATCACAGGATGATCTTACAAAGGACATAACTAGTAGAGTTTAGGAGCATTGGTGGAAAGGAGGGGGGATATATACATATTCTCCCAACATCTCAGGTTGGATCAGGGGGTTGTGAGTGTTATGTCTGGGATGTGACATGCTGAGATGGCGATGAGGGTATTTGTGAAGCTCAAGCTTCGTGGTGTTAGTTCTGAACAGGAAGAAGGAAGGAGGTGCTACGGCAGTGGTTCCAGACTCTGGGTAAATCACCCTGGGAGTACTTAACAAAAATACACTGGGCCTCCTGAGCCAGAATCTCTGGGGTTGGTGATAAGCTTCCAGGGTTGTTTTTTTTTTTTTTTTGAGACAGAGCCTCACTCCGTTGCCCAGGCTGGAGTGCACTGGCTGAAGCTTGGCTCACTGCAACCTCCAGCTCCCAGGTTCAGGTGATTATCCTGCTTCAGCCTCCCGAACAGCTGGCATTACAGGCATTCGCTGCCACGCCCGGCTAATTTTTGTATTTTTATTAGAGACGGGGTTTCACCATGTTGGCCAGGCTGGCCTCAAACTCCTGACCTCAAGTGATCTGCCAGCCTTGGCCTCCCAAAGTGCTGAGATTATAGGCGTGAGCCACTGCACCTGGCCGTAGGGAATTTTACTGTAGCCAGCCTAGTACAAGTCAAGTATGTTTGGGGAACACTGTGTTAGATCAGGGAAGAATCAACAAAATATAAAATGGCAGCAGGATCCCCCGGTAGCCTGGTTTTAAGAGACTTCATTGTCAAGTGCTCTGATATGAATAGTGCTAGGCAAGAAAGAATACTGAGCTGAAAGAATTTTAATGATTTATATGTGGAGGAGAAGACGTTTTCTTTGTAAAGTTGTCAAAGCTACCATATTTGGAGCTCTTTAGAAATGGTTGGCTGATAAGAGACCCTGATGTGCAAAACAAACCATTGGGGAAAGATGCTAAACTGTTTTTCTTCTATTGATTGAAACTAATTAAAATTATGTCTTAACATTAAGCTATATTCCACTTGACAAGCTAGGAATAATTTTATCTGCTTTGCTCTCTTCTAACCAGGCTAACATTAAGAGAGGCCAGTATGGAAGGTTGCATCATTAAAAATCCTGTCCAGGTAGAAGTCTCTGGAGCAAGGCCTATACATCATAAGACTGCTCTGTTTCTGTGTGGTAGGATAGAACAACGAAAGCCTGGTCTTCATCATTTCCCGTGGATTTTAGGACTCCTTTGGCAGCTGCATTCAGATACTCACAAAGTAAGCCTTTGATTAGGAAGGCGGAGAAACAGAGATGCTTAAATGGAACTGGGCAAACTAAAGTGCGCACATAGCTTAGTTTGTATTCCCTTTCCTTTTGTTCTCTCTGATAGTGTTTATTCTTTCTTATCTGAAGCATTTTATAGTCTACTTGAAAAAAATCTCAGGTATAAATTTATAGAGCTTGGATTTTAGGATTTATATAGTCTCTGCTTTGCTGAACATTGAGGTGCTTTCAACAACTAAAATCTTTCAAGTTGTATGCCAGGTTTTTGTGTATGTAAGGTTTTCTATGGAAGAAGATTCAAATATTTCCTTAGATTTTCAAAGGAGTCTTTGGCTTCAAAATGATAAAGAACTAAGCAGAAGTCTTGATGCTAAGTCAACAGTTCTCTTTGGGAATTTGACAGGGCTAATCGGTAGTTTCTGTAGATTACAAGATGCCCCACACCTGAACAATAGAAAAAAATCTAAGGTCATCAGATGAGACCCTTGAGGGGCGGTCCTCCTGGCATTTGGTCTGAGGGCTGTAGCAACTGGTTCCTTTCTCTTGATAATGCTTTTCTTGTTTGTTTTGAAATGTGGGTTGCTAGAGAGATTAACTGAACTAGGAGGGGTTCTCAGAGATGTGGCAGTGCAGAGAGGGCTCATGACTTAGATAACTCTTTAGCAAAGTGCTGTATTGAGCCAAGCTTGGCATCACCTGGTGCAGTCTTGTGCAGGAGGCGTGTGCCTGAGCTCTGATGAACAATCCTCTGTAAGACTCTATTCTTCTTGCTTTGGGTCTCCTTGCAACCCCAGGGAGCCTGTTCAGAGAGTCTGTCATGGTCATGGCATAATAATTGGTTTTAAATCGGGCATAGTAGTGTGCGCCTATAGTCCCAGCTATTTAGGAGGCCAAGGTGAGAGGATCACTTGAGCCCAGGAGTTTGAGTCCAGCCTGGGCAGCATATCGAGATCTTATCTCTAAAACAACAAAAAAATTTAACTTTATAAAAAACTATATATTTTATCCTCTGTGACTAAAAATTTATTCAGAATACCCCTCTATCTTACTCCTTAATATACTTGAATGTCAGTAGTTATTTCAAGAGGAAGAGAGGGCAAAAGTAAACATTCTTGAGCATTAGTATATCTGAAGCTTTCCTGTAGTAACAAGTCTGTAAGGTAAGGCCATGCCAGTTTATAGATGAGAAAAATGAGTGCTCCTCTAGCAATTCCGCCTCAGCAATGGTTTCTCTAATCCTTTCCACTCTGCTGTCTTCTCTGACCTAAAGCAAACCCATTTCTTAGGCTGACCTTCCTTTTAAGTGAATGAACAATTTCTGTCCTCTTCATGGCCAGCTATAAAGAAAAGAGTTGCCTTGACTTTCTGTCTTCAGACTCTCATTTCCTTTCTCTCCTCGTCATTGCTTCTGAAACACCGCAGAAATTCCTACTTGTCAACTTATCCTAAATTCCAGAGAACTGATGTGAGCTGGAAAGGAACGGTGGGTTCGAGAAGATTGCAGAAGGCTGGGAACTATTAAAAGGATGGAAGTGGCAGCCGGGGTACAGACTGGGTCAAACCAAGAGGGGCCTGTCCCTGGGACAGGGTCAAGCTTTCACAGAAGCACAGGTGAGTGCAGAGGTGCAAGTTGTGAGTTGCTGCAAGAAAAGCAAACTTGCATGTGTAGAAGGCAAATGCACCGTACATTGTATTGTCTCTGCTGAATGTACTTATGATCAGTGAGAATCTGCATGGATCTTGGAGCGCTGGAAACAATTCCCCTGACAGCTGCCTGGTAGTTTTTGTTCTTCAAATTACACATCAAATTGTTCTTTGACTGGCTCATGGATTTTATTCCTACACAGGTGCAGACTAATATGCAGCCACAGACTCGAAGGGATACTGTATACAATTTCTGGAGCTCTTTCTCTCACATCATCCTTTCTGCCACTCTGCTCACAAATTCTAGTTGCCTCAGTCTCCCAAACTCCAACCTCTGTTTCCTGAACTCAGCAGAACTGCTGCACTATGCTTGCAGTCTCCTTTCATAGGTCTTTATAGTCTTGTACACTAGCTGATATATTGTGTATTATTTGTTTATTTTCTGATATTGTACAGCTATAGTAGGTCCTCAATGTGTTAAATTAATACATGAATGCATCAACAGAGGGGTTTGGTTAGTTGCTGTTTTTACTATTTTATTTCAGTTTACTTTAGTTTTATTTCATTTTACTATTTTATTTTATTTTATTTTATTTTATTGAGACAAGATCTCACTCTGTCACCCAGGCTAGAGTGCAGTGGCACCATCAAGGCTCACTACAACTTCAACTCCCAAGCTCACTCTCCTGAGTAGCTAGGACCACAGGTGTGCCACTATGCCCAGCTAACTTTTTGTATTATTTGTAGAGATGGGGTTTCACCATGTTGCCCAGGCTGGTCTCAAACTCCTGGGCTCAAGTGAGCCTCCCTCCTTGGCCTCCCAAAGTGCTGGTATTATAGGTGTGAGCCACCACTCCTGGCTTTCAGCTGGTTTTTATTCAGGTTGTTTGGAGGAGGTTGAGTATGGTGCAACCTCAGATGATGACTCCAAATTCTCTTTCCCTCACCCTCTTTTCTGGGATCCACAGTCCACCCACATACTATTGATCTTCTGCATGCCAAACCAGACTAATTATCTTCTTCCTTCTATTCCCAAGTCTGCCTTCCTTAGATATTCCTTGTCTGGAAAAATAATACTATATACATGTTTTACTTTATTCATAGTAAATTACTTGCTGTCCTGAACTTACTCTTTCAACCACAACATTAATTGAAAATGTTTTACATCTCGTATGTGCCAGCCACTGTCCTAGGAGCTGGGGTAATAAAAGAACTGCCCTCTAAGAGCTTACGTTTCAGACAGAGAGACACGCAGGCATGCAGTTGCTACTACACTGTAATAAATCACAACAGAGACAGAAAACAAGATGCTTGGAGACTTAATAGGAAGGTAAGGTCTCCATGTTTTGCCCATGTTTCTGACTCTCCCCATCCACTACCTCTAGACTTTGAGAACTCCCATTCGTTCTCTGTTATTCAGCACAGATATCTCCTGGGCATAGTTCAAGGTCCCTGGCTTTATGTTGCTCCAGTGTTTATACAGCTATCATAACACTTACTGCTTGTAAGGCTAGGATCATGGTTTTTTGTGCCTCTTTAGTCAAATCAAAAGCATAGCTCCTAGCACATAATAGGTGCTGAAAGAATCAAGAGGCCAATGTGACATGCCATTTTCCTCATGCAGGGCCCAAATCTCATGCCCCTGTATAGCTATTTTGTGGGGCTTGGTGACAGGAGTACTGGTGGTGGTTATATACTGCATGGTATCACTAGAGCGTGGGATTATTTTTTTTCCATAGGTTGTTGGGGTACAGGTGGTATTTGGTTACACGACTAAGTTCTTTAGTGGTCCTTTGTGAGATTTTGGTGCACCCATCACCAGAACAGTCAGTATACACTGCACCCTATTTGTAGTCTTTTATCTTTTGTCCCCTCTCATCCTTCCCCCCAAGTCCCCAAAGTCCATTGTGTCATTCTTATGTCTTTGAGTCCTCATAGCTTAGCTCCCACATATCAGTGAGAATATACGATGTTTGGTTTTCCATTCCTGAGTTACTTTACCTAGAATAATAGTCTCCAGGCTGGGCACGATGGCTCACGCCTATAATCCCAGCATTTTGGAAGGTTGAGGCAGGTGGATCACCTTGGAGTTCAAGACCAGTCTGGTCAACATGGTGAAATCCTGTCTCTACTAAAAATACAAAACAAAAATCAAAAAACAAAAAAAACCCCAAACAACAACAACAACAAAAAACATTAGCTGGGCATGGTGGTACATGTCTGTAATCCCAGCTACTCGGGAAGCTGAGGCAGGAGAATCACTTGAGCCTAGGAGGCAGAGGTTGCAGAGAGCTAAAATTGTACCACTGTACTCCAGCCTGGGCAACCTAGTGAGACTATGTCTCAAAAAAAAAAAAAAAAAGAAAAAAGAATAATAGTCTCCAATCTCATCCAGGTCGCTGGAAATGCCATTAGTTCATTTCTTTTTATGGCTGAGTAGTATTCCATCATAGATATACATCATATATATATCACAATTTCTTTATCCACTCGTTAATTGATGGGCATTTAGGTTGGTTCCATGATTTTGCAATTGCGAATTGTGCTGCTATATACATGCGTGTGCGATGACTTCTTTTCCTCTAGGTAGATACCCAATAGTGGGACTGCTGGATCCAATGGTAGTTCTACTTTTAGACCTTTAAGGAATCTCCACACTGTTTTCCATAATGGCTGTACTAGCTTACATTCCCACCAGCAGTGTAAAAGTGTTCCCTGATAGCCGCATCCATGCCAACATCTACTGTTTTTCGATTTTTTGATTATGGCCATTCTTGCAGGAGTAAGGTGGTATTGCATTGTGGTTTTGATTTGCGTTTCCATGATCATTCATGATGTTGAGCATTTTTCCATATGCTTGTTGGCCATTTGTATACCTTCTTTTGAGAATTTTCTATTCATGTCTTTAGCCCACTTTTTGATGGGATTTTTTGTTTTCTTTTTCTTACTGGTTTGTTTGAGTTCATTGTAGATTCTGGATATTAGTCCTTTGTCAGATGTATAAATTGTGAAGATTTTTCTCCCACTCTGTGGGTTGTCTGTTTATTCTGCTGACTGTTCCTTTTGCCATGCAAAAGTTCTTTAGTTTAATGAAGTCCCAACTATTTATCTTTGTTTTTATTGCATTTGCTTTTGGGTTCTTGGTCATGAAATCCTTGCCTAAGCCAATGTCTAGAGGGTTTTTCCAATGTTATCTTCTAGAGTTGTTATAGTTTCAGGTCTTAGATTTAAGTCTTTGATCACCTTGAGTTGATTTTTGTTTAAGATGAGAGTTGAGGATCCAGCTTCATTCTCCTTCATGTGGCTAGCCAATTATCCCAGCACCATTTGTTGAATGGGGTGTCCTTTCCCCCACTTTATGTTTTTGTTTGCTTTGTCGAAGATCAGTTGGCTGCAAGTATTTGGGTTTATTTCTGTGTTCTCTATTCTGTTCCATTGGTCTAGGTGCCTATTTTTTATACCAGTACCATGCTGTTTTGGTGACTAAGGCCTTATAGTATAGTTTGAAGTTGAGTAATGTGATGCCTCCAGAATTGTTCTTTTTGCTTAGTCTTGCTTTGGCTATGTGGGGTCTTTTTTGGTTCCATATAAATTTTAGAATTGTTTTTTCTAATTCTGTGAAGAATGTTGGTAGTATTTTGATGGAGATTGCATTGAATTTGTAGAATGCTTTTGGCAGTATGGTCATTTTCACAATATTGATTCTACCCATCCATTAGTATGGGATGTGTTTCCATTTGTTTGTGTCATCTATGATTTCTTTCAGCAATGTGTTGTAGTTTCCCTGTAGAGGTCTTTCACCTCCTTGGTTAGGTATATTCCTAAGTATTTAAATTATTATTCTAAAAGGGATTGATTTCTTGATTTTATTCTCAGCTTGGTTGCTGTTGGTGTATAGCAGGGCTACTGATTTGTGTACATTAATTTTGTATCCTGAAACTTTGCTGAATTCATTTACCAGTTCTGGGAGCTTTTTGGATGAGTCTTTAGGGTTTTCTAGGTATACGATCATATCATCAGTAAACAACAACAGTTTGACTTCCTCTTTACCAATTTGGATGCCCTTGATTTTTTTCTCTTGTCTTATTGCTCTGGCTAGGACTTCCATTACTATGTTAGATAGAAGTGGTGAGAGTGGGCATCCTTGTCTTATTCCAGTTCTCAGGGGGAATGCTTTCAACTTTTCCCCTTTCAGTATAACGTTGGCTGTGGGTTTGTCATAGATGGCTTTTATTACATGAGGTATGTCTCTTGTATGCCGATTTTGCTGAGAGTTTTAGGGATGCTGGATTTTGTCGAATGCTTTTTCTTCATTTGTTGAGATGACTGTGTGGTTTTGTTTTTAATTCTGTTTATGTTGTGTATCACATTTTTTGACTTGCAGATGTTAAACCATTCCTGCATCCCGCATATGAAACCCACTTGATCATGGCGGACTACCTTCTTGATATCTTGTTGGATTTCGTTAGCTAGTATTTTGTTGAGGATTTTTGCATCTATGTTCTACAAGGATATTGGTCTGTAGTTTTATTTTTTGATTATGTCTTTCCTTGGTTTTGGTATTAGGGTGATATTAGCTTCATAGAATGATTTAGGGAGGAGTCCCTCTTTATTCCGTGGAATAGTGTCAATAGGATTTGTAACAATTCTTCTTTGAATGTCTGATAGAATTCAGCTGTGAATTCGTCTGGTCCTGGACTCTTTTTTTGCTGGCAATTTTTAAATTACCATTTCAATCGTATTGCTTGTTATTGGTCTGTTCAGAGTTTCTATATCTTCCTGGTTTAATCTAGGAGGGTTGTATATTTCCAGGAATTTATCCATCTCCTCTAGGTTTTCTAGTTTATGTGGGGAAAGGTGTTCATAGTAGCCTTGAATAATCTTTTGTACTTCTGTGGTATCAGTAGTAATAGTTCTTATTTCATTTCTAATTGAGCTTATTTAGATATTCTCTCTTCTTTTCTTGCTTAATCTCACTAATGTTCTATCAATTTTATTTATTTTTCAAAGAACCAATCTTTTGTTTCACTTATCTTTTGTAATTTTTTCAGTTTCAGTTTCATTTAGTTCTGCTCTGATCTTTTTTATTTATTTTTCTTCTTCTAGGTTTGGGTTTGGTTTGTTCTTGTTTGTTCAGTTCTGCGAGGTGTGACCTTAGATTGTTTATTTGTGCTCTTTCAGACTTTGTGACATAGGTATTTAATGCTATGAACTTTCCTCTTAGCACCGCTTTTGCTGAATCCCAGAGGTTTTGATAGGTTGTGTCACTATTATCAGTCAGTCCAAAGAATTTTTAAATTTTCACCTTGATTTCATTGTTGACCCAACAATCATTCAGGAGCAGGTTATTTAATTTCCATGTATTTGCATGGTTTTGAGGGCTCCTTTTGGAGTTAATTTCCACTTTTATTCCACTATGGTCTGAGAGAATACTCAATATAATTTCAATTTTCTTAAACTTACTGAAATTTGTTTTGCACCTTATCATATGGTCTTTCTTGGAGAATGTTCCATGTGGTGATGGGTAGTTGCAGATCTTTTTGTAAATGCCCTTTATAAAAGGTTAAAAATGTTCCCTTGTAACCCCAGTTTGCAGAGAATTTATATCAGGAATGGATGACAACTTTTGTCAAACTTTTAAATTTTCAGTATCTGTTGAGATGGTCAGTTTTTTAAAGTTTGATAATATTATGAATTAATTGATTTGCAAATCAACATTAATTGATTTTCAAATGTTAAGCCAGCCTTGTCTAACTAGGCTAAACCTCACTTGGTCATGATGTCATTTAATATGTTGTTAAATTCAATTTGCTAAAATTTTGTTTGGAATATTTGCATTCATGTTCATAGGGGATACTGGTCTGTAGTTTTATTTTTGTGTAAAATCTTTCTTTGATTTTGGTATCAGGATAATACTAGTTTCATATAATAAGTAATGAAAAATTCACTCTTCTTTCGTTTTTGGAGGAATTTGTGTAGAATTTGTGTAATTCCTCCTTAATTTTTTTGGTAGAATTCACCAGTGAAGCTATTTGTTTCTGTAGTTTTTTGTGGGAAGGTTTTAAAAGTAAAATTTCAATTTCTATTAAACATTTAGGGCTTTGTAGGCAATTTATTTCTTCTTGAGTGAGCTTTGCTAATTTGTGTCTTTCAAGAAATTTATCAATTTTATCTAAATTGTCAAACATATCAGCATAAAGGTGTTTCTAATGTTTTATTATCTTTTTAGTAGAACCTGTAGTATCACCCCTCTCATTTCTGGTATTGGTGATTTGTGTCTTCTTTTTCTTCCTAATCAGTTTGGCTAGATGTTTATCAATTATATTGATCTCAAAGAACCAGCTTTTGATTTCATTGTTTTTTTCTATTGTTTTTCTATTTTTATATTTTACTGCTTTTTACTTATTTTTTGTTATTTATTTTCGTGAGCTTACGTTAGGTTTCATTTTCTCTTCTCTTTCTAGTTTCTTAAGGTAAAAGCTAAAATTGTGTTGGGAACTGTCTTCTTTTCTAATATAAGCATAAATTTTCTTCTAAGTACTGATTTAATGGTCTTTTGACAAATTCTGATGGGATATATTTTTATTCAGTTAAAATACTCATAAATTTTTGTTTTGAGCATTTAGTGCCATAAATTTTCTTCTAAGTACTGATTTAATGGTCTTTTGACAAATTCTGATATAATATATTGTTATTTTTATTTAGTTAAAATACTCATAAATTTTTGTTTTGATTTTTTTGGTTCATGGGATATTTAGAGATGTATTATATAATTTCCAAATATTTGGAGAATAGTCCAAAGGTCTTTCTGCTATTGACAGAGGGGTATTCAAATCTCTGACTACAACTGTGGATTTATCTATTTCTCCTTGATGTTACTGTAGTGCCTGCTAATCCATGGTTTTACTTTCTGTGATTTCATTTATCCATACAGTACAAGATTTTGAGAAAGACAGAGAGAGAGACAGAGAGAGAGGCTATATTCACAAAACTCTTATTACAGTATGTTGTTATAATTGTTCTATTTTATTATTAGCTATTGTTAATCTCTTACTGTGCTTCATTTACAAATTAAACTTTATCATAGGTATATATATACACAGGAAAAATCATACTACATATAGAGTTTGGTACTATCTGTGGTTTTAGGCATCCACTAGGGGTCTTAGAATGTATTCTCCATGGATAAAGAGGAACTACTGTCTATCAGATTGGTTGCATTTGTTTGTTTGTTTGTTTGTTTTGAGACGGGGTCTCACTCTGTCACCCAGGCCAGAGTGCAGTGGCATGATCTTGGCTCACTGCAACCTCTGCCTCCTGGGCTCAAGCAGTTCTCCTGCCTCAGCCTCCTATGTACCTGGGATTTCAGGTGTGCACCACCATGCTTGGCTAATTTTTTGTAGAGACAAGCTTTCACCATGTTGCCTAGGCTGGTCTCAAATTCATGGACTCAAGGAATCTGCCCACCTTGGCCTCCCAAAGTACTGGGATTACAGGTGTGAGCTACCTTGCCCAGCCTGTATATATCATCTATTTTTGATTCATCTATTTTGAAGCAATCTGTTAATAGATGCATATTCACTTAGAATTTTTATGAACCCTTGATGAATAAATTCTTTATTATTATGAAAGGACATTTTTCAGCTCTCATAATATTTTTTCCTCTGAAATCTACTTTTTCTGATATTCATATAAGCCTATTCAGATTTATTTTTATTATTGTTAGCATGATATCTATATTTCCATCTTTTCATTTTTTAACCTGTTTGTGACTTTATATTTAAAATGTGTTTTCTGTAGGCAGCATAAAGTTGGGCCTGGCTTTCATATTCAATCTGACAACCTCTGTGTTTTAATTAGTGTATTTAGATGATTTACATTTAATGTGATTATGGTAAGGT
The DNA here is from genome assembly GCF_028878055.3 of Symphalangus syndactylus. NCBI lineage: Eukaryota > Metazoa > Chordata > Mammalia > Primates > Hylobatidae > Symphalangus > Symphalangus syndactylus. The sequence continues at coordinate 63,063,719 of NC_072429.2, read as the reverse complement.
TAGGTATGGCTGTAACATCTTCTTATTTGTTTTCAATTTGCTTTATTTATTATTCTTTTCCTTTCTCCTTTTTTCCTGTCTTTTTTGTTTTAGTTAATTTGTTTCTATGATTCAGTTTTTTCTCCTTGTGGGTTCTTAATTATAACTCATTGTTCTGGTATGTAATGGTTGCTTTATTGTTTATGGTATACATCTTTAATTATCACAAACTACCTTCAAGTGACATATCACTTCATGTATAGTATAGTTTCATTTCTCTGCACTTGGTCTTTATGCTATTGTTGTCATGTACTTTACTTTTATGTGTTACAAACCCAATAATACACTGTTATTTCTATTTAAACAAGCACATATCTTTTAAGGAGACTTAAGTAATAAGAAAAAAATTCTTATATATTTACCCATGTAGATATATTTTTGGTGGTCTTCATTCCTTTGTGTAGATCCAGATTTCCATCTGGTGTCATTTTTCTTCTGCCCAAGGATGTTATTTGGCATTTCTTGTAGTGCAGACATTTCTTCTGGTGGTGGTAAATTATTCTAGCTTTTGTATCTCTAAAAATGTCTCCACTTCACCTTCATTTACAAAAAATATTTCTTGCTGGGTACTGAATACTGAGTGACAGTCACCTGCCCTCCAGTACTTTAATGATGCTGCTCCAATGTCTCTTGCTTGCCTGCAATCTTTGGTGAAAAATCTGATGTCAGCCTTGTTTCTCTGGATGTAATATGAGTATATTTTCTGGCTGATTGATTGTCAGATTTTTCTCTTTGTCATTGTTTTTTAGTAATTTATGCTGTAATTTGGCGTAGCTATTTTCATGTTTCTTTTTCTTGGTGTTCACTGAGCTTAGATCTGTAGGTTTATAGCTTCACTAAGTTTGGAAATCTTTCAGCCATTATTTCTAAAAATATATTTTTCAGTCTTTCTTCTTCAGGGACTCCAGTTACTCATTTATTTGGCCACTGAAACTATCCCACAGATCACTTATGCTTTTTCATTTTTTGGAATTTTATTTTCTGTGTGTTTTATTTTGGGTAGTTTTCATTGCCACACTTTTAATTTCACTAATCTCGCCTTTTTCTACAATGTCCAATCTGCCTTTTTCTTCCTCCAGTATATTTTTCACCTCAGACATTACAGTTTTCATATCTAGAAGTTTAGGCTAAGCCGTGGTGGCTCACGCCTGTAATCCCAGCACTTTGGGAGGCCGAGGCAGGTGGATCACCTGAGGCCAGGAGTTCGATACCAGCCTGGCCAACATGGCAAAACCGTGTCTCTACTAAAAATACAAAAATTGGTCGGATGTGGTGGCGGGCACCTGTAAGCCCAGCTACACGGGAGGCTGAGGCAGGAGAATCGCTTGAACCCGAGAGGCGGAGGTTGCAGTGAGTCAAGATCTCACCATTGCACTCCAGCCTTGGACGACAAGAGTGAAACTCTGTCTCAAAAAAAAAAAAAGAAGTTTAATTTTAATTTTCATCTTTGTAATATTCTTGGGCCAGGCACAGTGGCTCATGCCTGTAATCTCAGCATTTTGTGAGGCTGAAGTGGGAGGATCGCTTGAGGTCAGGAGTTCAAGATCAGCCTGAAAAACATAGCAAGACTCCATCTCTACAAAAATTTTTAAAAACTAGCTGGGCATAGTGGTATGTGTCTGTAGTATTAGCTACTCCGGAGGCTAACAGGGAAGAGTCACTTGAGCCCAGGAGTTTGAGGTAACAATGAGCTATGATCAGGCCACTGCACTCCAGCCTGGGCGACAGGGTGAGACACTATCTCTAATATATAATTAGATATCTGTAATATCTAATATATATATTTATAAACAAATAATATATATATATTTCCTCAATGTTTCTACTTAACTTCAGAGGTTAAACAACATGGAAAACAATTCTAATAATGGCTTTAACATCTACTTTGTTAATTCTAATTTTATCAGTTCTGAATTGGTTTTGATTGATTAATAAATGTCTTAATTTGGGTCATATTTTCTTGCCTCTTTAAATGCCTGGTAATCTTTTATTGAATGCCAGACTTGTAAATTTTGCCTTGTTAGTACTGGGTGTTTTCGTATTCCTATACAGCTTGAACTTTGTTCTGTGATGTGGTTATGTTCCTTAAAAACAGTTTGATCCTTTTGGGTCTTACTTTTATGATGTGTTAGGTCAGTCCAATGCAATATTCAGTTTACCCTTGTATATCCAAGGTAAGACCTCTACTCAATACTCTGTGAATTATGATTTTTTTTTACTCTGGCTAGTGGGAACACACACTGTTCCTCATCCTATGTGAGCGTGCTGTTCCTTCAGATACTTTTGGGTGAGACTTTCCATAACCTCAACTATTTTTCTTAGATGAATCCGTTGATATGCATTCTACTGAAAAATCCAGATGGACCATGTCGCTGGCAGCTCTCTCTTCTCTCGTCCTCTGTCCTGTGAATTCTTGCTGCCTTGGTCTCTATGGACTCAAGGACATGGGACGGGATGGAGAACTTAGAGAAGCTGTTGGATTCCCTGAGTCCTCTTTCTTGTCACTCATAGCCATACTAGTACATTCTTTTTTTTCCCCCAGAGACAGGGTCTCACTGTGTGCCCAGGCTGGAGTGCAGTGTCATGACTGTAACTTACTGCAACCTCAAAATCTTGGGCTCAAGTCATCCTCCTGCCTCAGCCTCCCAATGTACTGGAATTCATGAACCACCATGCTCAGCCACTAGTACATTCTTGTAAGAGTTTTTGTTGCATTGCTTGTAATAGCAAAAAGACCTTTAAATAATTTATATAGATATCATTAGAACACAATACAATAGATTATTGTACAACTATTAAAAGTAATGTGCTGATATGGAAAATTCTATATTAAATGAAAAAAGTAAAATATTTTATACTTATTATATACAATTGTTTGTATTGTTAATTAAAAATCATTTATGTATGTGTATGTGTATGTATATGCATATATATGTATCTAAATTTGCATAGACACAAGAAATTTAACAGTTATCTTAGCAGACATCCAGTGTTTTGTGTGTGCAGTTTGTCTTTTCATTGTTTGAATTTTCTTTTGGATATTTTTGTTCCACAATCATGTCATCTGTGAGTGATGATAGTTTTATATTTTCCTCTCTAATCCTCATGTCTTTTATTTCTTTCACATTGTTGATAACAGTGTCTTGTTCCCAATTTTAAAGGGAAAGTCTTCAGCATTTGACCTAGAAGTCTGGTGCTTTCTGTAGAATTGTTGTTTATATAAATACCTTTCTCATATTTAGTTTCATTCTATAGTTTTTATTTTAATTTTAAAATTGTTTAAGATTTTAAATAATTATAAATGTAAATTTGTAAATATTAGATATTTTAAATTTTAAATTATGTGATTTGTTGATTAGATTGATATTAAATTTTATTGGGATCTTTTTCTGAATCTTTTGAAATGATTTGCATTTTTTCACCTTTTGTCCTGTAAATGTAGTTAATTATATTGATCGATTTTCAGATGGTAAATTAACTTTGCTTTCCTGGGATAAATCTAATTGGTTTGTCCACAGTGAGATACCATCTCACGTCAGTCAGAATGGTGATTATTAAAAAGTCAAGAAACAACAGATGCAGGTGAGGTCGTGGAGAAATAGGAACGCTTTTACACAGTTGGTGTGAATATAAATTAGTTCAACCATTGTGGAAGACAGCATGGTGATTCCTCAAGGATCTAGAACCAGAAATATCACTTGACCCAGCAATCCCATTACTGGATATATACTCAAAGGAATATAAATCATTCTACTATGAAGACACATGCATATGTATGTTTATTGGAGCACTATTTACAACAGTAAAGTCATGGACCCAACCCAAATGCCCATCAATGATAGACTGGATAAAGAAAATGTAGTACATATACACCATGGAATACTATGCAGCCATAAAAGGGAATGAGTCATGTCCTTTACAGGGTCTTGGATGCTGCTGGAAACCATCATCCTCAGCAAACTAACACAGGAACAGAAAACCAAGCACCACATGTTCTCACTCATAAGTGGGAGCTGAACAATGAGACCACATGGACACAGGGAGGGGAACAACGCACACTGGGACTGTGGGGGGTTGGGGGTGAGGGGAGGGAACTTAGACGACAGGTCAATAGGTGCAGCAAACCACCATGACACACATAGACCTGTGTAACAAACCTACGCGTCCTGCACATATGTCCCGGAACTTAAAGTAAAATAAAATCAAAGAAAAAGAAAAGAAAAAAAGAAAAGAAAAGCATATACATAGTTTGAAAAAAAAAAAGGAAAGAAAATGTAATCCCAGCATTTTGGGAGGCTGAGGCGGGCAGATCACCTGAGGTCAGGAGTTCGAGACCAGCCTGGCCAACATGGTGAAACCCCGTCTCTACTAAAAATACAAAAATTAGCCAGGCATGGTGGCAGGTGCCTGTAATCCCAGCTACTTGGGAGGCTGAGGCAGGAGAATTGCTTGAACCCGGGAGGTGGAGGTTGCAGTGAGCTGAGATTGCGCCATTGCACTCCAGCCTGGACAACAAGAGTGAGACTCTGTCTAAAAAAAAAAAACAAAACAAAAAAAAACAAGAAAGAAAGAAAGAAAAGCAACATACTTAAAAAAAAAGTCTTAAAAGTTCTCCATCAGGAAGTAGGAATACTAAAATATATTTTTATTAGTTACAAACTTAGTAAGATGTTAAAATAAGAGGGATAGCATTGAAAGTTGAGAGAAAAGTTGGGTGTATTTTAATGCCATGCTGTCCTGAAATGTCCCAGAGCTATGTACCAGCCCTTCCTGTAAGGGGTAAGAGTCCTGGCAAAGAATTCAGAATAAGACTTTTTGTTTGTTTGTTTTACCAAACTCTTCCAATATGGTTCTAGAATGCTGTAAAAGCCATGTTAAATTAAACCAAAATTGATAAAGTTAAAAAAAAAACCAATTGGTTTATGATGTATATATTGATAGATTCTGTTTGCTAATATCTTGCTTAGGATTTTTCATCCATGTTCAGGAGCAGATTGGTCTGCACTTTCCTTTTTTATAATGTCCTTGTCAGATTTAGAATCAAGGTTGTTAGCTTCATAAAACAAGCTTGTTAGCTTCTTTTTCTATTATCTCAAAAGGATCGTGTGAAATTGTTATTTTTATTTTCAGCCTGCTTCAATCTACTGTTAATCCATATGATGAGTTCTTAATTTAAGTTACTGCATTTTTAAGTCCTAGAATTTTTGCTTGATACTTTTAAAATAGTTTCTAATTATCTGATAACATTTTCTATCTTGTTTCTTATTTTCAAATAATTAGCATAGTGATTTTAAAGTCTCCAATCTAGAGAATGTTTTCAGTAGTTTTTGTTACTTTTTTTTTTTTCTTGAGACAGGATCCTCCCTGTGTTGCCCAGGCTGGTCCAACTTCAGGCATTGAGATAATTTGAACCTAAGTTCATTCATTGTCTATAGGCCTTCCAGTTTACCCTCATTCCAGAGGTGATTCCTTTAAATTCAAACTCAGTGCACAGTAGGAGTTAGCGGCATTCACTAAGGCCTGATGGGACCTAGATTCTAAAACTTTTCCCTCTAGACCCATGAGTCCTTCAAAACTGCAGCTCAGCTCTTCAGCTTCTCAGTCTTTCTTTCTGGAATTGGCAACATTCCCTAGGGCAGAAATGTCCCAGTGCAGGACTCAATTCCCTGGTCCTCCAACTTTCTTGGTTTCTGTCTTGGAAATTCTTCACTATTTTAGCACTCTGTTGCCTTCAAGTAGAATTGCTATTTCCCTCTTAACTAGTTTGCAATTACTAGAAATGGACACAGTAACTGCCTTCTTTCCACAACCAGTACTTCAAATAGAAAGTTCTGCTGTTGATGACCAGAAGCTCCGCCGCCCTGCCTCTGCTGTCCAGGGGGAAGCAGGTGGAGAGAGGAGCCCTCCATGCCTGTTCTTGGCAGGAGCCAGGCCTCTTCTAGGTGAACATCCTTATATTCACTTAGTTGACAGTGGGTATTTCTTTAAATGGGCTGTTTGGTTATAGGAGACAATCAGATTAAAAAAAATTTTGGAAAGCTGCTGCTTGCCAAATCTTATTGACGATGAGTGAGCTTTGCAGAAAATTTCCAAAATAGGTTCATTGTCCAAGTCACCTGCCTTTCTGCTTCTGAATCCTCAACTCACACTTGAGCAGTGGTCCACCAAGTCTGAGCCCCCCAAGCCTGAGGCCTGACAGAGGCAAAGTGGATGGGATAAGAGGGTGAGTGTGGAGGTCAGCAGTTCTGAGGTTCATTCCTGCTCTCAGATGTGATGCTTCTGGGTAACAGGAGCCAGGCCGGGAGTCATATCTGCTGAGATTTAACCATGCTCCACCCTTCACTGGCTGTGCCAGAAAGAGAAAAAGCATCTAAACTCATTTTAAAAACAAGGGATTAAGAGATTATTAGCTGATTCCAGATGTGGCTGCTCATTCAAAATACCCAAACAGGTTGTGAAAAATACAGATGCTTGAGTCACACCCCACACTGTCTCCACTCCAGGACCCAAGCTGCTGAATAAAACCTGGAATATATATATATATATATATATATATGTGTGTGTGTGTATGTGTGTGTGTGCGCGCCTACATATGAGTGGCATAAAATAATCATTCATTATTATTACCATTATCACCTGTCACAGTTCTAGGGGTTGACGGGGCCCAGCGAGGCAGGGCCTGCTCTGGGTCTATCATGCAGGGCAGTAGCAGAAGACTGAGGCTGGAGTCATTCTGAAGGTATCCACTTACTTTCTTTCTTTCTTACTTTCTTTCTGTTTTTTTTTTTTTTTTTTTTTTTTAGATGGAGTTTTGTTCCTGTTGTCCAGGCTGGAGTGCAAAGGCACAATCTTGGCTCACTGCAACCTCCACCTCCCAGGTTCAAGCATTTCTCCTGCCTCAGCCTCCCAAGTAGCTAAGATTACAGGTGTGCACCACCATGCCTGGCTAATTTTTTTGTATTTTTAGTAGAGATGGTTTTTCACCAGGTAGGTCAGGCTGGTCTTGAACTCCTGACCTCAAGTGATCCACCCACCTCAACCTCCCAAAGTGCTGGGATTATAGGCGTGAGGAAGGCATCCACTTTCGAGTGTCTGAGCTGTTGGTCACAATATCTGCACTTAGCTTCTCCAGGTGGCAGGGACAGAATCTACATTTTTAACAAGCCCCCAGTTGGCTAGGCAGTGGTCTCTGACAACATTTTAGGAATTACTGGACAACATGAAACTTTTAGTCCCTTAAAGTTGTACAGTTCCAGAATTCAAGTTTTTCTTTTGAAGTAAAAAATAACTTCTGCTTTAAGAGAATACAGGTGTTTCTCAAAGCAAAATGTCAAGACCACTTTTCAGACATAGGATTATCAGAAATTCTAACAGAAAGCTAGTAGAATACTGCCCAATCGAACTCTGTTTATTCAGTTAGATGTGCTTTAATCGAGTTGTTATTCTGCACAAGATACTGTTGTGGAAGGTGTAGACTTATATTATTTTTATGGCTACTAACAAAGATTACACATTATCCAGAGTAGCAGTACATTTAAGGTGAGTCTACATTTCCTTGAGACTCAAACTCCTGCTGTTGTTTGTGGAAACTGAGTATCTGGGGCAAAAGAGGAAGTGAGAGCCCTCAAAGAGAGCAGCCCTTCCTGTGAAGCTGCCCGCTGTGCTTGGCTGGGGGACAGCCTTGTATATTGGGCCAAAAACATTTGCCTCCAATATTGTAGGGTAGGGTGCATGTCACTGCCGCACTGGCTTCTTGGTGTTCATCATCAAACAGACGTCTGTTTTACTGCCATGATGCTAACCGCGTTTAGCGTTTGTGTCCACTTGGTATGATAACTGGCTAGACATTTTGCTCTTTTCTCAAAAACAATTTTAACTAGTTCATAATTAACATACCACAAGACAAACTATGGTTCAGCATTGGGTCTTCTGGGTGTTTCAGGCATTAAAAAGAAAATTTATTTCGGGGAATCATACTAGTCAATTATTACTTCTCATCATTACAGTTTCCAGAGGTTTATTGGTGGCAGATGTTGCGCTCTTTTTTAAAAAAGAAAAACCAAAAAACAAATGGACATCTCCCAGATGGATTCTTAGTGAAATGAGTCTTTAAAAAGAGAAACCAGGGCTTTCTTATAGTAAATGGAAATAGACCAACTTAGGTTTTAGGCCAAGTGATGAATAACGATATGGGGGGACATCATGTAAGCAAACTACTCTGTCTTTTAATGATTCTTATTTCCTAATTTAGAACTGCAACAATATCCAGGAATCCTCACTTTCTGGTGAAGAGTGAGAAATCTTTATGGGCTCTCATGATTCGGTTGAAAGCAAGATTAAATGTGCCTCAGACATTTTCCTTGAACATTCTCCTTCTGGGCAGGAAGTGGGCAGTGTTCACCGAAGACCTGGCCATCAGATGGGAGGAAAAGCTGATGGTGTGACAAAATATCTACCTCCCCTTCTTGGTGTGTTTCCTTCTTCCCTAGTATTTCTTTTCTTTTTTTTTTTAATATACAGCAGAAATTTATTTCTTACAGTTCCCACAGACCTTGAAGTCCCCAGTGAAGGCAGATTGAGTGTCTGGTGAGGGTTTGCTTATGGCTCCTGGGTGGGACCTTCTTGTTATGTCCTCACATGGAAAAGGAACACTCTGGTTGCTTTGGCCACTTGTAGGGGCTCTAATCCCATTCATTTTTTCTTTTTTCCCTCTTCTGTGTTGCATTTTCTGTTTATTATTATTGTTATTATTTAAGTTCTAGGGTACATGTGCACAACGTGCAGGTTTGTTATATATGTATACATATGCCATTTTGGTGCTTTCCTGGTATTTCTAACTTAGAAACTAAACCAAAGCTCAGTGACATCTAAGTATCAGGAGAAAGCCAATCAGATGATTACTGAAAGTGATTAGGGAGTAGACCTGTGTGCATAGAGCTAAACTGAGCCCTTCTTACTGAGAGGGGAGCATCAGGAGCTGCCTTCCTTTGCAACGATGAAAGCCAAAGGTTAGAGAAGAGTCAAGCTTTGTTGTTTAGTTATTGGGTGCCTTTAGATAAATCTCAATTTCTCCACAGAAATTTCTGTAATACTAAAATGTCAAAATTTGCTGGAAAATTTTTTAAATGTTCAAAAAAAAATTGTACAAATCTAAGACGGTGGTGCTAAAACAATACTAGTTAAAAATGGACTTTATTTTATTTGGTAAGAATGTCCATATTTACAAATAACTCCATATAAATCCAGGTCTCTGAAAGCAATACAGTGTCTGAGAGGAGCTCGGTTTGAGTGTTATATGTGTATATCTTTGCATTCTTGAGTCTGTGTTTTTTCATAAATTTCGTTTTCTTTTACTGTTAAAATATAACTACTAATTAAACAAATAATTATTATTTACTAATGTGCAAGCACTATACAGTTCTTTGTATGGTGCATAAAAAATGATTAAACACTGTCCCAGTCCTCACAGAATTTACACTGCTCACATTATCTTGAAAATACGCATTTTGATATCAGACTGATTTGTGGATTTTATAGGTGTGCTTCCTGAGATCACTGGGTGATGAACAAAATTGATCATGGCCTGAGTATCAACAAGATTTTCAATGTAACAGCCTTCATCAGATAACATAATGTGTTTCTTAGAAAGGAAGTTCAAAAGGACCAATTCTGTTAGATTGCTGACCTTGATCTCCTGTGGCCAAAAATCCTGTTTCCCTATGTTTTGAAAGGAAACACGTTTGAGAAAAGCTCCCCATCCCAGATTTGGTGATTTTCCTTAAAGGCTGTTTGGAGAGACAACAATGGAATTCTGGGAGAGATCTGACATCAGCAGGTTCATCTGATCTCTCTCAGGAGAGAGAAGTGTTTGTTTACTCTGCTCAGAGTGCTATATTCCTATGCATGCGCTATTATTAGAGTCCTTTGAAGTAGAAAAGTCATATGTCATAGACCTCTTTGTAATTAAAAGCTTTAAGGCTGTTTTTCTGATATGTATGTAGAGTAGATGGAGAAGGAGAAACATCTGTTTGTTGAAAATGAATTCTGAGGACTTTGGGAGCAGAGCTTTCAAGTTTTGGTTTTCTGTACAATGTCAGATTTATTTATCCTACCTTTTCAAATGTTTTTGGAGAGATGGTACTAAAGAGAAAAACATGATTGGACCTTTGCATCTGGACCTCAAGAAATTTATAGGAAATTGAGTGTTATCCAGAAACTGTGTTGGGCCGAAGTTAATGGGAGTAATACTTGCCCTGAGTATGTACATTGTGAATATCAAATGAAATAAGTCATATGAAATAGCTTCCGGACCATAGCTATTGAAAACTGAAACGTTTCTTATTTATTTGGCTCAGCATCACTTAAAATTCAAAATTTAAGAAAATCACAATTTAAAAAAATGATATGCAATTTAATTGTTCTTACTCTATGGCAATGTAGCCTAGAGTTTTTTACATGTATATCTCATTTTTTCAGTGGCTGCATGGTATCCCCTTGTATGATAGTAAAATACATATTCTGTGCTGATAGACATTTAAATAATTTTCTGTTTTAACTATTTTTAAAAAGCCACAGTGGGTACCCAAGTTACACATACTTTTATACATTCTTAAGCATTTCTTATTGATGGTAAAATGTGTGAAAAGAGAAGAAACACACAAAAGATGACATGCTGTTGAAGATGTGGACTGATTATGTTTATATTTATTAAGGAATGAAATTTTACATGAGGCAATTAAGACAACAGAGTGTAAGAGTAAAGCCAGGCATGGTGGCTCACGCCTGTAATCCCAGCACTTTGGGAGGCCGAGGTGGGCGGATCACTTGAGGTCAGGAGTTCGAGACCAACCTGGAAACATGGTGAAACCCCATCTCTCCAAAAAATAAAAATTAGCTGGGCGTGGTGGCACGTGCCTGTAATCCCAGCTACTCAGGAGGTTGAGGCAGGAGAATCACTTGAACTCAGGAGTCAGAGGTTACAGTGAACCGAGATCGCACCATTACACTTCAGCCTAGGCGACCGAGTGAGACTTCGTCTCAAAAAACAACAAGAACAACAACAATAAATTGTAGAAAACAAGCTGTCTTGGCTCCTGCCTGCAGGAATATGCAATAGATATACTTTTCTCTATTCCTCTTGCTAACTACAGCTAAAAACTGTGGGCATTACATAAAAAGTAAATATCAGAAGACTTTAAAAGATGAGAAACTAAAAGGACTGGTTAGGGATCATGGGACCTGGGCTTTTGTGTTGCCTCAGGTATTCTAGATTGGGTATTCGAGAAACGTAATGTGGAAATGCCAAAGGATTTAGACTAAAAAAGCCCAAAGGTGAATCTGTTTCCCAAATGACCAAGAAAAGTGTACTTGCTATGGTTTAAATGATGGCATCTCCTGCAAAATTTATACTGCAACTTAATTTTCAGTTCAACAATATTAAGAGGTATGGTCTTTGGGAGGTGATTAAGTCATGAAGGCTTTTCCCTCATGAATGAGATTAGCACTCTTATCAAAGGGCTGTAGGTTGAAAGAAGTGCTCTCTTGCCCTTTCTGTCCTTTCCAGCATGTGAAGACACGGTGTTTCTCTCTTCCAGAGAATGCAGCTACAAGATGCTATCTTGGAAGGAGAGAGCAGCCCTTACCAGACACTAAATACCAATGCCTTAATCTTGGATTTCCCAGCTTCCATAACCAAAATAAATAAATATCTATTGTTTATAAATTACCTGGCCTGTGATATTTTGTTATAGCAGGACAAACAGACTAAGACACCAGTCTAATGAGACAACTTTTAGATAATATCTGCTCTATTCCATCAAAATATCACAGAAGCTGACAATCTCCCAAATTTGGCAAGAGATGTAAACCTGTAGTTTCAAGGAGCTGTGAAAACCACAAATAGGACAAACTCAAATATTTCTGTGTCAAGACACTTCATAACCAAACTTCTAAAAACCAAAGACCAAGAAAAAAGCCTTGAAAGCAGCAAGCGAGAGATTACTTGTAACAATTCAAGTGATAGTGGAGTTTTCATCAGAGACAGTGGAGGCTGAAGACAAAGTGGCACATTCTTCAAGTGCCTAAAAAGAAAAAGAACAATTAACCCAGAATTCTATATTCAGAGAAAATATCTTCCAGGAATGAAGGGAAAATCAAGATCTTCTTAGTGAGTCAGGCTGAATAGTTACTCCCCTCCAAATGCTCATGCCCTAATCCATAGAATTTGAGAGCATATCACCTTCCATGGCAAAAGGACTTTTCAGATGTGATTCGGTTCAAGATCTTGAGGTGGAGAAGTTATTCTGGACTATCTGGGTGGGTCCAATGTAATCACAGGGTCATTATAAGAGGAAGGCAGGAAGGTCAGTGTCAGAGAAAAGAAAATGATGATAGAAACAGAAGGGAGGTAGAGAGGGGAGAGAGAGTTTGTGACAGATTTGAAGATGCTACCTGTTGGCTTTGAAGAAGAAAGGGCCACAACACAAAGAATGTAGAAAAGGAAAGAAACAGATCCTCCCTAGAACCTCCAGAAGGAACTAAAACTGCTGACACCTTAACTTTAGTCCAGTGAGACTCATTTTGGACTTCTGACCTATATAATGGTAAGATAATACATTTGTCTTGTTTTAAGCTACTTAGTTTGTGGTAATTTCTTACAGTAACAACAGGAAACTAATATACTCAGATAAAGAAAAAAACTAAGAGAGGTACGTTACCAGCAGACATGCCTTAAAGAAATCGTTAAAGAGATTCTCGAAATAGAAAAGAAATTACATTTAAAAAAAGAATCTTGGAACACTGGGTATAAAGAAAGAACATGGTAAGCAAAAATAGAGGTACATGCAATAGGTTTTCCTTCTCTTGACTTTTCTAAATTATGTTTGACAGTTGAAGAAAAATACAACACCATCTAAGTGGTTCTCAATATATGCATAGGGAATATTTAAGAAAATTATATTATAAACGGAAGACAGTAAAAAATGTAACAGGAGATAAAGTTTCTGCCTTCATCTGAACTGCTAAATTGTCAACACCCATTGTGTTGTATACATGTAATGGAATACATAGAGCAACCACTTAAAAAGCTATACAAAGCAATATGCCCCAAACACATAGAGAAATCAAGTCAGAATTCTTTAAAATCTTCAAATAATACACAGGATAACAAGAAGAAGATATAAATTGAAAAATAAGCAGGAAACAGAAAATGAAATAGCATATTTCAGCCTTAACATATCAGTATTTGCAAGGAACTGTCCACAAGAAACTAATTTCAAATATAATAATAAAAGGAGGTTGAACATAAAAGGATGGTATGACATTTCATTTTATAGGTCAGCTTGGCTGGGTCAGATGGTGTCTGGATATTTGGCCAATCAATATTCTGAGTGTGTCTGTGAGGGTGTTTCTGGATGAGATTCACCTTTGAATCAGTAGACTGAGTAAAACAGATTTACTCTACCTTCGATAATGTGGGTGGGCCTTATCCAATCATTTAAAGACCCCAATAGAACAAAAATCTGAGTAAGAGGGAACGCCTTCTCCCTGACTGAGCTGGGATATTGGTCCTTCTGGCCTTTATCTTCAGGTTGAAACATTGGGTCTCAAGCCTAATGGCTTTCAGACTGGAGCTTACACCCTTAGCTCTCCTGGTTTTCAGGCCTGTAGACTTGGACTGGAAGTACATATCAGCTCTCTTGGGTCTTCAGCTTGCTAGCTGAAGATCTTTCAGGACGATGTAGAACTTCTCAGCCTCCATTATTGCAAATCTTTCTATATCTACATCTAATCTATATCTATATCTATATCTATATCTATATCTATATCTATATCTATATCTATATCTATATCTTCTATATCTATATCTAAATAGATCTATCTCCTAGATATATAGATATACCTCCTATTAGTTGTGTTTTTCTGGAGAACTCTGACTAATATAAGGGGGAAAATATTAATATATACTATGTAAACATTAATCAAAAGAAAGCAAATAATTGATAGAACACTTGATAGAAAATCAGCAAGGATACAGAAGAACTTAGTAACATTATCCTCCAGCAGAATTTAGTGGGCTTTTACAAATTATTCCACACAATAAGAGCAAAATACCCATCCTTTTTTCAACTGCCCATGGGATATTTACCAGTGTAGACTGTACTCTGGGGATAAAATAAGCTTCAATAAATTTCAAAAAATGGAAATTATTCAGAGTATATTCTCTGACTTACAAAGGTTTCAAACTAGAAATCAGTATTGGAAATATAATAGGAGAAAATCTCCAAACACTTGGAAACTGAACGAGACACTTGTAAATAATTCATAGGTCAAAGAGAAAGTTTCAAGGGAAATTTAACAAATTTATTAAACTGAATTAAAATGAAAATACAACATATAAAAATCTGTGGGACACAACTAAAGCAATACTAGGAAATAACTTTATAGCACTAAACACTTACATTAGAAAACCAGAAAAATCTCAAATCAATAATCTAAGCTCCTGTCTCAAAAACCTAGAAAAAGAAGAGTACAAACCCAAAGTAAGGAGAAGGCATGAAGCAATAAAGGTTAAATAGAAAATTAATAAAATTAAAATTGAAAACAGAAAATTAATGGAGAAAGGCAATGGAAAAAAAGTTAGTCCTTTGCAAAGATCAATAATACTGGGAAAAATCTATCATGACAAAGAGAAGACACAACTTACTAATATCAGGAATGAGACAGGAGATAGCACTGTCAACCCTGCAGACATCAACAGGGTTAACAAATCAAGGCTATGAATACCTCTGCATACGTAAATTTGACAACAAGACTGTGTGTGGTGTTGGCAGAGGGATAGACAGAATGATCAGTAGATCATTCTCAATAGAAATACACCCATCCAATTTATGACAGAGGTGCAAAAGCCATTCAATGAAGGAAAGAACATCTCTTCAATAAATGCTGCTTGTGTAATTGGTTATCCAGAAGCAAAAAAAAAAAAATGAACCTCAATTTCAACTTCATTCCTTAAACAAAATAAGCTAAAAATGAATTATGGATTTAATGTAAAATCTATGAATCAAATATGGATAAAATGTAAAGGTATAAAACTGACAAGTTAACATAAGACAACATCTTTAGGATCTAATGCTTGTGAAGAGTTCTTGGACATGATGCTGAAGGCATAATTCATAAAATAAAAATCAATAAGTTGGATTTTATTAAAGTTAAAAACCTTAGCTCTGCAAAAGACCCTGTTAAGAGGATAAGGAACAACCTACAGGCTGGGAGAAAATATTTCACACCACATATAAGATAAAGGACTCATAACTGGAATTTACAAATAAACCTCAAAACTCAACAGTAAAAAACAATCTAATTAGAAAACAGGCCACAGATCATGAGACATTTCATCAAAGATATATAGAGATGGCAAATAAGCACATGGTGTTCAGCATTACTAGCTATCAAGGATGAGATATTACTACACATCTATTAGAATGCCTAAAATTTAAAAAAATAGTGAAATTATCAAATCCTGGCAAAGGTGTATAAAAACTTGTCTCTCACACATGGCTGGTGGGAGTGAAAAATGCTACTAACGACTGGAAAATAACATGGTAGTATTGGTATTATTATTATTTTTAAATTAGACATACACTACCTCATGACCCAGCAATTCCACGGCTGGGTATCTATCCCAGAGAAATGAAAATGTGTGTTCACACAAAAACCTGTATGCAATTATTGATAGTGGTAATAGCCAAAAACTAGAATCCACCAAAATATCCCTCATTAGGTAAATGGGACTGGGTGTGATGGCTCAATCCCATAATCCCAGCACTGAGGGAGGATAAGGCAAGAGGATAGCTTGAGCCTAGTAGTTCCAGACCAGCCTGAGGGAGACCTCATCTCTAAACAAACAAACAAATGAAAGGTAAATTGTTAAACAAACTGGTGTATCCATACCACATAATAACTACCCAGGAATAAAAAGAATGAACTATTGATGCATGAATCAAGTTGGATGGATCTCAAGGGCATTACGCTGACTGTATAAAGCTAGTCTCTACAGATCACAAACTGTGTGATTGTATTTATATATCATTATGGAAATGACAAAACCATAGACATGGAAAACAGATTCATGGTTGCCAGGAGTTAGGTGTGGTGGAGTGGGGTGGAATGTGGGCGTAACTAAACGGGGTAGTGTGGTGAAAATCTCTGCATTGATGTACTTATTATGTCTCTTTATTGTGGTGGTGGTTACCCAAATCAAAATATGTAGATATGTTTCTTTGGGAACTAGGAACAGAAATGGGCTACACACTCAGAATGGCAAGGAGAATTTTTTAGGAATCTTATCTATTTTTTTCTCATCAAAGATATTAATTTGGCCAACAAATATTTATTAAATGCCAGTTACCAAAATAGCTGATGGAATACAGGGATAATTAAAATATGTTCTTTGCCTTCAAATGGCTGACAATCTAGTACATGTGTAATCTCCAGTGCAATGTGATAGACGGATATTAACAAAACTGTTGCTGGAGGGCTCAGGTGGGTCTCCTGATGCCAGTGAGACCCCACCCCTAGCTGATGTGAGAAAGAATTCAGGGACGAGCCAGAATGAAGTGCAGGGCAAGAAGCCTCCATTGCTAAGTGAAAGCACACACAGAAGAAGTGTGTGTGTGCTCGTGAGAATGACTTGTGCACGATGGAGTTTGGGTTCCTAATTTATGGGTATTTAACTAATGGGTGGAATAATTATTAGGTTCTGGAAAAGGAGGGGATTGCAGGGAGCTATCTGGTTATCATCCCCTTTCTCCCTTGTTTGGGTTTGTCTGGAAGAATCATGAACATATCACCCTGACTGAGGTTTTGGCCATTTTCTCCCTTATTTTGGGTTTTCTGTTATCTTGTGGTTTCTTTGCCTAGTTCCTGTTTTTGCTGTTGTTTGGGTTTTTCCATCCTCCTGCGACCACCCAGTGCTATTCCTATCTCAAAAACTGGCGAGAATGAGGCATTGAGGAGGTGTTGCTATTTCTGATCTGGGAGGAACGTGCAGAGCCTGCTGCTGTGAGGATGAGGAAGTGGTCTCAGTTTGGCACAAATGCTTCCATCCTCTTATCTCTTGTCCACCATCGATTTATCACGTCCCTTTCTTTGCGCACATGGTCTTGACCTCAGAATCCTTCTCAAACACATTCTAGGCAGCCAGTACCAAGCAAGCAGAGTGGCTTCGTGACATAGAAGAAAAGTTTCAGTAGAGTAATCTTAGATCGTAATAATCACTCCTTGTTCTCAAGTCTTGCTGGATTCCCAGCCTTCATGGCCTCCTTATAAGTCTCTGCCCTGCTCCAGTCTCCAAGACCAATCCTGATTTCTGCCGAAGGCATTTAGGCAACTTTAGCATAGGCTGAGCCTCAGTATCTGGTCACCTGCAGCTTTTACCTGAGATTTTACAACCAAGCTTCTTAGATCCTATTTAAAATTGAAACTCAGAATTAGATATTGCTATTAAAGAGTTAATATTTGTATCCTCCCAAATCCATATGTTGAAACCTGATCCCTAATGTGATGATATTTAGAGGTAGGGCTTTGAAAGGTGATTACATCATGAGAGTGAGGTCCTCATGAAAGGGATTAGTGCCCTTATAAAAGAGGCCCCAGGGAAATCTCTTTCCCCTTTTTGTCAGGACACAGAGAGAAGGCAAACGAAAAGACACCAGTGTATGAAGCAGGTCCCCACCAGACACTGAACCTACTAAAGCCTTGATTTTGGACTTATTTCCAGCCTCCAGAAATAAATTTCTGCTGTTTATACCCCATCCCATCTGTGGTATTCTGTTAGCAGCCTGAACAGATTAAGTCAAGTGTACTGGGCCTGGCCCCTAAATCCCTTTTTAAAAAGCTTTAAGTAAACTAGGAGTACAAGAAAATGACCTTGGAAGAAAAGAAACACATTTATCAGTTGTAGATGATATTACAATATACCTAAAAATCTAATAAATTCAACAGGACAGGCGAGGTACCTCACATCTGTAATCCCAGCACTTTGGGAGGCCGAGTCAGGCAGGTCACTTAAGCCGAGAAGTTTGAGACCAGCCTGGCCAACGTGGCAAAACCGTGTCTCTACTAAAAATACAAAAATTAGCTGGGTGTGATGACAAGTGCCTGTAGTCCCAGCTACTCGGGAGGCTGAGGCAGGAGAATCACTTGAACCCGGGAGGTGCAGATTGTTGTAAGCTGAGATCATGCCGCTGCACTCCAGCCTGGGTGACAGAGAGGGACTCTGTCTCAACAACAACAACAACAACAACAAATTTACAGACTGTTAGACTATTAAATTTTTAAAAATGGCTTTATATAAGATGGAATACAGAAATAAGTATTACTTTCTTTTACTAGCATTGAACAATTAGAAATTAAAATGGGAAAAATCACATTCAAGATATTGTCAAATTAGTTTGTAAAACATCTAAGAATAACTTAATAAGAGCACTATATATATTTTTATTAAAGGACCTAAAATAGGACTAAAACCAATGAGACATAGTAATAATTCCTCACGGGAGGAAGACTAAATAAAATACAGATGCTGTTCCTTCCCAAGTAAATTTACAAAGATAATGCAAATCTGATTAGGATCCCAGTGAATTGTTTTGGGAAATAGACAAGTTGGTTTTAAAATTTATTTGTAACAATGAAGTTAGCATTTGAAAAGAAGAATCAGAAGGAGAAATTTGCTGCCTAAGATAACACATAATTACTTAGATAAAAATGGTTGGGTAATGGTGTAGAGATAGATAAATAGATCAGTGGTACCTAGAGAATGTAGAAACAGATACATTGATATATGTGGGTTTATGTAGTGAATCTTATAATTTCATGTTGCCTGAACATCCATTTTGAACATTTAACTTTCTCTTATCAGTAGCAGAGTTAGTCTGTCTTGACACAGTTTCCAGTTTTATGCTCCCCCCACTCCCACACCCAGTTGCTCAGTGTTGTTGATCCAGCTATCTGCCTTATACAACTGCCTCCTGGTAACCCCCTCCCTATGGGACAGCTGGATACAACCTACTTGACTGGCCCTACTGACCCCCATATCCTACATGGTCTGTGCAGATGTGCTACAGTCACCACCTCTCAGTCACAGTGTGACCTGGAATTTGTGCCTGCTGCTTTGAACCCGCTAACTAAAACTCTTCTTAGGAAATCTGTTTGAATAATGTCCTGGACTCCAATAAAGGGACTGGCCCACGGATCCCTCTCTCCACACACTCCCTGACCTCTGTGTGTGTGTGTGTGTGTGTGTATGCAATGCGTGTGTGTGTGGCCTCCAGGCATGGTGTGTACCCCCTGAACCTGTAAGTCGTCAAATGTTTATTTCCATCTTATATCTCATCTAATCATTGAAGGAGTGGTCTCCATCCAAAAAAAAAGATTCTAAGTTAGAACAGTTTAATATTATGATAATGGCAGTATTTTGAAAAAACAAACAAACTTACTCTCACATTGCAGGATATAAATTATAGATGAATTAAACTTCTAAATGTAGAGAAAAAAACACTGCTAGGTTAACTATGCTGCAATAGCAAAAATATCTTAAGATCACAGTAGCTTAACATAGGAAAGTTTCTTTTTTTTCTTTTTTTTGAGACTGAGTCTCACTCTGTCACCTAGGCTGGAGTGCAGTGGCATGATCTCTGCTCACTGCAACCTCCGCCTCCTGGGTTCAAGCAATTCTTCTGCCTCAGCCTCCTGTGTAGCTGGGATTACAGGCGTGCCACCATGCTCAGCTAATTATTGTATTTTTAGTAGAGACAGGGTTTTGCCATGTTGGCCAGGCTGGTCTTGAACTCCTGACCTCCGGTGATCTGCCTGCTTCGGCCTCCCAAAGTGTTGGGATTACAGGCGTGAGCCACCACACCCAGCCAGGAAAGTTTCTTGATTACGTGAAGTCTGAAGCGAGCCTGGAGACTCTTCAAAGGAAGCTTCCTTCCATGTGGTGACTCAGGGATCAAGGCTGCTTCCATTTTGTTCCCACAAAATTTGAACCATTTGGTTTCAAGGTGTACTGCTGAAGTGGAAGAGAGATATGAAGGTTCACACAGGGGTCTTCATGATCGGGGTAAAAATGACATAGAACTGCCTATGTCACCTCTGCCAACATCTCATTGGCTAGAATGAGTCACATCCATGTAACTTGATTCTGAAAAAGGTTGGAATGTGGTAACATACATGGATATTAAGTCAGCATTAAATGTCCCAATCACAGAAGGTATAATTATCAAAAATAGATATACATTTTTATAAACTTGGGGTTGAGGAAGCTCCTTAGGATTATTTAGAAAAGAAAAAGTAATAAAGGAAAAACTAAACTAAACAATAGAAAAGCTTAAAAGAATTAAACAGCGAAGGATGCCAAAAACAAAGTTAAAAGGCAAGCAACAGATTGAGAGAATATATTTGCCACACATACAAATGACAAATGTTAAAATTTTGAATATGCAGTTTCTATAAAGAAAAAATAGGCCAGGTGTGGTGGCTTACACCTGTAATCCCAGCACTTTGGGAGGCCGAGGCAGGAAGATTGCTTGAGCTCAAGAGTTTGAGACCAGCCTGGACAACATGGTGAGACCTTTGTCTCTATAAGAAATAAAAAAAATCAGTCAGGCATGGTGATGTGTGCCTGTAGTTCCAGCTATTCAGTGGGGCAGAAGTGGGAGGATCACTGAAGCCTGAAAGGTTGACATTGCAGGGAGCTGTGATTGTGCCACTGCACTCCAGTCTGGGTGACAGAGTAAGATCCTGTCTCAAAAAAAAAAAAAAAAAAAAAAAAAATTGAAAAAGAAACCAATACAGAAAATAACAAAGCATATTAATGATTTTAAAAAATACAGATGATCAGTGACATAAGTAATATATATACGAGGCAGTCCATTGCAGTATTGTGGCAATGGCATAAAATTGAACACAATTTAATTTTCAATAGGAGTCTGACTAAATCACTTACAGTATGGCTATACGACAGAATATCACGTAGTCATTAAAAAAGAACAATGTGGATCTCTATACACTGACATGAACAAATATTCTTGATGTATAAGTGAAAAAAATGAGATGTAGATCACTATGGACAATGGTGATTGTAATTCGGGAAAAAATTAATGATATATAAATAAATATATAAATAATATAAAACAATAAAAGTATTAAAATATGACAAAATAGGGAAGGATATGGATAAAACTTTACATTGTTAATCTCTAAAAAGTAGGGAGGCATTCACTTTGTAATTCATAGAATTGTCTTTTTTTTTTTGGCTCAAACTTTTAATATAAAAAATTCACTGGTGTACAAAAATGTGAAAGTGTGACAATGACAACTATAAAATCCTGTGAATGAAAGTCCCCTCAAATGCACTCTGTAGTGCACATGCGGCCACCCACACAAACTCTGGCGTGGAAACAAAAACTAATGCAAACCGGTGCTGTCAAGAAACCCCAACACGTGTGTTCTCCATTCTACCAATCACAGGCCAATATCTACTCCAAACATCCAGTAATGAAAAGTGTGGCATCTTCCCAGGAACGGCAAGGCAGACTTCTTACTCACGATGGACCAGCACAAATAAACCCAGCAAAAAAAGCACTTCATACTTAAATTTAGGATAGTCATTCATGAGGATCGTCCCAATTCCATTATAAGGAACAAATCCCCTGGCTCTCCCCACGACTTCTTTCCTTTGGTCAAAAACTTGATATGCCCATATTGCTTTTCATGAATCTTCAAGACTCGGTGAACTATAGGAATCTTTCTTCCTTCTATCTTTAAAAGAGCAATTTCTCCCACTGGTATGGGATCTTCAGCTCGATTTGTTAGAAAGAGAAGATATCCTCTATGAAATGCAGGTTCCATGCTGCCACTGAGCAGCACTACAATTGGACTTTCACTTCCAGTTATTACCATTAACCCCTTCCAGATCATGAGTGCCGATAAGACAATCATTCCAAAATTTAGGACTTGATAATAGAGGCGCCGCTTGTTCATCCGCTGCACATCATCCAAAAAGTCTAGAAACAGCATGGCGGGGATGGCGAGCGGGACACCGGCAAGGGAGAGGGCGTGAGGACCAGTCGGTGGAACGACTGGCCTGTAATTCATGGAGTTTTCTAAGTGATAACTTTTGTCTTTTTGTGTTCTGGGCATGGTTTAAACAGAAAACCTTCAATAATATTCACTCATTCATTTATTTATCTACCCATCTATCCAACCATCCATCCATCATTCCATCCATTCATTCTATCATACCCAAGAAACATTGATTAAAAATCTATTTGTAGGCACTGTGTTTGCCATGCACATTGTGAGTAACATTTAGTTTGGCACAGCTTGGAATAAGAAGAAAAATGCCCATGTGTTTTTTCCTTTTTCTTCTAGTTGACTATTTTAAAGCCAATCAACAAAATGTAAAGAGTCTGGCCCTGGGCTTCTTGCACACACCATCTGTTTTGGCTTCCCTGGCCTCTGGCCTTTGTCTGCCCTGTAGATGACAGATTAGTCGGGGACATCCTTTATAGTAGGAAACGGAGGTCAATAAAATTTGCACCAGGCTTTTCAATTTAGTATCATCCCAGTCAGGACATCCCAAAATAAAATTTGTTTTAAAAATAGATCTAGGAGGAGAAAAAAGATTGAAAACAAACAATTAATCCTCTTATGTCACTGATTCTGTGAGAAAATCTGATTTAAAAACAAATCAGTTTCTTGTTCAGGTGCAATGATTTTGCGGGTAGAAAAAAAGCAGAACAAAAATAGTGCAAAGAGTCCAGGGTGATAAAGGATACTACAGAGCAAAACAGGAAGTTGTTTAATGGAAGGGAATAGTTGACCTCAGAGCCTGAGACATGAATAGAGAGACCTTGGATGCAGAGGTTTTTGCGTCTGTAAAGTGTTGTATCGATGCTTTATTGACCACATCTGAATTGTACACCATGGATTCTTTCTTTTTTTGCGACAGAGTCTTTCTCTGTCGCCTAGGCTGAAGTGCAACAGGGCGATCTCGGCTCAGTGCAACCTCTGCCTCCCCGGTTCAAGCGATTCTCTTACCTCAGCCTCCCGAGTAGCTGGGATTACAGGCATGTGCCACCACGCCCGGCTAATTTTGTATTTTTAGTAGAGACGGGATTTTTCCATGTTGGTCAGGCTAGTCTAGAACTCCCGACCTCAGGTGATCCACCCATCTCGGCCTCCTAAAGTGCTGGGATTACACGCTTGAGCCACCGCGCCTGGCCGGACATTGTAAATTCTTACTCTGATAATTCAAGCAAAATTTCTTGAATTAAAGAGGAGTATGAGGGAGGCTGTTGTGAGATAGGTTTAATTTTTATCTCCATTCTGATCTTACAGGGGAGGAAATGAATGCTCAAAGAGATTCTGTGATTTGTTTGAGATAGAGCCAGTAAGTAGAAGAACCCATCTCAAACCAGGGGTACCAACCCCAGACACTGGCAGAACACTTTCTTTATGTAAGACCTCAAAAGCTTACTGGTTGGTGTCTGTTGACTTGTTTTTCTCTGTTATCTTGCCTGTCTGCAGTGACAAATTCAGTGCAGCTCTAACTCATGTGGACAGGGAGGAAATGATTCTAGGATTGAGGACTTAAGGGTGTTTGGAAGAGAAGAGAATTGTTTTGCTTTGCTTTGTTTTGTTTTGTTAGTTGTTGTTTTCCTCAGACACGACCTTGTCAACACTTTCAAATATGTAGGCTGTTTGCTGTTTCCTTTATGTTGGTCCCTGAGAAGGATCTGCCCTTCTACCCTGTTTCCCTGGGGGGTGTGGACAGAGCCTTTGTCTTTGGGGAAGGGGGTCGTCTTGGGAAAAGGGGAACAGGGCATCCTGAGGACCTGCCCCGTGTAAGGAGAGAAAGCCGAACAGATGGCAGCTGCCACGCAGAGGGCACTTTGTAGGAACTCTGGCTGGAGCAGGCTTCCTGTACTGCAGTGCCAAATCCTTCCCTTCCAAGGCAATGCAGAGGAGCCTGATGATGTGGCTTGGGGCCAGTGGGCTTGTGGCCAAAGAGCACTAAATCAAAGCAAAGAAGAGGTGACACCTTAAAAGCAAACGATATTTCATGTTTGTTTGTTTTGGAAGGCAGAGAGAAATAAGTTGTAATTGCAAAAGAGTAGAAGATATAAAACAACATGGCTGTAAAATATTTTAATGTTATTTGTTTGTAAAAGGCTTTTCTTTAATGAATGTGTTTTATTCTTATTAAGCAACTTTCCCAACATTTCTCTCAATGAGGATGGTGAGTTTGTAAATTCTGGTTTTACCTGAAAACCGGTGACCTGGTGTTAGGGAGACTCTTATCCCTTTAAAATAAACATAATGCACTAGTTTGTAATCTCTGCAGGTATATTAAAATGTTTTTAGTGATAAACATTTCTAGCTTTAAAACTTCTATCTCTTATCGGAATTCAATATCTATGTCTTTAATGAACTCTTTCAACTGGACATTCAAACATGGAAAATGTTTCTAGATTCTCATCTCCCATAATCAGCTGAGAATGGCTGTGAATTCCCAGAGGAAGACCTGCAGAAGTCAGGGCTGAGCTTCTGGAGGCAATATTATGAGAGCATAGATCTTGGGGTACGTTTCCTCAGAACCCAGGGGACTCCTAGGCACTCACTCATTTATCATGATCATACCTTTAATCTTTTTTACTTATGTTTCAGGAATATAAGAAAATGTATGTTTTAAAAGCATGAACACTCATACTTTCTGAGTATAATGCCTGACTAAGAAATAAGGCATTATACCTTATTAATAAGGAGAAAATGCCAAGCTACCAAAGCATACATTGGAAAGAAATATGATCGAGTAGAAATAATGCTAGCTTTATTGTTCCTTTACATTTATTAGTAACCTTTAATGAGCTTCTGTTTGTGTCAGGAACTGAAGTTGCAGAGATGAAACTCTGAAATTACAAGTGCTCACCACCACGCCCAGCTAATTTTTGTATCTTTAGTAGAGACAAGGTTTCGCCATGTTGGCCAGGCTGTTCTCGAACTCCTGACCTCACGTGATCCACTCGCCTCGGCCTTCCAAAGTGCTGAGATTACAGGCGTAATGTAGATGATGAAAGATACCCTTTCCTGACTCAGAAGTGATGAGAGACTTGTAAGACACACACACACACACACACACACACACACACACACACACACACCCCCTATGCTATACTTCAGGAAGTGCTGTGGCAGACAGAAGCTCTGGGAACTAAGAGATCAGGAGTAAAGGGAATCTAACCCAAAGTGGGAGCAGGGTTAAGCCAGGCAACTCTGGAAGGAAGGGTGCAGCAGGCAGGAGGAACAGCATCTGCTAAACTCTGGGGTGGGGCAGAGCACTTGCACACAGGAAGCTGCCATGAATATGATTGGCTGGTGTAGGCTGTGCTGTTGGTGGTGGAGAGGAATTGTGGGGGGCCTGGGTACCCACACCAAAGAGCTGGGGCTTTCAGCAGGGTACCCAAAAGTTCACATCTGTTTACTCAGAGACTAAGGTGGAGATTTTTGCCTGGAGGGGTCTGAGGAGCACGTTAGAAGATATGCAAACCTGTTGAAATTGTGTGCAATATGTTAGGAATACGTGAGGGTGGGTAGGTGTGTGTGATGTGTGCATTTTCCCCTGGGAAGGTTTGCTTATGTTCTTCCATCTTAAAATCTGTCATAACTCTCAGAAAGGGTGAGAAGCTCAACTAGGACAGAAGAGAATGATCAGATTGGAAGGTTATTGCAATACTTCAGATGACTAATAATGAAGCCTTGGGCCAATAAAATTGTCCTCGGGATGGATGGGCCAGGACAATTTCAGAGAGAATAAAGATATGGTGCTGACAGGATGTGTTATCTGATTAGATCTGCAGGGGGAAGGGGAGAGGGAGGAAGCTGCCTAGTGCAAGGCCTCTTGAACTGTAACCTGCCCCTGAGCTACCTGGGGCTCCTGTTGGAGTGTAGATTCTGACTAGAAGGCCTGGGGAGGACCCAGAGATTCCACATGGCTAACAAGTTCTCTGGTGATGTACATGCCATGCCATTGGTGCTGAGTAGCATTTTATGTCACAAAGGTGGAGGTAGCATACTCTAGGTCCAATTCTCAACCTTGGCTCTCGACGCTTTGTTTCTTTAATGATTATGGGGCTTGGCATTGTGAGCATGGTAGGTGGTTGGACAGCATCACTGACCTCTGTCCATGAGATGACAGTAGCACTCCTGGGGAGTGCTGAGGAGACAAACAACAAAAAACTTCTCCAGGTATTACCAAATATGCAGGGGTGGGAGTGGGGGTGAGGCACTGATCTAGAGGCTAACCACTCTGGCTTCACGTTAAAATCATCTGGGGAGCTTTAGGAGCTATCAGTGCCTGGCCTCGCCCAGACTGATTATATTCTAATCTCTGCTTGGGGGTTGGGGAGGGTGTCCACCCAGCTTTCGGGAAGTGCAGTGTGCAGCCATCTCCGTGGTTGATGGGGCAGCCTGGCTGATAAAACCCAGGACTACACCTGAACGCAGGAAGAGGAGCAGTGTGGGCGGGTAGGTGGCCTGAGGAGGGAAGATAAGACTTCAGATTTACATGTTGATATGACGGAAATGCCTGGGGCTCATTTAGATGGAGATACTCACTTTGATTTTCTTGATTACTGACAAGCTCTGTGGCCTTGTGTCTATGAAATATATTTTCAGGTTTGTATTTTACCTTCAATTCTGATAGTATCTACTCTATGAATAGAGTAGATTGACGAAAAGGTAAAATAAATGAATGGATGTGAAAGAAAGTAATAGCTGTCTTACACTGCTGCACACACACGTGCTAGAGGGTTCTTCAGAATTTTATTTGAAAAATCATATTTTGAAAATTTTGGAAAACACAGAACAATATTTTCTAATATCAGGGCAAGAAGTGATTTCTAGAAAAAAGAAAAACAAACAAAAAGCACAAATCATAATTGATACATTCAAGTAAATTAAAAAGCACCATCAGGAAAGTTAAAAGACAAAGACTGAATGAAGATATTTGCATAGCATATGATTGACAAAGCTTTAGCATAAATAATATGCAATAAACTCCTAAAAATCAGTTACAGAAAGTTGAACAACCCAAGAAAAAATAGACAAATGATATCAATAAGAAAGCTACAGAAGAGGAAACAGAAATAGCCAATATACATAATACTACAAGATGTTCAACCTCCACAGTGATCTGGCAAATGGCAGCTGGAGCTGTTTCTTACTTACCAGATAGGCAAAAATTTACAAGTCTGATACAATGAAATGTTGCTGCAATGGCAAGGAAGAGGAAACTTATGCTGCTGGTAGGGTTACAAATTAGTACTATGATTTTGTGAGCAATTTGGCAGTATTAAAAGTTAAAATGCCTAATAACCTGTGACACTGTAATTCCATTTGAAGGTAAGTTGTTTACGTGCAGAGATGATTGCTGCAGCATTATTTCCAAAAGTGAAAAATTGTAAATGCCCTAAAGGTCTATCAGTAAGAGAATGGCTAAATAAATTGCATTCCTTTTAACATAATGGAATTTATGTATTTTTATGAATATAAATAAATTAGAGCTTTAGGTATTAACATAGATAAATATCAAAGGTGACATTGAAAAAAATGGTAAGTTACAGAAGCTGTAATTAGTGTATCCTGTTTATTTAAAATGTAAAAAATACAAAACAAGACTATATTTTATTTACATTGGCATACATTCTTACTTTAAAAAGAATCAAGTGCATGCACGGGAATGTTGAAAACCAAATTCAGGATATTGGTTCTTTGTAGGGGAGAGAGAAATGAGATTGGGGAGAGTAACACAGGGTGGAGAAGTTGAATAGTTTGCCCTGGTGTCAATAGCTTAGAGAACAGGAGAGCCTGGATTATACCTCAGCCTCCGGCCCCAGAACCTGAACTCTTATGCTCTGTGGTTCATCCTGAATTTAAACTCTATCTCCATATTGAAAAAAGTTTCCTGGATGAGCTGTTGTGCTCAATCTGCTTATGATAATTTAATTGGATAAATTATTGGTTATTGATAAATAATCTTAAATTTTGTGATTTAATCTTAAAATATTTCTAGCACAGCATTTCAGTACTAGCAAGTATCATAGTATAATTGTGTGACTACCTGTATTACATTTTTTAAACCTACATTTGATGTATAATAATTGACTAAAATAAAATTCCTCATCATTGAAATTCGAAGATTCAGTACAATGATTAATTTTTTATAAATCAGCTTTCTATTCCTTTTTAAATCAGTTTTCTACTCTCAAAAGTTCTAAATTTTCTACTAAAAAATTCTAGTTTAATAAGATTTTGTGAACTTTATGAAAACATCTCTTTATATTGAGAAGGAAGGAGTCCATAAATCTTGAGTTTGAGCCCATGGTATGGTTGTTTGGCTCCTAGAAGTGTCTGAAATAGGACCCAACATGTACACGGAGCTTTCCTAACTTAAAAGTTCCTTCATGTACATGCTCACTCTTTGTCTTCTAGCTCAGATTGCTGTAACCAAGTCCCATGGACCCAGTGACTTACAAACAGGAATTTATTTCTCATAGTTCTGGAGGCTGGAAGTCCACAATCAGGATGCCAGCATGGTTGAGTTCTGGTGAGGGCCTCTTCCAAGTTGCAGAGTGCTGACTTCCTGTGTATCCTCACGTAGCAGAAGGACAGCCAGCAATCTCTTTGGCTTCTTTTCATAGGGGCACTAATCTCAGTCACGAGGGTCCCAGCCTCATGACTTTATCACCTCCCACAGGTCCCACCTCCAAACATCATCACATTGGGATTACAGTTTCAGCATATGGATTTTGGGGGGGACACAGACATTCAGTCCTTGTACCCTTGAACCCAAGGATTCTGTGGGGTGGGTAGATGCTATATGTTACACTCATCAATTTGCAATTGATACCAAAGAGCAGTAGTTTAAGTGATTTGCTCTGAGACCCAGTAACCCTGTGGGGATTGGAGCCAGAACTGCAATGTAAAGCCCTTGGTGTTATCACTTGTGTTTGGTCCACTTGGACCTGCTGATTATCATGCACAGAACCATTGCTCACTGATTTGACCCCTTTCTCTCCACTGGAGCAGCTCTCCAGACCACCATGGCCTTCCCTGCACTTCCTCCTTCTGTCCAGAGCAGCAACAACTCTTGGCTCAGTTCATCACTTCCCCCTTGAAATGCTCTCTGGCTTCTGGGACCTCCTCTCTTGCTCTTTCTCAGTCACTTTGCAATCTCCACACTTCTAAATATTGGAGGTCTCGGGACTATGTCTTTGAAGTTCTCTTGTATCCACATGCATTTGTTATTTTTTAAAATTTAAAGTATCATAAAGACATACATAAATCAACAGAGAAGTAAACTCTAGGAAAGACCTTGGCTTTTGATCTATGTACCTGACCAGAACAGTTATTGGCTGCTTTTTTTACACTTTGGATGATGCTAATACCGGAAGTGTCAGTATAAGAGCTAGGCTTACACAGCAAAGGCTTCAGAAAACCATTTCCCCCCATCCTCAAGTTATGAGGCAGATTAGGAGCTAGAAGGATAATGGACAGTGTTCATAGCACTGAGAATTTAGCAATTTTACTGGCAAATTAAGAGGAGGAGAGAAGGTGAGTATTAAATGTGGCCATTTCAAAATCCTTGGGATACTGTGTTAACCCTCAAGAGAAGCAGCAGATAAGGAACCAGAAATACTTTTGGCACTGAGAGGCTGGGGACACATAGCCAACAAAACAGATCAAGTTGGAAGAGATATGATGAAGTAGTGAAAGAAATTTATTGTATATCAGTTGATGATATGTGCTAAGAAAAAGAAATAATTCGTGGGATAGAGAGTGATAGTGTGAAAGTGCTATTTTTTACATAACACTCAGGGAAGTGCTAAAGATAATATTTGACTAAAGGCTTGATTGAAAAGAGGTCAAGCTAGCTTTGGAGTTTCTAGTAGGCAGTTTGAGACGCACAACGATTGGTAAGGGGTGGGATGTGAGCTGGCGTCCAGATTCAGGACTTCTTGGCACATAGCAGGTATTGAAAACCATGGGGCAAGATGAGGTCATCTAGTCAATGTTTAGTGGCCATGAAAAGAGCAAGGCCCCCAAGAGATGTGGGACATCTCAAAGGAAGTGTACCAAAGCTGACTGGGATGGAGGGTCTAAGCAGGGAGGTGGATAACGCAGGTGGGGCGATATGGTTTGGCTGTGTCCCCACCCAAATCTCATCTTGAGTTGTAATTCCCACAATTCCCACATGTCGTAGGAGGAACTGGTGGGAGGTAATTGAATCATGGGGGTGGGTCTTTCCTGTGCTGATCTTGTGATAGTGAATAAGTCTCATGAGATCTGATAGTTTTATAAAGGGGAGTTTCTCTGCACAAGCTGTCTCTCTTGCCTGCTGTCATGTAAGAAGTCCCTTTGCCCTTCCTTCATCTTCTGCCGTGTTTGTGAGACCCGCCCAGCCATGTGGAACTGTGAGTCAATTAAACCTCTTTTACTTCCCAGTCTCAGGTATGTCTTTAGTTTCCACTGTGTGAAAACAGATGAATACATAGGGTGTCATGGAATGCAAAATAAAAGTCTTTCAAGAAAGGGGGTGGGTGTTAGTATGTCTTTGCTGCTATGAAGTCAAGTAAAGAAAGGATTGTGAAGTAGCTATTATGGTAGATCCTCTTCAAAGATGGCCGCACCAATTCCTTCTTCTCCATATGATACACATGCGTATGGGGTGATAGCTGAAGCTGGATCTAGAGGAAAAAGGGATTTTTTTCTTTTTAAAGATGGGAAATTCTAGAGCATATTTGAAACAAGACAGAAGGAGAAATAGATGATGTAGATTGTAAATGGAATTCTGAAGTGAAAAAGCATAAGGCCTTTGATAGGACATTTCATTGCTAGCAGTAGAATGGAGTGCACAGTATGGGAAAAGAAGCAAGTGGATTGTTCTTTGGTGGATGGAAGATGAAGGGCCTCCTAGTGGTAGTTCCTAGTTTCTTCGAAAGGCAATGTTAACATCTGATGGGGCCGGGGGTGTGAATTTTTATGACAGGTTTGAGCCAAGAGGAACAAACAAAAGGGAGAAAAAAAACCCTCTGCCCCTCCTATTTTGTTTTCATTATATGAGCTGCCCAGGTTCATAAACTATTAGTGACTATTTTTATCTTAAGCACAAAATATTAGAATTTAAGTCAGAATTCAATTTTTTCTTACAATTTCACTAAACTAGGTTTTAAAGTTTACTTCTCTGTTCATAAGACCCATTGATCTTCAAACTTTATGTTCAATATAAACGTGTAAATGTAATTTACTAAGAAATTATTAAATGGAAATACTTATCATTTATGTTTAGTATTTAGAATCTGTCTTTACCACTCTCTTCTAGGAAGAAAAGTGAAAACTATCTTGATAGGTTTTAGAATGAGATTTTCATGAGAGCCAATGCAATGTCCATGCTTGTTTATGACATATTTGAAGTGCTTAAAGTAAATACCCATGGATTATCAGGATTTTAAAAAGTCATATGTGTTGTCAAACTCTCTAATGCACAATATTGGAGTGCCACCACTAAGTCAGCTAAAATATGCTAAAGGTAATTAAATATGTCTTAGAGTTGTTTTTTCCCTTTTGGGGGGTTTGAGTTTTAGAGCTTTGTTTGATTGTTTGTAAGGGTTAGTCAGAGAATAAAAGTGTCACGGTAAGTAAGGAAATGTTCATGAAACAGTGCACTCATCCTCACAACTTTTTTTTTTTTTTTTTTTGCTACAGATAAGCCTGTTGTTAGTGATAAGGAATTTAACATGCTTTATCTTAGAAAAAGAAAAAAATAGAACAAATGTATCTTAGATTTCAATGAGTTAATTTATAGCAAGGGAGACTTTTCTGTTTGTAATGACACAGGATGGTCACCAAATAATTGACCCAAAGGAGGGCTGGGGCTCTGTCTGAGCCTAGAGCCTGGTCCCAGTGGCATCCTGTTGTTGTTTTTCTTCATTCAGGAATATCCACATGGAGGAGGTTTGAGGAAATCAGATTGGACACAAGTTCTGAACAGTTTTTACTGCTAGAAGCTGTAAATATTCTAAGACTTGTTTTGCTTTTCCTGGAGTTAATATTTCTTGGGCAATGGGATAGCATCCTAGTTTTGATCTGTATGAGATGTTGCATAAGCTACTTGGTAAAATGAGGGGACAGATGTAGTCTCCAGTGTCTCTTCCAGTTCTGTGTTTCTGATTCCATATAAATTAAATTTCACACAACACTGAACTGTAAGAAGTAACTTGCAACATGATTCTGCATTTGCCAATCTGACTTTTAAAAAGTCACACTAATATATTAAAACCCAAAATGTGTTGAGTGAATAAAATATTTGAAATTTAGAAAGTGATACCTGGAATGAAAGGAAAGGATGCCTTGACCAGTTTTACTAGGGTAGCCCCACTGTTCCAATGTTTGAGGGTATGAAAGAGTATAAAATAATGTCTCATTAATACCTCCTTACACTATTTTGAATTAATCAAAATAAACATAGAGCCAATTTTCTGACAGCCTATGAGCCCAAACGTGGCATCCTATAGTTGTTCTTAGACAGAAGTCAAGGACTTAAAGGCCCAGCTCTCCCCAGACTGTTCAGAATGTAAATTTTACCAACTCCAAAACCTGAGGAAGACACTGATGATTATATTTCCCCTTCTCAATATTACTATTAAAAGGATTTCCTAGTATATTTCTTAATTGTGCCCCAGTTTTCTCACCTGAAAAGTCAGAATAATGGTACCTACTTCATAGGGCTATTTTGAGGATTAAGTGAATAATTTTATACAATAGGTAAAGATTTTTTAGTATTAATATAATTTGTTATTGTTGTCCCATCTCCAATACTATTTCCTTCCTCTTTAAAGTTATATGCATCATTGCACCATTCTTGTATGGGTTTTTGTGCTACCATAACAAAATTATGTACATGCTTTAAAAATTTATATAGTTGCTAATTCATTTTTTTTTTTTTTTTGAGACGAAGTCTTGTTCTGTCACCAGGCTGGAGTGCAGTGGCACCATCTCGGCTCACTGCAATCTCTGCCTCCTGGGTTCAAGCGATTCTCCTGCCTCAGCCTCCCGAGTAGCTGGGACTACAGGCGTGCACCACCACACCCAGCTAATTTTTGTATTTTTAGTAGAGACGGGGTTTCACCATGTTGGCCAGGATGGTCTTGATCTCTTGACCTCGCGATCTGCCTGCCTCAGCCTGCCAAACAGCTGGGATTACAGGCATGAGCCACCATGCCCAGCCTCTATAGTTGCTATTACACATATTCTTCTATAATGTGTTTTCAGTCTGCAAAATGTTTTTGGTATTTGTTTGATATATGTTTATCTAGCTTACTGGTTTTTACTGATATATAACTTGGAGTTTACTTACTCATTGCAATATTAATGACATTTAGACACTTCATTTTTTTTTTTTTTTTTTTTTTGAGACGGAGTCTTGCTCTGTCACCCAGGCTGGAGTGCAGTGGCGCAATCTCGGCTCACTGCAAGCTCCGCCTCCTGGGTTCACGCCATTCTCCTGCCTCAGCCTCTCCGAGTAGCTGGGACTACAGGCGCCCGCCACCACACCCGGC
The DNA here is from genome assembly GCF_028878055.3 of Symphalangus syndactylus. Taxonomy (NCBI): domain Eukaryota; kingdom Metazoa; phylum Chordata; class Mammalia; order Primates; family Hylobatidae; genus Symphalangus; species Symphalangus syndactylus. The sequence continues at coordinate 63,030,003 of NC_072429.2, read as the reverse complement.
TAATTTTTTGTATTTTTAGTAGAGACGGGGTTTCACCGTGGTCTCGATCTCCTGACCTCGTGATCCGCCCGCCTCGGCCTCCCAAAGTGCTGGGATTACAAGCGTGAGCCACCACGCCTGGCCTTCATTTTTTAAAAACAGAGACAAAGTCTCACTCTATTGCCCAAGCTGGAGTGCAATGGTGCAATCTCAGCTCACCGCAACCTCTGCCTCCTGGGTTCAGCCTCCCGAGTAGGTGGGACTACAGGCACACACCACCATGCCTGGCTAGTTTTTGTATTTTTAGTAGACACGGTGTTTCACTACATTGACCAGGCTGGTCTTGAACTCCTGACCTCGTGACCCACCTGCCTCCACCTCCCAAAGTGCTGGGATTACACTGCACCTGGCCATTTTATTATTTTTTTCAATACCAATGTTTATCCTATACATATTTTACTGGGCTCCGTAAGGTGTTACCTAGAAGTGGATTTTCTGTGTCATACAAACTGAGCATTTTCAACCATAATAGGGATTGCCACATTGCTATCCAAAGTAGTCAACGTTACAGTTTCAACAACAGTGCATGTATAAGTGTTCTGTCTTCTCTGTCTCCTTGTCAACATTTACAATTGTGTCTTTGCCAATTTGACAGGTGTGAAAAGACATACTATAGTTTTAGTTTGCATTTTCCTGATGAACAAATAAGGTGAGCAACTTTTTATATTTATTGGCTCTTCAGATTTCTTCTCCTGAGTCTTGTCTCTTTGTGTACTTTGCTATTTTTCTATCAGGTTGTTTGTCTTTTCCTTTTGATTTGTAGATCTTCATAGACTCATGAATGTACAGTTGATTCTCATTCTCAGTAGTTACATTCTATAAAGTCACAAAGAACACTGAATTAGTGAATACTGAACCGTTGCTCCCAGGGGAAATACAGGGCTAGGTTCCAGGGAGCCTTCCTTCACTACATTTTCATCACCTGATCCATACATAAACTTGTTTTATGTATGTTTCTACTTAAAGTCACATGTTTAATATATATTGTTGATTCATTAGCATTGAGTTCATGGCCAACAGCATTGTAACTCCTACCTGAAGGAAGCTTCTGTAACACAAGTATTTTCTTTTTTTAATTTTAATTTTAAGTTCTGGGTACATGTGCAGGATGTGCAGGTTTGTTACATAGGTAAGCGACATATGTATTTTCTCTACAAGGCAATCACAACCTCTTGTGCTTAGGAACATTAGATAGCACTTCAGTGATATGCTTTGGGGCCATTTTAAATAGGGAAGTCACTACCAACAAGCACAAAAACGCAAAAATGTGGCACTAAATACACCTTGAATAGGACGTTTGTTTACAGTATGAGAGCTGAAACAAGAAGGCAGAATGCTGCCTTGTTTGGCCTTAGCTGGGAATGTGCGTTTCAGGTAGCTCAAATTTTTCACTGCTCTGTGCATGGCTGTGAATGACTGTGAAAGTACCATCAGTATTGATTTTGAAGTTACAAATAAATTTTAGCGAGTAGGTGAATTCACAAGTAAGGAATCTACAAATAGTGAGGACTGACTTTAATTTGTTCATTGTACACAATTCAAATATTTTTCTCCACTCTGTTTTTAAACAATGTTTATGTGTCTTTTGTCATACAGAACATTTTATTTAAACTTTTTCAATTTTACTAAGCTTTCCTTATATGGTTTATGGGTTCCATTTTCTTTTAGGCATCTTTCCCTATCCTGATATCAGATAAATATTCTTACATGTTATCTTTTAAACGTTTTATAGTTTTGCCTTTCCCATGTAGATTTTTTGTTTGTTTGTTTTTTTGAGACAGGTTCTTACTTCCATCACCCATGCTGGAGTGCAGTAGCGTGATCATGGCTCGTTGTAGCCTCAACTTCCCAGGCTCAGGTGATCCTCCCACCTCAGCCTCCCGAGTAGGGGGGACTACAGGCATGCGCTACCACACCCAGCTAATTTTTTTTGTGTTTTCAGTAGAGACAGGGTTTTCCCATGTTGCCCAGGCTGGTCTCAAACTCCTGGACTCAAGCAATCCACCCGCCTTGGCCTCTCGAAGTGCTGGGATTACAGGTATGAGCCAGCATGCCTAGCCTCCCATGTAGATTTTTAATCTATTACAATTATTTTTTGAGTAAAAGATGTGATAGGAATTGAATAAAAATTCTCCAAACTTATTAAATAGAACTTTTGCTTTGATTCATAGTATAGCTTCTGTTATATATCAAGTTCTCATAGATAATGGTTTGTTTCTAGACTATTCTTTTCCAAGTCTGTGTATTCTTTAAGAAAGTCCATACTTTAACAAACTGTTATAGCTTTATGCTAAGTCTATTTGGAAAGGAATGCTCCTTCTCCCTTCTCCCACCTTATTCTTCTTCAGAATTGTATCTTACTTTCCCCAAATGAGTTATAAGACTTGTCAACTTCTTTGAAAAATGTGGTTAGTTTCACTATTAGAATAGCACTGGATTTACAGGTCTTTTGGGGGAAAATTATCATTGTTATATGACATTGGGTTTTTCCATCTATAAATCATAGTATTTTTCTCCTTTATCCTTTTAAAAAGCAGTTATAATTTTTCTCAATGCAGATCTTGTATATCCCTTGTTCTATTTATTCCTAGGTACCTTGTAGTTTGGTTGCACTTTGAATGAGATTTTAAAAAGGCATCATTCCTAACAGATTTTTGCAGGTATATAGTAAACCACTAACTTTTATCTAGCAATCTTGCTAAAGAACTTATTAGTTTTAATGATTTGTCTATAGATACTCTTGGATTTTTAATGTAGGTAATTATATCATCTATGAAAACATATAATTTTGTCTGTTCTTCAAAGTATTATTTCTTTTTCTTGTTCAATTGTGTTGGCCAGTGTTTTTATCTTGATGCAGCTGTGTACTTGCAACAAATCAGCTCTGTGTTTTCAAATGACCAGTTGGAACCAGGTGTTTTCTCTGTTTATAGTCTGCAGTAGCCTATTACAGAACTCTGGAAGATGGCCTAGGTCCTGGGCACATTATTTAACTACCTATGACTTAGTATCCTAATTTATAAAATAGAGATAATAATAGAACCTTCTTGATCAGGCTGTTTTGATGACTAAGTAAGTTAATATTTATAAAACCCTTAAAACTGTGTCTGACATATATAAAGAGCTCAACAGATCTTATCAATCACTACTACTACTGCTAGTACTGCTACATAAGAATGGCAGTGGCTTTGGGAGGCCAAGGTGGGTGGATCACAAGGTCAGGAGATCAAGACCATCCTGGCCAACATGGTGAAACCCCGTCTTTACTGAAATACAAAAAATTAGTTGGGTGTGGTGGCACACGCCTGTAATCCCAGCTACACGGGAGGCTGAGGCAGGGGAATCACTTGAACCCAGAAGGCAGAGGTTGCAGTGAGCCGAGATCGCACCACTTTATTCTAGCCTGGCGACAGAGCAAGACTCTATCTCACAAAAAAAAAAAAAAAAAAAAAAAGAATGACATTGGCTAACAAGCACATAGTAGGTATGTACATTTATGGGGTACATGAAGTATTTTGATACAGGCAGGCAATGCGTAGTAATCACATCATGGAAAATGGGGTATCCATCCCCTCCAGCATTTATTCTTTGTGTTACAAACAATCTATTATACTCTTTTAGTTATTTAAAGTGTGCAATTAAATTATTTTTTACTATAGTCATCCTGTTGTGCTAGCAAATACTAGGCCTTTCTCATTCTTTTTAACTATTTTTTTGTACCCATCTATCCACTTTTGATATTAAGATTTTGCAAGCTTCATAAAATGAGTTCTTTAGTTTTCATTCTCTTTCTATTCTTTAAAGTGTGTTAATGTAAAAATAGGAATAATCTGTTTTTTAAAATTTTGCAAAACTCACATTTGTAACTGGTTAAGCCTGGAAATTTTCTGACATTGATGACTGATTTAATTATTTAATGCTTTATGTCCATTCATATTTTAAAATGTCTTTTGGAGTTAATTTTGGTAAGTCATATTTTCTAGTTGTCAAATTTATTGGCATAAAATTGTTCATATTATCTTTTTTGATGACTTCAAGCTTTACTATACCTGTTATGACAAATTATCTCACAGAAAGAGTAAAATCTGTTAGTTTATTTCTTTTTATTTATTTATTTATTTATTTTTGAGACAGAGTCTCTCTCTGTCACCAGGCTGGAGTGCAGTGGCGTGATTCCGGCTCACTGCAACCTCTGACTCCCTGGTTCACGTGATTCTCCTGCCTCAGCCTCCCAAGTAGCTAGGATTACAGGCATATGCCACCACGTCCAGCTAATTTTTGTATTTTTAGTAGAGCCGGGGTTTCACCATGGTGGCCAGGATGGTCTCGATCTCCTGACCTCGTGATCCGCCCGCCTCGGCCTCCCAAAGTGTTGGAATTACAGGTGTGAGCCACAGCGGCCGGCTCTGTTAATTTCAAGGATTTAGCTTTTGCTTTCATTTCTCTAATTTCTTCTTAATTTCATCATTTTTCATTATTTCCTTTTACTTTCTTTGGGTTAACTGTGCTGTTTTACTAAATCCTAGAGTCATATGCTTAGCTCATTAATTTCCATTTCTTCCTAATGCATACACTTAAGCTTATACATTCCCTTTGAATACTGATTTTGTGGCATCCCATGGAGTACCACATGTTTAGTTTAAAGAGTCACCAAGGATTAAAATAAAAGAGTCACTTACCTTCTTAACATCCTTATCCCTAATCTTACTCCACAGAGACAACTATTTTTAAAACATTTTTAGCTATTTCTTTTGGAGCCTACTGCTTTATTTCTAATTAACATGATATAGTTTCATTTCTATTTATTTATTTATTTATTTATTTCTCCACCACATGAGCTATTTTCATTTCTTGATATTGGAATTTAAATGTGATCTACTGACTTCCTACTATGGAAGATGAGATTTGCCCCTACAGCTTTCCCCTTCCTCCATCTGTTAATAGAGCCTTGTCTCCATTTTGTAGTAAATCAATATTCAGAATTTGCATTATTATATAGATATATAGGTATAATTCACAGAAGAGCTGTGTAGTATACTGTGATTACATTTCCTGTTTTGCCACCTTTTTCCTTCTAAAGGTTAACAATGGGTTTTGTTTTGTTTTTTTTAGTTTTCTATTTTCTTATCACTCTTTCATCCCTAAGGCCACCTCTATAATTCAAATCTTCTCCCACTATGGTCATACACATTGGGTATTTGATTGCTTGTATCTCTTTCCCAGAGGTAAACCTCCTAGCGTCCTCTGTCTGATCCTTCCAATCTGGACTTGTGCTTTATGCCTACTCTGCAGCTCCTGTCCTGGGATTTCCCTTCACTGTCGTTCTGGGGAGTCCATCTGCCTTTTTTTTTTTTTTTTTTTTTTGAGACAGAGTCTCACTCTGTTGCCCAGGCTGGAGCTCACTGCAACCTCCACCTCCTGGGTTCAAGCGATTCTCCTGCCTCAGCCTCCCAAGTAGCTGGGACTACAGGTGCCTGCCACCACGCCCGGCTAATTTTTGTATTTTTAGTAGAGATAGGGTTTCACCATGTTGGCCAGGTTGGTCTCGAACTCCTGACCTTGTGACCCGCCCGTCTTGGCCTCCCAAAGTGCTGGGATTACAGGTGTGAGCCACTGCGCCCAGCCCATCTGCCTTTCTTCAGGGTTCATGTCACTGATTTTTTGGAGCCTGCACCTCCCCCCTTGTTAATGCTGTTATTTTGGTGGAGCACATTCTGCAGTAGCTTTCTGAGAATGGGTGCATAATATTTTGGATCACTTTATGTAATTCTTAAACATTTCTGAAATATTTTGGTGTTTTTACTCATCTGTATTATTCTGGAGATTTGTCATAATGTGCTTTCGTGTGGGTCCTTTTCCTTTATTGTCCTGGGAACTTCATAAGCCCATCCAATTTGGAAGCTCATATTGTTACAGAGTAGGGAAATTTCTATAATTCTATGATAATACTCTCACTTTTCTTTCTCCTTTAGGTGTTTATGGCAAAAGTAGGATGAGATGTTGGACCTCCTGAATTTATCCTCTGCATCTCTTTGCCTTTCTCTCTTATTTTCCATCATCTCTGTGTGTGTTTATGTATCTTTCATCTTTAAGTCTAAATATAATTTTTCTTAGATTTCTTCTTTGATCCATGAGTTATTTAGAAGAATCTTTTATAGTTTCTAAAGTATATGTGTGCATGTTTGGGAAAGTTACTGGAAATCTTTCTATCGTTGATTTTTAATTTTATTGCATTTTGATCAGATAATGTCAATATATAATTTTAAAAATACTTGTTGAATTTTCTTTTGACTTAATTTTCCTTTTTTTGTGGGGGAGTGGGGGGAGGGAGATGAAATCTCACTCTGTTGTCCAGGCTAGAGTGCAATGGTGTGATATCAGCTCACTGCAATCTCTGCCTCCTGGGTTCAAGTGATTCTCTTGCCTCAGCCTCCTGGGTAGCTGGGGATACAGGAGCACACCACCACATGTGGCTAATTTTTTTTTTTTTTTTTTGAGATTCCGCAAACATTTTATTAACTTATTTGTGTTGAGATTTTTTTTTTTTTTAATTATACTTTAGGTTTTAGGGTACATGTGCACATTGTGCAGGTTTGTTACATATGTATCCATGTGCCATGTTGATTTCCTGCACCCATTATCTTGTCATTTAGCATTAGGTATATCTCCTAATGCTGTCCCTCCCCCCTCTCCCCACCCCACAACAGTCCCCGGAATGTGATGTTCCCCTTCCTGTGTCCATGAGTTCTCATTGTTCAATTCCCACCTATGAGTGAGAACATGCGGTGTTTGGTTTTTTGTCCTTGCGATAGTTTACTGAGAATGATGTTTTCCAGTTTCATCCATGTCCCTACAAAGGACACGAACTCATCATTTTTTATGGCTGCATAGTATTCCATGGTGTATATGTGCATGTGGCTAATTTTTAAATTTTTCTGTAGAGACAGGGGTCTTACTGGGTTGCCCAGTCTGGTCTCAAACTCTTGAACTCAAGTGATCCTCCCAACTCAGCCTCCCAAAGTGTTGGGATTACAAGCGTGAGCCACCATGTCCGGCCACTGATCTGTCTGTATAGTTTTGCCTCTTCCAGAACACGATATAAATGGAGTCACACAACATGACATCTCCTGGGTCTGGCTTCTTTCACCTAGAAAAAAGCACTTTAGATGAGACACATGGACATGTAGAGGGGAACACACAGTGGCGCCTATTGGAGGGCGAAGGGTGAGAGGAGGGACAGGATGAGGAAAAATAACTAGGATTAATACCTGGGTGATGAAATAATCTGTGCAACAGACCCAAGTTTACCTATATAACAAACCTGCACGTGTACCCCTGAACTTAAAATAAAAGCTAAAAAAAGAAAAATGCATTTAAGATTTACCCATGTTGTTGCATGAATCAATACTGTTTTCCTTTTTATTGCTGAGTAGCATTCTATTGTGTGGACATGCCACAGATTGTTGATCCAGTCACCTTTTGAAGCACATCTAGGTTGTTTCCAGTTTGGGGATATTATGAATAAAGTTGTTATAAACTTTTGCGTAGAGGTTTTTAGGCAAACATATGTTTGCATTTCACTTGGATAAATACCTAAAAATTGTATTTCTGTGTCATATGGCAAGTGTATGTTTAATTTTATAAGCCACTGTTAAATTGTTTTCCGAAATGGCCATACAATCTGCATTCCCACCTGCAAAAAGCAGGGGTTCCCATCGCTCTGCATTCTCCCCAGTCTTGGCATTGTTAGTTTTTTAAAAAAATTTTAGCCATTCTAGATATGTGGTGGTAACTCTTTGTGGTTGTATTTTACTTTTCTTAGTGACTACTGATGTTGGATTTTTTTTTCTAAAATTTGTCATCTGTTTATCTTTGGAGAAGTATGTTTTCATTTAAAAAGTGTGGATTATTTCTAATTGCTCAGCTTTAAGAGTTCTTTGTATATATATTATCATCAAATGAAGCTTCTTAATGGGAAAAATCCCCCGCACTTTACTAATATGTTTTCATCTTGATCTTATCATTTTGATCTATATGTGTGTGTGTGTGTGTGTGTATGTGTATATATATATTCTAACTTTAATTTTAAGTTCCGGTGTACATGGGCAGGTTTGTTTCATAGGTAAATGTGTGCCATGGTGGTTTGCTGCACCGATCAACACATCACTTAAGTATTAAGCCATTTATGCCTAGTGTTCCATTATTGGAACGCAAGCTTGTTGGAGTTGTTTATATCCTGCTGCTCATGGTCATCACCGAGGTCTGATTTTTCATACAAAAAATTTGCAACCTCTGGCATAAATGGGTTAAGCCCTGCATGCATTAGCTGTTTTTCCTAATGATCTTCCTCCCCCGACCCCACCCCCTTGACAGGCTCCAGTGTGTGTTATTCCCTTCTCTGTGCCCATGTGTTCTCATTGTTAGGCTCCCACTTATAAGTGATAAGATATGGCATTTAGTTTTTTGTTCCTTAATCACTTTGCTAAGGATCATGGCTTCCAGCTCCACCCATGTCCCTGCAAAGGACATAATCTTGTTCGTTTTTACGGCTGCATAGTATTTCATGATGTATACATACCACATTTTCTTTATCCAGTCTATCATTGATAGGCATTTTGGTTGATTCCATGTCTTTGCTACTGTGAATAGTGCTGCAATGAACATACACGTTCGTGTATCTTTGTAACATAATGATCTGTAATCTTTTGGGTATATACCCAGTAATGGGATGGCTGGGCGAAATATTATTTCTGGTTCTAGATCTTTGAGGATTGCCACACCGTCTTCCTCAATGGTTGAACTAATTTACATTCCCACCAACAGCGTAAAAACATTCCCATTTCTTCAAAACCTCAACAGCATCTGTTGTTTCTTGACTTTTTAACAATTGCCATTCTAACTGGCGTAAGAAGGTATCCCATTGTGTTTTTGGTTTGCATTTTTCTAATGATCAACAACATTGAGCTTTTTTTTCACATGTTTGTTGTCTGCATGAATGTTTGTTCATGTCCTTTGCCCACTTTTTAATGGGGTTTTTTTTTCTTATAAATTTCTTTAAGTTCCTTGTAGATTCTGGATATTAGACCTTTGTCAGATGGAGAGATTGCAAAAATTTTCTCCCACTCTGTAGGTTGCCTGTTGGCTCCGATGATAGTTTCCTTATGTATTTTAACACTAGTCTTGTATCAGATGTGAGATTTATAAATATCCTTCTCCAAGTCTGTAGCTTATCTTTTCATTCTCTTAACACTGTGTTTGACAGAGCAATGTTTTGAGTTTTTAAAAAATCCTATTTATAAACTTTTCCTTTGTGGGTCATGCTTTTAGTTTTACATCTAAAAACTTGTTACCAAACCCAAGGTAACACAGATTTTTCTCCTACATCTCTTCTAGAAGTTTTAAGGTTTTAGATTTTGAATTAGGTTAATGGTCTGTTTTGAGTTAGTTTTTGTATAAGGCATGAGTTTTTTTACACATGGCTGACCAACCATTTTAACAAAAAAGATAAAACTTTCTTCATTGACTTGAGTTTGTACCTTTGCCAAAAATCAATTGACTATATTTGTGTCTATTTCCAAGATTTTTATTGTTTCATTTTTATATGTATCTATCCTTTTGCCAATATCATATGGTTAGATAACTGTAGCTTTATAATAAATTTTGAAATCAGGTAGAGTCCTCCAACTTTGTTCTTTTTCCAAATTGTTTTGACTTTTCTAGTTCCTTTGCTTTTCCATATACATTTTGGAATTAGTTTGTCTATATTTACAAAGAAGCTTGCTGGAATTTTGATTTTGATGTACTGAATCTGCACATCAACTGGATAAAATAGATACCTTAACAATATTGAGTCTTTCAGTCCATAAATATAGCATATCTCTCTGTTTACTTAAATCTTCTTTAGATCTTTCATTAGTGTTTTATACTTTTCAGTATACAGACCCTGCACATATTTTGTTAGATTTAAGTATTTCTGTATTTAAGTACATATTTAAGTATTTCAATTTTGGTGCTATTACATTTGGTTGTATTGTTTTACGCATTTTAAATTTCAGTTGGTCATTGCTGTAGGTAGGAAGACAATTGGCTCTTCTATATTGGCCATGTATCCTGTGACTTTGTTAAACCCACTTTTTAGTTCTGAAAGATGTTTTTGTAGATTCTTGGGATTGTCTTTTTAAACAATCATGTCAATTGAGAATGGGGCAGTTTTATTTCTTCCCTTTCTCTTTGTGTGACTTTTATTTCTTTTCCTTTACTTACTGAAAAGGACAGGAATTCCAGTATGGCATTGAACAAGTGTGGTGAGAGAAGATAGCCTGTCCTTGTTCTCATCTTATGGAGAAAGCATTCCATTTTCTACCATTGAGATTAGTTGCAGGTTTTATAGTTTTATGTATATATGTATATAGTATGTATTGTCTTTCATAAGATTAAGGACATTCCTTTCTAATTCTAGTTTGCTGAGACTTTTTACTATAAAGTAATGCTAAAGTTTGTCAAATGCTGGCTTTAGAATCAATTGAGATGATTGTAAGGGTTTTCTTCCTTAGTTTCTTAATATCATGAATTATATTACTTGATTTTCAAATATTGAAGCAGCCTCACATTCCTGGGATGAATCCTGCTGGATTAGGATGTGTAATCCTTTTTCTATTAATATAATGCTGGGCTCAATCTGTTGAAGAAATTCGTATCTATGGTTTGATATAATAATGGTTTGCAATTTTCTTTTACTGTCTTTTGTTTCAAATTAGATTAGTTCTGGCCTCACAAAATGACTTGGAGTGTTTTCCCTTCTTCTATTTGCTGGAGAAGACCGATAGATTTGTTCTTATTTCCTCCCTGAATATTGGTAGATTTCACCAAGGAAATCATCTGTGCCTGGGGTTTTCTGTGTGGGAAGGTTTTCAGTTACAATTCAATTCCTTTAATAGACATAGTGTTATTCAAGTTCTCTATTTCTTCTCAGTGAGTTTTGGTGGTTTATGTCCTTTAGAAACTTGGCCTATTTCATCTAAGATGTTGAATTTATGGAAGGTATACAGCTGTTTATTGTATTCTCTTATTATTCCTTTGATGTCAGTGAGGCAAAAAATGAAGTTCTACTCTTTTATTCTTGGTATTGTTATTTATATCTGCTCTCTTTTCTTCTTAGACTCACTAGAGGCTTATCAATTTTATTGAGTTTTTCAAAGAATCAGCTTTTGGTTTCATTGGTTTTCTCTATTGTTTTCCTGTTTTCAATTTCACTGATTTCTGTTCTCATCTTTATTATTTCATTTCTCTACTTGCTTTGGGTTTAACTTACTATTCTTTTTCCAATTCCTTAAGATAAAAACTTAGGGTACTGACTTTGGATCTTTGTTCTTTCCTAACATAAACATTCATTGCTGTAAATTCTCTTTGAGCACTATTTTAGCTGCACTCGCAAATTTTGTTTTTATTTTCATTCAGTTCAAAGTGCTTTCCAATTTTGCTTGGGACTTCCTCTTAGACCCAGTATTATTTAAAAGTATGTTTAATTTCCGTATATTTTGAGGTTCCCCCCATTTCTTTCTGTTATTGATTTTTAGTTTAATTCTGTTATGGTCTGAGAACATACTTTACATGATTTCTATTCTTTTACATTTATCGGGGTTTCTTTTATGGCTCAGAATATGGTCCATCTCAGTGACTGTTCCATGTCCTGCTGCTGTGAAGAGCATGTACTCTGTTGTTGATGTTGTTGTTGGATTGCATGTTTCCTAAATGTCATTAGGTTGGGTGGGTTGATAGGTTTGTTCAGGTTACCTATACACTTAATAATTTTCTTTCTATTTGTTTTGCCAATTACTAAGACAGAAGTCTGGGCTTATCTAAGTATAATTGTGGATTTGTTTATTCTGCTTTTAAATATATCAAGTTTTGCCTCTTTTATTTCGAAGCTCTGTTGTTAATTCTACCTTCAAATATATCAAGTTTTGTCTATTTTATTTTGAAGGTCTGTTGTTGTTAATATGTTGTAAACATATTTAGGATTGTTTTTCTTCTGGGAAAACTTTCTTGGAAAATTGATAACTTTATCATTAGATACTTTCCTGCTTATTTTTGATAATATTTCTTGTGCTGTAGTCTGGTTTGCCTGAAATTAGTATAGTTACTCCAGCTTTCTTTTGGTTAGTGTTTGTGTGATATATATTTCTCCATATTTTGTACTTCTATCGATGTCTTCATTTTAAAGTTGGTTTCTTGTAGACAACATATGGTTGGGTCTTGATTTTTTTCTTCTGGCCCAGTACGACAAATCCTTTTCTTTAAACTGGCTTATTTAGATTAGTCACATTTGGAGTGATTATTAATAGAGTTAGAATAAAATTTACTATTTACCATCTTGCTATCTGTTTTATTTGTTCCATTTATTCTGTATTTTTTTCCTTTTTAAATGCTTTCTCTGGGTTTATTGGAAAATTTTTTTTATTATTTCATTTTACCTTTATTTGATGTTATTTATACCTCTTAAATTTTTTTCTAAAAAAAATTTTAGTAATCATTTGCATTGAAAAACAATCTGAGTCTCCTCTCAATAGTACACCATTGACATATTGTGTAAGGAACTTATTATAGCGTATCCTCAATTCCTCTCTACCATTCTTTGTGCTATTGCTGTCATCTATTTTACTTTTACATAGCTATCAATAGAGACTATATTGTTACTATTTTGTTTAAACATAAAAAGTAACTACAGTAAGAAAATAATAAATTCGATCTTAATTCTATATTTTATATGTATATGCTCTTTATTTATTTGTGTAGATTCAAGTTTCTGACCTATATTATATTCCCTCAGTGAAGATCTTCTCAGCCTTTGTTGTAGAGTTGAACTGCTGCAATCCTCCTCTGTCTGCAGCCCCAGGGGCTTCCAACTCTTGTTTTGTCTCCACACTGGGCCTTCAGCAATTCACCAAAAATTTCTAGCTGAATCTTCTTATTGGCTTATATGGCACCCGATGGCATCTACATCTGCTCCAGGTAAGCAAAAATTTGGGTCCTGTTTCTCCCCACAGACAAATCTTTTCTGAAGATTTCTGGTTAGTTGTTTGCTCTTGTGACCTCAGCTCTCCAGTGGAAAAGTCATTCATATGGCTATTATTAAAAAGTCAAAAAATAACAGATGCTGTTGAGGTTGTGGAGAAAAAGGAATGCTTATATATGGTTGGTGGGAGTGTAAATTAGTTTAACTACTGTGGAAAACTGTAGCAATTACTCAAAGATGTAAAGACAGAAATACCATTTGACCCAATGATCCCATTAGTGGGTATATACCTAAAGGAATATAAATAATTCTATTATAAAGACACATGCACATGTATGTTCACTGAAGCAATATTCACAATAGCAAAGACATAAAATCAACTTAAATGCCCATTGATGATAGCCTGGATAAAGAAAATGTGGTACATATACACCATGGAATACTATGTAGCCATAAAAAGGAACAAGATCATGTCCTTTGCAGGAACATGAATGGAGCTAGAGACCATTATCCATAGCAAACTAATGCAGGAACAGAAAACCAGATGCTACATGTTCTCTCTTATAAGTGGGAGCTAAATGAAGAACACATGGACACAGGGAGGGGAACAGTACACAGTGTGGCCTATCAGAGGGTGTAGGGTGGGAGGAGAGAGAGGATGAGGAAAAATAACTAATGGGTACTAGGATTAGTACCTGGGTGATGAAATAATCTGTACAACAAATCCCCATGACACATATTTACCTATGTAACAAACCTGCACATATACCCCTGCACTTAAAATAAAAGTTAAAAATAAAGAATAAATAATAAAATAAATTATTCATTTGTTATTGTCCAGCATTTTTCTTGTTGTAAGGGTGTGTGTGACACTCTTTCCAGCCCTCTATACCTCCACACTGAATCTGGAAATCCAATGAATCCGGTTTTGGTTTTGTTTTGTTTTGAGATGGAGTCTTGCTCTGTCACCCAGGATGGAGTGCGGTGGCTTGATCTTGGGTCATTGCAACCTCCGCCCCCTGGGTTCAAATTCTCCTGCCTCAGCCTCCTGAGTAGCTGGGATTACAGACAACTGTCACTGAGCCTGGCTAATTTTTGTATTTTTAGTAGAGACGG